>NC_082696.1:34196745-34876184 GCF_949987515.2 Delphinus delphis
TCTAAAGATGATAAAGATTGTAATGTTTTATCTCCCCTCTTATTTTTAAAAAATATTTTTATATAATTAACTTCTTTATAAGAAAACAAAAAATGTTGATTTATCTTTCTTTTAGACACATACTTAGATATAATGAAATTTGCCATAAAAATTAATTAAGCCTGTTTCAGTTTGAAAACTTAAGTATGTCATTTCCAAATTCTAGGTAACTTTTTAATTTTTGAAAAATTTATTTTATTTTTTTTTATACAGCAGGTCCTTATTAGTCACCAGTTTTATACACATCAGTGTATACATGTCAACCCCAATCGCCCAATTCATCACACCACCACCACCACCACCCCGCCGCATTTCCCCCTTGGGGTCCATTCGTTTGTTCTCTACATCTGTGTCTCAATTTCTGCTCTGCAGACCAGTTCATCTGTACCATTTTTCTAGGTTCCACATATATGCGTTAATATACGATATTTGTTTTTCTCTTTCTGGCTTACTTCACTCTGTATGACAGTCTCTAGATCCATCCACGTCTCAACAAATGACCCAATTTCATTCCTCTTTATGGCTGAGTAATATTCCATTGTATATATGTACTACATTTTCTTTATCCATTCATCCGTCGATGGGCATTTAGGTTGCTTCCATGACCTGGCTATTGTAAAGAGTGCTGCAGTGAACTTTGGGGTGCATGTGTGTTTTTGAATTATGGTTTTCTCAGAATATATGCCCGGTAGTGGGATTGCTGGATCATATAGTAATTCTATTTTTAGTTTTTTAAGGAACCTCTGTACTGTTCTCCATAGTGGCTGTATCAATTTACATTCCCACCAACAGTGCAAGAGGGTTCCCTTTTCTCCACACCCTCTCCAGCATTTGTTGTTTGTAGATTTTCTGATGATGCCCATTCGAACTGGTGTGAGGTGATACCTCATTGTAGTTTTGATTTGCCTTTCTCTAATAATTAGTGATGTTGAGCAGCTTTTCATGTGCTTCTTGGCCATCTGTATGTCTTCTCTGGAGAAATGTCTATTTAGGTTTTCTGCCCACTTTTGGATTGGGTTGGTTTTTTTTAATATTGAGCTGCATGAGCTGTTTATATATTTTGGCGATTAATCCTTTGTCTGTTGATTCATTTGCAAATATTTTCTCCCATTCTGAGGGTTATCTTTTCGTCTTGTTTATGGTTTCATTTGCTGTGCAAAAGCTTTTAAGTTTCATTAGGTCCCATTTGCTTATTTTTGTTTTTATTTCCATTACTCTAGGAGGTGGATCAAAAAAGATCTTGCTGTGATTTATGTCAAAGAGTGTTTTTCCTATGTTTTCCTCTAAGAGTTTTATAGTGTCTGGTCTTACATTTAGGTCTCTAATCCATTTTGAGTTAATTTTTGTGTATAGTGTTAGGGAGTGTTCTAATTCCATTCTTTTACATGTAGCTGTCCAGTTTTCCCAGAAACACTTATTGAAGAGACTGTCTTTTCTCCATTGTATATCCTTGCCTCCTTTGTCATATATTAGTTGACCATAGGTGCGTGGGTTTATCTCTGGGCTTTCTATCTTGTTCCATTGATCTATGTTTCTCCTTTTGTGCCAGTACCATATTGTCTAGATTACTGTAGCTTTGTAGTATAGTCTGAAGTAAGGGAGTCTGATTCCTCCAGCTCCGTTTTTTTCCCTCAAGACTGCTGTAGCTATTCGGGGTCTTTTGTGTCTCCATAAAAATTTTAAGATTTTTTGTTCTAGTTGTGTAAAAAATGCCATTGGTAATTTGATAGGGATTGCATTGAATCTGTAGATTGCTTTGGGTAGTATAGTCATTTTCACAATATTGATTCTTCCAATCCAAGAACATGGTATATCTCTCCATCTGTTGGTATCATCTTTAATTTCTTTCATCAATGTCTTATAGTTTTCTGCATACAGGTCTTTTGTCTCCCTAGGTAGGTTTATTCCTCGGTATTTTATTCTTTTTGTTACAATGGTAAATGAGAGTGTTTCCTTAATTTCTCTTTCACATTTTTCATCATTAGTGTATAGGGATGCAAGAGATTTCTGTGCATTAATTTTGTATCCTGCAACTTTACCAAATTCATTGATTAGCTCTAGTAGTTTTCTGGTGGCATCTTTAGGATTCTCAATGTACAGTATCATGTCATCTGCAAACAGTGACAGCTTTACTTCTTCTTTTCCAATTTGTATTCCTTTTATTTCTTTTTCTTCTCTGATTGCCGTGGCTAGGACTTCCAAAACTACGTTGAATAATAGTGGTGAGAGTGGACATCCTTGTTTTTTTCCTGATCTTAGTGGAAATGCTTTCAGCTTTTCACCATTGAGAATGATGTTTGCTGTGGGTTTGTCATATATGGCCTTCATTATGTTGAGTAGGTTCCCTCTATGCCCACTTTCTGGGAGTTTCTATCATAAATGGGTGTTGAATTTTGTCAAAAGCTTTTTCTGCATCTATTGAGATGATCATATGGCTTTTATACTTCAATTTGTTAATATGGTTTATCGCATTGATTGATTTATGTATATTGAAGAATCCTTGCATCCCTGGGATAAATCCCACTTGATTATGGTGTATGATCCTTTTAATATGTTGTTGGATTCTGTTTGCTAGAATTTGTTGAGGATTTTTGCATCTATATTCATCAGTGATATTGGTCTGTAATTTTCTTTTTTTGTAGTATCTTTGTCTGGTTTTGGTATCAGGGTGATGGTGGCTTCATAGAATGAGTTTGGGAGTATTCCTTCCTCTGCAATTTTTTAGAAGAGTTTGAGAAGGATGAGTCTTAGCTCTTCTCTAAATGTTTGATAGAATTCACCTGTGAAGCCATCTGGTCCTGGACTTTTGTTTGTTGGAAGATTTTTTTTTTTTTTGCGGTACGCAGGCCTCTCACTGTTGTGGCCTCTCCCGTTGCGGAGCACAGGCTCCGGATGCACAGGCTCAGCGTCCATGGCTCACGGGCCCAGCCGCTCCGCGGCATGCAGGGTCTTCCTGGACCAGGGCACGTACCCGTGTCCCCTGTATCGGCAGGTGGACTCTCAACCACTGCGCCACCAGGGAAGCCCGAAACAGGCTTTTTGAAAACCTGATTAACAGCAAGGAGGTCATGGAGGGAGCAGTAAATTAGAATGAGGCAACCCAGTGGCAGATGAGATCAACGTGGTACCTAGGACCTCGGTAAGGGCTTTCACTTTTACTGAAGTGAAAAGGACTGCCACTGTGGGGCTATGAACAGGAGAAAGATATGATCAATTTAACATTTAAAAAGACTGTCTGGCTTCCCTGGAAAGATTTGACTGTAAGAAGACTCTTTAGGAAGCCACTGCAATAAACCAGGCAAGAAATAATGTAGCTTAGATCAGAGTAGTTCTGAGGTAATGGATGTTGAGTGTTAGGAAAACAGAGAGAGAAGCTATGGATGTCTCAGATTTCTGCACCAAACAAGGAGAATGAGCAACAGATAGATTAGGTTTGGGTTGAGAAGATCAGAATTTCAGTTTAAGCATGTTAACTTTGAGACGTCTATTAGATAGCCAAGTGGAGATCTTAAATAGTTATCTGGAGTGCAGAATTATTTAGCTGGAGATACATGTTGGGGAGTCATCAGCATACAGATGGTACTTAAAAACATGAGACTGTGTAAGATCATGTGGGTGTGAGTGTGGACAGAGAAAGGAGGAGAACGAAGAAACATTAAAAGGTGTGTGTGGGGGGGAGTGGGTGGTATGTAGAGGAGAAGAAACCAGAAAAAAAGTTGAGAAGAATTGTAAGATAAGAAGGAAATAAGTGAGGTAACTCTAGCAAAGAGTCTAATGTCCTCTGTCAAATGCTGCTGATATATCAAGTAGGATGAGATAGGCTAGCACATCTTCAGTGAATTTGGTATAGAAGTACTGAAGATAGGTCAGGAATTGGGTACATAAAAATTTAACAGAAGTTAGATAGCCTGGCCCGGAGGCTTTCTCTGGCAATAAAGTTGTCCTAAGTTATTAAGACAATTCTTTCCCCACCAAACCCATTGTACTGAAATACAGACTGGGATCTAGCTTGCATTAGGGTCCCTATGGTCAATTTAAAGCCCTCAGAAAGTCCTTAATGGCATCTATTCTACCAGTGTCAAGTTGTTCCCTCAACTTGAGAAATGTTCTGAGTCTATGAACCCATCTAGTCCTAGCTCTACAATTCTTAAACACCGTTCCTTTTGATTCAAATAAGTGTGATTTTAAAGTTTCTAAAATTACCTTGGGGTTCAGGGAAACCTGTGGCAACAATCTCAAAGGTTTGGGTTTGCTAAACTTTATAAAATGAACTGGTAAAGGTTTTTTTTTAGCGTTCCCCCTCCGTTCTTTTTTTAATGGAGAATCTTTATAATTTTTATTGAACTTCAGCCTATAGGCAACCGTCGGTTTTTTTCTTTTCTCTATTTTATGTTCAAGAGAATAAAATAATGCAATTTCATACTGTGTTTTTAGGAACTCTGTTACACAGCATGTGCAAGTAATATGACACAAATTATAGTTTTCAGAGGCTGCATAAACAGTAATATAAAATGTAATAATATAGGTAATGTTTTGTAAGAGAAACATTCTGTCTTCTAAATCTTCCAAATTATTAATTTTCAAAAGCATACAGGGAAGAAAGAATATTGACAGACGGGTGGCTAGATGTACTGGGAAACAATGGTAGATTGTGAAAAGGCTATAAAACATTAAGTGTTAGGAAAATGTCAAGAAAATATAAACCATTATAAAATCCTGTTGATATTAACATATAACTTTATTTTTAAATGCAAGACCATTTATAAGGATACTATGTGGGACAGTATATGGAGAGCAGAGGATTTCAGGACAATATTTTAAGTGTCTCTGTAGTCTCAAAGAAAGACTTCTGAGACAGTGGGCTCTTGGAAAGAATACAGAGATTCATTAGTCCCCAGGGACACATTAGGCAAAGAATACACTGGTAAGCACTCTACCAGCAAATCTAGGGCTCCTGAGTGGCTCCTTTGACTGTAACCCATCCTATGCCACTCCTTTTCTAACTAGATGTTAATATAGCACCAGCAGAGAAAGAAATAGTTTTCACATTGGAAAAAGACTGCATTTTGATATCCATTTCCATATATTAATCTTGAGTACTTTATATCCCAAGATTTTGCAATACGGTTATATCCCACAGGATAGAATTTGTATATAGAATGTGTCTTGGGCCTTATGCAGGAAGAGTCTTACTTGGAGTACCCAAACTTTCTTCTAAGATAATTTTATGTACAATATCTGGACCTCAAAAGCATGACCTAAAATGATATAATAAATTTTCTGGAAAAACACACACATATACATTTAAACACGTGTACATATATTCATGTATGTTATGTGTGATAAAACTACAAAGAAAAGCAAGGGAATGGTTAACACCAAAATCAGGAGAATGATTACTCTTAGGTTGCAGTGAGGAGGATGTGATTTTGGTGAGGTTTGTGGGGCTCCAAGATACTGGTTAATGTCTATTTCTAAAATCAGGCAGATTTATGGGTATTGTTTTTATTTACCATCGATTTCATTTTTAAATTTAAAAAAGGAAAGTCATACATAAGAAATGTTATATCATGAGCATCTGAGATTTTTTTTAATGAAATTTATTTATGGTACCCCTGGAGTGATTTTAATACTACTTCAGAGCAACATTTTGATACACAAAATGTCTTTTTGTTTTCCAGTTAGAAAGGATATAGTCCGTATCCTCCCCAGTCTAGATGTTGAAGTCAAAGACATTACAGACAGTTATGATTCCAACTGGTTTCTTCAGCTGTTATCTACACAAGATCTTTTTGAAATGACCAGTAAAGAGTTCCCCGTAGTGGCTGAAGTCATAGAAGCGCCCCAAGGAAACCAGCTACCCAGAAACGTTTTACAACCTGGGAAAACCATTGTGATCCACAAAAAGTGCCAGGCATCAAGGATCTTAGCTTCAGAAATTAGAAGCAATTTTCCTAAAAGACACTTCTTGATCCCCCCTAGCTATAAAGGCAAATTCAAGCGGCGACCTCGGGAGTTCCCAACCCCCTATGACCTTGGGATAGCAAAGAGTGAAAAGGAGCCTCTCCACGTGGTGGCCACCAAAGCCTTTCATTCCCCCCATGACGAGCTGTCATCTGTATCTGCCGGGGACCAGTTTCTAGTGCAACACTCACAGACGACGGAAGTCCTCTGTGAAGGGATCAAAAAAGTGGTGAACGTTCTGGCTTGTGAAAAAATCCTCAAAAAATCCTATGAGGCAGCACTGCTCCCTTTGTACATGGAAGGAGATTTTGTAGAAGTGATTCATGATAAGAAGCAGTACCAGATTTCTGAGCTCTGTGCACAGTTCCACTTGCCCTTCAATGTGAAGGTTTCTGTGAGAGATCTTTTCACTGAAGAAGACATTTTGGCCGCTACACCAGGATTACGGCTGGAGGAAGCTATCACAGACTCTTATCTACTCATAAGTGACTTTGCCAACCCCAAGGAGTGCTGGGAAATTCCTGCTGGCCGCGTGAATATGACTGTTCAGTTAGTTAATAATTTGTCTGGGGATCCAGGATCATTTCTAGTCAAGACTCTGGTTGAAGAGATCCCTGAAGAACAGTATTATATGATGCGGAGATATGAAAACTCTTTCTCGTACCCCCCACCTCGCCCTCCCAAACATCCCTCCGTGGAGGAAACAAAGTTAAGCCTGCTCAACTTAGCAGAAGAAAAGACAGTGGGTCTGCCCAAGTCTCCCAAGGTAAGGCTATGATTTTGCAGTTTTTCCCCTTGAGTGTTTTTCTGGGGGCAAGTTATTTCAAGTCTCTTCTGAGTCTGGTTTTTGCTTACTTTTCTTCCTTTCATGCCATGTTTGAAATGAGCCTTTCTGGTGCACAGTAGATGATTGAACATCAACAGAGCCTAAGCTGTTACAGCGTTTTGTATTTTGATGCTTAACCAGTAGATGTGACAAGAAGTTTAGGAATTAGAACTAGCAGGGATGACACATGATTACAAACTGCTGTTTCAGTGTGTTTTGGTAATTAGGAATGGCTTATAAGGTGCCTCAGAAGCAAACCTCTTTTGTTTTGGAAGTGCTGTTCACTTTTTTCTAGGTAGAGTTGTTTTAATACTTCATCCAGGAAACAAGCACACAATCAACTCCCTTCTTCTGGGGGCGGGGGTACCAGGAGCATGCATCTATAACACATGTCTTCATTTCGTTTTATGTGTGGAAAGATGTAAAAATATCTTGGCAGAACTGTGTGAGAACATGGGCATCTGCCCACATTCTGCCTGTCTGAGAACTGTCATCTTTAACAGTTCTATTGAAAAACAAAATCAATAAAATTGCAGGCAGTATGAGATCATCGCAGAATCCACAACTCCATAACCACTCTAAAGATGGGAGGGGAGGCGTTTCAGCTTCATTTCTGCTTAAAGTTTTTGCCTCTTGAAAACTCCCTGCTGAGTGCCTGGAAAGCACTTGCCCTTACACCACGGAGCTTAAGTAGTTTATCTGGCAGGCAGTGGTTCTCTGGTGTGTGGAAATAGTGCATTCTGCCCTGGCAGATGTTGTGCGAGCAGCTTGGGGAAACAAAGCAATTAGTAAAACAAAGAGAGATGCTGTGTTTACTCTCTATACTCAGGAATGATAGCAGCCTCAGGCTTCAAGGATGTGGGTATGGAAATACATTTAATTCTACATTTCAAAGATTGAATTCTGATTGTATGCTGGGGAAATCCAGTAAACATCTTCAAACTCAATCTCAGGAAAAGATAAAACCAGCAGAAATTTCCTTTCCAGAAAAATCAATTTTGAAGGAGTCATTTTGAAACTAAACTAAACAACTGTTTCCAAATAATGTTGATTAACAGGCTGCTATTAATATGCAGAGTGCCTGGCTTCTCCTGTTTAATATATTTTTATTACTGAATTGAATGATGTGAGAGATGGAGTGCTGTTGTCATTTTTAGTGGGAAGCAGAATAATGTCCCATCCCTCTACCCCCATCCTCTCACCCCCACCCAAGGTGTCTATACCTAAGCCTCCAGAACTGTGAATATGCTACATTGGTTAGTAAAAGAGACTTTGCACATGTACTTAAAATTAAGGACCTTGAGATGAGATTATCCTGGATTATTCAGGTAGGTCCAAGTTAATCACAAGAGTCCTTAAAATATCTTTCTCACTTAAGGTCAGGGTCAGAGAAAGATGTGACTACAGAAGAATTTTAAAGAGATGCAGCATTGCTACCTTTGAAGATGGAGGAAAGGATCATTGAGCCAAGGAATGAAGATGGTCTCTAGTAGCTAGAAAGACAAGGAAGCTTTCTTCCCTAGAGCCTCCAGAAAGGAGCACAGCTCTGCTAACACCTTACTTTTAGTCAATGAGACTCCTGTTGAATTTCTGACTTACAAAACTCCAAGACAATAAATTCATATTGTTTAAGGCACCAAGTTTATGTTACAGCAACAGTAGAAAGCTAACATAGGACATAAAATTGGGAGGGAGGAATAAATAAAAACTTTAGATAGAAAAATCTGTATTTAAGTTAGGACTTGTTTTGCCGGCAAAGTGGCTCTTTTTCCCTTTTTCCTTTTAATGAAAGTAGTAGCTCAGGTACCCTTGGAGAACCTCAGGGTATAGAGCTAGGCTTCAGGGACAACTGGAAACAGGATCTAGAACACAGACAGAGTGGGTCTTCCTTTTCATCACACATTGGACATTACTTCTGACAGTTCCTGCATCTTGTAGTTTCATCACTAGAGAAGAACATAATCTCTTTGTTTAGTTCCAATTTTTAAAAAGGGAAGGACTTTGGATCACATGCCCATCTCTTGGTTCAATCAATTCATTGGCTGCCCCAGCTACAGCCAGGATTGGTGGGGAAGGGAATAAGGACTAGTTGTCTCAAATAATAGAAATATGTCTCAAATAACAGTATGTGAAGGTCTGGAGATATAAAAAAGTAGATGCCTATTACAATCAGAAAGGGATAGATCAAAAATCCTAAACTTCTAAGAAACCATTTGTAGAAAACAATAAATTTAATAAATTTAAAATGCCCTTTGAAAGAATGTCAAATGAAAATGATCTACGCGTTTTATTAGAGAAACTCACAAAACAGCAACGTTTCATCTAGGTTACTGCTTGGAAAAACCTTCAGTCCTCCTCCTATGTTTCTCCTTTACTCTCACACTACTGCCACACTCACAACACCTCCGACACCAGATGCATGGAAATTTTCCCTCAGCAAGCGATTCTTTGACACCAGTTGGGTGTCCTGCAGTTACTTAACTCAATTCAGACACTATCTACCTGGAGATAACATCAGATCCCACAGGTTAAGAGCTCAGTCCCACAGGTTAAGAGCTCAGTCCCGCACGACTGCTCCCCACTTCAGATGCCAATTGTAAGTAGTAGGTCCTCAGGTTACCGACAGCCTCTGTCTGACTTGGCTGCAAATCAGAGGTCCCCAGGACCCCCTCCTCAGGTTCCATTAATTTGCTAGAGTGGCTCCCAGAACTCAGGGAAACACCTACTTACATTTACCAGTTAAAGGATATGATACAGAATACAGATGAACAGTCAGATAAAGACACTTGAAGGGTGAGGTCTGGAAGGGTCCCGAGAGCTCAGGAACTTCTGTCCCATAGAGTTAGGATACACCACCCCCCTGGTGTGTGGATGCGTCCACTAACCTGAAAGTTCTCTGAACTGTGTACTTCTGGGAATTTTATGGAAGTTTCCTCATGTAAGCATGATCGATTATTAACTCCTTTTCCAGTCCTTCTCCCCTCTCTGGAGAATGGGGATTGGGGCTGAAAATTCCAAGCTTCTAATTATGGCTTAGTGTTTCTGGTGACCAGCCCCAATCCAGGAGCCATCCGGGAGCCCACCCAGAGTCGCCTTGTTAGAACAAAAGACACTCCTATCACCCAGGAAATTCCAGGAGATTTAGGAGCCCTTTATTAGAAGCTGGGGTCAAAGACCAAATATTAAAAGAGAAGATGTTCCTAGTGCTCTTATCATTTAGGAAGTTACAAGGGCTTCAGTAGCACGGTGCCAGGAACCAGGGCCAGAGACCAATACATATATTTCCTATTATCTCCAGCTACTAAAAGAAAACAAATGCAATCTTTGACTAAATTCATACATGTAGGATTCCAGATCAACTAAATAATTCCGAACTACTTGTTTATTTTTCAGGCCCTGTATGGATTCTTGTGTCTAGCTCTGCGTCCCACTCCTAAAGAATATTGATTACCTGAACTTTGTTAAGATATTAAGAGTTGTTTGTTAAGACGTTAAAAAGTCCAGGAGCCATTTCCTTCTGTAAATGGTTTAGGGAACTGAGTGAGAGTCTAAACTTGAATGACTTGGTACTAGATGATATTAGTTATTTTATACATTTAAAGAGCTATTTTGTGGCAAAGATTGCGTTCTTATTTTCCATTACAACACTAGCTGAGAGTGAAAGGGAGGACAATTTTGGAGTAATATGTTGGAACTTATTTCTTATCCCTGAAGAGGGTTCAGCAGAAGCTAGGAAACCCTAGGCCAGTAATGGTGTCAGGAGGTTCCTGCTTGGTTAAAAGTTTATCAATTGATTGAGAATCTATGATTCTTTGTTTATGATAAGTTTCATAATTTCTGGTGTGGTCGATAAAGAGCTATATTTTCTCTGAAATCAGTCAAAATGTCAGAGGATGCTATAATTTACCTGTGTGCAGACCTACTGACCTCCTTATTTTCAACAATTTTTCTCACCATGAAGGTAGGACTCCACTTAGTAGATCGTTTTTGAAATTTAAACAGATGCCCTGTCAGTTTCTGCATAGTGTACTCGAAAAGTCTTGCAACCAACCATTTCTTATGATCACAATGTCATCCTTTTATATATTTCTTTTATATTTCTTCTGATATCTACATTAAAGCTCTTCTATTTATGTATGCATTTGAAGTGGTTGGATAAGACTTTTTTTAGCACTTTGCAGGCAGGAAGCAGCCACTGAAAACCAGCCTCTAAGGTTTTGGATTGTATATGGAATATTGCTTTAAATTCAGAGAACAATTTGTGACGGTTATTCAGGGTTTAACTATTCAAACTGACTTAGCTTATTAAAATACCTTATTACATATGTAGAGAAGAATATCAGATACTTCATTATGTAGTTTACTTTTGTCTTCCTAGTGTCATTAGCTTTACTAGATCATTTCTTGCATTTCACAACTGGATAGTTGTACGGGCTGTCTAATTAAGAAACTAAATGTACTCAGTGTTAGACAAATTCACTTGTAGTAGGTAGCCATTGTCGGTTATGAGCCCTACACATTCACCTAAGAAGTTTAGAAATTAAGACTATCTGAGGACAGGTTGTTGGAACTAGGATAAATAGAAAGAATTGTTTTCCAAGGTAAGATTGTCAACTGTTCTCTAATACCTAAATAAGAAAAAGACAACTGTAGTAGAAATTTGAGAATTGTGGTTTGGATATAAGCAGGGGCAGATGAGATGGGGGATGGATTTCAACAGAATTGACTGCACACTTCCAGGCCCATGAAGTTTGACATTGAGGGATTTTATTCTTGTTTTTTAAATGTGCTCGTTAACGGTTTGGGAAAATAATGTATGAAGTCTAAAAAAAAGGGATGAGAATGTACCAAGAGACCCTTCAAATTTCCTCTTAGGCTTATAACAATGTAAAAATAGTACCTTTAAGATTTGTGCATTCTGATACTTGATCAGATGAAAACAATATTATAAAATGACTAAATAAATGAGGCTGGGCCTAAAATTCTGTTCTAAATAGCAATGTTGTGGGGTAAACACTCCTTCCCTGGTGGTTTGTTTCTGTGTCAGAATTAGTTTCAGATAGTTTGAAAGAGCATATTCTCGCTGGGGTTTTTGCCTGTCGTGGATATATATGGCTATGACTTCTGAGTGCCACACAGGAGAAATGTAACTTCTGCATTCTCATGAAAAAGTCTATAACCAGATAGAAAAACAAACCTTTGGTTGAAAGATGAGATATTCCACTCCTTCGGAGACTGCATCTGGGACCAGAAATCTTGCATTTCACTAACTCTGGCCATTTAATGCCCAGGTGTCCACTTTGCTGCCGGAATTTCTAGATTTTGTCGAAGAACACCCATGGGAGACATTAAGGCAAAGAGCATGGGAGGCAGTTATGGGAAGGTACTGTGAATTGAGCAGAAAACAACCCTTGTACCAGAATTAGAGTGAGAGCTGAAAAAGGCAGAAGGAAAGCAATAGTTTCTGGAAAGTGCAGAGAGAGAACACTTCAGCAGCTGCTGCTGGGTGCTAAGACTCATTTCTGATCTGGTGTGACAGAGTGGCTGAAAAGTGGTAAAGATACCCACACTCCTAGGCTAAATCTAGATCTTTAGAGACATCCACTCATTTGTTGTCTATAGCATATAGTCCCAAAGGGTGTGATTTGTTTTTGTTTCTGTTAACCTGATGTGGTGTAAAGACATTAAGCATGTTTGGATTTGTTACCAACTTTGCAATTCTGAAGACTGATGCCAGTCTATTCTTGGTGTGTCCTCTTGGTCTAACATAGAAGCTGAAAGTCTGTTTCCCTGTGAATAGAGAAAATTAACATTTCAGCCATTTTCAAAGACCAAAGGCAAAGAATGTGAAACATAGACATACTTAAAAAATTGGGGGTTTAAATCCAAATAACAAGGAAAGTTAAGGGAATCTATGATCTTACTTTAAAAAGACAAATTTTAACTTTGAGATACAATTTTAGCATACTTTAGCAGGTATTTAAGCTGTTCTTAAGGCAGATTACTACATCATGATTTTTGAATTGCCTGTGGCTTGTGGTCTAGTAAATGGCATTAGCTTGTAAACAACCAGCTATAGTAGGAAGAAATGAAAAAGATGGGAGAAACAGGCAAAGGATAAATAAAGGAAGTGCTGAGTTGAAAATTAGCCAAACTCAAGTTCCAACTGAAACCTTGCAGGTAGAAATCTGTGCCCAATGGGAAACACAGAATATTTATAAGTTCTTTTTGTGCTTTTGGAAGTGGGAAGGTAATCAGAACTTTCAAACTTTTACTCTAGTTATGACATGTACTACCTTAATACTTCTAACTGAATAGCCGAAGAATGGTTTAGATGAGTTTTAAATGAAAAATAATTGGTTAAAGTAAGACATTAGAAAATATTGCCTGATTTTAAGGGAATTACAAGCATTAAGTGAACAAGCTATCAAACTTATAAAAAATTTATTTTCTCTAAAGAGCTTTTGTCCAGAGAACATTGTTTCCATTCTGGGGTGGTTGAAATACACTCCTGCTTGGAAATACTTGAATGAATCAAGAATTTACCCGTCTTTGAGCTTTTTACCAACTGAGAATGCTCTCACTGGGGGAGTGAGGAAGGGCTGATGAAAAACATTAGTTAATATTGTTCCTTGCTTCTCTCTCCCATCTTTGGAGTCAAGAACTAAAATACCACCAAATATGTGATTATTATATTTTCAGTGTTAGTATTACTTTTTGGTTCCACAAAAAATATAAATTAAAAAGTATTTATTTTTCCAGTGGATTTGCAAAATCATTGAATGAAATTTGGAGTAAATCATTTCACATTTAATTTTTGGCCTTTACAAAGGTTAGAATAGTTTTCACTTTCTTAAATGTCCATAACCTGTTTAGAAATGAGCAGCCATAACAGAAGACTCAGCAGTTTGGAATGTTCGTTGCACAGTATGTATGAAAGGAGGGCATTTGACTTTCCAACTTCCTATAATCCCTATAGTGATTTTAGTGTCTAGAATCTTTGAGATGAGTGTGGGCTCACTAGATATTTAACTGCTGTTTTTTGAGCTCACTACCTTCATTTTCTTTAAAATTTTTTTAAAAATCCAAAGAGTAATTGGAGAAAGCTAGAGAAGGTAAGTTCCAACTGGTTTTGCAGTTTCCAAAACTGATTTATCTGAGTTTTTCATTACTATACTTATCGGTTCTGAATTTATTTTAGAATAAAAACCTTGCCTCGAAATAAATTAAGAAGACATAAGCTATATATTTGAGCAAATACGTTTCTTGCAAGTCAACCATGACTTTTAATCACTGATGTCAGACCTACATAAATGAGAACATATGCTTTGCTCTGCAAACCAAATTTCCTGTGTAAATGTTAAGATAGAAAATGAGCGTAAGATGGTTCTGAAAGAATGCATAAGATAAGCTTCCAAAAATTAGTATTTTTTTCAAAAAATTTATAGAGAAAGAAATCATTCACACAAATGCATTATTTGAGGGCAAACTTTCAACCAGCCTTTTACAGCATTAAATTATTTTTCATTATACTTCATCCAGACTCTAACTTTAATATGATCATGATGTCCTGGTCATGCTGATCATGATGAAAAACACTTCTAATAACGCAAATTGCTTTTAGTTATTTTGTAAGACATGCCATCGCTTACGACTTTTACTATGAACCAAGTACATAGCTAATTTTAAATCTGATGAGGAGAGGAAAAAATTAGGAGAAATCTTACAAAATCAGAAGGCCATTGACTAAAAAATTAGCCAAAATGGAATAATTTTATATATCAAAGACCACAAGAACTGTATAATAAGTCTATCATTATTTATGCAGATACAAAATGTAAAAGGGCTGATTGTAAAATTATGGAGGTAGACAATATATAGTGTAAGAGATAAGAATGGAATTTTAACTTGTGATATTGTGCTTATTTAGATGACTAAGCTTTACATACCGTTTGTCCTTAAGGGAAGTTTGTTGTTTTCAAATGTTTTCCAAATATTAACTAATGTTTAAAAGGTATGCAATTACCAGTTGTGAGATAGGATAAAACACAAAGTCATAAGAGGTGTGTTCCTTTATTTGCTGTGCAAGGATAGGAATTGCCCTACACAAGCTATTTTTCTCCTCATTGTCTCTGGTTCCAGCTTCTTCCCTGAGCTGTAATCATTTCTGCTTTTTCCATTCACACTGGACTCTTCTCCAGCCAAATTCTCTCTCACAGGGTTGTCAGGCATCCTGTGTTCAATAAAATTTTGCAAGGTCTATGATACAGACAGCTTCGGGCTGTATCAGTAATTTAAAACCCTCCTGCCCATTACTGAGCTCTTCCTCTGTTGCTGATATTATGCTAGGTGCTTACAGGTATTATTGTCTTATTTAATCCTTCACACTGCTTCATGAAATGGGTCCTGTTATTTTTTGCAGGGGAGGTAATTGAGGCTGAGAAGTATGTAATTGTCATGGTTACAAGTGACACTTGGGTTGCCAAATTTTATGGTCAATCCTTAGTTCTCATATTATTTAGATACTAAGCAGTAAATGGCACAGTTGGATACCCCCTACTTTATGAAATTGTTTCTTTGTCTTCTGGGAAATCATGCCCTCCTGGTTTCCTTATGCTGCACTGGTTGAATTTTCTTTTGAACTTCTTGCTGCTTCTTCCTCTGTTCTTCCTCATATCTAAATGTTCAAGTGCCTTGGAACACAATCCTTAACCTCTTCTCTATCCATGCTCACTTTTTAAGTTCCCATCTATACTCACAAATTTCTCATTTTATACATATAGAATGCTCAGTAGAATTAGTCATGTATAAGGATTTATTAAGGAAAGCAACTGGAAATGATCTGTTTTTTAAAAAATCTATTTAAATGTGCTTGGATGTCATCTTTTAAGGAAAGTTCAGTCTTTGAGAGATGCCAGCCTATAACAGTGTGTCTGGTCTATAGCAGTTAACACTTTTCACATACTCTAGAAGATGTCAAATGTCAGGAAAGTGATGACATAAAAAAAGACGGTTCCTTCTAGCATGTTATTCTTGTAAATGTGGGTTTATTGTGCTCAGGATTTTTTTTTTTTTCTGATCCAGTAATGGGAAAAAGCTGGAGAATACCTTGAATTATCTGAGAAGTTAGAATTTTAGGGAAGGTCTAAGGCCATTTCCAGCATCAGCAGAATGTTCTTCAGTAACAATTCAGGTTTAGCTGAAATAAACTTCAGGAACTAGAACTAAGACTAGGACTAGGACTAGTAATTCTGAAATTTCCCATCAAGTCAGTGATAACACTGACTTCAGGAACTAGAACTAAGACTGAAATAAACTTCAGGAACTAGAACTGAAATAAACTTCAGGAACTAGAACTAAGACTAGGTCTAGGACTAGTAATTTTGAAATTTCCCATCAAGTCAATGATAACACAGATCCAGAGAGAGCAAGAAGCCTTTTCTTCATTAAGGGAGCTATGGACCTATAAAAGGAAAAAGGCTAATAAGGATTAATGGGTAAAGGATCTCAGAATAATGGAAACATTCTTAATAAGCCAAGAAAAATCAAAGCACATTACTGATACATAGAGGAAAACTAGAACTATATAATTGCAATAAAAGATTGAGGAGAAAGATTTAAAAATCTATTGGCTTGCATTTCTTTAAATGTTACTCTAATTGTGCATTGTACATACAATGCTTTTAAATTATTTATATCAATAATTCTTTTTAAATGTTAAAAATAATTATTGTAATTGTTTATACTTATTTTAGTTCCATAGATACAAAGCCATAGTTATGTGCCATTTGCTGTGATAAGCACTGGGGCCACATTAGGTGAATGAAATGCAGTATCTGTGCTCAGTGGACTTTCTGTCTAATGTATTAGACACAGGAAAACAGACAATTACAGTATGGAAACTGGAGAGAAGAGTCCTATTAGGGGGCCAGTATAGGGATTTGGAAGACAGCTTATTAAGATTTCCTATTGAAATGTGGGATTGAGCTCAGAAAATGATATTTAATGTCTGGGTTGAAATATGTAAGTTTAGACAAGTAGGAATAGTCAGATGTAAAGTGATGTTTAGTGTGATCTAGCCAGAAGGAACATCCTGTGTTGGCAATAGTATGGAGACATAACCTTATCAGGATCTAGGAGATGCTTAAAATGGCTGTAGCAAAAAAGTGATTAATATGAGGGTAGAAGACCAAAGAGGGTCAGACGTAAAAGGTGGATCATTACCTAATTTCTTAGCTCAGGGTTCACAATTTGTTCAGTTCACTTCTTAATCACTCTGTTTCAGATGGAGAATGAGACTTTCTCTATACCGACTTATTAGTTTTCCTGCCACACCATGCTTTCCCAATGGACAGAACTCAGTTTTCATGTTACTAGACCTATCTATTACCTGGTTCCACCATCAGGTGATTACATGATTGTGGACCTCTCTCTTCGTAGCTAATTTCCTAAGGCTTGTTACCGTGTTCTTGGAGATGTCACCCACCATTCCTGATTTTTCCTCCCTTTAATCATTTATTTTTTTCTGTTTTTCCAAGAGGTACTTTTTTTGTTACTTTCACCTCTTCTTTGACAATAAACTTTGGTGCCCCATGAAACCCACAGCTTAAATGTTTATCTTAGCACTGAAACAAACTAGTACTCATTTTCTCCTTATCCTCCTAACTGTTAAAAAGAGATACTGCATTTCATTGTTTTAGTATACCAAAAAATGAAGAAAAACAAAATCAGTTGTATTCCATATTTAAGAAAAAAAGACTGGTCCTTTCTAAACTGCTCTGTTTTTTAAGGAATTTGGACATTCTAAAGAGAAAAAATGGAGGCTATTGTAGGGTTTCCAGTTGGGAAATACAATAAAATTTCTATTTTAGATACAAAACATCTAGAAAAGGCAAGTTTATAGAGACAGAAAACAGAGAAGTGGTTGCCTAGGATGGGGGGTAGGAGTAGTGATGAAATGCAAACAGGCAGCATGGGGGAACTTTCTGGGTGATGAAAAAGTTCTAAAACTGGATTGTGGGAATAGTTGCACAACTATAAATTTATTAAATTCATTGAATTGTACACTTATAATGGTGACAACATCAATTATACCTCAATAAAGTTATTCAAATGTCTATTTTAGAAAAACACTCTAACTATAAAGCAAATAATCCAATCAAATAGAAGCAGGGAGACCATTTAGAAAGCTAAAGTACTAATATAAGAGATAGAAGATGATTGCCTCTGTGATTGAAAGAGAAATATTCAAGAGAATTTTAGGCGATGCTATCTGTAAGATGTGTGATTGTTGAAATGTAGGGAATAAGAAAGGCACTGTGTAAGGAAAATATCCAGACTTCTGACATACGCATCAGAGTGGATGGTGATGAAATTCATTAACTCAGGAACACAGGACATAGGTAGAAGGATGGTTTTGCAGGGAAAAGGTGAGAGTTTATCTTAAAGTATGCTCAGTTAGAAATATCTGTGAGATGTCTGAGATGAGGTGTCTGGTGTGAAGTTAACAACGGTCTGTAGCTTGGGAAAGAATTCCAGGCTGACGTTGATGATTCAAGTGTCAGCAAATATAATGGTAAATGAAGTTCTGTGAGAGGATTATATGAAGCTGGAGAGTGTGTAGGTCATGAGGAAAAAAATGGACTTCTGTGAGGAAGTCCAGCATATAAGGGACAAAAGCAGTACATAAAAAGCATAAAAATGAACAATTGGAGAACTTTATTAACTAAATGCTTACAATGAATTAGTCACCATTCTGAACTTTTTTACATTGTATGGACTCATTTAATTCTCACAAAAATCCAGTGAAGGTAGTCCCAAAATTATTCTCTCAATTCTACAGGTGATGAAGGCTCATCAACACTGTGTAACTTTCCAAGACCAAAAGCATGGATTATTACCCTTCAGGTAGAAATAATGAACAATATTTAAAGAGACTCAATGCCATTGAAAGTACTTCTGATTTTAGAATCAAAATTCAAACCACGACTGATTGATGCTTTTATTTTTCTTCACAAAAAATTGTAGAAATCATCCATGTACTTAATTTGTACATAACTTAGAGTTTCATGGGATTGTAAATTGTGAAAGGCAAATTTTCTGAAACACGGCATCCTCTGTTAAGGAACCTCCCTGATGGAGGCTCCTTTCCTGGAACATGGCGGGTTGTCACTGTGTAAATAAAGGAAGCTAGAGAATGGTGACCTGGGAATAAGGCACTGATGAGAGATCTCTAGCTCTAGCTCTATCCACTGCACACACTTAATTAGCCAAAGAAAAGTATAGTCCATGTCTAATTGGGGTGAGAAAGTGTAACCTTCCCTTATTCTTGGAAGTAGAAGGAAACCTGATACTAGTGAACAATACAATGACTACTATACTGTCTTTAAAAACATTAATCACATTTAATCCTCCTTCTGTATTTCTTATCTTTCCAAATGCCACTACCATCTACTGAGTAGCCTAAACCAGACACCTAGGAACAATTGTTTTTTTTCATCTTCCCACTTTTCAATCATTAACTTTATAGATTCTACTTCTTTAATATCTCTTAAACAAATATCGCCTTACTTCAGGTCTTCATCATTTCTTGTATGGATTATTGAGACCATCTTTTAACTACATTTGATTCTCGAACAACACAGGTTTGAACTGAGTGCATCCACTTGTATGCAGATTTTTTTTACAGTAAATATAGTAACCTTTATTTCTGGTCACACTATATTCAAATATATTATACAAATCACTGATATACTGATCACTGTAAAGGGAAAATCTTACTGAGTAACTCTTCTGCTCTCTGTGTTTTTCCTTTGAATTTTTTATCATCTTTATTTCTAAAGCCTTCCTCCTCTCCGTACCTTGCCTCACATTTACACTTCAGCCATACTGAATTTGTAGTTTGCAAAGACTTGATTCTTTCCTGAGTTCCCAATCTTTGAAAATGGAATTTTATTATTTTTATTTTTTTAACAACTATTCATTGGGGACTTACTAAATTCCAAATAGCTAATTAATTCTCATTAAATCCTTTAAGTGTCCCTATGAGTGTTACTCTTATTCCTAATTTATAGACAAGGAAACTGAAACTCAGAGAATAACTGCCCATGGATGGACCTGAAAAATGTTATGCTTAGGGAAATGTCAGGCACAGAAGGACATGCACCTCATTATTCTACATTTATGAAGTATCTGAAGTAATCAAATTCATAGAATCAAAGAGTGGAATGGTGGTTGCTAGTGGAAGGAGGGGAAAATGGGAATTACTAATCAATGGACATAAGTTTCAGTTAAGCAAGATGAATTAGTTCTGGAGATCTGCTGTATGATGGAGCACCTATATTCAACAATTTTGTATTATACACTTAAAAATATGTTAATAGGTAGCCCTCTTGTTAAGTGTTCTTACCACAATAAAGCAATTTTTCACTTAACTTTTCATGGGACATGCTACAATTGGAGGATTGAGTAGGGGAATGACATAAACTGACAACATTTTAAACTCATTCTGACTTTTGTGATGCTGTTAGACAGTAAGGGAGCAAGGATGGAAGCAGGGAGAGCAACTGGGGGACATGCCTCCATAATGCTGTCCTGAACCAGGGTGGTAGCAATGGAGGTAATAAGAAATGGTGAGTTCTAGAAGTATTTCGAGTGCAAAGCCAAAAATATGTTTCTGGGTTGCATTTTTCCCTCTTACTTTCAATAAGGAATCTTCATCTTATAACTTCTCTACTGCTGACCTTTTAAATTTAGCTTATTTCTACCTGGGTTCTCTTAATAACATAATTTTCTTCTCTTGGACTTTATATGGGCATAATTCTCTTTTTAAAATATTGAAAATTTAATCTTAGATGGCTATGATTTAAAAAAACAAAAAAAAAATCTGGAAATTAGGAGAACATGATTCTTGTCCTGGCTCTGTTACTAATTTGTCATGTGATCTGGGATAATCTTAGCATCCTTGACTGTACAATAAGGTTGGAGCAAATAATCAGTACCATTTCTTTGAGCTGAAGTATTCTACAAATCTCTGATTCCATATTTATACACTGGTCAGTAAAGAGTTAAAAGTAACTGAAAATCTTCATTTGAGTTCCATGAAATATCAACAGGTTGCTTTGCCATTCGTAAATAATTTTAAAGAGAAGAAACTGAAGTATCCAAAAATAAGCTTATGGTATTTTGGGGGGATGGTGGTCTCCCTGGTGACATTGCCTATAAGAGAAGCCCTTATCTGGAATGCTTGATTTAATGGGGCCTGTTTGGGCTTATTAATTCTGCATTTAGTAAGATTTGGCCCCTGTTTTCTCTTTTCTCTTTTTGTACTTCTCTGGGAAGATTTTCCCAGGAACTGCCTTTTTCAGAACCACCCTTCCCTATTTCAGTCCTGCACTTCCAAAACCTGTTTTATTGTGGTTGTGTCACTCCATTAGACATTCATACAGCAATATCTCCATCACCTTTTTATCTGCTTCATCTTAAAGTTTCCCTGTATTTGACACCCTTCTTGAGATTCCTTTCTAGGGCTACCAATTCCATCCCCATGTTGCCCACTAGAACCCATTCTTTGTGTGTAACTTGTCTTTGTTCTCACCTAGGTCATGCAGTGCATCTGCTTCTGTGCAATGGTGCAGCCTAGTCCTTCCAGATGCTAACTTAATTTGTTTTCAAAGGAATATAACAATATTGTTTTCCCCATCTCAAGGGTGTTACATTTGTGACTTTATTTGGCATTGAGAGACCAGAATTAAGACACTAAGAGGCTATGGAATGAAAGGCAGAAATAGCTTGTTCTTGCAGATGGAAAGAAATTTACTCCCATTTAGCTAAAAGCACAAGACCTTCCTAATCAAACATTTAACATCATGACCAGGGCAGGGAAAAAGTATACTTGCTTAGTTATAATTGGTTCAGCTCACAGAAGTGGATTTCTCATTGTCTGTGCAGCTACAGGAAATATGGTTAACAAAAGCACATGTCAGCCTGATTGAAGCTGTCCTATAAAGCCCTGCCAGACCACTCTGTACAACTGTTATTTCCTATTATGAAAACTAAATCTTGAGTCATGGTTAAAAGGTAATCAGTGTTCAAGAGAGTGGTCTGTAGAGGTAAGCAGTAATTCGGATTTGATTGGCAACATAGGCTTTTCAGGGAATAGTTCAGAATGAGAAGCATTTTGAGAGAGCCAGAAAGAATTCAAAATGATGATTCTCAAAATTTTCCTAACATTAGGTTATCGATAAATATGTTACATAACTTTCAAGTTGTGTCTTTCCTAGCAACTATAATAATAACACAAAGTGGTTTTGTGTATTCCATCTCATTTGACCCCTATAACACAACTTTGTGATATAGGTACCATTATCACCATTTTATAGCTAAGGAGACTTGCCCAAGGTTCCCAGTTTGCAGTCAGTGTCAGGGTGAGCCTTTCTTCCTGCTCTCCTGTCAGCAGAGCCCCTGTGCTTCTTATGTTCCCATGATGCCTCCTGGAAAGGTAGTGTATGAATGCCTCTATCAGTTTTTTGCTGTATTGTTCCTTGCATGGAATCCATGTTGATTTTTCCATCATTGGCAAAACAGAGCAATAGTACCTTCATCGCAGGGTGATTGTAACGACAAAATCCTAAAAAATAACACATGTCTAAAAATTAACATATCGAAAGGGACTTACTATGGCCTCACCTAAAAGCTCAATTTCAGTTGTTTTATATGCAAATTTCATGATTTGAAATAAAGTTATTTCCTTTAGGTAAAAGGCATTGTGATGAGGTACATCAGTAACTTAAATTTAGAAGCAAGCACATATTTGTTTTTATATAAAAATGCTGTTGCTACACATTGTTGGAGAGAGGGATGTTGTAAACCATTTTCCTCTTTGGATCTGCACTGTTTCTGTAGTTCTGTGTGCTAACCAGAAGAACAAAGACTGTGGTAAGCCAATACGCTTGGATTGTATATTGGCGTTGCTACCAACTTTTCTTTGAACTTTATAAGATTAATGACTCTCTAATTCTGTTCTATTTTCCTCTGAGAGAGAGCAGATCTAAGTTTCTGGGTATTCCTCACTTTACTTAGGAGAATTTGCCAGTTCAGACCAAGTAATGAAGTTATCTTGGCCATAGTTTCCTTGGAATTCCTTAGCATTTTATTTTTTATTTTACTACTTTACTTGCTAAAATTAATATTGATATACATATCTCCTTTGTTAGACTGGCATAGTCTGTGCACCAAATGCCATAATTCAAATGAGTGTATGACTGTCCTCAAAAGATGCTAAATAAGTCTTTGTCTAGGGTTGAACAAGAGAACAAATTTTCAAGGCACTTGAAATATCTACCAGAGAAAAACACTTGAATTATATACAGAACTCATGTAGTTTCAGTGCAAAACTAAATAACTTTAGGACTTATTTCTAAACTACATGCTAATCATACTCAATTATTTATCAAACTGTCTATCAGTTGGAATATGTAGGTATAACAAAACAAAACAAAACAAACAACAAACAAACAAAAACAACCATAACCCAGGATGGTCAGGCCATGTAGGTTATTACAGGCTATCGAAAGGACTCTTTTTTTTCTGTGACTGAGATAGGGAACCACCAAAGGGTTTGGAGCAGAGATGTGGTATGATATGACTTATGCTTTAAAAGAATCACTATGGCCCTGAGTGGGCCCAAATTATTAACATCAGCAATTCTCAAGATACCAAAGCTTTGTTTCTACAGTGTGACCTAGATATTATGACCATTTAATTATACTTTTGAAATTTATTTGAAAATATTTTTACTATATCAAAATAAATAGTCAATTTTATTTCTCTAATATTTTGTCATATTCTGGGCAAGCAGGTAGAGGGTAATGAGGATTAAGTGAGGTAGACTTGTCTGAACAGAATTTATAACATACAAAAATGTATTGTCTATTCAGTGATAAAAAGGGAAAATCTCTGCTGACGTGATCATTTTTGTTGTATCTTTTCAAGAAGAGACATAGGAATAAAATGTAAAAAGAACTTATTTTCAATTAGGATACTACAGTCTAAAAATATATTTTAGTACCATGTTACTGCCAGTAAATGATTACTCTCAAAAAAGTTCATGTAGTTCAGACTAAGACAATAATTATGAATATCACTGATTTCTTTCATGAAAATGTCAATAATGATGAAGACAGCATTTTACCTTTTTTCCCTTTACATTAGTCTCCTAAACTTTTATTATTCAATAATAGAGAGTTGTAGAATAAATCAGGAAAGGTCGCTAGACTGTTTAGCCTCAATCCCTAGATCTGGTTACTGGAAGGCAATTCTCTGTGAATGCTATTGTGCTACCACAGGGTCCAGACTTTCTGAGGAAAGACCAATGGCAAACTTGGTTAAAGGATAATTGAAGAACAACCATGTCCTGGAATATAGAGGTAGTATATTGCTTCAGAGGGATTATGAGACTTCTCTTTCCTGTACATATTCGCTTATATCCCAGAGTAAAAGTCTCTCCCTATTCAGAGGGGAGGATGGACCACTGTGCCAGCCAAATCTCTGAGTGTCACGCTTTTGTGAGTCTGTGGTACAATCCCTCTGTATGTGTAGGGTAATATCATGTTGCCATAGCCTTGCCAGTACTAAGATGCTCTGTAAATGATAAACTATGTTCTGATCCGTAGACTTCGTATTTCCTGTCAGGATATCTGTCTATCTATCTGTCTATCTATCTATCTATCTATTGATCGATCAATTGATTGATCTATCTACCTCCCTACCTATCTATCCATTTACCTACCATTTACCTATCTACCCACCTATCACATTGGTAGTCTGACTTCTCATCTTATAAGTAATGTCTCAGACCCATCACAATTTCAGATTAAACACTGATGTGTTCCCTTCATGAGGCTCATGCCATAGTGATGTTTGTATTGATGAGGAATGAGAGTCATTTTATGATATTAGTTGTCAAGATATTCTGTGTCATTTGTTCTCTATGGTACATTCAAAAAAGTGATCCCAGAAATAATGTGTGTATACATATCGAGTTCTTCACACACACATACTTGCAGGACTGTTCAGATGGATAGGTGAAAACATTTCCCTGGCTGTGATGATGAGTTTAAATTTCACTGAAACATAATAGGTTTAAGTATAGATATGATGTCATATAAAGAACATGGTGACATGAGCGCATCAGAGTGTCTTGCTGGCATACTCGGTGGATTGGTGATCTCTGGAGCTTTTTTTTTTTTTTTGCATGAGTAACTATGCAAGGTTTTTGCTTCCTGGTTAAAAGAAGGTGATGTGGTATGTATGGTATACATGTGTTTGTGTGTATGTGTGTGTATCTGCATGCAAGGGTGATGGAGAGAGCCAGAGGTAAATGAAACAAGAAAGGTAGGAGATTTAGAATATGAAAGGGATAACCTGATATCTTATATTTTGATTGCCACAACGGGTATCACAGCTTCAAGAAGATGCAATGCTGAATAATTGCTGATAGTTGTTTTCAATAAAAGTCCTAGTGATAGGGCTATTCCTAGAGAATGTGTGGAGTCAGGTCAAAGAATGGCAAGTCCTACAAAAGGAGCTTTTCCAGAGAGCTGCCAGATTGGTGTAACAGTGGTAATGCTCTAAGAATGAGGCTTTTTCTTTTTTAAAAAAAAATTGCTTTATTGTGGAAAGAAAACTTAAGAGGGCTTCCTATTAACATATTTTTAAGTGTATAATACAGAATGGTTGAATATAGGTGCTATATCATACAGCAGATCTCCAGAACTAATTCATCTTGCTTAACTGAAACTTATGTCCATTGATTAGTAATTCCCATTTCCCCCTCCTTCCACTAGCAACCACCTTTCCACTCTGATTCTATGAATTTGATTACTTCAGATACTTCATAAACGTAGAATAATGAGGTGCATGTCCTTCTGTGCCTGACATTTCCCTAAGCATAATGTTTCTCAGGTCCACCATGTTGTCACAATTTCATAGGATTTCCTTCTTTTTTAAGGCTGAACAGTATTCTGCTCTATGTATAGACCATATTTTCTTTATCCATTCATCTATCATTGGGCATTTAGCTTGTTTTCACATCTTGGCTATTATGAATAGTGTTACAATGGATATGTGAGTGCATATATCTCTTTGAGATCCTGATTTCAATTCTTTTGGATAAATATCTATAAGTGGTATTACTGGATCATATGGTAGTTCTATTTTTAATTTTTTGAGGAACTCAAAACCCAGTGTGCCACTCTGCTGGCTGTAAGGTTGCTGGCTTTCACATCTACTGTGATTGCAAGGCTGCTGGTTTTCAAGGCTACAACAGAGCTGGGGAGAGAGAAATAGGACTAAAGCAAGTCAAGACCCTACAAAGCACACTGTTCTCATCAAGATTCAGTCATTTTTCTTGAATAATGACTTCTTGGATTCTTGCAAAATATTTAATTAATCTCTAGAGTTCTTAGAAAGTTGATTCTGATGATTTTTGCCAGTGTTCATTGCTTTTTTGGATGAGTGCAGTTTGGAGGTCCTTAGTCCACAATTCCTAACTGTTGATCTTGGGCAAATTAGTTAATATCATTTTCCCCTCAGTTTTCACATTTGTGAAACAGGGATAATAACATGCCTCAGAAAAGTTGTTGTGAGTATTAGGCAAATCCATTGAGGAAAAGCACTGAGAATAGTACTTGGCACATAACACCCAATAAACACTGACCAACAAGATCAGTTACATTCATTTTAAATACATAAGTTCAGATATTAACAAACTTATCCTTTTTAAAATTTTGGTTTTATATTTACAATATAATCATATTTTATTTTTTCTGAATTCGTTTATCTGGGTAGATAGATTTATAGATTATATTATACAAAGTTTCAGACCACAGCAGTTGCTAATGTTTTACATTCCATTACATTGAATATTCCCTAAAGCTTTTTGAAACAATAATAGATGGCCAGCCTGTTGGAGATATTATGATTATACTTACTGTTCAAATATGTAGGCTGAAAAATCACACTAAAACAGGGTACTTACGCCTTTTGTTACTTCAGAAAAATAAGCCTGTTACATTTATTTATGTACTTTTTTCCAATGTGATTTACAAAATTGCACTTTTTGAGAGGATTGTCTCAAGATGAAAATATAAAATTTATAATATTTTATGAGATACCTAGCTTATCAAGTCATTAAGTTTTTATGAAATATTTTAATGACAAACAAATATGCTTCCTTAAGAGATCTCCTCCCAAGGGTGAGTAGATGTTAGAAGATGGGGCTCTTTCAGTGACTTAAATGTCAGCAAACTTGAGCCTGTCAGAGAAAGTAAATTCGAATTACATGAGTGGGTTTAATATACAATCAAAATGGATAATTTGGAATATTTAGCAATAATAATTATCTATGAAAAATCATCAGTTAGTTGCTCTCTATTTTATAAATATATTGAGCATAATAGTCATGTAAATATTCATTTCATGTTTCTCTTTGGGATGTACATTTTTAGTCAGTATTCTCAAGGCTCTGATTTTTGAATAAGCAAGCAAAGATGCCTATGTTTGTTTACCAGATGTTCTTCATCTTTAAGACTCAACTGAGATATTTTACTTATTAAATTTTTGAAGTATTTTTATATGTTAAAGATTACATCAAATCAGGTCTAGGGGAGATAAATACACTTCACACAAAACTTTCTAATTATATATCATTCTGAAAAAATATTTATTTCTTAAGAATCAACATTTTTAATATAATCGTTTTTAATTTCATGTAATCTTTTCATGTGTACCATGGATATTTTATATATATGTTGATATTGTGTGACTGCCTTTGCTATTTGATGGTTTGGAAAGAAAAATGCTTTCATAGGTAAACCCTATGATAATTAGACTCTTTTAGTTGTTAGTACCAAAAAATTCATCCCAAACTGGCTTTAGTCCCTTTCTCCTCTCCTCATCTCTGTGGTTGACTTAAAAACCAGTCACTTTGCAGCCATCAGAGGGGCACACTAAAAATGAAGGGATGGAAAAAGATATTCCATGCAAATTGGAACCAAAGAGAGCAGAGGTGACTATATTTATATCAGATAGATATATTTATCTGAGCTTATATATCAAAAAATTAGACATTAAGTAAACAATTGTCACAAGAGAGACAAAGAAGATCATTACATAATGATAAAAAGATCAGTTAAACAAGAAGACAAAACAATTTTAAATATATATATATATATATATATATATACCCAACATCAGAGCATCTAAATATATAAAGCAAACATTGACAGATCTGACAGTAGCAATAGACAGCAATACAATGATAATAGGAGACTTAAATAACCCACTTTCAATAATAGATAGATTACCCAGACAGAAAATCACTAGAAAATCACTAGAAAATCACAGAAACAGGACTTGAACACCACTAAACACCAAATGGACCTAACAGACATACACAGAACTTTTCACCCAACAGCAAGTAGACTACACATTCTTTTCAAATGCACATGGAACATTCTCTAAGAAAGATCACATGCTAGGTCGCAAAGCAAGTCTTAACAAATTTAAGAAGATTGAAATTATCTCAAGTATATTTTCTTATCACAATGGAAATAAACTGGAAATCAATAACAAAAGGAAATTGGAAGATCTCACAAATTAGTGGAAATTAAGCAATATACTCTTGAACAACTATTGGGTCAAAAATAAATTAAAAGAGAAATTAGAAAATATTTTAGACAAAAATGAAAGCACACCAAAATGAGATACAGCAAAAGCAATACTGAGAGGGAAGTTTAAAAACACCTATGCTAAAAAAGGAAAATCTCAAATAAACCACTCAATTTTATACCTCAAGAAACTATAAAAAGGACCAACTAAGCCAAAATTAGCACAAAGAAGAAAATAATAAAGATTAGAGCAGAAATAAATTAAACAGAGAATAGGAAGACATACAAAAAATCAATAAAACTAAGAATTGGTTTTTTGAAAAGATAAACAAAATTGATGAACCCTTAGCTAGACTAAGAAAACATGAGTGATTGCTCAAGTAAAATCAGAAATAAAAGAGAAGATATTACAAATGATGCTACTGAAATGAAAATATCATAAGGGACTATTATGAGCAATTATAAACCAACAAATTGGGCAATTAAATTCCTAGAAACATACAACCTACTAACACTGAATCAAAACAAATAGAAAGCCTGAACAACCCAATAACAAATAAGGAGATTGCATCAGTAATCAAAAACCTCCCAACAAAGAAAAGCAAGGACTAGCCAAGGATGGCTTTGCAGGTGAATTTACCAAACATTTAAAGAAGTATTGGGGGCTTCCCTGACGGCACAGTGGTTAAGAATCTGCCTGCCAATGCAGGGGACACAGGCTCAAGTCCTGGTCTGGGAAGATCCCACATGCCACAGAACAACTAAGCCTGTGAGCCACAACTACTGAGCCCGTGTGCTACAACTACTGAAGCCCGTGTGCCTAGAGCCTGTGCTCTGCAACAAGATAAGCCACCGCAATGAGAAGTCCGTGCACCGCAACGAAGAGTAGCCCCCACTCGCCGCAACTAGAGAAAGCCTGCACGCAGCAACAAAGACCCAATGCAGCCAAAAATAAATAAATAAATTTAATTAATTAAAAATAAATAAATAAAGAAGTATTCATACTAATCCTTCTTAAACTCTTCCAAAAAATAGAAGAGAGAACACCTCCAAACACATTTTATGAGGCCAGCATCACCATGATACTAAAGCCAGACAAAGCTACCACAAGAAAAGAAAACTACAGGCAAATATCCCTGATGAACATGAATGCCAAAAGCCTCAACAAAGTATTAGCACACCAAATTAAACAGCACTTTAAAAGGGTCATGTACCATGACCAAGTGGGATTTATCCCTGGAATGCCAGAATGGGTCAACATATGCAAACCAATCAATGTGATACACCATATTAACAAAATGAAGGAGAAAAATTGCATAATCGTATCAGTTGTTGCAGAAAAAGCATTGGCGATATTCAAGACCCTTTTATGACAAAATTCTCAAAAAATTAAGTATAGTCAGAACTTAACACAAAAAAGACCATAAATGAAAAGCCCATAGCTAACATACTCAGTGGTGAAAACTGAAAGCTTTTTCTCCGAGATCTGGAAAGTGGGCAAGGTTGCCTACTTGTCAATAAATGGTGCTGGGAAAACTGTGTATCTACATGCAAAAATTAAATTGGACTCTTAGCTTTTACCATACACAAAAATTAACTCAAACTGGATTAAAGACTTCCATGTAAGATGTGAAACTCCAAAGAGAAAGCATGGAGGAAAAGCTTCTTGACATTAGTCTTGGCAATGATTTCTTAGATACGATACCAAAGGCACAGGCAACAAAAGCAAAAATAGACACACAAAAAAGTGAGACTTTCTACATAGTGAAGAGGCAACTTATGGAATGGGAGAAAATGTTTGCAAGCTATATATCTGATAAGAGCTTAATTTCCAAAATATATAAGGAACTCCAACAACTCAATAGTTTAAAAAAAAAAAAAAGACGATTTAAAAAATGGGCAAAGGACTTGAGTAGACATTTTTCCACAGAAGACATACAAATGGTCAATAGGTATACAAAAAGGTGCTCACATCACTGATCATCATGAAAATGCCGATCAAAATTACAATGGGATATCATCTCACACTTATTAGGATGACTATTATAAAAAAGAAAAAATATTACATATTGTTGAAGTTGTGGAGACATTGGAGCCCTTGTACATTATAGTGAAAATGTAGCTGCTATGGAAAACATTATGGAGTTTCCTCAAAAAATTGAAAATAGAACTACCATATGATCCAGCAATTTCACTTCTGGGTATATATCCAAAGAAAATGAAATCAGGCTGTTACAGAGATATGTGCATTCCCATTTTTGTTGCAATCTTAATAACCATGATGTGGAAAGAATCCAAATATCCATTGACAGATGAATGGATAAAGAAGATACATACATACCATGAAATATTATTCAGCCTTAAAATAGAAGGAAATACATGAATTTGTGACAACATGGATGGACCTGAAAGACATACAAAGTGAAATAAGTGAGTCACAGAAGGACAAATACTCTTGATTTCTCTTATTGAGGCATCTAAAGTAGTTAAGTATATAGAAGTAGATAATAGAACAGTAGTTACCCAGTGATGGGGGAGGGGGATATGGGGAGTTGCTCAATGGATAAATGTTAAAACAGATGCGCAAACTCCAGTGATTAATGTACAACATAGTGGCTATAGTTAATAAGGTATTGTTTACTTAAAAATGTGTTAAGAGGGTAGATATCATGTTAAGTGTTCTTAACACAAAACAGCAACAAAAACAAAGGGTCACAAGGAAACTTTCAGAGATGATGAATATGTTTACTACCGTCATTGTGGTAATAGTAACACGAGTGTATACCTATGTCACACTCATCAAGTTATATGTATTGATTATGTGCAGCTTTTTGTATACCAATTATACTTTAATAAAGGTGGAGAGAAGCAAAAAAGAAAGAAAGAAAGAAAGAAAAAACTAATCTGGTTAGATGAAGTACTGCCTTCTGTAACTTACTAAAAATAAAATGCAACTGCATGCTCTGTACAATATAGAAAGTGAAACCTTATACTCTGGTGATTTTGTTTCAAAGAAAAAATGATTTATATAAGACAGAAAAGATCACTGTCTTGGTATACCTTTAGCATTCTGCCTGTTCTATGTAAAGGTGCTGGCAAATTTTAAAAGTTTAAACATGTAAGAAATTTTCAAATTTTATCTGATAATTAGATTCCTAGAAAGAGATGGTAATCAATAAACATATTAAATGTAAATGGGTATACATGCCAATAAAAGGCAGAAATTCTCAGACAATAAAAAATAAAGACCCAACTATTATCTACAGAAAATATATTTTAAATATAATAATTCAGGTTGAAAGTAGAAGAATGGAAATATGTATTCATTGGTTATACAAATATCCACCATTGGGAGTGAGAAGCAGTTAAAAAAGGAAAAGTTCTCTCATTTCTAAATCTTAATTTAGTCTCAAATTCATTTCTTATATTCTGTGCTATAGGGAAAATTGTGAGAAAGCATTTTTCTTTTATATTTGCTTCTGTTTGTTATATAGTGCCAACTGATTTGCTACTTTGGATCATTAGCTTATATTATTATTATTTCAATTATTATTACATATATTATTTATTACATATATTATTATTTTACTCCCTCAATAATTCCTCCAGCATTAAGAATGCATTGAAATTTCTACATTCAGTGTAGGTACATACTCAACAAAATTCTGGAAAGCACCCCATTAGTGTGTTTGCATTTGTGTATTTGTCAAGTTCCCACCTCTGTAATAGTAAATTAAACAGCATTCCTACAGTCTTGATTTCATGACAAATAGATTCTGATAATTAATATGTTAGGAAACCTAGTTGCTCCTCCAGAGACAATTGCAAAACTCATGGATGTCTGTGTCCTTTCCACATATGCTCTACAGTAAAAGAGAAATTTTTAATGAATTATCCTACTCAGAAAGTTCAAGTAATATTTTTTAAAAGCCAGCCCTTTTATCATGTAAATAATTATTAATTGAATACACGATATCAAAGAATCTGTGGGTAACAGAGCATAGCCCTAGCACAGTGGTGTTTATCCATCATCTGGTAAGCAGCACTTACCTTCTAGTTCTTGATCCAGCACTAAATAAATTTTCATAGTCTAAAAGAAAATTAACATGCTATTCTCGAAAGAGCCAAAATTGTTTTTTATTATTTTTATTAAAAACATAATTATTTGCATGATGATTTAGTCCTTATTAGGTTATGCTATCATATATCTTTTCTCTGTTTTGTATTTTAAGGAAAAAAATCTTCAGATTTAAAATTTTCTTCTCCTTTAAAGATACTCTATTGAAAATGAAAAGAAAAACCCCAGTCCGAAAGAAAATATTAGAGACTCTTATAGCTGACAAAGTGTTCGTATCTGTTTTACATTCCAAAAAGTTACAACTCAACAATAAAACACACAAACACAATTGAAAAAAAAGAGAGAGAAAAAAGATTTGACCAGACATTTTACAAAAGAAGTCATTTAAATGGTCGATAAATATATGAAAAAATGCTCTACATTTAAAATCATCATTATTAATAGTTAAATCACTATGAATTTCCAAATGGCTAAAGTTAGAAAGACTAATGATATCAAGTTTTAATGTGCTTGTGGAGGAACTGGAACTCTCATACACTACTGATGGGAGTTAAGTGAAACAACTTTTTTAGAAAACTATATGACAGATGTTTTTAAAAAATTATATATAAATCTTCCATAAGACTTAACCATTCCATTTTAAGGTACTTACCAAAAAGAAATGAAAACATATATATCCACACAAAGATATGTATAAGAATATTTATAGAGTCTTTATTTACTGTAACTCCAAACTGGAAACAATCTAATATTATTTCACAGATGCATGGATAAACACATTGGTGTATAGTCACACCATGAAACCTTACTCAGCAATGAAAAGGAATGGAAAGGCGTGAATGAATGTCAAAAGCATTATGCTGAGCCAAAGAAGACAGACATTAGAGAGTAAATATGATTCCAATTTATATAAAATTCTAGAAAGGGAAAACTGATCTATCAGAACAGAGCAGATCGTATGTTGTCAGGGGTGGGAGACATTCACTGAAAAAGAGGCGTGAAATAATTTGGGGGGGTGATGGCATATTCTTAAAAGTTTTGTTTTCTTAGGGGAAAAATGGCAAACCCAGAGTGCTGCTAGTAAAGTATTGTGGCCTCCAGTTCAAGATCAGACAAAAGGTGTAACTGTAATTCTCTTGAGACTTCAGGAAATTGTAAAAGAGTGTCTCAGTTTTCCTCTCAGTAGAAATTACTTCTAAGAATCTTGAGGACATGCCTCTTTGACCCTCTCTGCTGTGAGCCTCTGCATCCTCATAATTGATCCAAAATAAAGATCCCACCTAGAAAATATATGAGTATCATTTTTGTCTAATGAATTTGATTATAATTTATACATAACAAACCCACAGGTTTTGAAAAGAATTATACCAGCGTAGACTGAAAGGAACAAATTATTCAAAACAAAAAAAGCTTTTGAGCCCTCGAACTTTGTCCTGGCAGGAAAGAGCCTGAGAACACTACTCAGCAGCAAACATGAACCATTTCTTAAGAAAGGACGATGTCTCAGAGGGTAGTGTCATGAGTCCTGAGCATGGGGCCAGTAGTCAAGAAGACCACCACCAGGGAACATATTTGGGTCCTAATCAACATATTTGCCTTCTGAGCAAAGTGAAATGGCACCTGTGCTCGCCTGGATCTCAGAATTTTTTCAGACCAGTGACCCCTATGTTATTCCCATTTTTCCTCCTCTTTTTGAGTGGAAGTATCTACTATAGTTCTCCTGATCCTGTCTCCCCATTGTATGTTGGGTATATGGGGGTCATATAGCTTGTTTACTTCATGATCTACAGATCAAGAAGAGGTACCCATGACTAACGTCAATTGCACCTGGGTCTGATTTACATTATGTGATCCTGGATTTAAAGTGTGATCCTGATGTTGAAATGGAACGCAACTTTGAGGGTTTAGGGAGTTTTGTGAGTGTTTTTTGAAAGCAGGAGGAATGTGCATCATCTTTGGCCAGAGGAATAACAGTGGTAGCTACTTTCCAAAGATGTCCCCTGTTGTGACTTTATTAAATAAACATTTGTTAAGTAGAGTCTCAACTAGTTGGATGGTGAGCTGAGGTTCAACAAAAGATTGCAAGAGAATTAAGACTGAGAAATTTATTACTCACAGGTCCTGGAGAAAGTACATGACAAGCCTGGGGGGACCACATAGCGAGGTCAAGGCAGGATGCAGCAGAGAGACCTGGCAGGAACTGGGGCACATGCCTTTATTGGGGTCCCAGTGGGGTGCTTTGGGGTTTCTGATCTAATCCTGGATTGGTCAAACCAAAAAAGTGAAGTTTGGTAAGCTCCATGGGGGTCTTATCTGTGGGGTGCATAAGGGAAAGACCTAGGAGGCAAAGGAGACTTTATCACAAGGGCCTTTGAGGAAGTCATATCAGGAACTTACATTTGCTTGGGACTCTGAAGGCTGTCATCTAGGACACGTGCTTACATGAAGGGCTGATGTTAGTTTAAGCCCCTCACAGGCTGCTTGGCCAAACAAAATGGAGGCCAAGACAACAATACCATGGAGTCGTTTAGCTATACTCTTAACAGCCCCCAATGAACCACACATCCTGGTCTTCAAGTCTCTCTATAGTCCTCTGTCACACTGGATCTGCACTCTCCTTGTGATTTGCTTTAACCAACTAAATGTAGTACAGGTGTCATTGAGCCAATTCCTGGTCTAAGTCTGAAGAAGTCTTCGGAGGTTCTGCCTTGGTTTTTAGGAGAACCCTGAGCTGCCAGGTACAAAAATCGGCTGTCTTGTTGAAGAGCCCATTGGGATGCTCAATCATCATAGCATCCCAGCAGAGCCCAGCATTCTCCACCAAAGTGTCAGACACATAGTGTGCCACCTTGGATGCTGTAGACCCAGATGACATCCCATAGAGCTGGGCTTAGTTGATTCGCAGAATGGTGAAGATAATAAAATGGTGTTGTTTTAAACCACTAAATCTTGGGGTGATTTGTTTTGCAGTAATAGATAACTGAGATACTCATACAAGCCACTAAAGATAAGATTTTATAGAATAAAAATGAATAAATTGGCTAATTATGATTTTCTCAGTTTGAACTTGAGTTAAGGTTAACTCTTTTTCTCTGGTGTATAATTACATGGCCACTGAGTCTTATACAGCTGTTGCTGTATTAACTATTATGCTTTTGGTTGTTTAGCTTCTTTCTTAAGGCTGCTTTTTACAAAGTTAAATGAAAGTTTAAGCCATTTATAGATCTTGGAATGAAGAAGATACCAGATGTCACATATGTGATGAAAATATTCATAATCTTTCTGTTGTCTTTAAAAAAATCTTTCAACATCCTTTAGTGGAAGTTTAGATTTGTATCTGCTATCAGTCACAGGAAAGCAGATAGTTTTTTTTAATGCATAAAGTATTTTAAAGAGATCTCTAAGTATTTTTAATAGTGTTTTTGTTTTAATGATGGAAAATGGGATAAAGAGACTCAAGCATGTTCTAAAAATGTAAATTAATCTTTTGGAAGTTTCTAGCTTAGAACTTGGCATACTAGTCATGCTGAAATATATTAGGAGTATGTGTGATGATCAGAAACAGCGATTCTTTAATAAGTTGGTACTCGAAAAACATTCTGATAGGTCTCAATGCTTCCACATTAGCTTAATTATAGGTGGCCATTACAAAAAGCTACATTCTTTGCCTTATTCCTCAAGGAGCTGCATTTCAGGCCAAAGTTTTATTCTCTTATCAGCAAAATCTTGGGATTACCTCTAGCTTCTTAATTATTTTTCATCCTCAAAACCATGCAAAAAGTAACTTAGAGGCTTTTGGTATTTAGTTTGAATCAACATATCTTTATACACAGACAGACATTGAACTCTGGAATTTATCCAGTACTATCAACTTGATTTAGCATAACTTCATTTTTATGCTAAGTAACTCATGACTGGAAGAGCCAAGAGAAGTGTAATAAACAAATTTTACTTTTTATAGAACAAGAATTCCTTGGAGACTGAGTGTTCTCCAACCTCCCCCACCCCTTAAGTGAGCTACCTAAATGAAAAGATTGGACTTCTAAATTATTCACTAGAACTTTTTACATTTTTAGACTTCTCTGAGAGTGTACACATCATAATGACATTAGATTTAAAAGTTATTGCTGTTGTTTCCAGGAAAAAGCCTTAGGAATTAGAATCTGTTGGCAAGTATACTTACTAAAGAGAAGAATGGAATGACAGAAAAAGGAAAATATTTGAGTGATTCTGGCTATACAGAAACAAACTATCACATCCAAGTTTTTTCCGGAGGATAACCTCTAGAGCTTAATCTTTAGGCAATTAAATTATAAAGAAACATTTGTTTTTAAGCTCAGATATAAGGACTCTTCCTTAAAAATACCTAGTGAACAGGTAAACACTCTCTCTGAAAAGTGGGCAAATGATATGAATAGCAAATTTACAGAAATACAAATGACAAAAAAAATATGTGAAACACTTCTTAATCTCACTAAAAATCACAAATATGCAAATTTAAAAATATGATATTTTAATTCACTAGGGGCAAAAATGGGGAAAAAAAGAAAGATAATAAGTTAATCAAAAAGTGTGAGGAAACAGGTTCTCTTATACCCTGTATGAATACTTTTTGACCTGGCAATTCCACTTACCATTATCTGGCTTAGAAATCCCTCCGTATGTGCATTCATAAGTATAAAAATTGTTGCATTGTTTCAAATAATGAACATATGGAAGCAATATAGATATCTATTAATAGGAGATGATTATATAATCTAAGAATATCCATAATGCGTTTTATTTTATTTTTTACTTTTTAATTTTTTTATTGAAGCATAGTTGATTTACAATGTTGTGCTAATTTCAGGTGTATAGCAAAGTGATTCAGTTATACATACATATCTATCTATTTTTTCGGATTCTTTTCCCTTATAGATTATTACAAAATATTGAGTATAGTTCCCTGTGCTATAACTTCCTTGCTGGTAATCTATTTTATATATGGTAGTGTGTATATGTTAATCCCAAATTCCTAATTTACCCCTCCCCCACCTTTCCCCTTTGGTAACCATAAGTTGGTTTTCTATGTCTGTGGGTCTATTTCTGTTTTGTATATAAATTCGTTTGTATCATTTTTTTTAGAGTCCACATATAAGCGATATCATATGATATTTGTCTTTCTCTGTCTGGCTTACTTCACTAGGTCCATCCATGTTGCTGCAAATTACATTTTAAAAGACTGAGACAGATGTAGATGTATTGTAAAATAAAAGTATTCAAGCTATATTATTAAGTGAAGAAAGCAAATTGTAAACCAAAATACACATTTTTCCATTTATTAAAAAATCACAAAACTACAAGTTTACGTATGACCATATATGTATTCTGATACATATATGTGATGTGATACATGCATGCCATGCTGAGTATAGTGACCCTGGGGCAGGAGGAGGGAAAAATAATGAAGTAAGGGCTCTGCATATATTTATTCTGTAATTACACAGAAATAAAAAATGGGAAAAATTTAAGGTGCAACTTGAAAGAATCCCTTTTTTGGTTTTAAACTATGTTTAGGTAAACAATCAATAATCAAATACTTTCATAATTCCAACCTTCAAAGTGAGGTTAGTGATTGCTATGGAATATAAATGTAATTTTTAAGGTCCATTATCTAGTGGGGTATAAATAAAATCTTTGTAATCCAGAACAATAAGCATGATAGACAATAGACAGCAAAGCTTGAGTGTATGGACTTAGTGACACTGAACATGTTGCTTCACCTCTGTTCCTCTCTTTCCTCACTTGTAAAATGGACCTAGTAAGTTCCTAGGGGAGATCAAAGAAGATATTGTAGGAAAATATTTCATATGCTGCCAAGCACCTAAGTCCTCAGAAATTTATACCTATTTTAATTTATTCATAATAAATAAAACAAACTTAGAAATTTAAAACGACATCTTCAGTCACTGATTAGAACAAAGTGAAGAAAGCCAGGGAGCACTAACTCAAATGATTAACCCAATTTAACAGAATCCTTAAAAACGTTAGTTTTATTCCACTCAATTTCTTTCCTCATTAAACTTTTCACTTGAAATGTAGCTTTAGCAAATCAAATAATTCTTCTAAATATAAGTATATGTTTCCATGTCCCTGTAGAGCCATAAGCTGACCAGAATTCAGAATGGCACCTGGTAAAGGAGGGTCTGCAAAGTGAATTAGAAATGAACGTTGTCTTGCGATATGTTTGAAACACTGTAATACTTGCATTTTAAATTTAGCTCAACTTTGTATTGTTTAAGGTTAAAAGATTCTTCAGGGTTAGCCATATGATAAGCAAGAAAGACTGATTCTGTGCCACAGGAGCTAAGTAAGACCAGGACTGCCAAAACTATTAGAGCCTGTTAGAAAGCAAAGCCAATAAGAGGAGCACAAAGTGGTACTTCTACACTCAACATTGAGCTTTATCTAAGTAACTTTGTAGAAACGATGAGTAACTTGGGAACTTTTGCTTAGAAACATGATAATGTTACTGGAACTGTTAAATTTCTGATCTGAATAATTGTCTGAATGCACAAATAATTCAGCTGATAATAGTGTGTAATTTTAATATTCTGAACTTAAAAAACATAATTAATACTGCTTGACGATCTCTTTCACATTTTGCCTTTATTCCTTCAAAAAAAGAAAGTTCCCTTGTCTTTTTTCTTTTTGGAGGGTGAGGCATACTCATATTTTAAAAGGAAGTGGTGATTAGCATCCCTATTCTGTTGTCTTCATTGGAAAGTATGGATTCTTTTTAGGTAAGCCAAGTCTCCCTTCAGACTACAAAACTGATGATGAAGCAAAAATATTCACACTTTAAAGTCAGAAGGAACAGCTTGCTGGGTTGACAGAGGCAAGTGGAGAGAAATGTGCCTGGAGTTGTTAATGAATCCAGAAACACAGCATGGCATTTAAGTTAGTTAGAAGGGATGGAAGATGAATCCCTGGAATACAAATAATGTTAGTTAACATTTATTTTGCTCTGAAAGTACACTTATTTAATTAAATGAAAGAAGCATCATATTCCTCTACCAATTTGTAATCTGTATGAATGGAAAAATCATTAAGTAGCTAAACTCAGAACTAAATAGACAATTTGTGTGTTTGTGTTCATGTGCTCAGAGAAAGAGATTGTAAGAGGAAATAGGAAGATGTATTTATGGACCTTTGGGGGTTCTATCATAAACCATTAATAAATAACTCACCAATTTATTGGACCTGTTGAATACATTTTACATTTTTACTTACCTGAGAAAGGGAATTCTCTTATTTCTGGAAGTAGAATAGAAAAGAGGCTAACTGTGTATCGAATAACTACTATTTTTACCAATAGTATAAATTAAACATTTTTTACAACAAAGATTTCCAAATACAACTCAATTCATGGTTTATGTTACATGCAATAAAATTATTCGTTACTGTATCAGAGAAATAAAAGCTATATGGAATATATGAAATTCACTTAAGGGATTCCTGGTGGGCGTCATAAAGATATACGCTCTTAAGAAGAGCTAAGACTGCAATGTAATGGGCCCACTGGATGATGATACAGAGTTTGTTAGAATTCTCATGTTAAGGTGCCATGGACAGAGAAAATTAAACAGTGATTTCAGATGGGTCCCACAAATTGAAAGTCATGAGGGCAGATGCTCTGAATTTTGCAGGCTAAATTTTGATCCATTTTCATCTACATTAGCACCTCAATAAAACCTTGCTCTAGATTGTGTATCAATAAGGATTTATTTAAGGATAATTACAATGTTTTTTAAGGAATACTGTAATGGTCAGTTAGCATTCAAATATACTCAGTATACTTTTGATTAAACTGCTTTTGTAATTCTTTTATTTGGCATTACAAAAGTCTCTTCATTATTTTGCTAACAATCTTTAGGCACAATAATATTTAACAATTTGCAATTTACCACAACTGAAACTGAATCTCTTATGTTTTGAAGCTAGTGTGCTGTACTTAGCTTCACCATCCATCTCAATTTGGGCTTTTATTGTTCTCTCTTCATCATCTTCTACACAGCTACACTCCATGATGAAAACTTTGTTGCTCTGTGAAATATTTCCCAGAAAATAGTCAACTGATAATGTTGGTGAGTAGTAAAGAGACCTAAGAAAGTAGCAATTCTTAACCCTCAAATAGCTTTATGCATGATTTTGGCCTTGTGTTTGTAGGACCGTTAAGAGTCTGAAGAAACCACTTTTCTTTTTTTTTCATTCTGTATTACTGAATTTTGAAAGAGGTAATTATGTACTATAATAGTATTCTTGACTTTGAAAATTCTTGAAAGTCTCAGGGAGTATCCCTTGAGTATGCTAGGGTCTCCTGTAGCAGGAATAGATTTATAGGACACTTGTAGTTTACATGAAGCTTTGAAATTCAAAGTTAATGAGGTTCCCCCTTTCCCCTCCACATGGTGGCCCATACAAATGGAGATGTCAGAACAAAATGAAGTATAAACTCCTACTGCAGTTGGGGGGTGTCTAATTTTATTATAATGTGGAAGGAAAGAGAGAGGACAAAACAAACAATAACATTTATATTCATCTCGTAAGGAAAAGCAGTGTTGGAACAGTTTCTGGAGATTTTAAGTAAGAAGTTAGAAAATATAGATATTCAGAAATCAAATGAGAGAATGTGTGGAATAAGACAATACACAAGCTGTTACTGAGTCACGGTGTGATTACCAATGATCGCCATTGCCTTAGGGTAGAGCCAGCATGTAGAGCCAGACACAGGGTGTCTGTCCTGAATCCTTACCAAGGGCATTATTTTAGACAATAAAGCCTTAAGTACTCAAGGTGAAGACAAGGGAAGGTGTTAATGAACTAGAGTCCCATTCAGTCCCTCATTGAGGCTATGATATCTCTGTACACACTTAATGAGCAGTTTATTTTATACTTTAATCTTGTTGATCACAGTATTCTCCTGCACACATACATTTCATAACCACTTTTACTTTTTAATGTTTTAACATTTATTTAATATTAATTCTACTCAAAACGAAAGGGAAGCTACTAGAGTAAAAAATCCCCAAGTTTGTAGACTACAGCCACATGAAAGAGAAAGTCAAGCTAATATTTGGCAAGTGACAAATATGCCAAATGGGAAAATATGCAGCAAATAACTTTGGTCCTGAGCGGTTTTGTGAGTATTAAATGAGATAAAGCTTACACAATCCCAGGCACCTAGTAAGCACTCAGTGTTAGCAATCGCCTTTATCAGCCAATCTTAGGATACAGATTATGTTACACCCCTTTCTGTGTTTCTCTAAACTGGTGATTGATAACTTTATGCTCTAATTTATCTTTCTTAATTAAATCTAATTAAGCCAGCTTTTAGGAATGATAAGATTTATCTGTTATGTTCCCTCTAAGAATTGTCTGTCCAGTAGTGATATAATGTGAACTACAAATATGAGCCATATATGCCATTTTAAATTTTGTAGTAACCATACCAAAAAAAGAACAAAACTAAAAAAGTGAAATTAATTTGATTTATATACTTTAACCCAGTACTTACAGAATATTAATTTCATTGATTTATATGTAATCATATAAGATTATTGAGATCACTTACATTTTTTAAGTTCAAAACTCTAGTGTGTATATTACATTTACACACATCTCGGTTCATACTAGTCATATTTCAAGCATTCAATAGCCAATGAGACTATTAGTTACATATTGGATGATGCAGATGTATATAAAGACAGAATAAACTAAGCTAAAGGAAGTCATCTCTAATTATGTATTTTCAATTATTTGCAAGTGAATGAGCTAATTTTTTTTCATGGGTCATGATGGGTAGGGAGAGTAGCAAAGCTAGGACCAAAGACCTATCCTCCAACTTAGATATTTCAAACTTTTGTAGGACTCTATGATTATCTAATCATTAGAAGTTATCTATCCCTTTTTTTTCAGTGCAATAAAGAGCCTATTAGGTTTTTCTTTGATATTTATGATTTTGGTAAGTTTGATGGACAACACTGAATGTCCTACTTCTGTTTATTTAGCCTAAAAATGCTTAAAGAGAGAAATAGCAGGAAGAAGAGATAATGTAGAAAGGATGATAGAAATGATTAACTTAGCAAGGTCAAAGGTCAATGCCAAATATAATTTTCAGTGATTGATAAATATTGAAAACTGTTTAGATAGGGTAGAGAAAAATGATGTGGGAGGGTGGGTGCAGCTATTTTAATTAATTAGAGTAGTTAGGGAATGAAGTGAGCAGTCATGTGTATTTCTGGGAGAAGAACAGGCCAAGGGAACAGACAATGCAAAGGCCTTGAGATGATAAAGTTCTTATTATGGTTGGAGTAAATATAAGAGGTAGAATACTAAGTTTGAAGTTTAGCAGGGAGCCAGATCATGTAGGCAATGATAATAAGTTTAGATTTCTATTCTGAATAAGACAGGATGCTAACAGAGGGTTTTGAATAGGGAAGTAACATGATCTAATTTACATTTTGAAATGATCCTTTTAGCTATTCTGTGAAGAGGAGATCATAAAAGGTAAAGACAAAAATTTTTTAAAGTCTTTTAAATAGTCCTGAGAATAGGTAATGGTGGCTTGGAGCAGAGATGTAGGGATGACTGTGATGAGACGTGGTTAGATGCTGGATATATGTGAAGATAGAGCCATCATAATTCATTGATATATATGAGACAGAGTCAAGGATGACTCCAAGGTTGTTAATTTGAGCAGTTGGAAGAACTTGCCAGTTACTGAGATAGAGAAGATTGGTAAGGAAACATGTTTAAGAGGAGGGGAGCAGTTAAGTTTCAGATATAAGTTTAAAATGCCTTGGACATACAACTATACCCATTGGAGGATAGTTGAATATATATTATGTATTTAAGTCCAGTGATTAGGAAAGAGATTACAGTTGGAGATGTAATTTTGAGTGTCTTCAGTCTATACATGTGTGACTGAGCAAATCCCAAAATTTATTTATAAATATTATTCATTGATTAATTTGATTAACATTTATGAGAGTACTGTGCTATGTTCTATTTAATAATGATAAAAAGAAATTTCTTTGCAATCACATCCCTTTATTTTAAAGTGTTAATTTAATTACCCTATGTCAAGTTATACTTAAATATTAAACTTTTTTTTTTTTTTTTTTTTTTTTTTTTGTGCGGTACGCGGGCCTCTCACTGTTGTGGCCTCTCCCGTTGCGGAGCACAGGCTCCGGACGCGCAGGCTCAGCGGCCGTGGCTCAAGGGCCCAGCCGCTTCGCGGCATGTGGCATCTTCCCGGACCGGAGCACGAAGCCGTGTCCCCTGCATTGGCAGGCGGACTCTCAACCACTGTGCCACCAGGGAAGCCCAAACTCCTTTTTTTAACTAATTACAATAAAGGCACTCTTCCTAAATTCTGAAAATATAACCATTTTCTGTAAGTAACACATAGTCATTTTATAAATTTATTTATTTATTTTTGGCTGCATTGGGTCTTTGCTGCTGTGCGTGGGCTTTCTCTAGTTGCGGCGATCGGGGGCTACTCTTCGTTGCGGTGCGCGGGCTTCTCTTTGCGGTGGCTTCTCTTGTTGCAGAGCACGGGCTCTAGGCGCACGGGCTTCAGTAGTTGTGGCTCGTGGGCTCTAGAGCACAGGCTCAGTAGTTGTGGCACACGGGCTAAGTTGAGGCATGTGGGATCTTCCCAGACCAGCGATCAAACCCATGTTCCCTGCATTGGCAGGCGGATTCTTTAACCACTGCACCACCAGGGAAGTCCCCACATAGTCATTTTAAAAGAGAATACCTAATATGACTTCAGGCTTTTAGTATATCTTTTTCAAGACTCCTTGAATCTCTAGCATTGAGTTCTTTTGTTAGTTAAGTATTTTATACGTCCTTAAATTGTGCATAGAATTGCACCAACTACCTAAGTATCTGCTTAAAAGTATAAAATTTAGACTAAAAAGTCTTGTAAACTTTTATTATAATTTGATCATGTTACCAGTAAAGAGCCAGTTTCATTTTTCATAAAATGATGCAGTAATACTTTCTTTTAAGAATGATTACCTAAGTGATCTGTAGTCCATTCATTCTTTGATATACTCTAAACTTTTTCTTTGTATGAAGTCACACAATTATTCATATACTTGCTTTCTTGTAAAATATATTCTACTTTATTGAGCTTTTCTACACATTAAGTGACTTTTTGTGTTGCTGCTGTAGGAAACTTGACATTCCTGTTATTTTTAAAATTCAATAAATATCTGTTGAAAGCCTGCTAGGCTCTGAGTTCTTTATTTATTGTAGTGATATATATTTAAAATATGTATTTATTTCGAGGTAATTGTTAAGGAATTAGTTTCTTTCATTGTCATATAGAATTTTCATATATTTCTCTAAGAAATTGATTTATTTTTATCTTAAGATTAATATAAGTGTTAGAATTGATAATGTTGCCCTCATTTAGTATACTAGGAAGTTCAGAATCTTTTTTACAATCCAACTCTCTCAACTGTAGAGGACCTATGATTTGATGTTTGTATACTCTTTTTTGACTCTAATTTTGTTGTATTCTCAATTCTTAATTTTTTGTATTCTGTTGGTTTCATATATAATTGTAATCAATTCAGACCTCTTTTGTGATGAAGCCAAGTATATATGTATATATACATATATGCTTAGGTATATACATGTACATATTGTGGATATATCTATAACTACATCTATATGTATCTATGGAGAATAAGTTGTATTATCGTCAAAATATTTACTGCCCTTCTCTATCTGATTGTTCTTTACCAGGTTATTACTGAAGGAAGATAATATTCTCGGTACCACTGGTATCAGACTGGTCCAAGTGTCTTGACTTGGTTGATGAAATGTGACACATGTGACATATGCCACTTCCAAGCAAAAGCTTTTAGAGCCTGTACTTGGTTCCGCCATTGTTCTGTTCCCTCTGCCAAGAAATTAGTAAGTCCTAGGTAGTAGCCACTCATCACCTTGGTCTCAGAGCTTAGCTACAGCTGAACCATGAAAAGCATATAACAGGAATAACAAATAAACCTGTATTGTAACCCACTAAGAGTTGGTGATTGTTGATACCACAACTAATTTAAGCTAATACACTTTACTCATATATATATACATACACACATGCATGTATGTGTGTGTATCTTATCTGTTATCTGTCTATGTGATAAGTGAATTGATTTCTCTTTACATATAAAGTACCTAAACATATTAGTGCCTTTAGAGATTATTACATTTTAAGTATATTTTTGTCTATTCAAAAATATAAATTTATGTATTTTTTCTAAGGTCTAGATACATCATCAGTAACTCCAAGTATAATTGTAGAAACAAGTAACATATTATACCATACATCATAGCTAATATGGCCACTAGCCATGTGGGGCTGTTTAAATTTAAATTAACTAAAATTAAAAATAGAGTTTCTTAGTTCAACTAATCACATTTCAAGTGCTCAAATAGCCACATGTGGCTAGTGACCAGTGTAATGGATAGCACAGATATAGAACATTATTGTCATCCCAGAAAGTTCTGTTGGAAAGTTCTATTACAGAATAAAAGAATGTTCTTTTTACTTGCAGTACAGATATTTTTGATTTCCTACTTTTCCTTCTAAGTAAAGTGGTGACAATTTTTTGATCATGGCACTGTTTTATTATTATTTTTGCCACAAAATATCACAAATTGGCAGAAGCATTTTAATGAGGAAATGTCTGAATGAAAAGTCATTATATGTTGTCCACTTAATAGATGAAAAACCCAAGATAAATTTTTATGGCATTTTCTATTAGGATATAAATAATTGGACTGCAGAGCAGGCATATTTCAGAGTTCAAAGTGACATTACCACTCCCCCTATTAGAGCTAAATAGTGAGCCACTCTGATGAAACTCACTTTTAGAATTAATTTGACGAGTGTATTAAAATACTACAAAATACGCTATCACTCTAGACTTTATTCTTCAGCTAAATGAAGTAGCTGTCATTTTAGTAAACAGTTAATAATTAGTGAAAAATACTAGATGATGCATTTGAGTGACAGTTAAGGGAGTCAGAGGAAAAAGCCAAAAGCTTCATTTAAAAGTGCCAGAATGCTTTCTGAAATGTTCTGTATACCGATCATTCTCATCTTATTATTTTTATTATCATCTTGTCAAAAGTAGCCATTAGAGGCAATGGGCATTCAGCCATGTTGAATAAAATTGAATTTCGTCATGGAAATATTCTGTTAGAAAATGTCACAATAGTTTCCATCTTTTGTGCTTCTAAAAGTGAAACTGATTAGTAATAACATTAGGTATAGTGAAATGTGTCCAGGATTTCACAGTTGCTTTTGTGGCATTGATCTGCAAGTTAATGAGATTTTTGTGTGCTACCTTTTTAACCTGACAAGCCGCCCTGTACAGTTGTTCTTACAAAGTCATACAGATGAGTACCTGCTTGCATATTGGTAGTTTTATATGTAGATTTTTAAGAGGTTACATTGAACAGGATTAAAATGAAATTCCTAATTTTTTAAAGATAACGATGATAAAGTCTTTCTTTTTTCAAAAAAGGAAGATAATTTAATGACATACCTTAGTTACATACCATGAATCCTTTTCTGTACTTGGATGAGTTAGTGTTGACTATTGATTACTAAAGCATGACATGTAGGATGAGAATGTTGCTGATTAACTGCTGCTACTTTGATTGTGGATATTGTTGGTACAATGCACAATTAAAAGTTAGAGTCAGTTGATATCAAAGTAAAAAAAAAAAATTTAATGGTATCTTGATATACCAGATAGTTTCTTCCAGCATTCTGTAGGGTGTTGGAAAAAAATGTTTATTTTGGATCACAACATGAAATGTTAAACATTTTATTGGAAAACTCACAATTCTTGTTCCTTGATATCTCCATAGCTGTCTCAGTATAAATCCCAAACTTGCTTAGACTAGGAAGTCGAACTAACCAATCTCTTAGAATAACATTTAATTTGAAAACTATTTAGGTCTTTTTCATTTAGGGAGTTAATGCCTCTCATGTGCTATAACCTTGAATTGTGTTGCCTGCATCTAATTGGTGATGATGATGCTAATGCCAGATATAGTTTGGGAGCATCATGTGTTCCTGGAAGAAATGTGTTCTGTACACGCTGGCAGTTTTAGAAGAAAGAGGCCTCGCATACCAGCAGACCAAGACTTTTCTGTAAAGAATCTATTACCAAAATAACAAGCTGTCATACAGTTTTTTAAGGAGGTCTTTTGAAAAGAATGAATGTGATGAAGTTTTAAGGTAACACTTAACCTGATTTCTTGGGAAATTTTTCCAGGTAGTTACAATATTTGCTAGAAGCATAGCCCTACATACATATTTCATTATGAACATTATGAAAATTCCCCAAATTATCAGTAGGTAATTTATAAACAATTCACTAATTTGAACAGTTGCCACAATTCGCCATTCTTTCCTCATCTGTTTTTGTTATCTCCAGGGTTGTCTTTCCCAAATCCCTAAAGCAGCATTCTGAATGTCCAGAATGCATTGCTATCTTCCTTCTTCCTAATATAACCCTCTTTTTAAAACTTCTATTCCAAGCTCCAAGGTTATTTTATGATTCATTTAAAGCAATTTTCCTATCAACCATTATTGGTCAGGAGATGGGCACATGATTCAAGGTTGCCCAGTGAGACCAAAGAGAGGAAATTATATTCCTTAGTTGAGGGAGAGGTGTCTCTGTCTTACAGTGGATGTGAACAAAGAAGCATTTTGTGGAGTTGCTGCTAGTAGTTATCTTGTGACTATGACCAGAGTTGGACAGTGGAAGAATTAACATGCTAAGAATGGCAGAGTGCAGAGAAGCAAGAATCTGGGTCCATAACAGCATCATTGCGCCACAGCATCATGAGTTGCAACTTCATACACATTTCACTGTACAAATTATGTATTAAATATCAGTTTGAAAATATCACTTGTATTAAAGTTCAGCTGCATTAAAACAACTGTTATGAGAAAGTCCAGAAGTCTAGGCATATGGTTAAGAACACTTTTATAGAAAAATTCTCTGAATCACTTACCCAAGTGTAGGAATACAACCCTTTTGTAGGATGGGGACTGCTTGTGTAATCTATGCCTTGTAAAGCATTTAAGTAATGCGCAATGAATATTAAGTTGCCTCTTTATCATATTTTAACTTTCCCATAAATTTCAACCATTAACTTAAAATCGTGTCAGTAATTATCCAGTCTTGGAACAAACAGATTTTTCCTGCCTTGAATCAGATAAAAAGATTGAGTCTGACCATGTTTTGTGCTACCATTTGAGAATCTAAATACAAACATTTACTAAGAGAATAGCTCTTATATTAATGATGCATTGACATCCTGATTTAGGATTTGTGATTAGGCACAAATAAAATTGTGCCTACAATTAATGAGTTGTTTTGTGTTTTCTTTTTCAGATTGACTATATAAACAAAATCAGTACTTGAAATATATATGAGGTGATACTTTCCATGTAGGTCAAGGCTATGATGAAAAACTATGGTTTCAACTTTTCAAAAAGATGATATATAAACCATAATATGTCATTTCTCTCAAGAGAAAATTTTTTTTCAGCTGCAGGTGATCAGAATATGCTATTACTTAGGAAAGGATACCAATAATTTCTTCTCTCCCCTGCAAGGACAGCTTTCTCATTACAACCCAGGTCCCATGGAGTTAGTTGACTGAGACCTGGACAGAAGTGTGGTAATATCTCCTAATAACAATGTTTATAATGAGGCCAATGACACTTTATCTGTGTAAACATTTTTGACAAGTATTTCCAAGTGCTCTGGGAGATAGTGCTCCCATTTTATAAAGAAATGAGCAGAGGTTAGGAATGGCTTTTTATTAGTATCCCAGAAAAGATCAAGCAAAGTGCTTTTTTATTAATACCTTGATCTACCCAAAATTCCAAATCTATTTCTATATTCTGTAATACTCAGAACATGGTGTTTTTATGGTCAGGGAGCTGGCTGCAATTCTCCATGAGGTATTGTGCTCTAATGAACTTCCAGTTCAGCTATCAGTCCAGGGGATAAGGCCTATTTTATAGCTTAAACTTCATCTTCAATCTAGTAAGGTCCAGGAACTTTTAACCCTATGGCCTGGTAATGCTTTGTCGGGGTCTTATAGAATAAGATTACTTAACTGGAGTCTTAACCTCCTTTCAAAAATTCTCTAAAAAAATCTCTGGTCCTATCAAGGCATCTATTTCAGACTCACCTGTTAAGTTTACTGCTACCTTAGTGATGCCCTTCCTGTGAAGGCATATAGGACATGAAGCAAAAATCCTGAGGGAGAAGTGAAAATGTGATACATCCCTTTTATGAATATAAATCATTCTTTTGTGTTTCAAATATTCTTTCAAAGTAAGCTGCTGATGTGCATTGCTTCATATCTAGTTTCATGAAGACTTTTCTTCCCCATTAACTTGACATAGAGAGCATCAGTCCTGGGGTTGGAATAAATATTGAGTTCAGTTGCTTTGCTTGCAGTCAGTTTATAATCACCACATATCCTTATGCTCTTGTCATATCTGAACAATGGAGACTAAAGAAGTTGCTCACACTGTGAGGGGCATAGACTGAATAATTACGTGCTTTTCCAGATAAAGGAAAGATAGCTTTCACCCTGCAGCGAGCTCTAGATTTAACGAGGTATAACATCCTCAGGGCTGGATCAAGTTTTACATATGAGGAAATTTTTTACCAATGGCAATATTCTGACATATGAAATTGTTATAGAGGCCATACTGAAAGAATCATGGAATGTTAAACCGAGTGAGACCTTAAAGTTCATCTTATGCTACTCCTTCATATACAGATATGCTATTTGCTCCTAATACATTGTCTAGCCTGGAATCAATAAAAAAGTTAGGAGTCGAACGGAGAATGGACGTTTAACCTCCTGGCTTTCAATTCAGGCTGCTTTCACTATGAAATAATTTGAGGTATGAATATCAAAGTTTAATTAAGTAAAGCATTTCATAATTATATTATTATAGGGTAACATGGAAAATGAGTTTCTGAGAAATTGTGACTTTCTAGATGTTATGTAGTAGTAACAGAACTGACATTAACACCCTTGTTTCTTTTTTAAAAATCGATGTATAATTGACATACAACATTGCATTAGTTTCAGGTGTACAGCATAGTAATTCTATATTTGTGTATTTTGTGAAATGATCAACACATTAAGTCTAGTTAACATCTGTTACAGTACATAGTTAAAAACTTTTTTCTTGCAATAAGAACTTTTAAGATTTACCCTCTTAGCAACTTTCAAATATGTGACATAGTATTATTAACTATAGTCACCATGCTGTATATTACATAATTATGTCTTATTTATATTATACTTGGAAGTTTATACCTTTTGACCCCCTTCGCCCATTTTAACCACTTGTAACACCCCACCTCTGGCAACCACCAATTTGTTCTCTGTATCTATGAACTTAGTGGTGTTTTTGTTTGTTTGTTTTTGTTTTGTTTTTTAGAGCTGAGACCATATAATATTTGTATTTTTTTCTATCTGACTTATTTCACTTAACATAATACCTTTAAGTACTTATAGTTTGACACAGTAGTGCAAGTTCATTGTATAACATACCTGCTGCACTGTTGTTTTTTCCATACAAAATTATAGCGTAAAGGTATTTATAAGTATTATAGGCCATCTTTTTAAATGACTTTAAATATCTACCTTATGGAGTCACCACAGTTTCTCTAGTTATTCTGCATTATGTGGAATTTTAATTGTCAGTTGAATGGTTGTTTCTAATTTTTCTCTATAAAACATTTTGTATCTAAGATTAGTTCTTAGGCTTATTTCCCACAAGTAGAATTATGGGTCAAGGGTATAGTAATATTTAAAAGCCTTGATACCTACTTCCAAATCACTTTCCATAAGAGCTGGGGAATAATTTAAGCTCTCTCAAGTTAGTATGTGTGAGAGTGCTTTTTTGGTCACCTTGCTTGATTGCTTTGTGAAGTTAGAGGACTATGTTTAAATATCTCTAAAGCTCAGGGGCCATCTTGGCATAAGTTCCACTGTGTTTTATTTCTTTCTGTTAGTCTTTTCCCCATACTTTTCAGTTATACATTTAATACAATATGAAGGATCTGGAGTAATATAAGGATATTAAGGGGAGTTGGGAAATTGAAGGAGGAAGAATGAGCAAAAAGAGACTACTAAAGACAAATTTTGTTTCTGCTGAAAATTTCCAAAGGATCAACCACTGTTTAACTTTCTGAGGTCAGTGAGCAGATGATTCTGGAAAATCCAATAAAGGCATTTTCAGCTTCTGTAACTTATTGAAGAATAATTGCCAGGAGCAGGCAATGAAAAGTCTGTTCTGGGGGCAACTCTGATCATTGTATCTGATATCAGATTTTGGAGAGTTGGTCAATTTTAATGATTTAATAAAAGCTTTATTTCCAGATCTCAGTTATTTGTCTTTACTATCTAGTTTTTTTTTCTGTGCCAAAAGCAATTTTCAAAGGGTAACATATTAAATTGTTAAAAGTAAAGCCTAGGGCTTCCCTGGTGGCGCAGTGTTTGGGAGTCCGCCTGCCGATGCAGGAGACGTGGGTTCGTGCCCCGGTCCGGGAGGATTCCACGTGCTGAGGAGCGGCTGGGCTCGTGAGCCATGGCCCCTGGGCCTGCGTGTCCCGAGCCTGTGCTCCGCAACGGGAGAGGCCACAGTAGTGAGAGGCCCGTGCACTGCAAAAAAAAAAAAAAAAAGTAAAGCCTAGCGAGCTGTTGTGCTTTTACCTAAGGAAACACTTGTAGGCATAATACAGAAATGACTAGAATAATTAACATACACTACTTTTCACTATTTATTCATATTTTCAACATAACTTATTCTAAGTGCAAGATTTGCTTTTATGATACATTGTGTACCTGAGAAATTTGGGTTAAGATTTATGAAAGAAATTGAGTTAATCATCTTCATCTTCATCATCACACATATGTCAAGCAGCCTGGGACACAATAAGATGTCTGTAGTTTTGTTTGAATTCAGCATCTGTCCACAAAGCTAATTACCAAGGCAACTAGAAAATGCTTCTGCATCTTTCTTAAGAGAGTCTATCTTGAGAAACCTTTATACTCCATCCCCACTACCTTTAAAGACTGAATAGCTCATCCTCTGAACATTACAGTTCTGCCCTATTCTTTTCCCAGATATCTCATTCTTTAAATCCTCTTAAACACCAAGCATATTTCTAACATGAATTTCTTTCTTTCATTCCATTCACATCCATGAATTTCTAAATGTTAAGCTGACTTTTCTATTTAATTTAACTTTGGATAAGAGAAAAATTGAGGGTGATGACATTTTCTCAGTCTTAGACTTCATATCTGGAGTGTTTGGTGCCCAGATTAGCATACAAGTGACAAACTTGAAATTAAGAGGCTCTAATGCAAAACTAGCACCAGAGGTGAGATATCATTATTTTAACCTAGAGAAGACAGTCACCTACGGGTGCTTCTTGCCCTTCAGTCTCCTCTGGACCACTTATTAGGATGCTGACCTTCCTCAAGAGAGTAGCCACTTTCTCTTTCTCCTTTCTTTTGTGAATCATCTTTTCACACACTGTATATTATTTTAAGAGTAATTTGATCTTTTATTTGTTAGCCTTTTTAATAAATGATTTTTTTAACTTAGGAAGAAATATTCTTCATGTCATTTTTTTATTGTGATGAAATATACATGAAGTACATTTACCACTTTAATTGACTTTTAGGAAGACAATTCAATGAGATTAAGTGTATTCATATTGTTGTACAGCCATCACCACAATCCATCTTAGGAACTTTTTCATATTCCCAAACTGAAACTTTGTACCCATGAAATAATAACTCCCCATTATCCCCCACCACTGTCACCAGACCCTGGCAACTACCATTCTACTTTCCACCTCTGTGAATTTGACTACTCTAGGTGCCTCATATAAGAAATCATACTATATTTGTTCTTTTGTGTCTGGCTTACTTCACTTACATAATAACTTTAAAATTCATTCATGTTGTAGCACGTATCAGAATTTCTTTTTTAAGGTTGAATAATATTCTACATTTTGTTTATCCGTTGTTCTGTCAATGGACATTTGGCTTGCTTCCACCTTTGGCTACTGTGAATAATGCTACTATGACCATTGATATACAATCATCTATTTGAGTCCCTGCTGTCTGTTCTTTTGGATGTATATCTAGAAGTTGCATTGCTAGGTCATATAGTAATTCTGTGTTTAATTTCTTCAGGAACTGCTGTTTTCCACAGTGATCCATATACTTTTCTCCCCTCTATTTCATGTAATTCTCTTGGCTTCTCTGCAAAGAACTTCTTTAAATTGTTTTCATTTACTTGTTCTGCAGCAACCACTTCTTTTGGCATTTTTCACTGGTGTCAGTTTATTATTTGCTTGGGAATCAACTGTCTCCTGATGGGAAAGTATCTGTGTTCCAATGATTTCTTCTGTGTTCCATTGACCCTGAGCAGCCTCGTGTAACCTTGACCCTTATCTTGGTCAGCCAGTGACTGTTATTCCTATTTTGCAGATTGAGAAATTGACTAGATGAGCAGGTCTGTTATGAGAATGAATTGGCATAGCAAAGGATTAACTGAAAGGCAGAGTAACCATAAACGACTTCCACAGGTCACTTAGGGAATTGGAGAAGCTGGTTGTAAAATCAGTTTCTAAATTCCTAGCTGAATACTCTCTGCTGTGTCTCTAGATTTTTGTATGCTTTAAGCCATAAAATTTTATTCTAGAACAGTTGTAAATCCTTTGTGGCCTATCCTCCTCATTCGCTCCATTTTGCATTTTTGTTTTGTTATGGAAAAGAGTGCATAATATGTCTGGGAGATTCTTCCTCCCTCTATGATTCTAAGTCTATAATGTTGCAAATGCAATTTGATAAGCAACAGCAAACAATGGTATTCTAGGAGCTATTTTCAAGATCAGAAGAAATATCAAAAGAAATAAAAACCATGAGTTTATATTTAAATGAGCTGTAGATTATTTGACCTTTAAAAGTACTGAAAACACACCAGAAAAATTAATAGCAAAGTTTAAAGGAAATGGTAAGCTTATCCATATATTTATAATTTATGTATTGTGGACTGTTATCTTTTGCTGTTCCATTAACCACATGTTTGTTGAAAATAGTGAGGTTAGATAGTATATTTGCAGATTTAAAGCTCACTTTCCTACAGAGTTACAGTATTTGTAGGGTTTTATTGATTCTTATAGATAGTATCTATAAAATTTCAGTACTTTTTAGGTGTGGGCAAGCAAATATGTGCAAATGTCTATATATACAATGAAGGGGAAAAGAAGGTGAACATATTTTCAAACATGATTACAAAGGCAAAAATGTTTTAAAGCTTTTGATTTATATATATATATATATATATATATATATATATATATACACACACATGTATATATCATAAAATACCTCCTAAATTCTTATTAGAATTTCTTAAAAAATATTGCAGGAAATGGTTTATAGTTGCATTTTGGAATCCTAGTAACTCATAAATGCTCTCTGGAGGTCTAATGCTATGTCCATCACAGATTGCTTCAATAAATAATTCCTCCCCTTCTCCACAGCCATTTGTAACCATACTAGCTCTCTTTTTAAATAGCAAAAGAAAAAAAATGGTCAGGTTGTTTATGCCTTCATATCTTTATATAGCAATGCAGCAAAATGAGGCAGGTCTTACATATGATCAACATTTTAAAATTCCATTGGGAGGTTTTAGGCCAATTAAGAGACACTTTGGGGAGAATTAATTGGATTGGCTGTGCAATTGAGTTTTATTAATAATAAGGTTATAATAAATAACCTTATTAATCTCTTTTGTTCTAGTTTTCTAACCACTGGGGTATGACTATGAACAACTTGAAATTTACATCCAATAAAAAGTTTTAGCAATGTTCAAATTCACTAGAGGCTTCCAAACTTCAGTAGTATTTGTCTGACAAGATACTGTCATTAAACAAGGTCACAAACTGGTAACTTCAGCTCTGGAGTCGGTCACAAATACGGTCCTTACTTTTTTCTCCCATTGTTCATCTTCAGCCCTGCTTTATGGGCTCTGAAGGTGTTTGAGTTTCTAGCACCTAATTTCATGGGTATTTTAAGATGTCCTTTGTGATAAGATATTCCCAGAAAAGACCCATTAAGCAGAAAAAAAAAAAAACCTAATTAGGTTCCTATTGCCAAAGCTCTAATTATTTTTCTATTTCTTCCCCTGAAGGAGTCAGGGGAGAATCTCTGCCTCAAGGTCCAAGGATCCCTTCTCCAGTGATTCTTTTTCCAGCCCTGTCCTGACATGACCATGCATACAATGAGATGATACTGGAGAAAATGGACACGGGCACTGGCCATTCAGACCATGTCTTACTTGAAAAGAGATGCTCATCTTCTTGGTACAAGTGCACATCAGCTGAATGTGAGCGCTTCAATTAATGATATTGAAGCTACTTTATGTTTTTAACAATTAGTATAACAGAATCATAAAGTACAAGAATATTGGCAAAGTGGCAGACTGCAGACTTATACAAAGCCTCATTTTAGTTTGGAACAACTTGTTAGGTTTACAGCATTAAGTAGGCTGCCCAGGCCCTCCCTGTTTCACATTCCACCTCCTCCTTCCCACTGGCTGTTTTTTAATTTATTCTTAGCCTTTGGAGTTAGTTGGAAGTAACTTTCATTTATTTTTGTCCCACGTTTGCTCACACTTGCTATTTCAACTCCTTTGTTCCATGGAAATGAAAATTTGCTTTTTTGTCTTGGGCTTCTTATCCACCTTTTGGATCTAGCTCCCAAATGCTTCTCTTTGGTCTGCATGTTTTGAGGTCTCCATCCCCAGGTGTTCACAGCACTGGCCTGTCCAATATACAGGACCAGAAGGCATCGATCAGATCTGTCTCCCGAGTTACTCTTCTATCACCAGGGTCTTCACTTCTGTCTCTGCATCCTCTTGTTCTCTAGGAGGTGTCAGTTCATTTGTAGTTCACTTAGCAACAGCAATTCATCTGGGTACTATATGTAAAAGTTATTCTTCAGAGCTATAGAAACATCTAGGCTTAGATGTAACCAAGAAAATATTGTGTTAGTGACAGATACCCTGAACCCAGTTTGGACTTAGTGTCCTCATATGGTTAACCATTTGCTCTCAGGTTTTGGTGGGCTACACGTGGTCCCTAAAAATGTCTACATTTCAGTCACATGATAATTTAACTCTTACTCTGTATGACAAAAGAATGAATATTTCTTTGTATGGCAATGATGTGGTCAAGTTAAGGATCTTGAGAGGAGGAGGTTATCCTGGATTAACAGGTAAGCCATAAATGACATCACACATATCTTATAAGAGGGCAAGTGAGGAACTTTAGACACACAGAACCACAGCGGAAAAGGCCATGTGAAGATGGAGGCAGGTGCTGAAATGAAGCAGCTGTGAGCCAAGAAACACCAAGGAATAGCAACAACCCCAGCAGCTGTCAAAAAAGGCCCCTCCTCCAGAGTCCCCGAAGAGAACATGGCCTTGCTGACACCTTGATTTCAAACTTCTGACCTCCAGAACTTTCAGAGAATAATTTCTGCTGTTTTAAGCCACCCAGTTTGTGGAAATTTGCTACAGCAGAGCTTCGGAATGAATATCAGACCCAGGTATCTCAGGGCTTCTCAGGGAGCAATGAATAGGCATTTATTTCCCAGGCTTTTAAGAATTTTGCAGAAATAGGCTAGTCAGAAAACCAACCATGAGTTAATTAATTGATTAACTAATCCATCACATATGTATTAAGAACTCACTGGAAATTTCAAAGGTGAACAAGCAGAGAGACTGGCAGCAGCACACTATGTAGCGGGGTGGACTCAAAAATAAGCAAAGTCAGGGCCTGCTAGTGCAATGACAAAGCAAAGCACAGAAGAGGAGGCATGAAATGGGGCTGAGAAATAATCTTAAAGGTCACAGAAAGTAGTCTGGAATTTGTCCTTTGGGCTATAGAATAGCGCTTATAGAGGAATTTTAAATACCAGAGAAGTTAAATTGAAAACTCTAATTTTATATGAGAAACCTATGACTCTTCACTGTTGAATAAAATAGAAATATCTCTGTTTTCAACCCTCATGAACAATACCAGAGCCTCTCCTCGTTGCACTGTTTCCCCGTTTGATTTGGTCTCCAATTCCCCATGCAGAGGAAATTTGACTTTTCTATGCATGACAGTATCCACATATGCTACATTGTTTGGCAATTGATTACAATCCCATTCTCTGTGGATGACTGTGAATTAGTTCTGGATAATGAATTTTTTTTTTTACTTAAATTTATACTGAAATCTAACATTTACTTTATATTATGTATATGAAAAATAATTTAAATTCTCTAGATGTGCAGCAGACTGTGTTGTATGAAGTGGGGTGACGGGGAGAGAATGAGAATCTGGGGAAGGGTGGGACTTACCCATAGCTTTGTTCAGTAGTTGAACTTTTCTCTGTTGGTGTGAATAGTGTAGGGGAGGAAAAATATTTTTCCCTCTACTTTCTGGGTTCTCAGCTGAGACCCTTGTAATAAAAGGCAGGTCAACAAGAGGAAAGTAAACAGAAGTTTATTAACATGTAGACCTCATGTGTACATAGGAGATACCCAGGGTAGCTCAGTATCCCAAAGAGATAGCTTTAGAATTTATGTTTAAATAGCATCTTAATCAGGAAAGGGGAGGGCAACATAGGCCCCTTAGGGGAGAGTAAATGATTTTTAGGAAAGATGAAGGCCCCTTAGGGGAGAGTAAATGATTTTTAGGAAAGAAGAATAGATGGGAGCAATTACAGTTTGTGACAAAGTTTTTCTGAATGTGTTGTCGACTTCTGGTCTCTTCTGTGATAAGAGCCAATCCCGACCTGGTTGATGAAACCCCTAGGGAGGGAAATCTATGACAATTGAGTTCCTTTTGGAGGATCTGTCTATTAGCTAGATAAGGGCAGTCCAGAGACAGTCTCTCCCTGCATTTGCTACTTTTCAAGTGCCCACAGATCAAAATAATAATTTTACCAAAGCAACATATTTTGAGGTGGCATGTCCTGAACTCCTACAGTCATATACTGAATTTACATGTTCTGCTACCTTCAGTAGGAAAGACCCAAGGAGAAAAGGACAGAGCCCGACCTCAGATTTGCTCTCTCCAGTCACCATCATGCCCTTGACTGAAAAGATTCTTTTCCCAAGGCCCCTGTGAGAATATTCCTAATCTATTCCCTATATAAAGTATAGGGGTTGTTAGAATTCCCGTATTGAAAAAGTAGTCCACTAATACTGATCCCTGTCAGGGATGTGAATTTGTTATAGGTACAAAAAAAAAATAATTAAGTTTGAAAATGCAATAAGGTTCTCGCTAGCAATGCAAAGAATGGTTAAATTCTCAATTGCTATAATTTCTGAATGCAAATGTCACTGATCATTGAGATAAGACTTTTATTCTAGAATTAGTTTATGATATATTCATGCACATGTAGAGAGTAAAATTCTCCAACCTAACACATTAGTCAAAATGTCTCAGGGACATATGTATAAAAGAGGTAAAATTGAATGTATTTACATAGCTCCTTGCCAAGGAAATGAAAATGTTTTAAGTAAACACTATAGGAGCTGAGATTAGATGAGAATACTTGAGATATGGGTGGCATTTGAACACTTCTTACTTGGCTCCGCTTTGAGAAATACAATACTCTGAAACCTTCACTAGTGCATTTACCAGCCTCTTGGCATCCTGAACATCAAGAAAAGGTGCCAACTGTGATCCTGAGAAACTCAATGTAAGCCTAGAGTTTATGTAAATACCCTTTGTCCTGAAGATATACATATCACTTGAAAAACTAAAAACCTCTGCCCATGGAAGTCTCTGTTCAAATGAGACATTTAATCTTGGAGCCACGGAGTTCTGGCAGATTTCCCATATTCCATCCGAGTACATAGATGTAATGTCATTGCTTGGTCAGCAATGAACAGCTAGATTCTGGAAGGTAGCTGCGAAGAGTCAGGGAAGACTGCCATCTGGTGGGAATATAAAATTACTACTAAAACACAGTCACAACCTCCCTCCCTGTTGCTTTATCAATATTTGCCTACAACCTAACTTTTAAAGTAAGAGTGAAATTATATTTTACTTTATTTTTAAATTTTTTTCAAGAGTTAAAATTTTAAGGCTCTTTTTTTCAAATTTCTATTGGAGTATAGTTAATTTACAATGTTGTGTTAGTTTCAAGTGTACAGCAAATGACTCGGTTATATATATATACATACCTCCACTCTTTTAGATTCTTTTCCCATATAGACCGTTACAGAGTATTGAGTAGAGTTCCCTGTGCTATACAGTAGGTCCTTTTTAGTTATCTATTTTATATATAGTAGTGTGTATATGTCAGTCCCAGTCTCCCAATTTATCCTTCCCCCACCCCTTATGCCCCTGGTAACCATAAATTTGTTTTCTACATCTGTAACTCTATTTCTGTTTTGTAGATAAGTTCATTTGTACCCTTTCTTTAGATTTCACATATAAGCGATATCATATGATATTTGTCTTTCTCTGTCTGACTTGTCATACTGAGTGAAGTAAGGCAAAGAGTAAAATGATATTTTAAATCAAACACCCCCTGAGCAGTGTTTTAATTAATAACCAAAACACTATTATTGTTTTGCGAGTCCCTTCCTTTTTTTTGTTCTCCTCTTTTACTTTTTCTCTGACATGAAAAAGTAAGGCACTGATAGATATTTTTCTTTTATCCCATTTGGTTTTTCAGTTTTCCCTACTCATCATTTTCTGATTTTCAGAAACTGAAACAAACCTTCTAATGACAATAAGGGTGATATAATACACAACTACAATTGCATTAGAGATCAAGAAGAATATAGAGGAATAAATAAAAAGCAAGTAATAAAAGTAATCTGAACATAGGTCTGAATCATAATGATGAGCCTTTAGCCTAGACTCTCTTGTCTTGTTTGCTTTTGAGGCTATTGTGTAATCTTTTGGTACTTGAGTTTCATTTATCAGTTTTGGTTCATGGCTTCTCTTTCAACTGAGCTTCAACTTGACATGATAATGACAAATCATGTACTTGTGTAGAGATTTTAAAGGTGCTTATATGACGCTGGGTCTAGATTTTTGTTTTATAAAGCTCATATCAATACGTCGTTCTTAAATATCCCTTGTCATCAATTTTACTCTACTGAATTTCTCTTTCTTCAGAGTAATATGAAAGTGAATTGAAGCATTTTCTGTAGAATTTCAAATGGTACATATGTATGCATGTATGGGTGTGTGTATGTTAGCTGTACTCCATATTCAATATTTTCTTAGTATGAAATTAAGGTCTCTCCACTCAGTGTAAAAATTATACATAGTAAAATTAATTTCCTCTCAGTATAATACTTTAGACAAGAATTACTGAAGTATCAAAAGAGATATGTCTAAATTAGGGGTTTTTTTAAGTGAGAATTTCAGATATAGGTAGAAAAGCACCTGGATCCAAACATCCTTCTCTTCTCTCTTTATTCACTATAATTAGCCAAGAACAAATGCTGTCACGAATGGTGAACTGGCCATATTGGAGGATCTGGTCTGCGTTACTAACAAATCCTCCGGGGGTGGTCCAGATCTATATGATTGGACTAACTGATTCTTTCATTAACCAAGATTGTATGCAGTTTGATGAATGTCTAGAAGATTAGTGCCCCAAAAATCTTCAGGAAGAATGCATACTAGCTGATTTTCCTGGAGTCCCTTGGGAGAAACACTGACCATCATGAAATAAATACATCTCTATGTTCCACATCTTAGAGCAGGCGACACAGAGTTGCCCATGTAAGAAACAGCTTCATCACCTGTTAATGCCTGCCATTCAGAGGAGCTGCCCTGGTGACTGTCGTTTAGGGCTTTCCGAGGCTCTCAATATGCAAGGCAGATTGTCCTGGTCTACAGCACAGGGCCTCTTGAACGCAGTGTCGCCTGACTCAGAAGTTGTCTGGCTAGTTTTTGTTCTTCTAGGTGCCTCTCATGATCCCCATTGTTGACTTTGAACACGCCACCAGGCAGCCTATTTTTATTCCTTCGCTCCGCCTTGTTAGATTGCAGCCTTGCTCCCTGACCCCTCCCCCACTCCCTGCAACATTGTCCAAACTGCAAGTTCTTGTGTAGCTCCTAGAGCAGTAGAGTCAGGTCTCTGAAATTCTCCTCCTCTGAGACTGTAGGAGACCTATCTATATCATCCTGGCCAAGAACTAACCACCAACCTCAACTTTAGAGAGATAAGAAGATTTAAGAAACTATAGCCTATTTTCTGAAATTCACTATATTTTTCATGTGTCCTCACATTGTACATGAGTTTATTATTGTCCTGATCTCAAGTTAGGCCAAACTACTTTTTAACTTTTTATTCTGGAAAATTTCAAGTACATGCAAACATAGAAAGAAGAGCATAATAAACTTCCCAGTATCCCTCACCCAGCTTCATCAGCTACCAACTCAAGACAAATTTTTTTTCACCTATATCCCTCACTCTTCAGCCCCACTGATATTTTGGAGAGGGGAAAAAAATAATTTTACTTAATTTCATCAGCAGATACTTCAGTGGATATCTCTAAAATGTAGGGATTCTTAGAACAAACAATATCGTTGTCATACCTGAAAACATTAGCAATAACTCCTTAATGTTATAAAATATCAAGTTAGAATTCAAATTTGCCTGGTTGTCTCATAAATGTTTCCTTACAGTTTGAATCAGGATCTAAATAAGCTGTATACATTGCAATTGAATGACATGTTTTCAAGTCTCTTTTAATCTATAGATTTCTTCCTGTTTTTTTCTCAACTTGTTGGAGAAACTGGGTTAGTTCTATAGTTTTCCACAGCATGAAGTTTGCTGATTGTTTCCCTGTGGTTGCTGGGAAGCAGGAGTGGAAATGCTTTTTCTTTTGCCAGTTACATAGAGCAACTTGTGTAGAAACTGGAATCAACTGTGATATTTTAGGACCCTTTGCTGTTTTCCAAAACCTTCTATTTCTAGATTTCTTACACTTCATTTAGGATTTCTGTATATCAGTTTGGTTTTTTTTTCCTGATCTACCACATGTGATATATTCTAGATGAAATATGTTCTAGATGTCATACATTCTAAGATTGCTTTGCCTGTGAGTGGGCTTCCTTTCAAGATGTTCTGATGTGTTTTCTTGTGCATTGATAGTTGAATCTTGAAGCTCGAAAGATACAGATTTGAGTTTTGGGAAAGACTACTCTATAAAAAGTGCTACGTATTTCTAGCAAGAGATACATAACATCTGGTTGTCTTTTGTTTTGGGGGGTTTTGTTTTGTTTTGTTTTGTTTTTATAAAGTTAGCAGCTGTTGATGATCATTGTTAACTCAAATTATAGAGCAGTTCTGGCCACTGGATCTTGTTTCTGTTTCCAGAGAGTGGGTATCCCTAAGATGGGACCCTGCCTAGGTACACAGTGGCACCCTTGATTTCAGAAAATTGCACTACACTGCAGATTTGATAAACCTGGTCAAGGTATTTGAAAACTGTATTTTCCAGTTTAAACAAAACCAAATCTCACAAAATGGACAATTTTTTTAAATTACAGAAAAAATACTGTAGATTAAAGATTATACTACTAAGGACACCATTAAAAGAGTGAAAAGATAAGCTACAGAGTGAGGAAGTCTATTTATAAAATAAATAAGGGATAGTAAAAAAGACTTGTATTCAGAGTATATAAAAAACTTTTACCAATCGATGACAAAAATACAGACAGCACAATAGAGAAAATGGGCAAAACACTTGAATGTTTACTTCACAAAGTAGGTACTTCACAATGACCAATATAACACTGAAGAACAGTTTAATCTCATTAGTCATCTGGGAAATGTAAATTAAAACCACTGTAAGATAACACTACAGAATCACAGAGTGGTAAAAAAAACTGACAGTACCAAATCTTAGCAAGAATATGGAGAAACTGAAACTCATATACTCCTTATAAGAATAGAACGTGGGAAATCATTTTGCAAGATCTACTTACTAAAGCTGGGCATACGCACCCTCTATGACCTAACAATTATATGCCTACAGAAATGTATGTATATGTGCACCCAGAAGGAACGTGTATATATGTGCACAAAAAGACATGCATTGGAATATTTATAGCAGTATTATTTGTAATAGCTAAAAACTGGAAACAGCTCTAATGTTCTTCAATAGTAGAGTACATAAATAAATTTTGGTATATTCATACAACAGTGTACTCTATGAAGTTATGGATAAAAAGAAAGAATCCAGCCACAAAAGAGGGTATACTCTGTTATTCACAGTATATAAAGTTTCCAAACAAGAAAGAAAACTAATCTATGATATTAGAAGTCAAGATAGTGTTTAGCTTTGGAGAAGAGGAATTGGAAATGTGAGCGGGTTGGGGCATGAAGGAGCTGCTGAGGTGCTATTAACATTCTATTTTCAGATCTTACATAGGTGGTAGTGGTTACATAGGTGCATCCAATCTGTATCAGGTCATTGAGCTGTCATTATGTGTGCATTTTTCTGAGAGTATTATATACCTTAGTAAATAAATTTATTAAAATATTGTACTTATAATGTAAGCAAAACAAAAAATAGACCTGACAATTTTCACACTTCTAATATCTCTCCATCAGCCACATTGAAAGGAAAAAAAAAAAGAAGATGAATTAATCATCCCCATCAAGATGTCAGCCAAAAAATTGAAATTATCAAAAAGATTGAAATAAGGATTTACAACCACTCTAAGCAACAACGAACTTCACCATATTTTGTACTGTGTTATGTGACATTAGCAACTGAGAAAATGAAACCTTAGTGATTAACAATATATTTGAAAACTAAGCAGTAAGAATATGAAGACAATTGACTGTAGTCAGTGCTGTTTATAATTATGTTATTCTAAATCCAGTACTTCATTATATTTAAAGTTCACTAAAACTAATATTAACTCTTTTGAGTTTTTCCAATAGTAGTAAAGAAAAGAATTACATATTATTGTGTAAACTAGTTCTTCCTAAAAATGACTAATGTAATACAAAGAAGCAATATGGTGACAAATTAAAACCATTTCATTTTATGAAAATACTCTTAGAAGATGTATAGACAAAAAATGCTGAAGATTTCAATATGCTAATACATGTAACAGGCATAGAATAGTGCCTGACACTTAGTAAGCACAAAATAAATGTTAGCTATTATTATTATTTGTACAAACAAATGACTCAGTGAGGGAGATTTTCTATAAAGTTGCAAGAGAGTTCAGTTTTTTCCTGACATGCATGTTTATTATATTTGCTAGATAGTGCTTCAGTAATAAAACCCATAAAGTATTTTTTGATGCATTGGAGAAGCCATGATTCTATACCGTAATAATTTCTTTAGTGAAAGCATTGATTTATGGGTGAACAAAGTCCAACTAGTTGATAGAGGAGCTGCCTTGTCTAGAAGTTTTAAAAGTGATCCTACAGGAAGATTAGAGTGATGAATCCACATATGAAATGCATTCCCAGTGTCATTATACGCAAGTTACTATAGCAAAGAAACTGTAGCCAAAAGTTTACAAAGTCCTGCAGGATGTTTTGAATATGGTTAATTTATAGAAACAAAAGTAAAAAATATAGTAGTATCCTCATTAAACTTTGTGAGGTGGGGAATGATTATGACATTCTCTTGTGCCATATAAAGATTTATAAATTATGACAAATTATTTTTTCCAAAATTGAAGATTATTAGTATTAAGATTTATTTTACAAAAGTCAAGTGTTCAAATTCACCTACCTAATCCATGACTCCAAGTGCCTGTCGGTAATCTGTAACCTAGAGGAATACACACACACGTTCACAATTGAGCTGGCCCTTCAATTAAAAGGACAAAAAATAACTGTCATAAAAGAATCATCTATAATGAAGATTTTAAAAATGTATTGTTTTGAAATATTTCTGAATGCTATGTGCTTTCATTCCTGAAAACAATGTGCAACATATAAAACCTCTCATCCTACAAACTTTAAAAACTTAGAAACAAAATTTTTAACCATTTACTAATTCTTCCAAAGAATTTCAGTGGGTTTTGAACACAGTAGTTAAAATATTAATTAACTATCAACTCAAATCTGTTTAGTTTTTAAAAAACAGTTGTACATTAGGGAAGATAGGGTGTTACTAGCTAACTTCAACATTATCTTTGCAAAATTAGTAGACATTGTTGAAAAATATGCCTCATGAGTTAGTGAGAGCGATTAACAATGTACTTTTCCCATTCGGATCCATGTATTTTTGTGAAGCATCATTTTCTGTGGTTTATACTCAGTTTAACCATTTAAACTCAGTTTATAAATCAACTGGATTGTGAAGGAAACAATTGAATTGCTATAACACAAAGTGTTAAACCAAGATTTAGAAAATAATGAAAACTATTCAATCATTTTTCTCAGTATTATTAATAAATGAAATAAAATTTTGCTTAAAATATTTTTATTTCAACTTTATTATTTTTAAAGTTTCTACTTTGAGTTTTATAATGCATATGATGAATTGGTAGAGTAAATACACATAACTATATGTACTTTTATGTATTGGCACATGCATCAAATTTATGTTTTATACTTAAATTTTTTTTGTTATGAACACGTGATCAGAATGGTTTAGAGATCACTGATTTAGAGGCTGGTAGGAAAGAGAAAAGGTGGAGAAAGAGATGAGTGAACGAGGATCCAAGAGAGTACAGTGTTTCTGGAGACTGAGGGGAAAACGTATTTAAAAAAATGTGAGGTGGTTAACAGTTATGTGCAGCCGAAAGCTCAGGAACCACGAGGTCTGAATAAAGGCCATGGGATTTATGACTGATGATTAGAAAGTTATTGGTGAAAATATTTTAAATCAAGTGGTAGGAACAGAAACCAGATTCCATGCAGTAAATACCAGTTAATACGTAAGTGGGAGGGAAGGAAAAGGAGCAGTAAGAATAGATCAGTCTCACTAAAGTTTGGCAGAAAATGAATGAAGAAATGGAGAGGCAGAGTCAGAGAATACAGTAGAAGTGGGCAGAGTAATTGAGTCAAGGGCAAAGTGGGAGAGAAAGGGTCACAGTCAGAGGAAGAGGCACTTACTTTATAAAGAGGGCAGGATGCTTTGTAAGTCAGAAAGAAGAAGAGATTAAGTGACTTTCTAAGAAAAGACAAGAAAGCTGTGGAAATTGATTTCAGATGGCCATGATATCAATAAATTAAGTGATTACATAACGTCCTATGATTGAGGAATGCCAGGTTGCAACTGTGAGCTTGATAAAGGAGGAAAAGATTTTGGAACGTCATCTATGGATGCCTCACAAGGAACTGAAGCAGAGATCCTCAGATTACTGAGCAACACTGAGGACCCGATGTCACCAGGCAACATGAACTTACGTCAGAGACAAATAGGAAAATTATAAGACTTTTTTTTTTAAACCAGCAATGAGCTACCTCTTTGTGAGTGAGAGAACAGAAAGTGACTATTAGGGATTGGCAAAGAGAGTGGAATGGAAAATGAGAATCTCACACCACAGTGAGAAAACTATTAACATGTGGGTTCTAAGGACCCCTTGGGTAGGAAAACAAGTGAGGCAAGGAGGAGGCTGATAGAGTGAAGTGACTTGAAGACTGAGAGGAAAGAACAGGGCTAACTAAGCAAGTGTGAGCACAGAAGAGAGTGCTAGAACTCAAGATCTTGATGATGGAGAAATTCTGAGGAACAATGAAGTCCAAGTTCTGACTGTACTTACAAGAGGTTAAAAAAGAGTAGAAAATAAAGTTCCACAGAGGTGTGAGCATGAAAGTCCTCTGACGTCATGCTGGTAGAGGGATGGCAAAGAGCAGGACAGGAGCCGAAGAGGGCATTGTGAGCAAAGTGGGAGAGGATCCTGGAGATGATGGAAGGGTCATGCCAGGATTGTGTAGAAATTTAGAGAAGTTGTTGGATGATGGTGCCAGACAATGCTTTATAAAGGGGTTGGGGAGTAGGGTGTGTGAGTAGAAAGAGGTCAGAAAGGCAGCCTTCATGGGAAAGGGTTTCAAAGGAATGTTGCCAGGCTTGAGGTGAGGAGGTGGGAAGCAGCCTTCGAGGACTACATCCTGTGTTGGTCTCTTGTTCACGATAGCAGGGGATTTTTACATTTTAGCAACACTTTGATGGCAAGAATGCCATTTAACATTTCATATAATGCAAATAGCTGAAGAAATAGTAAATTGTACTCAACAAAATTGTTGCTAGCTCAAATAATAGTATAGCAATGCTTTAAATCAGGTTGCCAGGATGGATGCCTTTCAAAGACTCATGTGAAAGTCTGTGTTCTAACACCCAGAAGGTTAAAAAGATTTCAAATGTAATTTTTAAGAAATGAATTTAGAATTCTTTTTATAGACACAGAACTATTATATGGTACACTGCAGTTCCCATCTGCCATCTGCAGCAAGCATTGCTCTGCTGGACATTTTTCAAATGCTATTCATATGTCTACTGATTCAAAACTAATTTCACCAAAAACTAATCTAAACAAAAAAAAGTGTGTCACATAATTTATGTTGCTGGAATTTCTGTTCTCCAATTCAAATTAAGATTAATTTTCCTGCCCTTTGGCTACAAATTACCCTTACAGAGTCTAAGAGTTAAGATTTTCCAATTAAGATAGGAGCCATGAAAGTTATAAATAATAACCATGTGAATTAATACTTTTAAAATTTTCAGGAGGGCAAAATAAAGAAAAAGAAGAAAATTTATTTATACACAAAGAGCTATTCCAGTGTTCATAACAGCAACGCTATAAGTAAGGCAACCTTGGTATTTTGTAGGGGATGCACTTGTCACAGCAGCTCTAAAATAGCACACGGTTTTGCACACTTGTCCATTATCTAATGAGGCAAACATCATTGAGGGCAGCCAGACTTCTCATTTATTTCCTTAAGAATAACAAATGTATAGGTTAGCTGTCTCTTCTGACCTTATTTTAAAATAAAGATATGTTGGTTAAGCATTTACCTCAAGTGTCCATTTCATCTTTGGCTAAATTCATAGAATATTAGAGTGGCAAGAAGTAGATTGAATTGAGCTTTACAGAACAGTGTAAAGAGGTTCTCTGCCCTGAGAGTCTGGAGGAAAATTCTTAAATTTCTTTCAATCAAGGTGTGTGATTATATTGAGTTCTTCTTGCATTTGAAGCTAGGATTTGATTTTTCCCAAGGCAGTGGCCAAATCAACATCACATCAGGATGGTGGGACTTCTAGATGTCAAATTGTCTAGTTGCCAGTTTTCAGCAAAGAGAGAACGGTGCAACTGAAATATGTGAGTAGTTATAATATCTTCCTTTAGTACATAATATGTTCTGGAAACAGGTCTTTGAAAGTAGGCTTAAAGGTTTAAAGTAGGCTTAATAGTAAATGAAGGGCTTCTTTCCCAGAAAACATCGTATAATCTGTGATGTATGATGGGTGATAAGATCTCTAATCACAGTTCCAAAAGGGATAGTCTTCTTTGGATCTGGTCCCAGGAAGTCCATCAGGAAGAGGAGGTCCTTGAAGGGCAGAGATGGAAGATTCTCATCTCTTATCAGGGCAACTAGGGAAGCTGATACAGGCATCTTTCTTTTCCGTGGGCCAATTGTCTCTTCTCTGACCCAAAGGAAAGGGCAAGCCAACTCTTTTAAATGTCTGAGCTTCTGATGATACATGCAGCAGGCTGGAAAAAGGGGGCTTGGTCCCACCTGGTAATCACAATTAGGTGCAAGAGCATCTAAGTGTCAAGCCGCATGCATGCACCTGGGACTGTTGCTGAGGCCCCCAGTCAGTCGCCAGCTCAGAGCCTGGCCAGTGTGATCCCAACGGAAGAAGAAGGTGTGCATGGTTGAGGGGGGAAGAGCCCTGGCTGAGGAGCGTAAGTGATGCCAGCAAAGGGTCTCACCCAGGAAGACCACAGCCTGAAGCTCTGGGAATGGGAAAGGTGGAGATGGGCTTCTGATGGGCTGAAGAAATGAGGCCTGCCTACTACAGGCCTGGGCAACCCCCATGCCCTCCCACCCACTGCCCGCAAACAACCTAAGGCTAGAAGGGACAGGAACGGTGTCAAAGGTGGCTTGTCTTTGGAACTGGGCGGAAGAAGCTCAAAAGCAGTCTCTTTCAGTTGGTATGAAGAATGTTTTGTTTGCAGAAAAGACAGTTAATTTGTATACATGGATAATTGTGTGAAACCTCAGATTATTGTCTGAAAGAGAGGACTATTTATATGGATTGATCCATTTTAGATTACTCTGCAGTTTATAGTCTTGCTTGTTTAAATATTTTCCTCAGGAAAAAAACCCAAACATTTGTCTCCATTTAATTGAATCTGTATAGTGCACAATGAGAATTTATTCCTTTTCCTAAACCACTTGATAACCTTCTAAATTATTTATGGTGATTCAACCATATAACAAACAAAACAGAAAACACATGCAAACGCACACATGCGTGCACACACATGCACACACACACACATTAGAAAGACTATATAGAGGATTACATGTTCTCCCGGAATGATAATTTGATTGTGCACAGCAAACCTGTATTTCTTGTGGTTGGATTTTGATCCTTTATTTTAATGTATAGGCTCTGAATTATTGTTACTATTGTTTTTGTCTTAAGTAGAATTTAATTCTGAGGAAGAAAGTTCATGAGAAATTTTTTCCTGAATATCATTTGAAATTTCTTCTCAGCTATCCCTTGAGTTCACTACTCTGAAATGAAAAAGTACAGGCAGTGGAAAGGAGCAGTTGTTTATATAAGCAGAGAAGGAGGTCACTTTTTTTAGTCTGTTAGGAGAGTGATTGACTTTTTGTAAAGTAAAAGGTAAAGTACATTATCTGGGATACTTCATGTTGTTTTAAATGAGGATGATGTTTAGTCCCTGGGCCAAGAAAGTCCCTATATGGCTTTCTAAGTTTGAAAAGCAAACCTTATTTGCCCTTGGGGAGAAAAGACACAAAGTGAATGTAATCATGAACTGGGAATCTCAATAAATTGTTTGGAAAAGGGTAATTTTTACCCAACAACATGGCCTGAGGTATGAGATGAAAGATAGATTTGAAAAAATCTTTCAATGTTTTTCATAGACATCTGGGTTGACTTTTTTGGGGCAGTGTTTATTTGTTCCTTTCTTTGTACATGAGGAAAATATCCAGTACCTTGTAATTGGATCATTGCTTTCAGCAGGAACACTAAAAGCCGTACTCAAACTCCAAGCCAAGAATAACATGAAAAATAATTTAATAGTCATTTTATATTAGCAGACAGGATGTTAATGACTCATTTCTAATGACAAGTTAAATGGAAATTACACAAAATGAACAGGATCTATTTTTCAAGTACTATAGAGTGGTCACAAAGGTCCGAGGCCTGCCAGTTCAAATTTATCTGTGTTCCTCTCTATTCTTTACACACATCTTATTTTTCTCATTTTTCTGTGGACTTGATCTTCAGGTTGAAAGCTTGACATCACTGCAGCAGTGCCTGACAGAGGGTTTTATTGCTTCTATTATTATCAGGCCACAATCTCATGCCTCAGGAATATGTGTATACACACTCTGTTCTTAAGTTCTCGCTTTCCCTGGCATCACCATTATTTGATTTATAATTTCCATAGATAGTGACCAGTCTAACTTGAATCAGACATATGTATGGGATGTTACATAACCATAGTGTTTGCAATGATTGCAGCAATGAGTTCATTTAAAAGCATGGAATTTGTGATGTGTTTTTTTAATGGATAAAAGAAGATAAAAATGTGTGTGCCTTTCAACTATATAATAAGTTTTACTGTTAGGAGTGAGTGGCTATCACTCCTAACATGTGAACATGTGACTATGTATTGGTCATTGATAAGCTGGCCTCTTTTTCTTTAAAAGTCATAAAAATTAAGTCTGTATATTATTCATGCATTTCTTCATTCATTTAATATATAGCTATTTAATATTTACTATATTTAAATGCTGAAATAAGGACTAAGAATGGTGAATAGGAAAGACATAGTCTTTATTTTCAGTGGATTTCTATTTTAATCAGAAGATAGACACTGAACATTAAACCAGGTATTATTTAATTGCATTTGTGAAAATTGCTGAGGAGAAACTTGTAGGAGCCCCGGACTTAGTAAAATTAAGGAAGAAGAGTTAGTGAACAATGTTCTAGGCAAATGAAATAGCTGAGCCACAAGACAGGAGGGGAGAGGGGTGGGATTGTAGAGCTAAAGGACATTAGAATTGGAGTCCAGAGTGCTTGTCATGGCATACAAACCCCTGCCTCATCCCATTTCATACATCTCTCCCCACCCACCCCTGGAATCATAAACATACACAGTAGATGGTAAATTAAGCCACGTGATTGTTGGGATTACCTAGGGGTGGTAAAAAGAAAGCTGGGTCAGTAACAAAACCTTGAGAAACTTTTACAGTCAATGTTTAGGTAAAGGAGGTTGAACCAGCAAAAAAGACTAAGAATGATTGGTCAGAAGCCAAGCATAGGGAGGTGACTAGACACAGCATATACTGCTGATGGGAAAAAGGTAAAGTCTGACAGATTACAAACCAGACTTAAGTTTTAGAACTAGGATGGATGCTATGTAGAGAAAAATAAGGAAAGATTCTAGAACACTAGTGGATCTGAGGTCCTAATGAGATCCAAGTATAGTCTTGGTGAAAGCACTCTAGGAAGTGAGAGCATTCGCTGTAGTAGAGAGAGAGAGACACTCTACTTGAGGACAGGAGATTAGGTGAGAGAGGAGGACATTTAGTGATTTTGAAAGTGGAAAATATTCAGGTTATGTCAGGTTTCAGACTTGACTCTGGGCGTGAAAGGCTAAGGTAGAGAAATGAAAAGTTCATTTGTAATAAGGAGATCCAGTCAAGGTGTTGAATGGAATGTTTGTGTAGATGTGAACATCATTCAGGATCATGGGGCTAGAAGAGAAAACAATAATCCAGTCTTTTTATGAAGGATGAATTGTGACTAGAGATTAGTAGGTAAATGATACCAACAATAAAGGAGATAGTGCATAGCTAGATGGCAAGAATGTCAAAGCAGCAGGGATTTTTTGAAAGGAGTTAAGGATGCAATGGACAGCACTAGGTGCCAGAGTATCATCAGCCTGAGGGTATCTAGGGTGTTGAGGAATAAGCAGCCATCTTCATTTGCTACAGAAGTGCTGTCCTCAATGGAGAGTGGAATTTTAGTCAAGGTTGGAAGGTAGAGGAAATGTTCTGAAAGAAAGTTAAGTATGCGGTGAAATTTCCAAAGGCACAGTGGAAGAATCTGAGAGATAGGAGAGAAGAGAAGAGAGGGAGAGAGAGATGGGGGCAGAGTGGGAGATGGGGTGGGGCGGGGAACTGGTGCTCAGTGGAGAGCAATTGGCAGTAAAAAATGGAGCATTATGGGAATTTTATTGTAGCAGAAAATCAATACCTGGAGATGGTTTGAAGACTCAGGGACCTGGAGGGAAGGGCTAAGGAAATAAGGATTAGAAAACGTGTCAGGGTTAGTAGCTTAAGAGATGACTGCTTCACTGGGGCCTGGGAACAGGAGCTTGGCTGTAATAACTAAAGCAAAGAAGAGCCTGGAAAGCCTGACAGAGCTTCACTAGAGGAGACCAAAATGTGGGGACTACCTCTAGCAAAGTGGGATTTTTAATTGTTGAAATGCTAATAGGCTAATATTAGCATTAAATGCTAATATTATAAAATGTCCAACCTCATGGAAGCAACCTAAGTGTCCATTGACAGATGAATGGATAAAGAAGATGTGGCACATATATACAATGGAATATTACTCTGCCATGAAAAGAAACGAAATTGAGTTATTTGTAGTGAGGTGGATGGGCCTAGAGTCTGTCATACAGAGTGAAGTAAGTCAGAAAGAGAAAAACAAATACCATATGCTAACACATATATATGGAATCTAAAACCAAAAATGGTTCTGAAGACCCTAGGTGCAGGACAGGAATAAAGACACAGGCATAGAGAATGGAGATGAGGACACGGGGAGGGGGAAGAGTAAGCTGGGACAAAGTGAGAGAGTGGCATGGACATATATACACTACCAAATGTAAAATAGCTAGTGGGAAGCAGCCACATAGCACAGGGAGATCAGTTCGGTCCTTTGTGTCCACCTAGAGGGGTGGGATAGGGAGGGTGGGAGGGAGACACAAGAGGGAGGAGATATGGGGATATATGTATATGTATAGCTGATTCACTTTGTTATAAAGCAGAAACTAACACACCATTGTAAAGCAATTTTACTCCAATAAACATGTTAAAAAGAAAAAAAAAAAAAAGGAGAGAAAAAAAATAAAATAAAATGTCCAACCTGCCAGAGGTTTGCACCAAGAAGCACCAGGCCTTTGCAATACTTGATCCATTCTGACCAAGAGTTCATTTTCTCTCCTCAACCTTTCATGTTAAGCTTTCAGGTTTAACAATTTTATTTAAATTCTGCGTTTCTTCTCTGAAGTCTGGGATATACTATAAATTACATAATTTGCATGAACTTTTTCTAACATTTCAATTCCTCACTTAATATCATTCAATTCCTCACTTAATATCATCAATTGAATTTGGTATGAAAAAGCAGGAAGCTACATTCCTTCTTTAATCTAGTTTATTGCTCAGTATTGAGAAACTATGATTTAATACTCATCTAATAACTTGAAATAATAATACTTTTTCCAAAGTATCTAATTCAAACTCAGGAAAAGTATTTTTTTTCAAAGCTATGTGGTAGTACATGCTTGACAATAAATTTAAAAATTCATATCAAGTGATGGACTTAGCTTTCTGTGGGCTGTGGATGAGTCAAATGTAAACAAGTGTAGTGGGTTAGTTCTAGTTAATATCAACATTCAAACTGATCTTTTGAGTTGTCCCTGGTAGTACCATCAGGATTCCATCTTTTGTCATTTAAGAAGGAATTTGAGAATTATCTACAAATGACTTACCACACTCTTAATTCTCTGCTTAAACAGTTTAAGAAATTGTAGTTGAACAATTTAGAGACTAAGTTATATTTATATTTATATTCTCACAATACTCCTAGTATCTGGGATACTATATATAAATGATTGTTGGATGTGCCAGTTATCTATCACCACGCAATGCTGCATACTCACCAGAAAAACTTAGAGGCACCCAGTAAAAAACACATTTTTCATGAGGCTCTGGGGTTCAGCTGACCTGAATTAGTTTTAGCTGATCTGGGTTGGGTTTGCCCAAATACCTGAGTCTCTTCTGGCTGTTGGTTGTCTTAGCTTGGATGACTAGGGTAACATGATTCTGTTTTCTGTCCTGCTCAACCTCCAGAAGACTAGTCTAGGCATGTTCTCATGGCACAGGGGAAGGGCAAGAATGAGCAAAACCAATTATGCAAGCATCTTTCAACTCTCTGTGTCACATGTGTCAATATTCCGTTGGTCCAGAAAAAGTCACATGAACAAGTCAAAAGTCACAGTAGGAGGGTACTGCAAGATTACACAGAAAGGACATGTATACAGAGAGAAGTGAAGAATTGGGGCCATGGATGCAACTGGTCCACCACATTGAATGAATAAATGAACAAATGGATCACAGAGTGATGGGAAGAGCACTGGACTAAGGGATGGGAGACATATCCCTGAGGCGTGGCACTGTTCATTCTGTTAATTTGGGTAAATTGTTTGATCATTCTGGACCCTAATTTCCTTATTGGCTCTTTCCAAGCTTTAAAAGCCTTTGATTCAAGCTTTTAATGAATATTTAATGAATTTAATGCTGTACACAGTCTATAAGAGAAACTTAAGGAAAGTTGTTCATTATGCTATCCTTCAGTGAACCAAAATGGCTAGTGTGGATGGCCAAAATTCACTGGCTACTTTTGACTCTATGAATCTGAATATTTTGTAATCAGATTCAAACTGAAAAACTTCTATTCTGAATTTCGCTATGAAGCAATGTGCTGAAAGTTCAATTTCCTTTTTACGTCTTTAGTGTTTGCTCCTATATGATGATTCTTTTGAAGAATACAATATGTCAGTACTACATCAAACACTATGACATTTCTTATATGTGAGATGTGTTTTAGAGTCCATTGATGTTTTGCCTTAATAATTCATTGTTAGGATGAATTATCATTCTAAAATTGACTAGAGGAGCTTTATCAAATTTGGATAACGCTGGTAAAATTGTGGGTTATTTTAAAGTAAATATTATGATTAGTTTTATAATATAAAAGGTACAGATAATACAAAATGAATCCTGTTCATTATATAATAAATAATTATGTAATATGTAATGAAATGGTGGATTACTAAACTATAAGAATAAAAACTGAGTGAAAAAGTTGTAAATAAAAATATTTTATAAGCTCCACAAGAAGAAAGTAATATACACAAATGGCCTCTGAAGATGATATTCTATGTCTGAGATGACTTCTTACTTTAGTCACTAAGATTGCCTAAAAAATTCAACACCTAGATTACCAAAATAGGTTGATGAAGATATAATCTGTAACTCACTCTGACATATAGAATGTTCTGTTTCAGATATACAGAAATAACTTGCCACATGATAAATGTTTATCCTTGTCCTACCTCTGGGAAACATTTAGTTTGGACTGATAATTTACTTGTGAAATCAATCACCCGGCCTATGTCATTTCAGAGTCTCCATGTAGACAGATCCAAGAAACTGCACTCAAGTCAAGCTGGCCTGGATTCCAAAGTACCAGTTGGTTGTCAAAATGATTTGGCTGATCTGGAGAAAGAGAAGAGAAAGACTGGGAAAACTGCAGTAGCAGGCACCAGTGCAACCACAGGTCTGTTAAGCCACATGATATTGGTTTTAACTGCCTTTATGACAGATGCACAATGTACAGCTTCTTACTGCCATTTTATTTGGACTATGTGACTTAGTCAAAGTGATGGACCTGACCTGCGAATCTCACTGAAATTTAGTTTTAAGTGAAGCATAGTATTAAGCACTCATATTGATGATAGGTCTGTTCATTGTTTGCTGTTATTAGATTTTTCTTCTCATTTATGGTTTTCATGGCCAAGGAAGTGTTCTATTTTAATATTGCTTTTATTATCATGACAATAATATGTGTAAATGTTTGCTGAAATTAACAAGAAGGTTTAATGGCTTGAGAAGAGGTCAAAATAATTGAGATGCTTTTAATTTTAAAAGTGTCAGATGAGTGACCTAATGCAGACCTGAATTATAATAGTTCAGTTTATAGAGATGGCGATCTGATATTTTTCATCTCTACTAAAAGCAAAACAAGAGAAAATGGACTTGTGGAGAAGTTGATATCATTCAATTAAGCTACCCAGACTAACTTCCATATTGTGGAAATCTTGGATGAGTTAGCACGGGAAATGAGAATTTTCTTTCTTGGCAATATTTTAAACACACCAAAGAAGCTCAATATCATTATACTTTATCTTTAAAACTTCACATTTCATTTGTAGATAAGTTGAAACTGTAATTATTCTTAAGCATATGATTTTTTCTTTTCCCCTCCTTATTTGATTTTGTAGCCAGCACTCTTTTTTCCTCCCAGGGCATGTAAAAGTTAAAATACTACATATAAAGTCTCTGAAGTGTTTCTGCTGAAACTGTACAATTTGGGTTCTTTCATGTAGTTAACTTACTGGCTTCTGACACTCCTATAAAAATATCCCATAGAGCTTTTCTTATTACCTTTTCATTGACTCTTTCTGAATGATAAAAATGAAATTCTGTAAAGGGCTTTGAAAACCATGCACATTGCAATTCCTCCAAATTTCAAATACTAACCAAGTGTGACTATACAAGAAACAGCTACTGCAGTGAAAATTACTGCACTGTGTTGAGTCTCAGGCTATTATTAATTCATTGGAAACTATTTTTTCCTTAAGATTATGGATCCTAAAAGGTACCAGATAATACAATTGCTGAGATCAAAGTTTTTGTTTCAATCATAGAAAAACTTATTATCTGATCTTCCCCTGTGTGTGCATCTTCCTGGGATGCTATGTGACAGCCCCAAGTTTGTGCTCTGAATGAATAGTGCAGAGTATGTTACAGACCAGGGCAGAAACTGCTTTGAACCTATTGCCTATTAGTGATGGTTTAAGAAAAAAAGAGCACCTGAAATTAAAGTGATGGTTCTACTAACCATCACTTAGTAGTGATGGTTAGTAGTAAGACTTACTAACTTTACTCAAGAGAATAAAGTGAAATCTCCTTTCTTACATTAATTTCAACATGTATTTATTTAAAAATTACCTAGTATGTGGATCTGGGCAATATTTTCACTTGCTTTCCCATTTGAAATTACAATAAATTATAGAGTCTATCTTCATTATGAGTTATAATTGAATGACAATTCCATACATAAAAATACAAAAATAAAGCAGAAATATAATTCTTCAAAATTCATTTTTTTCTTGTGGAATATTATATATTTTCTTCATTAAAAAAACGCTCTTTTGATCTGTACTTCACATTTACTGTCCTTGGAATGGATAGCTCATCTGTGAATATTCATCAACCACCTTGGAGTTCAGGATAAGCAAATCATACTCTTTCTGAGCTTTCTCCTCTTTTTAAATTTGAGACATAAGTCAGTCATTTCCTAAATTCTCTTTGGATGAAAATGGCAGTTTTAGAGGCTCTGTGGCGTATCACAGAGAAAACAAAGCAGAACAAAACAAAAAAACCGTATTAAGACAGGGGAGCTGCATCTCCAGTTTTGCTCCTTCTAGACACCCAGACCTTATTCTTTCAGTTAGATGAAGTGGAACCATTTCAGATATGTATCTAATAATTATACTAAAGGGAAGTCTTCATTTTGAAATTCACCGTAGACAACTAGAAGATTCGCTGTAAATGGCTGAACACATGTTATCTAATGAGAGTTTGCTCTGTTGAAGCCAGGAGCACAGGAAACTCTACCTCAGGATTGGTGCTGTCAGTCCCAGCTCCTCTTCAGTTAAGAAGCTGGTGAAAATGCTTCACCAGATCTCATGGGTGACCTTCCTCTCTGGGTCCCTGATTCACTCTGGTTGCTCAACAGGCCCATGTCTTATTTGGGGAACATTGTTATTAAGTCTGCACGTTGTTTTGTCCATAAATTACTAAAAGAATAGTTCTTTAAAGGTAGGATGATTAAGTGGTTAACTTTTGGAGTCTGAACTTAAGACTGCTGGGTTTAAACCTTGGCTCCCTTACTCGCCAGCTGTGTACCATGTCTCTATCTCCTTATTTGTAAACTTGGGTTAGTAATAGCGCTACACCATAGGCTATTTTGACAACTACATTAGATAAAATAGGTTAAAGTTAGTATAGTACATAATAAACTCCAGTTGAATCATAGCTATGCTAATTAACTTCTGCATATTTATGAGTTGATGGCCAAGGAAAAATGTGCTTCCTGACAGTATATTTTGCAAAGTGCTGGCTGTGACCACCTGATGTGGCTCTTGCAGTCTCTGAGTTTCTGTCTGTACTTTTTTCTTTTGAGAACTGTATCCTCTTGGGAATTTCATGGCCTCTATGAATTCTATGGATATGGGAAGTGATTAGAACTCTTTTGGAGATGAGTCACTGAGTCCTCTGAGTCTAAGAAACAATACTATTGTGCAGAGACATGGAAGCCCTGAGCCTCCCTAATGGACCCCTTCCCCTCCTTAACTCAGCTGCGGTAGCTCAGGAAGAGCACAGAGCTTCCCTGTTTAATCAGTGACAGTGCTGTTGTTGGTAGATGACGTGTTAAGTGCAAATGTTTGTTTTAAGCTGTTTGTTTTATGTCCAGTTCCCAGGATGAACTTGCAAGTGGAAAGTTTATTGAGAAGTACTCTCAGGAACAACACATAAGGCAGAGGAACGAAAGCAGGTCTGAACAGAGGGAGAAGTGAAATCATAATAGAGTCACAGGAAAGACCTCAGCTGATCACACAGGGAGCTCTGGAGCTGGCGTGGCTCTTCAGAGTTGTCTTGTATTAAGGCGAGGGGACCAGGTTTTTATAGCCCCTGCTTCAGTCGATCATTGGAAGCAGCTGCCTTTGAGAAGGGGGCATGACTGTGGGCAAGGTGACTTCCTTTAGCCCAGGGCAAAGTCATTTGGTATCAGAGGATTATCATTTAGTTGTGAGAAGGATCTGGTTATTATGTAGGTCACACATTAATTGCAGAGATTGCTTCTGGTGATCTGACTGGCTAAATAGAAGGCCATTTTCTTTTTTCCTCTTTATGTGTCTATCTAGAAACTGCGATCTTTGCCAGAAAGGATAATCTTTTAAAATATACCTATTTGGTTTTACTCTACATAAATGTTCTCTACTTAGTAAATTTTATACTCTCCTGATCAACATTCTCTAATGGAATTTCCTTGCTTTTGAAGCTTCCACTATATTCTAATTATTCTTACATCTTTAGACTCATCCTCCATTAATTAGACCTGTCAAGTAGTGAGAAGACCCCTGGGCCAGAAAACAAAAGCAGGTACCATAAGGTCTAGTCCCAGCTCTGTACATCCTAGATGTGCAGTCTTTCACAGGCCATTTTATTTTTCTGAGTTATATTTCCCTCATCAAAATAAGAGGTACTCCAGGAAATTTTTGTGCCAATTTTTGTGTCAATTCTGAAAGCATGTGATTACATGGCCTATTCTGATATCATAGAGTCATGGCGCTGTTGTTCACCTGTAAATAAGACCCACATAGAAATGATTCACGACATTTAGGGACATTCTTATTATGGTAAATTAAACAGGTAACAGGAAACAAGCTCCATGGAAAAGCTCTTCACCGAGGTCAAGATGGAAGCTAGAAAGAAAGAATGCATTTATAGGAAGGTAAAGAAGTCTTCATACTGAGCTTTAATTCAATCTTATTTTTATTTTTTAACATCTTTATTGGAGTATAATTGCTTTACAATGGTGTGTTAGTTTCTGCTTTATAACAAAGTGAATCAGCTATACATATACATATATCCCATATCTCCACCCTCTTGCATCTCCCTCCTACCCTCCCTATCCCATCCCTCTAGGTGGTCACAAAGCACCGAGTTGATCTCCCTGTGCTATGCAGCTGCTTCCCACTAGCTATTTTACATTTGGTAGTATATATAAGTCCATACCAATCTCTCACTTCATCCCAGCTTCCCCTTTCCCCTCCCTGTGTCCTCAAGTCCATTCTGTACATCTGCATCTTTATTCCTGTCCTGCCCCTAGGTTCTTCAGAAACATTTTTTTTCTTTTCGATTCCATATATATGTGTTAGCATACGGTATTTGTTTTTCTCTTTCTGACTTACTTCATTCCGTATGACAGACTCTAGGTCCTTCCACCTCACTACATATAACTCAATTTCATTTCTTTTTATGGCTGAGTAATATTCCATTGTATATATGTGTCACATCTTCTTTATCCATTCATCTGTCGATGGACACTTAGGTTGCTTCCATGTCCTGGCTATTGTAAATAGAGCTGCAATGAACATTGTGGTACATGACTCCTTTTGAATTATGTTTTCTCAGAGTATATGCCCAGTAGTGGGATTGCTGGGTCATATGGTAGTTCTATCTTTAGTTTATTGAGGAACCTCCGCAATGTTCTCCATAGTGGCTGTATCAATTTACATTCCCACCAGCAGTGCAAGAGGGTTCCCTTTTCTCCACACCCTCTTCAGTGTTTATTGTTTGTAGATTTTTTGATGATGGCCATTCCGACTGGTGTGAGGTGACACCTCATTGTAGTTTTGACTTGCATTTCTCTGATGATTAGTGATGTTGAGCATTCTTTCATGTGTTTGTTGGCAATCTCTATACCTTCTTTGGAGAAATGTCTATTTAGGTCTTCTGCCCATTTTTGGATTGGGTTGTTTATTTTTCTGATATTGAGCTGCATGAGCTGCGTGTATATTTTGGAGATTAATCCTTTGTCAGTTGCTTCATCTGCAAATATTTTCTCCTGTTTTGAGGGTTGTATTTTCGTCTCATTTATATTTTCCTTTGCTGTGCAAAAGCTTTTAAGTTTCATTAGGTCCCATTTGTTTATTTTTGTTTTTATTTCCCTTTCTCTAGGAGGTGGGTCACAAAGGATCTTGCTGTGATTTATGTCAAAGAGTGTTCTGCCTATGTTTTCCTCTAAGAGTTTTATAATGTCTAGTCTTACATTTAGGTCTTTAATCCATTTTGAGTTTATTTTTGTGTATGGTGTTAGGGAGTGTTCTAATTTCATACTTTTACATGTAGCTGTCCAGTTTTCCCAGCACCACTTATGGAAGAGGCTGTCTTTTCTCCATTGTATATTCTTGCTTCCTTTATCAAACATAAGGTAACCATATGTGCGTGGGTTTATCTGTGGGCTTTCTATCCTTTCTATCCTATCCTATATCCTTTCATTGATATATATTTCTGTTTTTGTGCCAGTACCATATTATCTTGATTACCATAGCTTTGTAGTATAGTCTGAAGTCTGGGAGCCTGATTCCTCCAGCTCTATTTTTCTTTCTCAAGATTGCTTTGGCTATTCGTGGTCTTTTGTGTTTCCATACAAATTGTGAAAACTTTTGTTCTAGATCTGTGAAAAATGCCATTGGTAGTTTGTTAGGGATTGCATTGAATCTGTAGATTGCTTTGGGTAGTATAATCATTTTCACAGTGTTGATTCTTCCAATCCAAGAACATGGTATATCTCTCCATCTGTTTGTATGGTCTTTAATTTCTTTCATCAGTGTCTTACAGTTTTCTGCATACAGGTTTTTTGTCTCCTTAGATAGACAAAAGGTATTTTATTCTTTTTGTTGCAATGGTAAATGAGAGTGTTTCCTTAATTTCTCTTTCAGATTTTTCATCATTAGTATATAGGAATGGAAGAAATTTCTGTGCATTAATTATGTATCCTATTACTTTACCAAATTCATTGATTAGCTCTAGTAGTTTTCTGGTAGCATCTTTAGGATTCTCTATGTATAGTATCATGTCATCTGCAAACAGTGACAGCTTTACTTCTACTTTTCTGATTTGGATTCCTTTTATTTCTTTTTCTTCTCTAATTGCTGTGGCTAAAACTTCCAAAACTATGTTGAATAAGAGTGGTGAGAGTGGGCAACCTTGTCTTGTTCCTGATCTTAGAGGAAATGGTTTCAGTTTTTCACCATTGAGAACGATGCTGGCTGTGGGTTTGTCATCTATGACCTTCATTATGTTGAGGTAAGTTCCCTCTATGCCTACTTTCTGGAGGGTTTTTTATCATAAATGACTGTTGAATTTTGTTGAAAGCTTTTTCTGCCTCTATTGAGATGATCTTGTGGTTTTTATTCTTCAGTTAGTTAATATGGTGTATCACATTGATTGGTTTGCGTATATTGAAGAATCCTTGCATCCTGGGATAAACCCCACTTGATCATGTTGTCTGATCCTTTTAATGTGCTGTTGGATTCTGTTTGCTAGTATTTTGTTGAGGATTTTTGCATCAATGTTCATTAGTGATATTGGCCTGTAGTTTTCTTTTCTTGTGACATCTTTGTCTGGTTTTGGTATCAGGGTGATGGTGGCCTCGTAGAATGAGTTTGGGAGTGTTCCTCCCTCTGCTATATTTTGGAAGAGTTTGAGAAGGATCAGTGTTAGTTCTTCTCTAAATGTTTGATAGAATTCTCCTGTGAAGCCATCTGGTCCTGGGCTTTGGTTTGTTGGAAGATTTTTAATCACAGTTTCAATTTCAGTGCTTGTGATTGGTCTGTTCATATTTTCTATTTCTTCCTGATTCCGTCTTGTCAGGTTGTGCATTTCTAAGAATTTGTCCATTTCTTCCAGGTTGTCCATTTTATTGGCATATCATTGCTTGTAGTAATCTCTCATGATCCTTTGTATTTCTGCAGTGTTAGTTGTTACTTTTCCTTTTTCATTTCTAATTCTATTGATCTGAGTCTTCTCCCTTTTTTTCTTGATAAGTCTGGCTAATGGTTTATCAATTTTGTTTATCTTCTCAAAGAACCAGCTTTTAGTTTTATTGATCTTTGCTATTGTTTCCATCATTTTTTTCATCTATTTCTCATCTGATATTTATGATTTCTTTCCTTCTGCTCACTTTGGGTTTTTTTTGTTGTTGTTGCCCTTCTTTCTCTGATTGTTTTAGGTGTAAGGTTAGGGTGTTTATTTGAGAAATATCTTGTTTCTTGAGGTACGATTGTATTGCTATAAACTTCCCTCTTAAAACTACTTTTGCTGCCTCCCATTGGTTTCGGGTCATTGTGTTTTCATTGTCATTTGTGTCTAGGTATTTTTTGATTTTCTCTTTTATTTCTTCAGTGATCTCTTTGTTATTTAGTAGTGTATTATTTAGCCTCCATGTGTTTGTATTTTTTACAGATTTTTTCCTGTAATTGATATCTCATCTCATAGTGTTGTGGTCAGAAAAGATACTTGATATGATTTCAATATTCTTAAATTTACCAAGGCTTGATTTGTGACCCAAGATATCATCTATCCTGGAGAATATTCCATGAGCACTTGAGAAGAGAGTGTATTCTGTTGTTTTTGGATAGAATGTCCTATAAATATCAATTAAGTCCATCTTGTTTAATGTATCATTTAAAGCTTGTGTTTCCTTATTTATTTTCATTTTGGATGATCTGTCCATTGGTGAAATTGGGTGTTAAAGTCCCCTACTATGATTCTGTTACTGTTGATTTCCCCTTTTATGGCTGTTAGCCTTTGCCTTATGTGTTGAGGTGCTCCTATGTTGCGTGCATAAATATTTACAATTGTTGTATCTTCTTCTTGGATTGATCCCTTGATCATTATGCAGTGTCCTTCTTTGTCCCTTGTAATAGTCTTTGTTTTAAAGTCTATTTTGTCTGATATGAGAATTGCTACTCCAGCTTTCTTTTGATTTCCATTTGCATGGAATATCTTTTTCCATCCCCTCACTTTCAGTTTGTATGTGTCCCTAGGTCTGAACTGGGTCTCTTGTAGACAGCATATATTCAGCTCTTGTTTTTGTATCCATTCAGCCAGTCTATGTATTTTGGTTGGAGCATTTAATCCATTTACATTTAAGGTAATTATTGATATGTATGTTCCTATTACCATTTTCTTATTTGTTTTGGGTTTGTTATTGTAGGTCGTTTCCTTCTGTTGTGTTTCCTGCCCAGAGAAGTTCCTTTAGCATTTGTTGTAAAGCTGGTTTGGTGGTGCTTAATTCTTTTAACTTTTGCTTTCCTGTAAAGGTTTTAATTTCTCTGTTGAATCTGCATGAGATCCTTCCTGGGTAGAGTTATATTGGTTGTAGGTTTTTCCCTTTCATCACTTTAAATATGTTCTGCCCCTCTCTTCTGACTTGCAGAGTTTCTGCTGAAAGATCAGCTGTTAACCTTATGGGGATTCCCTGGTATGTTATTTGTTGTTTTTCCCATGCTGCTTTTAATATTTTTTCTTTGTATTTAATTTTTGATAGTTTGATTAATATGTGTCTTGGCATGTTTCCCCTTGGATTTATCCTGTATGGAACTCTCTGCCCTTTCTGGACTTTATTGACTATTTCCTTTCCTATATTAGGGCAGGAATATAGGAAATAATCTCTTCAAATATTTTCTCAGTCCCTTTCTTTTTCTCTTCTTTTTCTGAGACCCCTATAATTCGAATGTTGGTTCCTTTAATGTTGTCCCAGAGGTCTCTAAGACTGTTCTCAGTTTTTTTCATTCTTTTTTCTTTATTCTGCTCTGTAGTAGTTATTTCCACTATTTTTTCTTCCAGGTCACTTATCCGTTTTCTGCCTCAGTTATTCTGCTATTGATTCCTTCTAGAGAATTTTTAAGTTCATTTATTGTGTTGTTCATCATTGTTTGTTTGCTCTTTAGTTCTTGTAGGTCCTTGTTAAACATTTCTTGTATTTTCTCCATTCTATTTCCAAGATTTTGCATCATCTTTACTATCATTACTATGAATTCTTTTTCAGGTAGACTGCCTATTTCATCTTCATTTGTTTGGTCTGGTGGATTTTTCCCTTGTTCCTTCATCTGCTGTGTGTTTCTCTGTCTTCTCATTTTGTTTAACTTACTGTGTTTGGGGTCTCCTTTTTGCAGGTGCAGGTTTGTAGTTCCCGTTGTTTTTGGTGTCTGCCCCCAGTGGCTAAGGTTGTTTCAGTAGGTTGTGTAGGCTTCCTGATGGAGGGGACTAGTGCCTGTGTTCTGATTGATGAGGCTGGATCTTGTCTTTCTGGTGGGTAGGACCACATCTGGTGGTGTGTTTTGGGATGTCTGTGACCTTTTTATGATTTTAGGCAGCCTCTCTGCTAACGGGAGGGGTTGTGCTCCTGTCTTGCTAGTTTTTTGGTATAGTGTGTCCAGCAGTGTAGCTTGCTGGTCGTTGAATGGAGCTGGGGCTTAGTGCTGAGCTGGAGATCTGTGGGAGAGCTTTTGCTGTTTGGTATTACATGGAGCTGGGAGGTCTCTGGTGGACCAGTGTCCTGAATTCAGCTCTCCCACCTCAGAGGCATAGGCCTGACACCTGGCCAGAGCATCAAGACCCTGTCAGCCACACAGCTCAGAAGAAAAGTGAGAAAAAAAGAAAGAAAGAAAATAAATTTATTAAAATAAAAAAATTATTAAAAATAAAAACATTAAAATGTAATTTTAAAAAAAGGAAAGAAAGAAGAGAGCCACCAAACCACAAAACAAATCCACCAATTATAACAAGCACTAAAAACTATACTGAAAAAAAAAAAGGACAGACAGAACCCTAGGACAAATGGTAAAGGCAAAGCTATACAGACAAAATCACACAAAGAATCATACACATACACACTCACAAAAAGAGAAAAAGGAAAAAAAATATATCTTTTGGGAAGTCTGAGGTCTTCTGCCAGCTTTCAGTACATGTTCTGTAGGAGTTGTTCCACATGTAGATGTATTTCTGATGTGTTTGTGGGCAGGCAGGTGATTTCCACGTCTTACTCCTCCGCCATCTTGAAGGTTTCTCCCAGGCTTCTTTATAACGCTAGTTTAACTAGTGCCTTCTCTAGGGCAGTGTTTAATAGCTTCTTCTGTTAAATGCTTCTATTTTTGCTGGTGATTCTCAGCTGAATCAGATCCATTGCTTTCTGCTAGTGTTGGAGGATCTCCTGCAGAGTCAGAGGGTGGCTGTGGCTCACCACAGGGACAATGGCACTCTCAATCTTAATGTTTAAACCTCAGATTTTCCTTTATGATGGGAAACAAAGCATACGGCACTTCTCTATTAAAACTATTTTGGGAATTAGACAATATTCTATTTTAAAGACCTTGACTGAATGACTGAATATGTGTTATCAAGAGTTTGGTATTTTAGGGCTTCCCTGGTGGCGCACTGGTTGAGAGTCCACCTGCCGACGCAGGGGATACGGGTTCGTGCCGCGGTCCGGGAGGATCCCACATGCCGCGGAGCGGCTGGGTCCGTAGGCCATGGCCACTGGGCCTGCACGTCCGGAGCCTGTGCTCCGCAACGGGAGAGGCCACAACAGTGAGACGCCCACGTACCGCAAAAAAAAAAGAGTTTGGTACTTTAGAAATAATAAAATGTATCCTTGTTTCTCAATTTAAAAAAATGTGGACTTCAGTAATTCACTGTTATCCTAGATAATGTGTAATTCTAAGCACAATAATTACTTTTACTCCTAAGGACTAAATAAATCACTGTTTAAGATATTGGATAATTTCAAACTGGTAATCCTAAAATCTGGTATATCTTTTGTTCTTCTACTTAACATCAATGCAGATTTTTCATAATGTAAACAAAATAATGACACCAGTAGAATTTCCCTTACATTTCCAAGGAATACTGTTTTCAGTTTAGAAATACTGACAGCCTAAAGTAAAACGTTATAAGATTGCTCTTCATTTTATAGCAACCTATTTCCCTCCTTTTGGAAGGCTTAAATGTTTAAGAATATGCTGGAAGAAGAACCGCAGTCATTTCATTCTTTGAACAATTCTGAAATATCATTTCCTATTAGGCAGTTGTGTGAGTACTGACAGCCTTGCCCCTCATCTTCCCTAGAGGTTAATTTATTTCCTGCAGTGCTTGCTTTTCTTGGAAAATCTGACTCGTCAGCCTTCACCAATGGGCGATCTCATCAGCAGAATGTTAATTATAAAATCAAAACAATATACCACACTGAAAGGGAAAAACAACTCTCCAGGCAATGCAACCTTTTCTTTTCTTTTCTTTCCACTTCGTTCTCTCCTCAGTCTGTGGCTGGACAGGAACATTATCCCCTAGGGAAACATTTGGCGAGACGGTGGGGTATAGAGGAAATGTGCAGGCTTTGCCACCAGACAGACCCAAGACCAAACTCTAATTCAAAGAATGTTGAATTTCTTTGGGATTTTGTTTCTTTATCTGTAAAATAAAGATAAAAATACCTGCCTCACATGAAATTTTATGAGACTGGCACAGTGTAGACACTAGAAAATTATTCGTATTATTATTATAGCCTTCATTTAGCACCTACTGCATATTGATTGCTGTGGCATAATATTAACCATGTCTCATATTAGTTTATAAAGGAATCTATTAGAAATTTGAAGAAATATATCTTTCAGCTTTAGGAGTTAGGCATATGAGACCAAGACACCTTATTGAGGTAGCCTAGTTGAAGTCTTGTCTTACCCTTCATTTCCTTTCTCTTTTCATAACTACTCATTTTTTTCATAATGCTCACTAGATACTTATGAAATTATTTTTTCACCAATAAGTTCTTTAAAAACTTCAAAAGCTATTTGCTAATAGTTTTAGGTCTATCTATTCAGACTTGAAACTGCATTTGAGTTTATTAAAAATTATTTTCTCTAAAATAAAAATTGTCAATTTCTGTTTGATTCAGTCTCAGAAATAAAACTTTGGTGAGTTAAATCTTGAGACAAAGAAGATTGTCAGCAAAGATTGTGGCAGCAAAGTAGAGATAAAGTTGAGAGATAACCAAATGAAGAAACAAAATCAATTATTTTAAGCCCAGAATGATCATTATTTCAGTAGTATGATTATGATTAACAAGTTTAAGTAAATATCTTATTTCTCCCATGTGATTTTATGATTTGTGTGCAATACTAGAAAGAAAAGCAATTGAAGCATTAGATGATAAAACAGAAAAAGGGATGTCATGCTGTAAACCCATAACAACTGAGACCTGATACAGGGCTCCTACAGGAGACAGGAGCTCTGTGCGTGGAGTGCAAATTACGATAGGTACAATTCTTTCACATGGCAAAATAATATTTTTCTTAAGACCAGTGACAGTATCTTAACTTGGGTAGAACAAGGGATTGGATCGATATGGTGACCTCTGTCTTTCACCTTTATGGAGTCACGTGCAAATCATTGATTGATCCTTTTTAATGGTAAACGCATTTTTTGAAACTGTGGAGTTTTCCTATAAATAATAAGTTCTTGAGCCTCTCCCCAATTTCCTAATTTTCCTTATTAATAACTTCAATATTATCGTTTTAAATTTCCTTTCCCTTTTTTTTTCTAAACTTTTTTCTTATTGGCAAGTGACAATCTTTTTTTTAATCCATTATTTCAGTCAATTCTGGTTCTTACTTCATTCATGAGACCCATCTTTATTTTGACCAATGAATTAAGCAAAGCAAAAAGGAACTGATGACTTTCAAAATTTATCTCAGTGAGTCTCTAAGTTCTTGTGCATAAAAATTCACTTAATGAGTATGTTAAAAATACATATTCTTGGGATGTGCTCTCTAGAGTGGGGTTGGCAATCTCTGGTGGTGGGTCAAATCTGTCCCATTGCCTGTTATTGTACTGCCCCCAAGCTAAAAATATTTGTTTTTTTTTTTTAAGTTGAAAAAAAAAATATTTTCTGACACATGAAAATTATTTGAAATTCAAATTTCAATGTTTACATAAAGTTTGATTGGACCACAGCCATGCTTATTCATTTACACATTGCCTGTGGCTGCTTGTGTGCTGTATCAGCAGAACTGAGTAGTTTTGACAGAGACCATATGCAAAGCCTAAAATTTTTACTGTCTGGCCCTCTAGAGGACAAGTTTGCTAACCTCTGCTCTAGAGAATCTGATTCAGAAGTTCCGAGAAAGGAACTAGGAATTGCTTTCAACGTGTTTTTTGGGTGATTGTGATACAGGGATCTTTGATGACACTTTGAAAGGTAATGCAGTAGAAGAATTGTGAACAACCTGTCTCTTCTTCTCCCTTTCTCTTCATCACACCCACTCCATCAGCAAACCCTATTGGCTTTATCCTCAAACAGTATCTAGAATTTGTCTATTTTTTACCTTGTTCACTGCTATCAACCTAGTCCAAGCCATCCTCATTTTTCATCTGGATTCTTGTTATTGACTTCCTAACCAGTCAGTCTTCTTCTGCCCTTGCCTCAGTATTGTCCATTCTCAACATGACAGCCAGAGTGAATGTGTTAAAACCTTAGTCATGTCATGTAACTCTTTTCTTCAAAGTCCTCCAGTGGTCTCTCTACTTCTCTTTTCTCTCTATTCTAGCTACATTGGCTTCCCACTCTTCCTCAGAAACGCTAGGGGTGCTCCATCTTCAACACCAACACAGGCTATTTTCTCTAAGTGGTATAGTCTTCCCCCCAGAGATCTACATGGCTTTTATCTTTGTCTCATTTAGGTCTTTCCTTAGCCATTACCTTCTCGGCGATTCCTTCCATACACACCTTATTTAAAATTGTAATCTCTTTATCTGGGACTACCAATCTCCCTTATGCCAGCTAACATGCTACACACTTTGCTTCTTTATTTTGATTGTGAGCCACTTTCCCCACATGAGGGCACCATGAGGACAGGAATTTTTATCCATTTGCTCTATCTTTAGATTTAAAAGAGTTCCTGGCTTACTGTGGGTTCTCAATAAATATTTCTTGAATAGCGAAATGAACCCCAAACTCCCATTCTGTACTGGACAGATAATGTATGACACTTATCATACATGCAGAAACAGTTGCCAGGGGTATAAATATACGAGTCATCTTTGAAAAATGATGTAATATCTTGTAACCACCACAGATGAGAAGAAGAATAAAGCAGCTATTAACTTGTATCATTTGTTTTTTCAATCTCAACCAATAACTTAGTTACAAAAGATGCTAAGGGAAAGAAAGTAGAGGATGGGTACAAATATTAAAATGGGTACATGGATGAAAATTCAGTTGAAAATGTTTGGAAGAGATTTCAGGAAGTTTCACAAACAAGCTGCTTCCTAAAGCAGGTAGATGTGCTTACTGCAAGTTTTACTGTTCACCATCAGGTTGAGCAATTTGAGGACAGTGGCACTCAAAGTTCCCAAAAGGGAAAATGTAGGGTGTGACTAGCCTTGGTTCAAGTAACTGTTTAGGAAACACCAGCTTTATAAGAGAATGTAAAGCATTTTTAGATATAGCTGAACAGGATTCCTCAAAAATAAGATGAAATGGAGATTTTCTTTGACTTAATACTCTCATTCAAAAAATTACTCATCTAATTTTATAGTATTTTTAAAGCTTAATTTTGTGGATTAAACAGTAGTCTGTTCTTACAAAGATATAGATTTTGACTATGGAAGGATATTTTTACTATCAAAGAATACATTTTAGAGAGAAAAACAAAATGAAACAAAATAAAACTTCATTCTCTATCTGTTCTTCTTTGAAGTATTTGGCTTGATCTCCAGGGAACTGAGTGTACATGATTCCATGTCCCTCAGTTAATATGATCATCTAAGTAACTATGAATATTCAAAAGTAATCAGTCAATATTCAATTCAAAGTAAGAAACATCACCTCCAAGTTAAGTTTGTGACATTTCCAAAGGAGTGGTCGATGAATGCCAAAAGATTTGAGGGCTTTAGATCAATTTGAATTTTAAAACCTAAATAATTGTCAGAGAAATCAGTTCTTTCACATTTTGAGATTTCTTCAAAGTTAATACAATAAAGAACAAAGTTTCTATGCAATGTGAAGTCAGCTTTGCTGACCACTAAAGCACAGGCGTTATTTAGGGGATCCCTACCCTGGGTGGAAGATTGGGCTAGATCAGGCAGGGAGAGGCAACTTATAAGGTCCCTTCCAAAACTAAGATTGTTTAAATCCTATTATTTTATATTGAGATAATCTAATTATTCTACTCCCTCACCTCCCATTTTTCTGCTTAACCCTGTACTATCTTAAATCAGTTTATTGACAAGGGAGAGTGAGACTAATAACTGTCAAGATGACAGATTGAACTTTCAAACTACAGGCTTATAATAGTTTTATGTGAATAGAGCTAGTAATAGCAAGTAATATTTCTGTTGCACTTTACGTTTCACAAAGCACTTGCAGGTCCTTTATTTCATTTGATGTTTCCTCAACTCTGTGATTCAGTTATTACTACCAAAGCTCGTTCATTGGTAAGAAAATGGAATTCAGAGATTCCTCAAGATGCGCAGCGAGTGTGTCTTAGAATCAGGAGTCAGATGGAGTTCTTCAGATTGTGTCTCTGTACTACAATATATCTGTTTCATTTGCCCTCCCCACCTCTCCCCTCAGGAAAAGCAACGCTGTGAGGGGAAAATTCGGTTGTTATCCCTTTATGCAGATAAAGGCACAAAGATAGTAAATGGTAGAAGTGGGAATTAAATCTGGGCATACTGCCTAAAAATCCTGTGTTCTTTCAGCTGTAATATACATTCTACAGTGTGTAGTTTTATTGCTGTTTGTGATAAAAGAAAGACCTGAAAATCTAAAGGCAACAGTTGGGGATAGCGGATGATGAGGAGAGAGAATGAAATCAAGGAAAGCATGGGATCCAGCAATCTTCCTCTCATTGGACCCCACCTCCCAGCCCCCAGCACCACTTAGCACTGAGGGGAGATGTTAACAGAGGAAAGTAAATTCAGGCTCTTTAGGGGAATTAACATGATGTGCTGAGAAGTTCTACTTCTTTCTGCTTTGACATCCCCTTTCTTCTTTCCCAGTTATTCTATGAGCTCCTCAGAGGTCACGAAACTGTATATTTTGTCTTTATATTTCACACATATAGTAAAAATAGCTAACAGTTGGTGAGACAGTAAACCTCTTTATTGTAAAATATAAAACTCTTTACATTTATTGACTCATGTAATCTTTGTCATAACCCTATAAAATAAGCATTATTATCCCTTCCCCCCTCTTGTTTTCAAAGATGAGGAAATAAGATACGTAAAAGTTAGTTAACTTCCTTAAGGTTATATAGAGCCAGTGTGTAGTAGAAAAGGAAGGAAGGAAGGGAAGAAGAGGAAGAGGGAGGAAAGAGAGAGGAAGGGAGGAAGAAAGGAAGGAAGAAGAGGAGAAGGGAGGGAGGCAGGGAGGAAGTCGTAGGCTAATGAGCGCTCAAGGGTGTGAGCCTCAGAGGGCTCCTCTCCAGGTCCACGTGGCTAGCACTTAACATATCACTAGTACAATGAGGTGTGGGCGAGTGAAAGAAATGATCAGTCTTCTGTACCTCTTGACCATTATAGTTCACGCTATTAGAGTTCTTTTCTTAAACCACCCATGCTCCACAAAGCCATAATGGAAAGAAATGTCTGTCTTCCCTGAACACAGACAGAATTCCTCTCTGCAATGTAGCTTGCTTTCCTTGCAAGTGTGACATGATGTGTTAATGTCAAGTCTGTGTATATGTTCATTAGAAGCTAGAGATCGTACAACTTATGCTCGAGGCCTGTTGCTTTTCTTCTTTTTAACATTATAGGTACCCTTTTCTCCTCTGCCATCTTTAGAACTCCACTAGGTTTGGGCTTCATTCCATAGCCATTGTGTCACAGCTGAGGTAATGGGTCTGCAATCAGACAGTTTTTAGAACACAGTCAAGCTCCAGCCTCTTACTAGCTGTGTGATTGCTCAGCAAGTCTCTTAACTACACCTCAAGTTCAGTTTTTTTACCTTACATTACCTAGAAAATAGAGTTTTTATAAGGATAAACTAAAATGCAAAGAAAAGCATTTTGTAAACTGAAAAACACTTTATAAATTTAAGGTATTATCTCTCAGAAATATCTACTTTGTTTCTAAAGGGTTTGCATTAGTTCCTTGGGGTTTTTGGGTTTTTTTGTTTTTTTTGGCTCTTCTTATTTTGTTCTCAGTTAGTCGTCCAAAAAAACCATATATGCATGTGAGTTTCCTACAGACAGTGTTTGAAAGCAAGTAATGTCTTTCCTATTTCTAATGCATATTTCTGATGGACCGAGCTTAATCTTTTTTTCTTACAGAAATTTTCAAAAATGAAAAACGTCAAAAATAATGAGATGTGACTGAAGCCACTTGGGCAGTGAACATAAATGTTCACAATGGAAAAGCAAGCCTAGCCTTCTAGCTGAAAAAACAGCTATTCCCCAGTGAATCCCAGAAGAAACTTGACTGGCCACTGCAAAGGAGAAAACAACCTTAAAAGTTTTAACAGGTAAAACTTAAAGAGCAACCTGTGATATGGAATTCACATAGTCTATTCTGCTGTGCCAAAATCTATGTGCATTGTTTTATTGTTACTTAGGACATGTTTATTTAATGTGCACACTTTTTGTGGTTCTCATTCCCACTGCTGACAATTAAGCAATTGGAAATTAATTTTATATTTTAGTTTCCGAGTAAAACCAGTTGAAAATAAAAGCTCACCAAATATTTTCATTTTTCTCAATTTGTTTTACCTCTTTTTAGTGTTACCATTGTTACTGTTAAAAATAACAAAAAAATAATTAGATCTGAGAATGATCTAAAATAATCAGGTTTCTTACCTGATTCCCTTGGAGCTGTGGAAATGAGTTTGACTTCACATTTTCATTTTGTTTTAGAAATACGTGGTGAGTAAGTGTGTTTGAGACTTGACAGCCAAAGCCATTGTTAGTTACAGGAATTTTCCATTACTTTCTCCCCTGTCCCCTAATAACCAGAGTTCATTACTGCAGTATCACCGAAGATCTGATAATATGCCTTATTATTTTATGTACTGTACACTAGATAACTCTTTAGATAAATGTTTATTAGGATAGTAGGAAAGCCATTTCATTTATTTATTATTTATGTATTAAGTATACAGGTACAACATTATTTTGCCTCTAACAAAATGAAGAGACAGAGAATTATACAGGAATTTAATTGCCAGCTTTGGACTTGGTTCACAGGTTGTACTCTATACAAAAATTTACGTAATCTCATATCTCATAATTATTTTACATTATGTATAGAAATTATTCATTGGTTTAGTACTAAAGAGTTTCTGAAGATAACAAATCATGAAAAACTTTTCAACAGAAAAAAATTACAGTTAGAAATCTTTCATACAATGTTTATATTTCTGATTTAGCTTACTTTTTGTATCTTTTTTTTCTTCCTTTTTCAGTGGAAATGAACCCTGATTTCCAATACCCTAAGGATTATTTAGGGATTTGATGTGGTAATATATTGTTATTTATAATTTCTAAAATTTTCTGAGATGGTTTAACTTTTATTTATTTTGCTTGTTTGCTCCCATAAGAACAAAAACTTTTAAAAGTTTATGTCCCCATATTTGATTATTGAAGTCCACTGAGAATCCTTTCTCAACAACCTTGGCAAACTCATAGAACTCATTGGCCAGTTTGTTATTTTTCAAAGAATAATGAAAGCCTAGTATTTTTATTTGGTATATGAGAACAATTAAATCTGTGCTTTTAGTAGATACAGTTCTTTGATTAGAAAATCTAGAGAATGTATGTCTTAGTTTGGTCATAAATCATCCAGAGCTTTCTAGTGGAAAATATATATAACATTTCTAACAATGTAATTTCCTTTTATGTACTGTGCTTCCAGCTCTCTTGAATTTGAAAGGTGTAATAAACTTCATGTTCATCTATGGAAGATTTTGGGAGGTTGAAAATAAATTTTCTTTCGCGTGTGTATATGTTCTCTGTCACGTTTAATAACTATCTTCCTGTAACAGCTAAGATATTCTTTAGCTAGGATTGAAATGAATTCTTAACTATTAGGGAAGAGGCTACCTGTGTTAAAGAAGCCAGGAGAAGAGGCCTCTTTACCTCCTCACCCTGTTCCCTGCAGCCAGGGACCTACAGTGCTGAGCACAATGACCAGATTTCACAGGATGATGGGGCTGCATAGCTAGATGCCAAGACCTCCAATGATCAGTGCTGCCCTCTTCCTAACTGAATCAAACAGTTTTGGGAAGGGGATGGAAAGGGAGTGAGAAATGAAGAAAGGAGTGTTCTTTGAGGTGTGTTTGGCTCTTATAAACCAAGACTTTAATATTAAAAAGTTTTTGTTTTAAGATCAAAGTCAACATTAATGAAACTTCTGGATGTTTATCCAAAGTCTTAAGTTACAAGTTACTTCTAAAAGGAAAAGGGTATGTAAAATTCCTGGGAAGGAAAAGTCAGAATTAGGATCTGAATATATCCTGATAGGCTGGAATACTAGAAACTGAGTCTAACAGAATGAAAGTACTCTTTTGATTTTACCATCAAAATATTTGCACAGTTTTACCACTTGTTACTGCTTTCTACTGGGCTACCAGTGTGACCCAAGTTCAATCATCTCTTCTTGGGTTTCTGCAGTAACCCTGTAACCATTCTCCCCATTCCTGCTCTTGCTACCAATCAGTTTATTTTTAACACAGTAGTCAGTCAGAAAGATCCATTAAAACGTATATTATTTCACACCACAGTTGCTTCCCATCTCACTCAGAGTAAAAGCCAAAATTCCTAACGTGATCTACAAAGCCCTACAGGATCTGTTCATGTTACTTCTCTGACCTCTTATCCCCTTTCTCAGCGTGCGAAAGTCGTGCTGGCCTCCTCACTGTTCATCAGACAGGACAGGACGGTCTTGCCTCCAGGCCTTTGCCTTGGTTTCTCTCCACCAGGAAGAGCTTTTTGCTCAAATATCTACACAGGACAGTCCCTCATTTCATTCAGGTTTCATACAAATACCTGCCCTGACCACACTACCTCAGACTGGGACGCCAACCCCACCTGGTTCTTCCTACTTTTTACTCTTTACTAAGGTAAGCAAACTTGGTACTGGGTAAGCCTAATGTGTCTTGTATATTGATTGACAATCTGAAATGGAAACTTATTCTAATGGTCTTGTCCTTGTAAGAATACAAAACAAACATAAAAATATTAGAAAAGAAGTAATAATTTTAAAATGTTTAAGCACAACAGAAGAAAAAATTGTGGGGATAGTAGTTCTTAAGTCATCACCCAGAATGCAGCAAAAAAAGACGATAGGAAGTATAAAAGAGATGTTAAAAGACATTCAGATCAGTTTAAGAAGGCCTAATATTTATTTAATCAGAGTTAGAGCAAGAGAAATTGGGAGACTGGTGCAAGGCTGAGGTGAGGCAATATTCAAAGAGATGATACCAGAGAACTTCCTAGAATTAATAAATTATACCAATTTCTCAGATTTAAAAAATACAGAATATCTCAAGAAGGATAAAAACTAATTTCCCAATACATCATATAATAGTGAAATTTGAGAAGATGTCTACAAAGATAAGGCTGGGACATCAACTAGGGCAACAGTAAACTTTACCAAGGCCAAGACAGAAGACAGAAGCCAGGGCACTGGGGGAAACACTCTTAAGAACTGTGAAACAACATAATTTTTAAAAATAGGAATAAAAGACCTTTACAGGTTAACAAAAACAGAGAGGACTTACAATCAATTGAATTATCAGCACAAGACTGTATAAAGGATGTACTCTAAGAAAGAAAATAAATCCAGAAATAAGGATCTGAGAATCAAGAAAGAATGGTACGTTAAAAGAGAATTCAAAGAATGGGAAACTGTACTTGCTGTATACACATCCAACAAAAGAATTATATCCAGAATATATAAATAACTCCTACAAATTATTAAGTAAAATGCAGACGACCTAATTTTAAGAAAGGATAGAGGGCTTAAGCAGGCATTTCATAAACAAAGATATCCAAATGGATAATGAGCATATGTAAATGTGCTCAAAATCACAGCAATCTTTAGGAAAATGCAAATTAGAGCCATGATGACATATAACATTACAAATCCACCAGATGGCTAAGATTTTTTTTTTTAAATGACAAGAACAAGTTTTGAAGAAAGTGTGGAGCAATCAGAACTCACACATATTGCTGGTGGGAGTTTAAACTGATACATCTACTTTGGAAAACTACGGTATCTACCAAAGCCAAACAAATAACTGCTCTATGACTCAGAATTTCCACTCCTACGTGTAAATGAAACAAAACTGAGTGCATTAACCTACGAATAGGACATGTACAAAGATGTTTGTAGCAGCCTTATACAAACTGGGCATAATCCATGCCAATGAGCCATAGAATAGACAACTAGATTGTGGAAAAAGCTACAGCAACATGAGTGTGATGATACAGGCAACAATGTGAATATATTTCAAAGCCATAACACTGAATGATAGAATTCAGACACAGAAATAGTATATGCTGCATGATTTCTTTTATATTAAATTTAAGAGCTGGCAACACTCCTTTATGTTAATGGAAGGAAGTGTGTTGTTTGCACTTGGGTTGGTAATGCCAGGAGGAGGAACTGTCATGGCACCTGTGGGTGTGTCATTTAGCATATGCATATTACATATGCTTATTACATTAAGCATATAATAAGGCTCTCAAGGTCTACTGGAAGTCAAATCTTCCACCATCTTAGGCCTAACAGGTTCTAACCAGTTTTTGTCATATTTTTTTCTCAATGACTGTGTCATTCTTTAAGGGTTGTGCCCTGCCCCCTTCCCTCTGTCTCAATAGTATGCTATTGGAGGAGAAAAGCTATATCATTTCTCTCTTCTCATTACATGGAAATAATTGCCTGATAATAACTTTATCTGGATTACTGGATTATATATTAGAAGTGTTAAAAGATAAAAGGTATCCATATATATTTCTCATTTAGATACTAAAAGTCTAAAATGTAAATTAGCTTTATCAGTGTTTCCCTTAGGAGAGTGGGAATTTGACCATATATTTTGTTTCATATGACTTTCGGTGGTTTTTGTTGTCATGGTTTGTGTATGAATGAGTTAATTATTTCATTTTGGTATATTTGGTATATATTTGGTATATATTTGGTATATATTTCATTTTGGTATATTTGGTATATATTTGGTATATCATTTTGATATAGAAAGATGTACTCAAAATACTACTACTTTCCATTCTCACAACAAAGTCATGGAGAAGTGAAATTTTGGACATGGGTTTATAAAATCCTGGACAACTTGGTAGGCAAGAACAATCTAATTCCAGGGCTCATACCCCAAGCTGTGGAAATTAGAGGTAAAGGTAGATTTTAAATAAATCTGTAATCAGGACTGTTAGAGTGGGAATTAAATAAAACTGCTAACAGGGTCTTTTCAAATTCCCTATAGATATTAATACTGGGGATTTGAGAATAGGTAATTAGAATTCATGGGAAACTGGGGAATTCTCCAAATTGTAGGTTTATCTTATATTTTAAAATAATAATTTATTTATGTTTTTTAAAATAATAATGAGTGCCCATAATAGTAAACAGTGGATCGTTTTGTGTGGCAGAATTTTAGCGTCAGAGGTTTTCAGTTAAGAAATAATATATGGTAATAAATGCATGTTTTTCTCTTAAGAAATAATAAATTGTGATAAGATGTAAAAGTGTTGTTTACTGAAGTAGGTATTTGATATTATAAAACATTTAAAGAAGGGAATATTAACAAAATAAATCTTAAAATCATTAAAAATTAAATGATAATAACACAATTATTTATTATTTAAAAGTTATTATTTTTAAAATGAAATTTTACAACACATGAAGCAGTAATTGTCCCAATCCATAATCTTGATCTTTGTTTTGAGAAAATATTTCAGGCGTAGAAAATATTGCATTGATGTTGGTTGAATTATTAAGTTTGGGTATTAATGTACATGTTATTTCCCATAGACTCATTTCCATTTTAACAATAAAAATATTTTGTCTGCTTGATATTGATTTTGCCATTGAAATCAATACTGCTTAGGCTATATTAGATTTTAGGTCAGTTCCTGATTTCATGTCAGAGTATTTAACAACAGCATTCCTATTTTCTTCTCTTTGCATTTCTTCTGTTAAAGTAGTTACAAAGAGCTACAGCCTAGAGCAAATAATTCATCACTGGAAATGCCAGGCAACATTACTAGGATACTGTAGCATTCCAACCTCTGAGCAAGGTTAACAGTACTTCACAGAGTGAAGGGTCCAAATTGCCAAACTAATGGCTCTTTTGCTTCTGAAACTTGATAGTCTGGGGAACACTATTCATCAATTTGTATGAAGTAAACTATGCATGTAAACTTGTTAATTTTAATTTTATTTGCAAGAATACCTCACTATTAGCAGCAGCTGGGGCCACAAATACCCAGTTACAACATGGCAACAGCAACAAGAAAGAATGAACAATTAGATTGTGGTGCTTCTCTCCTACAAGCTCCTGTTCTGATTCATAGACCTATCCACCTTGAAGTTTGACTCAATTAATGTCAAAACATAAGTTTAAGTTATGAAGAAGGAAGGAGAAGGCCTATGATTTCCCATGATTTCTGCAACTATAAACTTATTAATATTTTAAAATATTATTTCAAATGTCTTGCTCCATAAATTCATTTTAGGATACCAACCATTTGTTATGTTATTTCTACAGAGTATATTTAAACCCATCATAGATAGGAATTTCAGTAAATTTTTTTAAAAATACACTTTTATATTGAATATATGCCCAGGATTGAAATTCAGGATTGCCCAGGATTGAATTCAATATTTTGAATTATCCTAATTTATTTTTTTCTAAATTTATTGAAAAATGTACTCATTGGAAGAAAAAAACACAATTTCTATTTTCAAATGTTTCTGTGACCAATTACCTCCATATTCCAACAGCTGGCAGCCATGCTAAGTACTTTTAATGATAAAATCAGTCACTTTTATGTGACTGATCTATTAGTCATATAATTAAGGTAAAAAGTCTAAAAACCTTTTAGATTTCATTACCTATTTTTAGAAATTTTCTGGACAATAAGAATGACATAGAACTTTAATGATATCTTGTCAATAATTAGTCAAAATTCTTGTCATGTTATAAAGGTCAGAACAAATTTTTGAAAAAAGATTAAACCAAATTTATTTTAATTAATTTATATTACCATTGAACAAGTGTAAAGCAATACAAATTTTAAGTATATACAAAGTTAATAACAGTAAAAAAAAAGACAAAGAAAAATGAAATATATTTTAATATTTATAACAACTTTATTAAGGTATAATTGACACACAATAAACTGCACATAATCACAATAGAAAATTGGATAAATTTGGACATATATTAATAGACATAAAACCATCACCTCAATCAACATAATGAACAACATGCCATTCCTCTTACTTTTCTTTGTCTTTCTTCCCTGTCCTTATGTCACTACTTTCCATCTTCTTTCTATCATTGTAAATTAGTTTGCATTTTCCAGACTTTTTATAAGTGGAATTATGTAGTATATAATTTTTTGTCTGCCTTCTTATATTTAGTGTAATTATTCTGAGCGTCATACATGTTATATTGCATATAAAATTGTTTATTCTTTATTTTGCTGAGTACTGTTTCATTGTATGGATAGACCACAAGTTGTTTATCCACTCACCTGTCGATGGACATTTAAATTGTTTCCAGGTTTTGGGCTATAGAAATAATGTGCTATGAACAATTCTGTACTAATCCTTCTATGGAGAGATGCTTCTACTTCTCTTGGGTAAGTATCTAGGAGTGAAATGTTTGGGTCATATACTGGGTATGTGTTTAACTTTTTAAGAAACTACCAAAATGACTCCCATGATAGTCCTATTTTTTCATTTCAATCAGCAGTGTATGAAATTTTCGGTTGTTCCACACTCTTGGTGTGGTAAGTCCAATGTGTGTGTGTGTGTGTGTGTGTGTGTGTGTGTGTGTGCACGTGCACATGTGCATGTGTGTACAGGCAGTTCTTGCCTTGCACAGTTCCAACATGCACAATTTTCAGTCTATGGTTTAGTTAAATAACACCAGTCCCCCAACAACACAATTCAAATTTCAGTTTCACAAAGAGCAAACATGGCTTCTAGCTCTTCAGTTCACAAATCCCTGAGTAAATAACACATGTACATATTGATCAGTGACAAATCACATCGATTCTTTTAAAGTATGTTGGTAACTGGGCACTTACTGCACATCTATTACCCAGTTCACACAAGAACAGCAAAGAATGTAGTTGTATTGCTTCTTTGTCTCCCAGTGATAAGTTCACCTGACGTTTTACACAATTGGATAATCCAAAGAGGGTTTCAAAGAAGCCAACCAAAATGAAAGTGTAGCAAATAAAAGAAACGTGAGAACACTGACAGTGAAACTCAAATCAAACGAGAATGGAGCTGTGGAAGGACAGCTCACTGTGAGAATGTTGGCAATGCTGCCGTTTGAGAGAGTTGAAGTATGCAGCCAGAGGAACTTGAAGGCATAAATGAGGAAAGTGGGTGTCGCAAAAAGGATGAATTTGTCTCAGAAGAGGTAACAACAGGACAAACTTACATATTACAGGAACCCTCTGAGATATTTCACAACTTTGAAGGGATACAATGTTGGATCCAAACTCTATTAGAAGTATGACAATTCATGAAGGTGTGCTTGCTCTGTATTGTAAGATATACATGAGAAAAAGAAGGCAGGGACTGTTCACACTATTTCTGATGTGTTTTACAAAGAAACATGACACTTCAATTCTCAACGTTGCCATTTTAAATTATAGTGTACTAGATAAATATTAGTTTTACTATTCTTTTTTATTTGCTTGTACATTTATAAATGACAATATGATTATTTAATGTCTAGACAAAATTTTTAAAGGTCATGGAACAATTTTAATTGTTCTCATTGACTATTAAGAGCACTTTGCACAGTTTCAGTTTGCACAGTCATTTTTATGGTCCCTTACTTACTACCATGTAAAGCAAGGAGTGAGGGCTAAATTATAGAAGTATGTAGTTGGACTTTTTGGCAATAAATGTATTACAGTTTTTAAAATAACTAAGAGAAAATGTTACAACTATATTGTATAGTAAGTGATAGCAAAATAGGAAATGAATAATTAGTGACTGTTGGGAACGGTGTCAGGGCATCACACCAGGCTCTCCTGCATCCTGGTGATGATGTATATCTCCCATTATTCTAAGGCCATGGGGAGTCATTATCCTTGATGTATTATTACTTTCTAAATGTGTCTCACATCCATCTACTTCTATCCATCTCTTTCTTGCCTTTACATGGACTCCTTTTTCTAACTGGCATGATCTTCTATCCCACCTCAATCAGGCTAGTGAACTGCAGCGTTCAAACATCTCCTCTGTGAATTCTGCAAGATTCATTCAAGCAGACACTATCATCCGCACTTCTCCTCTACTACTACAGTACATAGCATACAACAACATATGTTCAATGTTGTGAATACTTGTTTGAATATATTTTCACTGAGTTCCTGGTATTCAGGGGGTTTGTGTCATTTGTCTTTGTATTTGCAGTGACACATTGTAGGTATGTAATACATGATTTTTAAATGAATAAATTTTTAATGTTATGTAAATTTAATTTACTATGCTGCCTTCAACATAGATTGCTACTTTAAGCTTTCTCTAGTATCATGAATGCATAATAGTTAAATGAAAGCATGAAATGAAAGACTTTGTTCAATGATGAATAAAAGAGACACTTGACCAGTGGGGTATCTTTCAAGACAACATGTGTGACCCTGGAGCCATTTCTCTCCTGGGCTTGCAAAACATTTAGAAAACTAAAAAATAAATGCTGATATCATATGTAAAACTTTGAGAGCACTGATTTTGGAGTCAGGTTGACCTGAATTCAAACCTAGATACGTCACTTACTGGTTGAATGATCACAGAAGTGGAACTTCATTTCTTTATTTATATAATAGGGTGGAGGGGGGCAGCCAATGACATCTGTCTCCAGAATTACCATGGAGATGAATTACGATGACAGATGCACATGAAGTGCTACCCAGTGTCTGGCACTTGCAATGTGCATAAATAAACATTAATCTCTTTCCTCCATTTCTTCGCTCTCTTTTTAGATTGCAATCCTGTTTATGTTTTCAGTATCCATACTATATGTTATATTATCAATTTTTGAAATAATCTTTTTGAGAATTTGAATTATGTTAATAGGAATTGTCTATTTTCTTTTTTAAATTGAAGTATAGTTGATTTACAATGTGTTAGTTTCTGGTGTACACCAAAGTGATTCAGATATATATATATGTATGTGTGTATATATATATGCTTTTTCAGATTCTTTTCAATTATAGGTTATTACAAGATGTTGAATATAGTTCCCAGTGCTATGCAGCAGGACCTTGTTGTTTATATATTTTATTTATAGTAGTGTGTATCTGTTAATTCCAAGCTCCTAATTTATCCCTCCCCCCATTTCCCCTTTGGTAACCATAAGTTTGTTTTCTATTTCTGTGAGTCTATTTCTGTTTTGTAAATAAGTTCATTTGTATCATTTTTTAGATTCATGTAAGTGATATCATATGATACTTGTCTTTGTCTGACATACTTCACTTAGTATGATAATCTCTAGGTCCATCCATGTTGCTGCAAATGACATTATTTCATTCTTTTCTATGACTGAGTAATATTCCATTGTATGTATGTACCACTCTTCTTTATCCATTCATCTGTTGATGGACACTTAGGTTGCTTTCATATCTTGGCTATTGTAAATGGTGCTTCCATGAACACTGGGGTGCATATATCTTTTCGAATTACTGTTTTCTCTGGATATATGCCCAGGAATGGGATTGCTGGATCATGTGGTAACTCTATTTCTAGTTTTTAAGGAACCTCCATACTGTTCTCCATAGTGGCTGCACCAATTTACATTCCCACCAACAGTGTAAGAGGGTTCCCTTTTCTCCACACCCTCTCCAGCATTTATTATTTGTAGACTTTTTGATGATGGCAATTCTGACTGGTGTGAAGTGACATGTCATTGTAATTTTGATTTGCATTTCTCAAATAGTTAGTGATGTTGAGCATTTTTCATGTGCCTCTTGGTCATCTGTATGTCTTCTTTGGAGAAATGTTTATTTAGGTCTGCTGCCTGATTTTGATTTTTTTTTTTTTTTTTTTTGGATATTGAACTGCATGACCTGTTTGTATATTTTGGAAATTAAGCCCCTGTCAGTTGCATCATTTGTAAATATTTTCTCCCAAGGAATCATAGATTTTTCTGAGAGTTTTTAACCTGTATTCAACTCTTACTTATTTATTTATAGCCTGGCCATGAAAAATATAAAAACCCCAAGAAGCTTTCTTTTGACCCAAGTAACTATTAGCTATTATTTCTTTACATGTGTATGAGCCCTCACTATCACTGTATGTATATTCAAGGATTAAAACCTGTTGTTCTTATTGTCTTATTTCAAACTGTTGAGTAAAATAAATAATGGTTCAAAATCCATGCCAGTTCTATCAGTTAAAATAATAGTTATCTATAACAGGAGTTTTTAAATATTAATTTAACTTTTAGGGTTAAAGTTGGTAAAATTAAGTCCTGTCTGCTTTATATAGCAAAATTTTAGTCCTTCTTATGACAAGTAAAGCAGCTGAACACTGTTTAATGCTCAGTGCATTAAATCCTATTGCTCATACACCGAACAGTTGTGAATAATAATATGTGTATTGTATTTTTATATTATCTATACATTAGAACTAATGCTTAGATTTCAGATTATATTGTTTTCTATATTTATTTTATTTTATTTTAACCTAATTCAAACTACCTACCAAGAATTTTGGCATGTGACTGAATTCTAAGCAACAAAATGGAAATGAAGAGAAGGGTTGATCATACGGATGACCACTAGATGTTGCTAGTTGTCTAGTTTATAAATCTAAGCAGCCATTTTCTCAAAAGTTTGCTTCTCCCTTATCTTCACCAATGTTTTCCAAACACAATATCTAATCCCATGCTGACTGTCAGTAAAATTGGAGTTTATCAAAAGCTAAAATTTGTGACATCCAAGTTTTTAAAAAAATGCTTCTAACTCTCCACTCAATCTTTTTTTCTTTATATTCTAAAAGGTAAGAGATAGTTATACCTTCCAAACCTAGAATTTAGTTATAATATCTAAAAAGTTATTCTTAATATAATTAAAAATGCATAAGCTGCCTCCTTCCATGCCCATATTAATTTAGATATTTTTACTGTAATGACTACAAATGATTCAGTTATGGTAAAATTTGGTCCAACAAGGCACACTTATTCTGGAGCTAGACTGAAAGAGTAACTGTCAAATTTTCAATTATAGACTGTTTCTTTTGCGATATAACCTAGGAGTTGGGGAAGGGCTGGAGCAGAACACTAGGATTCGGGGAAAGAATTTTCGGTTATGTCTGAAAACTGCAGAACTGGATAGGCAAAATTCTGGTAAGGCAGTTTTAATTATTGTTTCCATTAGTTGGGCAGGTTTTCATGTTTAATGTTTTTTGTTGTAGTTTTGTTTTTGGTTTTTTTTCTGTTCAAGAGCACTGAAGGAAGCAAAAGTAGTGAGACCCGGGAAAGGAACAGAGAGGCTTCACGTTGCCTCCAGGTCAGTCAAAGGGCATGTTGCAAAGGATCTCTTATCTGAGGACCCCATGGAGAGGGCAGGCCAACTGTGGGAGAGCCATAAAGGTGCCCAGCAAATGTTGCAAAAACATTGGATGATATCTAGAAGTCACACTTCGTTTTTTGATCATGCATTGTAATGACACATCTATGATTGAACTTCTAATTCTTTTCCTATCCATGCCATACAATGTGAGATATATCAAAGAATTCGTAGAACCTGTAGAATAAGGTGCTTTGTGGAGAAAACTTAAATCAGGCAACACTGTCCTATAAGTTAGCAAAGTCACTACGAAGGGCTGTTAATCTCCAGTAATAAGAATCCACTGTGATAGATCCTTTAGAAAAAGATTTCTTATCAAGATTGTAGGAATGAGGGCTGCACTCCACAAAGGAAACCCAGCTTTTTGCAAATTTTGCTTCATAATATTCAAACCTTTAAAAAAAAATTGTAGGAGTAAATGCAGACTTATTGAGTTTTCTCTGAGTCTCACCTTCCCTAATTGTCAAGGAGACGATTCGATAGTATCTGCCACTGAGCCAAGTGCAGGCAAACTTCTTATCAGGCAAGAATGTAGGGATACACTATTTCTAACACACATCGATCTCACTCTGGATAGTTGATGGCTTTAGATTATGTCACTTATTAACACCCAGTTTTGATAGCACACACATTTCTGGTGTTATATGTTAACAGGCAGCTTTATGTTTTGTTTATATACTGAATGTTAGGGGGTGATCTTCTAGTTAACCTTGTTTCATTCTTGTGCATTGCCTCATTTGTCATATCATACTGCTAGTTGTTTTTATTCAAGAGTGCTGTGATCATGTATAGTTCTGTGATCTAAATATTCAGATATGAAAATATTTACTCCCCATTACATAGCTGGTTCACTTCATTGTATAGCAGAAACTAAAACAACATTGTAAAGCAACTATACTCCAATTAAAAAAAAAAAGTTATAAGCAGAAATTGGTAATAAGTGAACTTTTAGAAAATGTCCTTGTAATTTTTTGCTTTGGGAGGGAGGGTATATGACTGCTTTTTCACACAGTATTTTCTGCCTATTTTAATTTATAAACACAATATAATATTTTCTGGGTTTTGCTTCCTCAACAATTATTATATTAATAAATTTAATGATATTTCTGGAGGAAAAATATGAGACCGAAAATGTGTTTTTACATCAAGAAGAAATGATGATTTGAAGTAATAAGAATCTAACGTTACTCATCATTTAAAATGTTGTCAGTAACTGTCAGGGACAAGCTATACGCAGCCCATCAGTTCTTCAATAGGCCAACAAAATTACTGGAAGATGCCTGTGAATGCTAACCTAAGGGGGAGGATCTTATTAATATTTAGGCAACAGTAAAATCACTCTAACTGAAAATCAATTTTATTTATGCATGTAATTTTATAGTCTTATAAATGAGGGAGGAACACCATTTGTGGTTATTATATATATGTAAAGCCTTTTATGCTTAAAACACAGGAAAAAGCTTACGTAGTATTAGATATGCATCTGGAATGATCTGAAATGCTTTCAAAGTGTATCATATTCATAATGGCTAAAATCAGATTTGGGGTATATGCTTATGTGTTTTCCTGTTAGAATGTTAACAATTGTGAGAACTGAGGAAAAAATACAACATTTAATCTAATAACATCTTTAAAAACCTTGTTTTATAAAAGTGTAGTAAACCTATGTTTTCCATAATCAAACTTAGACCATGTCTGCTTTCTACAATAAGCCTTACTTTTGGCCAACAAATGCTCAGTTTTAAGTACAAAAGTGTTCCTGATCAACTCTGTAAGACCATTTCCACAATTATATCCATACAAAGAGTTCGTTTTGGTAGATTTGAAATTTCAGTTAACTAAACCCCTCCTTATCCATCCTTCAAGATGTTGTGACTATATCTTTAATTTTGTTTGTAAAGAAAGGAATAGATGAGTACCTGTCAATACTTTGTTGAAGAGAATTGATAATGATACATCATACTACAGTAACATTACTACTACAATAATAATTTACATTTTCATTGTAAGAATCTCAATTCTTAGAAAAATGTAAAGTCCAACACACCAAATACGTTACCTATTTTTAAATACAAAAAATTGTCCTTTTATACCCCAAAATAGTTAAAATGCATTTTGATTTTTTACTGCTGTGGGAAAGATGAATGGCAGCTAACTTTTGTTATAATTTTGTTGTATACATATAATTTTGTTTTGTTATACACACTAAAATTTAGCTGATCCCTTGATCAAAATTGCCCATTGGTCTGAGAATATCTCTTTATGTCAGAATCAACTGAAACAAGGAAGGGTAATTCAAATAGATAAGAATTCATAATTGTAAAAGCAATGACAGCCATTACTATAATTTATACTTTTCTATGTAAAACTGAGGATTTTTTGAAGGATGGTGCTTTGTTTAGTTAAATTTAATCTATCAACATGGTAAAACAGTTTCTTCATATTTTATGCTTAATTTTGTATGATAAAATTACTGTCAATAATTTGTGACTAATTGAACTTGATAGTCACAAAATTTAATTTTTAAAATATCCACTTAAAGATAGCCCAGTTTAGAACATCCATTATTTGGGGTAAGTTGGATATTATGTTTCTATTGATTTTCATAGGTATTTCACAATATTTTTTACTATAGATACACATAGCTGATTTTATCATTTCTGAGTGTATTTCCATGACTAAAGATAGGGACTTAAGGATCTGAAATAGTTCATAAAAATCAAGCTAATCTGAAAATTGAGTCTCCATTCTAGATATGGGCTAACTAATAATTTTCTCCTCATTCCATATAATTCTTTATCTAAGAGGTTCCATATACCTTGTGGTTCAAAGCACCTTTCTGGCAGTTCTGCAGAGTCCTGTTATCTTGTGCAGTTTCACAGACCACTTTTAAGGAAAACTAGGAAATATCCTAAAGGAAAACTTGATTTGTGGTGTTGCTAAGTCCTAGGATATAAAGACCACAGGGTGGTGATATGACATAGGAATAAACTATATGGCAGTTTGGTTTTTAGAAAGTGTTGTATTTGTTTGTTTTCTTTTGTTTTTTAACAGTTTTCTCAGTTGAACAGTCTTTGTAATAGGATTTTAGTTGGGTATTTTATTATTCAAATGAATCTAAGAGTACATCAACTGTCAGCTGATAAGCACAAGCTATCTCCAGATTCATGGAGAAGGAAGAGCTCAGAAAGGCCATCCACAAATTAAGAACTTCTGAGCTTACTTCGACTTGCATATGCATAGACCTATTTCAAATTAGCATAAGATTTTGAGAACTGAGTAATAAGTACATCGAATTTCCCAGATCCCAGACTGACCGCTAAATAGGGCACATATCCAGTAGTGCTGTGGCATTGCAAGGCTTCAAAAACCGAGCTGACATTCAAACCATAGCCTACAAAAGATGGGTAGAAATTCACAGTGTGAACTTTACTGGGTAGATTATCTGCTGAAACAAAAATGTCACCATTCTCCAGGAGATTTAAACAATGCCCAGAGTCTCGTAATGAAACAGTCAAGATGTCCAGGACACAATCCAAAATTACTTGGCTTATGAAGAGAGATGAAAATGTCAATTTTCATGGGAAAAGACAATTTACAGAAGCTTAGGATGAGATGATATACATGTTGGAGTTGTTTGACAGAAACTCTAAAGCAGCTATCATAAAATTGCTCAAACATGTAATCATGAACATTCTTGAAACAAATGGAAATTTTTTAAAGTACTAAAACAATAGAAGATATGTATAAATAGAAATTTTAACACAGAAATATATAATAATAAAAATAAAATACATGGTAGATGAACTCAGTAGCTGAATGGAATTGAGAGAAGAAAGGTAGAGCAATGGAAATTAACCATATGAATAATAGAAAAGAGATTGAAAATTCTGTATATCTCTTCCAGAAAATAGAAGAGAGGTAAACACTTTCCAACCCATTTTATAAGTTTATTATTACCCTGATAGTAAAACAAACACAGAGACCAATATTTCTCATGAATTTTGATAGAAAAATCATCAATAAAATATTGGCAGATCAAGTTCAGCAATATATAAAATGAGTAATGCACCTCTACAAAGCGGAGTTTATTCTAATCATACAAAACCGATTTAAAAATCAGTGGATGTAGTCTGCATTTTTAACGATATAAAAAATAAAATCTGTAAGATTATATCAATGCAAAATAAGCACTTGACAAAATACAAATTCTATTCATGGTTAAAAACTCTGAGAAAACTAGGAAGAGTTGGGAATTTCCTCAATCTGACTAAAAGACATTACAGAAACCCTACAGTTAATGTCATACTTCATGATGAAAGATTGAAAGATTTCCTCCTATGACTGGGGACAAGGTAAGGAAGTTCACTCTCACCACTCCCATTCAAAATTGTACAGAATGCTTAGTGCAATAGAGCAAGAAAAAGAAACAAAAGGCATACTTTTCAGAAAAAGAAATGAAATATTTCTCTTCACAGACAACATGCTTGTCTACATAGAAATTCTCAGAGAATCTACAAACAAATCTAAGAATTAAGTCAGCTTAGTAAGATTGCAGTATACAAGTCTACACATCAAAATTAATCTTATGTCTATATATTAGCAAAGTACAATTGGAAACAAAAATTAGAAAGAAATTAATACGACTGAAAATATTTTATCCCAGATAAAATATTAAGATACAATTCTAACAAACATGTATAGGTCTTCATACTGAAAATTTTAAATTCTAACCAAAAAAAAAATCAAAAGATTAGAAACCATAGAGTCATGCTGTGTTTATTGTTGAAAGACTCATTTTTGTAAGCACTTAAATTCTCCCCAATTTATATAAAAATTTAACACAATGCAATTGAAATCTCAGCAGGATTTTTAATATATAGACAAGTTGATTCACAAATTTACATGGAATATCAAAGAGAATGTCAAGGGAAGTTGAATAACTAAACAATTTTGTAAAAGAAGAATATATGTAAAGGAATAACATTACCTAGTTTTAAGACTTAGTATTACAAAGTTACAGTTATTAGGACAGTGTGATATAGGTGAAAGGGTAGACAGTGGATGGAACAGAGTTTCCAGAAACAGACCCACTGACTCTAGAATAGACCCAATAAAGCCAGCTGACTTTTGACAAAAGAGCCAAAGAAATACTGTGGTGAAAGGATAATCTTTTAAACAAATGTGTTGGGAAAATTGAACATCTGTATGTTAAAAATCAAACCTTGACATGACAACTTATTTAAATATTAACTCAAAGAAAACCATAGACTTAAAAGTAAAATGTAAAATTATAAAACTTTCAAAAGAAAAAATGTAGGAGAAAATCTTTGTAACCTGGAGGTAGACAACAATATTAGACTTGACACCAAAATCATAATTCATAAAAGAAAATAATAATAAATTGGATCTCATCAAAATTAAAAAGGTTTACCTTCCAAAAGATGGAATTAAGAAAATGAAAAGGAAGACTAGGAAGAAATGTTGGCAAATCATGTATCTAAAATGTACTTGTACCCCTCATATATAATAAACTCTCTAAGCTCAACATTTAGAAAACAACCCAATTGAAAATGGGTAAAGAACTTGAGACAGTTCCATCCAAAGAGGGATATAAAGATGGGAAATAAGCACATAAAAAGATATTCAATACAATTTTCCATTAAGAAAATGAAAATAAAAACTATGGTAAATACCACTATACACTTATTAGGATGGCTAAATTACTGACAATATCAAGTGTGGATGAGGATGTAGAGGAACTGGAACTCTGTGGTGAGGATACCAAATAACATAGCTACTGCTATGGGTTGAATTGTGTCTTAACCCTCAGTACCTCTGAAGTTGACCTTATTTGAAATAGGGTTATTGCAAATGTAATTAGTTAAAATGATGTCTTACTGTACTAGGGTGAGCCCTTAACCCAATATGGCTGGTATCGGTATAAGAAGAAGAAATTTGGACACAGTTATGCGCACATGGAGAACATCAAGTGAACATGAGAGATGAGGTGATGCATCTATAAGCCAAGGAACACAAAAGATTGCCAGCAAACCTCCAGAAGCTAGGAGAGAGAGGCACGAAACAGATTCTTCTTCACAGCTTCAGAAGAACCAACCCTGTTGACACCTTGATTGTGAACTTCCAGCCTTCAGAATTGTGAGACAATTATTTCTGTTGTTTAAGCCACCCAGTTGGTGGCACTTTGTTACAACAGCCCTAGTAAACTAAAACAGCCACTCTAAAAAACACCTGGACAATTTCTTATAAAATTACACAGATACTTGCCATTGATATTACAATCCCACTCCTGGGCATCCACCCTAGAGAAATGAAAATGTATGTTTACACATACGTTATGATTGTTTATAACAATCATACAATGGATGATTATTTATAACAGTTCAATCTATAATTGCCAAAACCTGGAAAGAACCCAAATATCTTTCAGTGGGTGAATGGATAAACAAACTGGCACATCCATACAATGGAATACTACTCAGCAAACAAATAATAAAACACAAGCAGAACAAAAAAACTCAACAACAACAAAACTCCTCAAAGAATTTAGTGAACTACAAAGCCTGAGTGAAAGAGCCAGTATCAAAATATCATGCTGTATGATACTGTCTATTGGATTTTCTCAGAAAAATAAAACTATAGTCATGAAGTACAGATCAGTGGTTGCCAGAGATACAGATGGGGGATGTGGTCATTATAAAGGGATATCATGAAAGAGTCCTGGGAGTGATGAAACTCTTTTGTGTCCTGACTATAGTTCGTGTTTATATTACTCTATACAAGTCTCAAAATTTATAGAACTGTGTACCAAAAGGAAAAAAAGTCAATTTTACTGTATTGTAATTTGAAGATAAAATAGTCTGAGCTGATCTGTATGATTTACAGTAGCATTTAAAAAGGACACATCAAGTCCTCTTGGATTAAACGAAAAATAGAATAGTGGTGTTGAAGCAAATAATCAATAAACGATCTATAATAAGAAATAGAAGAGAGTTTTATTTGAGCCAAACTGAGCACCACAGCCTCGGAAATACAGATTCAAGAAGCACCTAAATTGTGCTCCAAGGGACCACAAAATGGGGAGGCTTATAAAGGCAAAAATGCAAAGTTACATAAATTGTTAAGAATTAGGATTAGAAGTAAGGGTACTTGTTAAGCAAGGATTGGTTGGGGTCCAAAATTGTTACATAAATGCAACGGGAGACTTTGGGACCATAAGGTTGCAGCTGGCAGCTGCTAGCAGATGTTGTTTTGAAAACAGCTGGTGGTGTCCATGAGTTTGACAGAGTTCAGGAAAGTTAAGTTCTCAGTGATGCAAGAACATGTCTGAAACCATATCCACAATGGCCACCTGCCTCCATTTTGAAGGCCTGGACCACTCTTACTCCATTTTGATTTTTAAATGCATTCTTTTCTTTAATGGTTAAAGCAGATGTACAATGCATGTTTGACAGGCCATACGACAGGCTGCCTAGCTAATATAAAGTTCAAGCCAAATCATGTATAAGCCAGAATGACTTCCCCATACCTCAATACATGAAAATTTCTTCCATCAGTGTTATGGACTTGATTTAAAATGAAAGAGGATGTAATCACCAGAACATGTTGGTTGAAAATGCATACAATTTGTATTCATAGACTCCTCATAGATTAAATTATTTTTTAAAAAGTATAATTTCCCAGCTATTAGTATAAAATAAAAAGCTTATTTTTTCTCTTGGCTAAATTTTTAAAAGTATGTTTTTTCTTTATTTTTTAATAAATACAATGATATTAATATCTTGGCTCAAACTGTAAAGAACATGATTTAATTGATTAAAAGACCATGTGGTGAAAAATAAGAGTAAAATGATCAGAATACAACTTATGTGAATCTGCATAAAATTGATGTGGGAGAGAATTTTGAAATCAAGGATGTATATTCAGATTTCACAAACTGAAAAATGGGTAAGTGCATGGCAAAAGTCAGTATTTCATTTGCATCAACATGAATAGACTTTGGAGGGCATTATGCTAGGTGAAATAAGTCAGACAGTGAAAGCAAATACTGTATAATATCACTTATATGTGGAATCTAAAAAATACAGCAAACTAGTGAATAAAATAAAAAAGAAGCAGACTAACAGACATGGAGAACAAACTGGTGGTTACCAGTGGGGATAGGGAAGGGGAAGGGGCAATATAGAGGTAGGGGATTAAAAAAAAGGGTCATTACAGAATTATATGAAATAATGTGTGTGAAATTTTTGAAAATTGTAAAGCACTATAGAACTTGAAGTATCTTTAATTCAATTTTTTAAAAAGTTAAAAAAACTAAAGTGAAAGAAATTTGCTTTTAAAAGTCACTATTTCAAAAGTCAAAAAGAAAGAGAAAAAATTAAAAATTCTTTGTCACATAGAAAATGAAGTTTGTATAGAAAAATGCAAAGTGACATTATAACTTGAGGAGAAAATGAAAATTGGCAAAAACAGTCAAATCACAACAAATGAGATAAAATTTGTCAATAAACACATGAAAATTTATTCAACCTCACTTGTAGTCAGGGAAATGTAAATTATAAGTAAACAAGTAATGGGGTGACATTTTTTCACCAATCAGATATCCCAAATTGGTAAATAATACAAACAGTAAGTTCATAGATGATGATACCCAAATGTTAGTACATATAAATAAGTACATATATGAAAACATGTCCAACCACACCAATGGAAAATGCAAATTTAAGAAACCCAATGAAATACCATTAATTCACTCACCAGAAAAAATAAAGTTAAAAGAAATAACTAGTTGGGGAAAAAATTACGATGCATTACACTCATCTATTCAGGTAATATGTAGATAATATTAAGAAACAAACATAAACTATTTTAGCTAGGAATGCTGAAGTGAAGCTCATTCTAAAATATCCAAAGCTAGAGCTGTAAGACAGAGGATATTTATTACAGACCTGTGGTGCCAAAAAGTGGATACATTATTAAATGTTCATTACAGTCACAAAAATATTTTTAAAATATGTATTTCATGGCCTATTTCCCTGCAATATATGCATACACACACACACACACACACACACACCCATATGTATTTTCATTTGAGAAGCAGGTCACTAATACCTTTATAGATTTACTAAAGTTGAACCTTTTTTAAGTAGTCTTCTACAGAATTCAAAGTTAAAGTAGACTGAAAACAAGAGGGAAACTTGGTTTGAATTATACATTACAAAGATCACTGTGGGTGCTCATAGTGAGGTAATATTACTACTTCTTTTCAACCCAACCTTGGCTAGAACAAATAAATAAGGTACATCTACATGAGCCATGACGCTGTCCTGTCAAGTATGAATTAACGGAGTTGGCTGTTTATGAGATGGGCAATAAATAGACAAATATTTCTTATCCTTGTGCTAAAAAACTCATCAAATGTGTACCTCTTGTTGACAAATGTTCTTGGGTTACCCTTGCAATGACTTTTGTTGTAAGTAGTATTTTTTTTTTTCTCTGAAACCTGTTTAATCATACTGGTAACAACTCTTGGTAGTAGTAATTAGAAACACCTAATTATACTGCACTGCTAGCTCTTCTTCCATCATCGCTTATGCCTTCAAGGAGCTTCCTATTTCAGATTGGTAGATAAAGAAAAATGGGCTGAGTTAATTGACCTTTCTGCAAGATATGATGATAACAGTCAAAAGTGGACTTCTGCAGCAACTCAATACATGCAGGGCTATTATAGGCTTAGACACTTCAGGATTAAAGTCTTGGGTCATTCCACAAGGACAAGAATTTTGATTAGGTTTAGAAGAGGTAAGTCACAATTTTCCCCCAACCAGTTCCAATAATGGCTACTATTGAGGATAGGTTTATTTTCTTCCTTGTTTGATTATTTATATATTTGTATCTTTTAAGTGGCTTCTTTTCCATTCCCTTTACTTTAATATAAATTTGACCCTAAAATTTTACTGTTGGGTTACAGAATGTCCAAGGGAAATTTGATTGAACCTAGAAGGGAAGGGAAATGATCATGATGGATACAGAGAGTAAATGACAAAACTTGTGTTCCCCACTTTCTGGTTAGAGGAAGAACCTGTATTCATTTGTAGGAAGGATGGTGCTGTCACGTTTGATGGAACATGAGGTTGATTTTATTGTTGGCATTTGAAAATTAAGGCTAGAAGGATGTTTACATATGCTGAGTTAACAGAAGTGTGGACTGTGACAATTTGCCTATTGTTAGTTCATCATCATCTTTAATCCCTTGGACTGACGGGGAAGACATTTCCTTGATTTACGTGTGAAGGAAAGTTCTGGATACAATTGCAGGATTTGTAAGGTGGAAGAGAAGAAGCAGCCCTAGTTCTTCTCTGACAGACATGGGCAGATATCCGGGCAGGTTGCAGATGAGGTCTGCATCAGACTCTGGGAATTATCCTATGAAAAATCTGCTTCAAAAAAAATAAATTAAATTAATAAAAAAAGGTGGTATCTGAGAGTACTAAAAATATAGAAAAATACTCTATATTTCAGCCTCCTTATCTGCTGGATTCAGTGGCAGCTTTCCTTGTGCTTTGTTTCCTCCAGCCCTAACAATAATTCTGCAATCAACTAATTTTTAGTGTTAATATTTCTGCCTGCAACATCTAGAGTGATTACTGTTTTGCTGACCAATTTATGATTGACAGACACACGTTCCAGATTATATTCTGCCACAAGCATGCAGCCCACATTTTTAGAGAACAATACTCACTTGTATATGTATGTATAACTTTATGTTATATAAAAATATATATTTATGCTATTTAAAGTGTTAATTGTTTTTATTCAGCACAGTTTTCGTCTCAGTTAAATGTTGAGATAATCAGTTTTAAATCATAAATCTTAACTTTAATGTCAGTTATGTTTGTGTTTTAACAAAATCCCCTGTTAGAAACAAATAATGATCAAATTAGTACTATTTTATGATAAGATAATAAATAGATGTTAAGTGAAGTGTTATTCAAAATTATTCATACACAGAATGATTTCAATATAAGTATGAAACAAAGAAAACAGAACAATTGGTATTGTTGTGTAACTCTGGTGTAAGACAGCCCTCATAGTTTTTCAAGTGTTGGGGCACAGTGCACAGTATGTAAGATTTGCAATAAAAATAAGGTTTCTTATATCTTGCTGCTCTTCATCCCTCCAGTCTAGCACTCATCCACATGATACAAGATGACTTTCACTCATCCAACATTTACATTTACATTCCAGTTGACAGGAATGAAGGAGTGGTCCCTAAAATTCCACGTTTGGAAATTCTACACGTGACTCTGCTCATGTCCCACTCCACATGTCACAGGGCCATATCTACCTGAAAGGGATGCTGGAAAATGTAATCTTTGTTCAAGGCGTGTGTATGGAGGGGAAAACGATGCCGTGGGTATTATGTGTAAAACTTTATTGAGTTATATTGCTGTGAGATAATGGGGAAGTGAACATGGAGGGCAGCTAGAGGTCTTTGCCACCGACTGTACTCCTATCCACTCAAATATTTGTGTCTATCCTTTCCCCACAAGTCTAACATTCTTGCCATTTCCCTCTCCAAGGAAGTCAACCTCAAAATCCTTCTAAAACCTTGTTAACCTATGTTCACAATTTTTGAGTGCTGTGTGGTCCTGCCAATATGATCCAGGTGAACTCCTCATAGTAGAATTGATGATAAATAAAAAAAAACCTTTTTTTTCTGTTCCTACTGCGTAATACAACGTATACGATAGAAAAAGCGTAACTAATTTAAAACTTTCCTTCTGAAAATGAAAGCATGGAAAGGTCCCAAATTACCTGAGTTTTGGTCACTTTCTATTATAAATTCAAGGCAGAGAGTGCTTCCTATAGCAGAGTTGTAGTTTCTTATACCTCTCATATCAAACATGACCCTCTTTTAACATTAAATACTTGATACCTACTTTATAAATAGAAATTGAAAATCACAGAAAATATAAACTACCTATATACAAATTTTAAAACAACAGGATGCTCCAACTGAAACACGAAAGAGAAATGGAAGTAAACGAATATTAATGAAATACGTATTTTAATATATAAATGGTCAACTGCACTATTCCTATAAGTGGAATAATCTAAATAAGGCAGCTACAAGTGTAGACTCACTTGTATGTTTTTAAAGCAGGAAAAAAAAAATGAATGGTTTTCCCATTAATGATGTCATTCTCCAACATGATAAACTATTAATCACCTAACAAAATATCACAGCAGTCTTCCCTGGAGTTACCTCATAGTGATATTTCTAGAAATTCAGTGAATATTAAAAATGCAAAAATATTCTGGTTAGAAATAAAATGGAATTAAGATCTAGGCTCAGATAATTATAAACAGATTTCTCAACCACGTAAGTTGTCAACAGGACATAGATATATGACTTTTTTTGTTTGTGGTTAACATTCCTCTAATTTGTCTGGAAGACTTTCACATTGGTCTCCCCCACCCCTCAACACACACACACTAAATGTTATTAGTGCCCTGTCCTAGGGAATATTAGCATCTAAGTGAGGAATGAAGTCCTCTCAAAACTATGTGGCTCTAATGTGAGAAGTACTGCCTGACTCTCCTTTCCTGCTGTGTTTTTCCTCTGTGTTCCCATAGTACTCTGTGCTGATGATAGCATTCATTGTATAAGTCATGTTCACTTATCAGCTTATCAGTATTTCTACACAGAATGAGCTCCAGGTAGCAGGAACAATGTCTTTTTCAATTTTACAGTCCTAGTGTCTAGCACAATGCCTAGCTCTTAATAGCACTCAGAAAGTGTCAGCTGACTTATTGGAAAACATAATGAATAAGAAGAAGTTACAACATACTGTGTTAGAAGTGAAGTTGGTCAAGTCCTCATGTGGGTGTTCCTCAACTAACTCATCCTGTCCAGGTTCTGGTGTTCATCTTTGTAGACACAGAAAGTTAATTTTGTTTCTGTGCACCACATTGGCAGAACTCCAGCAGTTCACTTACATTAACCAAATCAAAGAGAAACTCATTTAAAAGAAGGAAGAGTTTTCGTTAAATAGATAACATGGCTGTATACTCATGCTCTCGGGACATGGCATTTTGTCCCTGCAGAGGAATCTACTGAAGAAACCAAATTGCTCAACAAACATAAAATCTGGGCAGAAGGAGTCAACAGTTTGGGCTTAGGGGCTTGGATAATTAAGTTAACTGTTTGGTCTTAGAGGCTTGGGTCATTCCGATGCATCAAGTCTTTGAAGATACATTAATAAGAAACATTTCTTATTACATTTCTCTGGTCTTATTTGGAATAAGAAACACGCTATTTTTTTCTTCCTTTTCTAAAGGTATTTTATGGAATTATACTATGGATGGAATGGGAAAAGTTCCATGTTCTGTTAACATAATACTTCAAAGTATGATAAACTTTCTTTTTATTTGTGACATAATTATATAGTGTACACTTTTGTGGAGTTTCATTCTTTTGCATGAAGCTATTCAGTTTTTCAAACACCATTTTTTGAAGAGGCTGTCTTTTCCCCATTGTGTAATCTTGCCTCTTTTATGATAGATTAAGTGACATATGAGTGTGGGTTTATTTGTGGGTTCTCTAGTTTGTTACATTGATCTTGGTATCAGTTTTTGGGTCAGTACCATACAGTTTTGATGACTGTAGCTTTGTGGTATAGTTTGAAAACAGGGAGCACCTTTGTTCTTCTTTCTCAAGGTTGCTTTGTCTATCTGGGGTCTTTTTTGGTTCCATACAAATTTTAGGATTATTTATTGTAGTTCTGTGAAAAATGCCTTGGGTATTTTAATAGGGACTGCATTGAATCTGTAGATTGCCTTGGGTAGTATAGTCGTTTTGACAATATGGATTCTTCCAATCTCAGAACACCATATATCTTTCCATCTGTTTGTGTCATCTTCAATTTCTTTCATCAGCATCTTATAGTTTTCAGAGCACAAGTCTTGTTGCCTCCTTAGGTAGGCTTATGCCTAGGTATTTTATTCTTTTTGATGTGATGGTAAATGGGATTGTTTCCTTAATTTCTCTCTCTGATCTTTTGTTGTTAGAGTATAGAAATGCAACATGAAAGATGGTGTTTTTTGCAACACTTTGTAGTAGCAAAAACTGTTATATGGTATTATTGAATATCATAAAGAGCAGCATAAATCTTGGCATATATTAAAGAATGATGACAATCTAGGAAGTTGTACTGTGTATATCTGATATCATTTATTTACCTGCAAGATATATATATATATATATAATATATACATAGCATCTATGTGTTACTGATATATATATGTGTATATATATATATATATATATACTAAAATATTTATATATTAAAAGATTCCTCTGGGCGAGCATAGTGGAGTAATACTACAATAACTTTTAATTCAATCCTTATTGAAACAATTAAGGCCATCTGAATGAGGCACACTACTGTAGTATTGAGAATGAATTAGTGGAGATGGCTATTTATGAGGTGAGAATAAGTGGGAAAATCTTTCCTATGAAATTGAATGTGGACATCTTGTTGACCAATATACCTGGGTTTCCCTAGTGATACTCTAATTTGTATTTTTTTTTCCTCTAAAGTCATTTAGTCATAGTGGAAACCACCATGGGAAAGAAGAAGTTCGAACCACCTATTCCTGCTGCATGACTACTTCTCCTCCAGCCCATACCCCTGACCTCATGGAGAGTCTCCCATTTCAGACTGATGTAGAAAGAGGGGAAAACATCTTTCTACATTGACTGAGTACCTGATAGTTTTGCATGTTGTGCTGACAAAAACCAGAAACAGACCTCTGTAATCCTCAGGTGTGGGCCTGATGGAAAATAGGGGTGGAAAATATTCCAGTGGGAAGAACTTTAAATAATGCATCTGCTTCTTCACTTTGCTTGGAGGGAGAGATGGCCAGAGGTACAGATCTACACTAGTTCCTTGTCAGTGGTCAGACACTTAAAAAGGGCAGTGGTGGTGAAGGTGGCTTGGGGGAAATCATGCAAAGATTTCAACAATTTAAGTTTCCTCTAAACAAAGCGGTTGAAAGATCAAACAGCAAAAAGCAGACATTTCTAAGCCCCCAACAGGGTAATACTCCCTCAGAGCATCACCAGCCTTCCTGGTAGCAAGTGATTTGTAGTACTTTCCTTCCAACATGGAAGGTGCAGGAGTTACTACTGATTGAAATAGAACCATATTCTGTAAGTGTATTTGCTTTCCCCAATTAAAATCTTCTGCCATACCAACTTTGTAGACTTGCTGAATGCCCTAATTATTGTTATAACGTTTCACATTGCATTGTTTCTGATCAAGGTGTTCGTTTCACCAGTACATATCCAGGGGATTCACTGTCTTTACTACACACCCATCACTGGAAGTAACAGACATGATATAAAAGTGAAAGAATTTATATCCCATTTAAACCTTATCTCATACAGTTAGGGTGATATCCGAGGAGGTTCGGTATATAACATGAACCAATTTTAATACGTGGTGACTTTTCTCCCATCAGAATTCTCAACTTGTGAACCAAGCAGTGGAGAATGAAAGTGACTCACTTTTAAATTAACCACTTAACTTTTCCTCTAATGGGCCACACACACATTCTCCTGTTCTCATGCCTTCAATTTTGTGCTCTATTGATTTAAATGTCTTCGGTCTTTTAAAACTATATTGAACCAGAAGAAGTACTGCTACCCAGTCATTTTGGGCTTCTATATTTTTTAATCACCAAAAAAAAAAAAACAGATTTTGTATTTCTTAGGTGACTGATGTTCATTATCCAAGGGAATTAGGATTGCTGGTATACACAGGGAATGAGGAGAAATCGGTCTGTTTTCCAGGTTACTATCTAGTTAACATCTTAGTACTTTTATAACTAGTGATAAAAATTAATAGGAGAGTTCTGCAAACCAAAATGAGCAGGACTACTATATTTCAGAGACTTCAAGAATACAGGTTTGAGTTATTCCACAAGTTAAACAACCAAGACCAGAACTTTGAATGATTATGGAAAAATCAAATTTTAACTTTCCCATGACCACTTGTAATAATGGCTACTATAGAAACCAGGCATATTTTTTTCTTTCTTGATAATTTATATATTTTAACTGGCTTCTTCCCTATTCCCTCTCGTATTATTTTGTGCAAGTTTGACCTAAAATACTAGTGGTTGTGTTATAGAATGTCGAAGGAGGAGTTTGATTGAACTAGAAGGGGAAGGATCATTAATCAGAAATGGGTACAGAGATTGAATGACAAAACTTGGGTTCCCTACCTTCTGGAGAGAGGAAGAACCTATATTCTTTTGTAAGAAGGTTGGCGCCGTCATGTTTGATGGAACATGATGTTTTTATGGGTATTTGAAAGGATAGGATTATGCTTACGTATGCTGAGTTGACAAATGTATGGACTGTACAAATATGTCCCCTGTTGTTAGTTCATCATCATCTTTAATCCCTTCAACTGAAAGGGGAAGACATTTCCTTGATTCACGTGTGAAGGAAGTTCTGGATACAATTACCTCATGAAGAGGTACTCGTGCAGGATTTGTAAGGTGGAAGAGAAGAAGCAGCAGCCCTCATTCTTCTCTTACAGATGTGGGCAGATATTCGGGCAGGTTGCTGATGAGGTCTGCATCAGACTCTGGGAATTCTCCGATGAAAAACGTATTTCAATATCAAAAGTTACCTTAGGTCATAGGGGGCATTTTTATATTTGCATCCTCCTGATCATTGGACCTTGAGGTTGTGCTTCCTGGACCCTGAATAATGGCCCCCAAAGATGTCCACACCCTAATCCATGAAACCTGTGAATATATTACCTCGTATGCCATAAAAATTCAGATTGCAGATGGAAGTAAGGGGACAGATCTCCAGACGGGGATATTATTCTGAATTATCCCAGTGGGTCCAATCTAACCACATGAGGTTTTAAAATCAGAGAACCTTTCCTGGCTGGGTTAGAGAGAGATGTGAGGACAGAGGAAGGATCAGAGGGTTGCACAATGAAAATCCTGCCATTGCTGGATTTAAAAATGCTGGACGCAACTATTAAAGAAATTATATTGAAATAGTTAGATATTTGCACTTGTACAACAAATCACACGACTGTGAAAACTACTAATGAAACCTGATAAATGAGTATTTTCCTAAAAACTGAAATAGCATGGGAAGCATTGCCTTTGGTGACATCATTTTCCAAAATGATAAAAATATACAATTCTGAACAAAAGTATACACAGTTTTCCTTTGAAATGTGTGGTCATTATACTTTTGGAAAATTAAGCACATTATTAAAGTATAAAAATATTTTATATATATAGACAATTACTCTCTAAACTCAAGAAACATGAAAAGGAAATCAAAAGAAATATAAAATAAATAAATGTATTTTAATATGTCAGTGCTGAAGCACAATCACACCACTTACTTTAAATAAAATCATCTTAATATGACAGCTATAAATGCAGACCCATATACCCATATATATATTTGTACTAGAAGTAAAAATGCCATCAATGGCTTTTCTGTCAGCGATTTCTTTTTTCCAACATTATAAAAACTCATCACTCAACACCATATTGTAACAACCTTCTCTTGAATTACCTCATAGTGGCACTTATAGAAAACAAAATGAATATTTAATGTACAACAGATCATTTCTATTTAATGGAATTAAGATCTAGGCCCATCCACTCTGGAAAACAGTATGGAAGTTTCTCAGAAAACTAAAACTAGAATTACTATATGATCTAACAATCCCACTTCTGGGCATATATCCAGACAAAGCTGTAATTCAAAAAGATATATACACCCCTATGTTCATAGCAGCACTATTCACAATAGCCAAGATATGGAAACAACCTAAATGTCCATTGTAAGAGCAATGGATAAAGAAGATGTGGTACATATATACAATAGAGTACTACTCAGCCATAAAAAGGAACAAAATGATGCCATTTGCAGCAACATGGGTGCTACTAGAGTTTATCATACTAAGTGAAGTAAGTCAGAAAGAGAAAGACAGATACCATATGATATCACTTATATGTGGAATCTAAAATATGACACAAATGAACCTACCTATGAAACAGAAATAGAATCATAGACATAGAGAACAGACTAGTGGTTGCCAAGAAGGACGCGTTTGGTGGAGGGATGGAGTGGGAGTTTGGGGTTAGCAGATGTAAGCTTTTATATATATAATGGATAAAAAACAAGGTCCTACTGTATAGCACAGAGAACCATATCCAATATCCTATGATAAACCATAATAAAAAAGAATATGTAAAAAAAGATGGTATATATATGTATAACTGAATCACTTTGCTGTACAGCAGTAATTAACACAACATTGTAAATCAATTATACTTCAATTTTTAAAAAAAAGAGCTAGGCTCAGAATTGCCTATTTTCAGCTACATGAGTACTTAGCTGAGTATGGATGTAGGATAATTTTTGTGTGTGTGTCATTTCCCTCTGTGTGTCTGGAAGTCTTTCACCCTTCCCTCCATACTAAATGACATTAGCATCCCACCCTAGGGAAGAGAAGCACCCTCAGCAAGGACCCCTTCCTTTCAAACCTATGTAGATATAAATTGGGAATTACTATTGACTTTCCTCTCCTACTAAGATGCTTTTACTCTGTATTATCAGAAGACTCTGTACTCACATGTATGTAAGCATTTACAACATGAGCCTTGTTCATTTATCTACTTTCCTAAACTGGACAAAGTTCCACCATAGTAGGAACTATGCCTTTTTCAATTTTTTGTTCCCAGTCACGTACACAGTACCTAGCTCATATTAAACACTCAATAAATTTTTGCTTAATTACTGGAAATTGAACAGATGGAAACATTTAAAAACCAATGGATGGAAGTGATCTTGGCCGGTTCCTCAGGCAAAGACTCCTTAGTCCTTGCCCAGGATTTGCTGTTCCTCTTTATGGACACAAAATTTACTTTGTTTTTATGCCCAGCATTGATTGAACTTAGGCACTTGGTTCACATTAATCAAGCCAAACAAAACAAAACTTTATTTTAAACACAGGATTGATTTATATATTTACAACAGATAAGCCAGCATGGCTGTATATTCATGCTCTTTAGGCGTGACCTTTTGTCCCTGCAGAGAACTCTCCAGAGGAAGTCAAACTCCTTCACGGACAGAGAACCTGGACAAATAAATGGCTTGAACCCACAGGTTTGTATGATTAAACTAGGGTATTCTGATGCATTCTCATTTCCTTAATGATCAATTAATAAGAAGATTATGACATTTCCCTCTGGCCTTTTTAGAACAGGAGACATACTGATTTCTTTTTTCAGAATTATTCTAAATACAGCTTCTTCTGTTAACACAATTCTTCAAAGTGTCATAAGCTTTCTTTTTATTTCTGGCATGTCTTAATTAATGATATATTGTACACTTTTTGAGGTGGTAGGACTTTGCAAAATTTTAGGATGACCTCCCCAAATAGAGATCTGATGTATATAAGTTATTTATCATTGGAGGGGGACCTTCAAGATGGTGAGGAGTAAGACGAGGAGATCACCTTCCTCCCCACAAATACATCAGTAATACATCTACACGTGGAACAACTCCTACAGAACACCTACTGAACGCTGGCAGAAGACCTCAGACTTCCCAAAAGGCAAGAAACTCCCCACGTACCTGGGGAGGGCAAAAGAAAATAGAATAAACAGAGAAAAAAGAATAGGGACGGGACCTGCACCTCTGGGAGGGAGCTGTGAAGGAGGAAATGTTTCCACACACTAGGAAGCCCCTTCACTGGGGGAGATGGGGGTGGGCAGGGGGCACGCTTCAGAGCCACGGAGGAGAGCACAGCAACAGGGGGGCAGAGGGCAAAGCAGACAGATTCCCGAATAGAGGATCGGTGCCGACCAGCACTCACCAGCCCGAGAGGCCTGTCTGCTCACCCGCCGGGGCGGGCGGGGCTGAGAGCTGAGGCTCGGGCTTCGGAGGTCAGATCCCAGGGAGAGGACTGGGGTTGGCTGCGTGAACACAGCCTGAAGGGGGCTAGTGAACCACAGCTAGCTGGGAGGGAGTCCGGGAGAAAGTCTGGAACTGCCTAAGGGGCAAGAGACCATTGTTTCAGGGTGTGCAAGGAGAGGGGATTCAGAGCATCTCCTAAATGAGCTCCAGAGACGCGCGTGAGCCGCAGCTATCAGCGCGGACACCAGCGACAGGCATGAAACACTAAGGCTGCTGTTGCAGTCACCAAGAAGCCTGTGTGCAAGCACAGGTCACTATCCACACCTCCCCTCCCAGGAGCCTCTGCAGCCCGCCACTGCCAGGGTCCCGTGATCGAGGGACAACTTCCCCGGGAGAACACAATGAGCACCTCAGGCTGTTGCAACATCATGGCGGCCTCTGCCACCGCAGGAGGGCCCCATATTCCAATTATAACTACCATAGCCCTCCCTTCCCCTGGCCTGAATGAGCAAGAGCTCCCAAATCAGCTTCTGCTTTAACCCAATCCTGTCTGGGAGGAAAGAGATGCTGACGGCGACCTTTATACAGAGGTGGGGCCAAAAGGAAAATTGATCTAGCTAGACAGATAAACAAAGAAGACATAAATTATCAATATCAAAATTTTATGAAGGAACATCACTACGTACCCTATAGACGTTAAAAAGATAATAAGGAAATATTATGAGCAAAATGATGCTAATAAACTTGACAACCTAAATAAAATAGATTCATGAAAAGATACCATTTACCAAAACTGATTGAGCAGACGTAGAAAAATGAATAACACTATTATTTATTAAAAATTTTGAATGCTTGATGTAATAACTTCCCCAAACAGGATAGATGGCTTTACTGGTTGCCTTCGTCCTTCCAGGCTGCTATAACAAAAATGCCATAGACTTACTGACTTAAACAAGCATTTACTTCTCAGTTTTGGAGGCTGGGAAGTCCAACCTCAGGGTGCTGAGAGATTCAGTGTCTAGTGAGAATCAGCTACCTGGTTCATAGAAGGCCATCTTCTCTCTGTGTCCACACATGGCAAAAGGAGGAAGAAGGGACAAGAGAGCTCCCTGGGGTCTCTTTTATAAGGGCACTAATCTTATTCATGATGATTCCACTCTCATGACCTAAACATCTCACAAGGCCCTCTCTTCCTATTATCATCAAACTGGGGATTAAGATTTCAACATATGAATTTGGGGACGGGGGGACACAAACTTTCAGTCCATAACATTTCACCCCTGGCCTCCCAAATTTATGTCCTTCTTACATGAAAATTATATTCATTCCATTCCAACAGCCCCAAAAGTCTTAACTCATTTCAACATCATTCTAAAGTCTAAGTCCAAAGTCTCATTTAAATCCAATATGGATGGGACTCAAGGTACGATTCATCCTGAGGCAACTTCTTCTCTAGCTATGAACCTATGAAACCAAAGAAATGATGTATCTTCTAAGACAGAACAGGCATAAAATAGGCATTTCTATTCCAAAAGGGAGAAATGGGAAAAAGAAAGCGGTAACTTGTCCCAAGTAAGTCCAAAGCCTAAAACCTAAAAGGGCAAACAACATGAAATTTTAATGCTTTTTGATTTGATTCTTTGCCCTCTGGACTCTCTGGAGGGTCAACATTACCCCAACAGCTCAGGCAGGGGTCCCTGCTTATTGATCACTTATTGAAAATGAATTATTTTGATTTATAGGGCAGAGCTAGTGATGGAAGTTAATCTTGTAGGCATTTTTTTATCTGCGTAAGTAACAGCATAAAACTGGGGAGCCCGCAAACTGAAACCACTACCTTTGAGAACAGTGTATTTGCATACATTTTTCAGAATACATCTGTTAATCTGAATTTGAATTGCACATTAGTGCAGGAGAAAAAGCCAATTAGGATGCAGTGTCTGAAGATTTCTTGCCCTCCAAAAATAAATTCTGTCTCTGTCTGCTTCTTACTTATATCCTTAAAATCATTAATTAAGTTTGGGGTTAGGAAAGATTTACAATTCATGTGAATCTGCTGTGACAGTTATATTCTTTGTGTTAACACATCCATAATAAGAGAAATGCAAATTAAATACATACTGGCACACCATTTCTCTACTCCGAAATTAGCAAAGTGAGAAAACATGAAATCTTTAGTAGCAGTAGCAGGGCAAAGCAGTACAAGACTCACAGAAGAATCTGGCCATATATAACAAAGCAACATTTATCCTCACTTTAAAAAAGCCTTTTTATTTGGCTATGATTATAGATTCATAGGACAGTGCAAAAAAATGTACAGGGAGGTCTCAGGCACCCATCACCTAAACTCCCTCAATGTTAAGATTTTACATTATCAAAACCAGGATATTAATATTGTTTCAGTCCACACAGCTTGTTCAGATTTCATCAGTTACAGCTGTACCCATTTGTGTACCTGCATGTGTGTGTATCTCTGCAAATTTATCACATGTGTAGCTTTGTGCAATTACTACCACAATTAATATACTTAACTGTACCATCATCACAAGACTCCGTCCTTCTACCTCTTTACATCTTCACTCACCCTATCCCTTCTCCTGCCCAAACCCTTGGCAATGACCAACCCTTTCTTCATGACTATACTTATGTTATTCCACAAATATTATCAATATATAAATGGAACCATGTAATATGTTTTCTTTGAGACTGGTTTTTTTACTCAGAATAATTTTCTTGAGACTCATTCAAGTTGCTTGTTCATCAGTAGTTTGTTCCTTTTTATTGCTGAATAGTATTCTTTGACATAGATGTACAGTTCGTTTATACATCTATCCACTAATGCTACTTGGGTTTCTGGCTGTTACAAATAAAGCTGCAATAAATATCTGTGTACAAATTTTCTGTATGAAAATAAGTTATCATTTCCCTGGGATGTATACCTAAGAGGTTAATTGCTGAGTCGTATGGTAAATCCATTTTTAGTATTAAAAGGAACGGTCAAACTATTTTCCAGAGTGGTTTTGCCATTTTACATTCCCGTGAGCTACGTATGAATGATCCAATTCTAACATCCTAACTAGAATTTGTGTTATCACCACCTTTTATTTTAGCCATTTTGATAGGCATGTAACGATATCTTACTGTGTTTTTAATTTCAATTTCCTCAATAGCTAATGATGTTAAACATTTTTTCATGTGCTTATTTGACATCCATATCTCTTCTTACCTAAAATGTCCTTTTATGCCTTTTGCCCATTTTTTAAAATTAAAAAAAAAATATTTTTGAAGTAGAGTTGATTTACAATGTTGTGTTAATTACTGCTGTACAGCAATGTGATTCAGTTATACATGGTATATACATTTTTTTATATATATTCTTTTCTACTATCCTTTATCATAGGATATTGAATATAGTTCCCTGTGCTATACAGTAGGACCTTGTTGTTTATCCATTCTACATATAAAAGATTACATCTACTCACCCCAACCCCCTCCCCCTTGGCAACCACCAGTCTGTTCTCTATGTCCAGTGATTCTGTTTCTGTTTCATAGATAAGCTCATTTGTGTCATACTTTAGATTCCACAACATCATATGGTATTTGTCTTTCTCTTTCTGACTTACTCCACTTAATATGATAATCTCTAGTTGCATCCATGTTGCTGCAAATGGCATTATTTTGTTCTTTTTTATGGCTGAGTAGTATTCCATTTCATGTATGTACCACATCTTTTTTATCCATTCATCTGTTGATGGCCATTTAGGTTGTTTCCATGTCTTGGCTATTGTAAATAGTGCTTCTTTTGACCATTTTTAACTGGATGTGTTTGTTGTTTTGAGAATTCTTTATATAGTCTAGATATAATTCCTTTTTAGATATGTGGTTTGCAGATATTTTCTCTCAGTCTGTAGCTTATCTTGTCTTCATAATAGAATCTTTCACAGAGAAAAATTTGAAAATTTTATGTTCAATTTTTCAATTTTCCTTTTAAGACTTATTCATTCTCTCAACAGAATCTTTCAGAGGACATTTGTGGGGTTTTTGCTGAGTCCAATTTATCGAATTTCCTTTTATGAATTTTCACTTTTAAGTGCTTTTGAAGTCAAGTCTAAGAACTTCTGCCTAGTCCCAGATCCCAAACATTTTATCCTATGTTTTTCTAGAAGCTTTATAGTTTTATGTTTTACATTTATGTCCCTGATATACTTTTGAGTAGATTTTTTGTGGAAGGTGTGTAGACTAAATCAAGGTTTATTTATTTGTCTGTGGATGTCCAGTTTTTCCAGCACCATTTATTCAAAAACTATACCTCCTTTATTACATTGCTTTTGTAACTTTGTCAAAAAATGTGCATAATTTGTGTAGATTTATTTCTAGTCTCCCTATTCTGTCCCATTGACTTATGTGTCTATTCTACCAGCAGTACCACACTGTCATGATTCCTGTGGCTATGTAGGAAGCCAAGAAGAATGATTCTTCCCACTTTATTCTTCTAGTTCAAAATAGCTTTTAGCTATTATAGGGTCTTTCCCTTTCTGTAAAAATTTTAGAGTAAGATTGCTTATAGCTATTTAAAAAAAAACTACATTTTGATATGTTGGTAACAATTATATTAAACTTACAGATAAATTTAGGAAAAACTGACATCTTTACTATATTGAGTTTTCCAAACCACAAACATGATATGTCTCCACAAGCATTTAGGTTTTCTTTGATTTCTTTCATCATGTAGATTTTTTTACATGTTTTCTTAGATTCAAACCTAAGTATTTCATTTTCTTTGGAGCGATTGTTAATGGTACTTAAAAAAATTGGTTTCCACTTATTAATATATAGAAATGCTATTGATTTTTGTTTGTTAATCTTGTATCCTGGGTAATTTTCTTGTTGTCCTTCTGTTATTAATTTCTAGCTTGATTTCACTGTGGTCAAAAACCATACTCTCTATGATTTCAATTCTTTTAAGTTTGTTAAGGTTTATTTTATGTTCAGGATGTGTTCTATCTTTGTGGCTCTTCCACAGGCACTTGAAAATAATCTGTATGTTGCTGCTATTGGGTGGAATGTACTATAAATGTCTATTAGATCCTAAAGCATTTATATGTTGGCTGTTTTAAAATCTTTGACAGATAATTCCAACATCTGATTTGCCTTGGTATTGACATTGATTGTAATTTCTCATGAAAATAGTGGTTTTTCTGGTTCTTAGCATATCTGGTGATTTCTACTGTGTCTTAGACATTTTGGTTATTATGTTAGAAGATTCTAAGGCCTATATAAATCTTCCATTTTAGCAGGGAATAGCCCTGTTTAGGTTAAGCATATGAATCTTGTCTACTCTTGTAGTCTTTAATCTTAATGACATTTTTCTCAGCTCTTACAATGATATTCTGGTCTGGTGGTTATTCTGGTGCTGTTGGGCTCCCACTCAATCTCTGCTGGTGCTATCTGTAAGGTAGAGGTCACTTCCCTGAGGCACCTGTAGGTGACCATCTAGGTGGGGCCAGAAACTGCAGGTGTGGAGGCCATAGAGACACAGGGCTTCATGCTACTGTCCTTTTGGAGGGGAGGACTGTACATTCATGCCTTGGCTGTGGAGCGGAAATTGAAATGGAATGGAATTGCCTCCTGCCACTTTGGCCAAAAAAATCGAAATGACCACTCACAGGATATTGGTTGAAAAAATATTGAACATCTGCACAGAGCAATGCTAAGTAGTTAGCAAAAAAAATTAAATAAAAAAGATCTCTATGAGGACATATAGAGTAATTTCCCAGGGAAAAAAACTAAGTGAAAAAAATCAGGAAACCAAAGAATAAACATAATATTCTACATTGTGTAGAAGTATGGAATAAATATGGATAAATATTCTACATTGTGTAGAAGTACGGAATAAATAAGAGATATGGACTCTCAACCACTGTGCCACCAGGGAAGCCCCATCGTTATTTTTAATAGAAACAATTACGCCTTTGCAATATATAAGTGTTTCCCTTTTCATCAGCTATGGGCCAAAAGAAACAGGAATCAAGTGCGTTGGGTATCCCACGACTATCTCAAAAGTTGAGAGTTTGTGAGTTCCAAAAGGATCTCACAGCAATGCTTTTGGCCAAGATATTTGGAGGGCATCTACAAATTTCGCCAATTGAATCTTAATAATGCATAAGTGGAGACTTCCCTGGTGGCGTAGTGGTTAAGAATCCACCTGCCAATGCAGGGGACATGGGTTCGAGCCCTGGTCTGCGAAGATCCCACATGCCTCAGAACAACTAAGCCCATACACCACAACTACTGAGCCTGCACTCTAGAGCCTGCGAGCCACAACTACTGAGCCCACGCACCACGACTACTGAAGCCTGCGTGCCTAGAGCCCGTGCTCCACAACAAGAGAAGCCACCGCAATGAGAAACCCACAGACCGCAATGAAGAGCCCCCAGCTCGCCACAACTAGAGAAAGCCCACACACAGCAACAAAGACCCAATGTGGCGAAAAATAAATAAATAAATTTTAAAAATAATAATAATAATGCGGGCTTCCCTGGTGGCGCAGTGGTTGAGAGTTCGCCTGCCAATGCATGGGACACGGGTTCGTGCCCCGGTCCGGGAGAATCCCGCATGCCACGGAGCGGCTGGGCACGTGAGCCATGGCTACTGAGCCTGCGCGTCCAGAGCCTGTGCTCCGCAATGGGAGAGGCCACAACAGTGAGAGGCCCGCGTACCGCAAAAAAAAAAAAAGAAAGAAAAAATAATGCATTAGTGCATTCAACTAAACCAGAGGGTTAAAGATGATAAGTGCAGTGAAATAGTTATAAAACTGGCCAAACAGCACAAACTTAAAGTACTTGGCCAGTAAAATGAGTTCTTCAATCACTATGAAGTTTTAGAGGAGTTCCCCAGGTAGGGATAATCTTTTCCAAAAGGACTTTTACCACGGAAGAGGCAGTAGGCTGTTTACAAGGGAGGGATTCAGTCTGATGTGAAAATATACAGATTGTAACTAAAACATTTTTACCCGTGAGACAAAGGAAGTTATATGAAATCCATTTTCTAGACTTTGGTCCGTTAGGCACTTTAAAATGTCTAGGAGCAGTACGAGCAGGCTTCTCTGTGTTGTACTTCAGATAAGTGGGACAAGTAAGACAGGCACTTTTTGTGGCCTTATTAATGTTTCTCCCCCAATATTGATTCATGAAGGCTATCATTTTGACAGTGGTGAAGGGTGGGAATTTTAGAGTCTCCAGTGGGACTGGGTTGTTGTTTGGTCAACCCAGAGCTTTCTTTTTTTTACCAAACCAACAACTGTTAAATTTACAATCTTGTTTTTCCTTTCCTGAGGCCAACTGTTGGGCTTCTCTAGCCAGTTTTTCTAAGTTACCATTTGGGGGCCTTTGGAACATGACAGAGGTTTGGCTGCTAATGCTACCTTTAAGGGCAGCATTCCTTGTGGAAATATTGGCAGGGTGATTTTACTTAGCTAACAGAATCAAGTTTAGAATGCCCTGGAATCTTAATAATAGCTAAAGTTGCAGGTAAAAGTATTGCATTCAATAATTACTGAATATAGGGGCCATTTTAAATTTTCTTTCCACAGAATGTAATTCCTCAAAGCCCCATCACTGAGAATCAGAAGGACACTGGAAAGCATAATTAGAAGACTGAAGGCTCATAAAACACTTAAATTTATAATAATCTCTTTCCAATATCCTGGCTTATTGCAATAATAAATGAAACTGGGAGGATTTTGTTTCATTTAAGAGCCTTCATTTCCTGGAGTTGAAGATTAAGAATTTCGGCGGTCTTCCTTTGAGGTGATTCATCTAGAGTATGAGACAGCTGGTTTGCCAGATTAACTGACTCTAGAGTAGACCTAGTTTCCTATTCCATCCTGGTCCTTTTTACTATAAGGCAAAGGTCCCAGTTCAACTCATGAATAAACATAGAGTTAAAAACTACCTAGGTGGAATCAACATCTAAAGGAAGGCCAGAATTTTCTTTAAAATCAACCTGAAGTTGGTTGTAATTGTCATAAACATGTTCATCAGATTTTTGTGTGCAAGCCTGAATTTTGTTCCAATCAACAGGCTTTGGAAAAACCCTAGAAATCGCTTGATGAAGTCACCTAGAGATAGCTTGAGCCTGATCATATAGTAAGTTAGTGGGCTGATCTCCCAGATGTCATTCTAGAGCTCTTTCAGGATTTCCCTATTAGCAGGTTTTATGCAATGCTGAGCCTGGCCTTCACCAGCAAGCATATGAACTAGCTAATATAAGTCAGAGAAACTAGTTTGGTAAGTTTGAATGACAATATTAAATTCCTTAGCAAATCTGTGAGGATCTTCAGTTATTTGGGGAAAATCTTTGACAATGACGTGCAGTTCAAATTTAGTGCAGGGAATATAAGAAATTAAGGGTTTGCTCTCTGGATCCTCCGAAGGCTTAATTTTAAAGGGACAGAGGAGCTTCCGGGAAGATGGCGGAAGAGTAAGACGCGGAGATCACCTTCCTCCCCACAGATGCACCAGAAATACATCTACACGTGGAACAACTCCTACAGAACACCTACTGAACGCTGGCAGAAGACCTCAGACCTCCCAAAAGGCAAGAAACTCCCCCACGTACCTGGGTAGGGCAAAAGAAAAAAATAAACAGAGACAAAAGGATAGGGACGGGTCCTGCACCAGCGGGAGGGAGCTGTGAAGGAGGAAAAGTATCCACACACTAGGAAGCCCCTTCGCGGGCGGAGACTGCGGGTGGCGGAGTGGGGGAGCTTCGGGGCCGCGGAGGAGAGCACAGCAACAGGGGTGCGGAGGGCAAAGCGGGGAGATTCCCGCACAGAGGATCAGGGCCGACCGGCACTCACCAGCCGAGAGGCTTGTCTGCTCACCCGCCGGGGTGGGCGGGGCTGGGAGCTGAGGCTCGGGCTTCGGTGGGAGCGCAGGGAGAGGACTGGGGTTGGCGGCGTGAACACAGCCTGCAGGGGGTTAGTGCGTCACGGCTGGCCGGGAGGGAGTCCGGGGAAAAGTCTAGACCTGCCGAAGAGGCAAGAGACTTTTTCTTTCTTCTTTGTTTCCTGGTGCGCGAGACGGGCACGAGCCTTGGCTAAAAGCGCGGACCCCAGAGACAGGCATGAGACACTAAGGCTGCTGCTGCTGCCACCAAGAAGCCTGTGTGCGAGCACAGGTCACTCTCCACACCCTCCTTCCGGGGAGCCTGTGCAGCCCGCCACTGCCAGGGTCCCGGGATCCAGGGACAACTTCCATGGGAGAACGCACGGCGCCCCTCAGGCTGTTGCAACGTCATGCCGGCCTCTGGCGCTGCAGGCCCGCCCCGCCCTCCGTGCCCCTCCCTCCCCCCCCCCACCCCCCACCCCCGGCCTGAGTGAGCCAGAGCCCCCGAATCAGCGGCTCCTTTAACCCCGTCCTGTCTGAGCGAAGAACAGACGCCCTCCGGCGACCTACACGCAGAGGCCGGGCCAAATCCAAAGCTGAGCCCCGGGAGCTGTGAGAATAAAGAAGAGAAAGGGAAATCTCTCCCAGCAGCCTCAGAAGCCGCGGATTAAAGCTCCACAATCAACTTGATGTACCCTGCATCTGTGGAATACATGAATAGACAACGAATCATCCCAAATTAAGGAGGTGGACTTTGACAGCAAGGTTTATGATTTTTTCCCTTTTCCTTTTTTTCCGTGTGGATGAAAGGCTCTTGGTACTGCAGCCAGGAGTCAGTGCTGTGCCTCTAAGGTGGGAGAGCCAACTTCAGGACACTGGTCCACAAGAGACCTCCCAGCTCCACATAATATCAAACAGTGAAAATCTCCCAGAGATCTCCATCTCAACACCAGCACCCACCTTTACTCAACGACCAGCAAGCTACAGTGCTGCACATCCTATGCCAAACAACTAGCAAGACAGGAACACAACCCCACCCAATAGCAGAGAGGCTGCCTAAAATCATAATAAGGCCACAGACACCCCAAAACACACCACCAGACGTGGACCTGCCCACCAGAAAGACAAGATCCAGCCTCATCCACCAGAACACAGGCACTAGTCCCCTCCACCAGGAAGCCTACACAACCCACTGAACCAACCTTAGCCACTGGGACAGACACCGAAAACAACGGGAACTACGAACCTGCAGCCTGCAAAAAGGAGACCCCAAACACAGTAAGATAAACAAAATGAGAAGACAGAAAAACACACAGATGAAGGAGCAAGATAAAAACCCACCAGACCTAACAAATGAAGAGGAAATAGGCAGTCTGCCTGAAAAAGAATTCAGAATAATGATAGTAAAGATGATCCAAAATCTTGGAAACAGAATAGACAAAATGCAAGAAACATTTAACAAGGACCTAGAAGAACTAAAGATGAAACAAACAATGATGAACAGCACAATAAATGAAATTAGAAATACTCTAGATGGGATCAATAGCAGAATAACTGAGGCAGAAGAACAGATAAGTGACCTGGAAGATAAAATAGTGGAGATAACTACTGCAGAGCAGAATAAAGAAAAAAGAATGAAAAGAACTGAGGACAGTCTCAGAGACCTCTGGGAAAACATTAAATGCACCAACATTCGAATTATAGGGGTTCCAGAAGAAGAGGAGAAAAAGAAAGGGACTGAGAAAATATTTGAAGAGATTATAGTTGAAAACTTCCCTAATATGGGAACGGAAATAGTTAATCAAGTCCAGGAAGCACAGAGAGTCCCATACAGGATCAGTCCAAGGAGAAATACGCCAAGATACATATTAATCAAACTGTCAAAAATTAAATACAAAGAAAACATATTAAAAGCAGCAAGGGAAAAACAACAAATAACACACAAGGGAATCCCCATAAGGACAACAGCTGATCTTTCAGCAGAAACTCTGCAAGCCAGAAGGGAGTGGCAGGACATATTTAAAGTGATGAAGGAGAAAAACCTGCAACAAAGATTACTCTACCCAGCAAGGATCTCATGCAGATTTGATGGAGAAATTAAAACCTTTACAGACAAGCAAAAGCTGAGAGAGTTCAGCACTACCAAACCAGCTCTACAACAACTGCTAAAGGAACTTCTCTAGGCAAGAAACACAAGAGAAGGAAAATACCTACAATAACGAACCCAAAACAATTAAGAAAATGGTAATAGGAACATACATATCGATAATTACCTTAAATGTAAATGGACTAAATGCTCCCACCAAAAGACACAGATTGGCTGAATGGATACAAAAACAAGACCCATATATTTGCTGTCTACAAGAGACCCACTTCAGACCTAGAGACACATACAGACTGAAAGTAGGGGATGGAAAAAGATATTTCAGGCAAATAGAAACCAAAAGAAAGCTGGAGTAGCAATTCTCATATCAGACAAAATAGACTTTAAAATAAAGACTATTAGAAGAGACAAATAAGGACACTACATAATGATCAAGGGATCGATCCAAGAAGATATAACAATCATAAATATTTATGCACCCAACATAGGAGCACCTCAATACATAAGGCAAATACTAACAGGCATAAAAGGGGAAATCGACAGCAACACATTCATAGTAGGGGACTTTAACAGCCCACTTTCACCAATGGACAGATCATCCAAAATGAAAATAAATAAGGAAACACAAGCTTTAAATGATACTTTAAACAAGATGGACTTCATCGATATTTATAGGACATTCCATCCAAAAACAACAGAATACACATTTTTCTCTAGTGCTCATGGAACACTCTCCAGGACAGATCATATCTTGGGTCACAAATCAAGCCTTGGTAAATTTAAGAAAATCGAAACTGTATCAAGTATCTTTTCCGACCACAACAGTATGAGACTAGATATCAATTACAGGAAGAGATCTGTAAAAAATACAAACACATGGAGGCTAAACAATACACTACTTAATAACGAAGTATTTAATAATACTTTAATAACTGAAGAAATCAAAGAGGAAATTTAAAAATACCTAGAAACAAATGACAGTGGAGACACGATGACCCAAAATCTATGGGATGCAGCAAAAGCAATTCTGAGGGAAGTTTATATCAATACAATCCTACCTTAAGAAACAGGAAACATCTCGAATAAACAACCTAACCTTGCACCTAAAGCAATTAGAGAAAGAAGAACAAAAAAACCCCAAAGTTAGCAGAAGGAAAGAAATCATAAAAATCAGATCAGAAATAAATGAAAAAGAAATGAAGGAAATGATAGCAAAGATCAATAAAACTAAAAGCTGGTTCTTTGAGAAGATAAACAAAATTGATAAACCATTAGCCAGACTCATCAAGAAAAAAAGGGAGAAGACTCAAATCAATAGAGTTAGAAATGAAAAAGAAGTAACAACTGACACTGCAGAGATGCAAAGGATCATGAGAGATTACCACAAGCAACTCTATGCGAATAAAATGGACAACGTGGAAGAAATGGACAAATTCTTAGAAATGCACAACCTGCCAAGACTGAACCAGGAAGAAATAGAAAATATGAACAGACCAATCAGAAGCACTGAAATTGAAACTGTGATTAAAAATCTTCCAACAGGGCTTCCCTGGTGGCTCAGTGGTTGAGAGTCCGCCTGCCGATGCAGGGGACACTGGTTCGTGCCCCGGTCCGGGAGGATCCCACATGCCGCGGAGCGGCTGGGCCTGTGAGCCAAGGCCGCTGAGCCTGCGCGTCCGGAGCCTGTGCTCTGCAACGGGAGAGGCCACGACAGTGAGAGGCCTGCATACCACAAAAAAAAAAAAAAAAAAAAAAATCTTCCAACAAACAAAAGCCCAGGACCAGATGGCTTCACAGGCGAATTCTATCAAACATTTAGAGAAGAGCTAACACCTATCCTTCTTACACTCTTCCAAAATATAGCAGAGGGAGGAACACTCCCAAACTCATTCTACGAGGCCACCATCACCCTGATACCAAAACCAGACAAAGATGTCACAAAGAAAGAAAACTACAGGCCAATATCCCTGATGAACATAGATGCAAAAACTAAGTGTCCATCATCGGATGAATGGATAAAGAAGATGTGGCACATATATACAATGGAATATTGCTCAGCCATAAAAAGAAACGAAATTGAGCTATTTGTAATGAGGTGGATAGACCTAGAGTCTGTCATGCAGAGTGAAGTAAGTCAGAAAGAGAGAGACAAATACCGTATGCTAACACATATGTATGGAATTTAAGAAAAAAATGTCATGAAGAACCTAGGGGAAGACAGGAATAAAGACACAGACCTACTAGAGAATGGACTTGAGGATATGGGGAGGGGGAAGGGTAAGCTGTGACAAAGCGAGAGAGAGGCATGGACATATATACACTACCAAACGTAAGGTAGATAGCTAGTGGGAAGCAGCCGCATAGCACAGGGAGATCAGCTCGGTGCTTTGTGACCGCCTGGAGGGGTGGGATAGGGAGGGTGGGAGGGAGGGAGACGCAAGAGGGAAGAGATATTGGAACATATGTATATATATAACTGATTCATTTTGTTGTAAAGCAGAAACTAACACACCATTGTAAAGCAATTATACTCCAATAAAGATGTTAAAAAAAATAAAATATATAAATAAATAAAGGGACAGATTCTGACAAGTTCAGAGGAAAAGGGAATGGGGAGAATTTCAGAGAAAGGGGAAGTTGGGTGAGAGTGTTATCATGGGGGAATTGAGGGTATAGAGGAGGCGTGGGTGGTGTAGAAGGAAGGGGGATGATGGCTTCAGAGGTGGAGTCTGGACAGGGAGAGCTGGGGGAAGAGACAGGTGGTGCTGAAGGAGGAACCAAGGGAGAAGAGCATGAGGCTTTGGGAGACATTTTATCTTTTTTTAATTGTTTGTCTCAGTTCATCTTCAAATCTTAATTTGCAGAGATACAATTTTAGACTCCCAATAATATTGGGAAGCCTCAAAATACCAATTGAAATAAGCATTTCACTCAGTTCTGGAAATTTTTAAGCTATTGTAGTCCAATTTGGTTTTAAGAAAATTGTTTGGAGATTTCAAAAATTCCCCATAATGGCCATTGATATTTTTTTTTCTTTTTTTTTTTTGTGGTACGCGGGCCTCTCACTGTTGTGGCCTCTCCCGTTGCGGAGCACAGGCTCCGGACGCGCAGGCTCAGCAGCCATGGCTCACGGGCCCAGCCGTTCCGCGGCATGTGGGATCTTCCTGGACCGGGGCACGAACCCGTGTCCCCTGCATTGGCAGGCGGACTCTCAACCACTGCGCCACCAGGGAAGCCCCGGCCATTGATATTTTTAATTGTTGTTTGGCCAGATTGATCCATTTAGTTGCAAATGTGCACGAGGAAGGACCACTGTTTTTAAATATAAAATTGGCTGGAGTCCGGGGGGAGGGCGGAGGGCACTCTTAAAATTCTTAGGTAACTGGTATCCCATTTCTCAGATGTTTTTCTTTAGAGTGAAAGTGAGGTAGGAGGTAGATGGGCCCCAGGGCTGAGCAGCTGGGGTTTGTCAAGTGGAGTAAATCGGAGCTTTGTTTTCCCTGACACTCCAAGGACAAAATTAGTGGCAGGAGCTGAGCCCTGCTGGAGTAAAGAGATAAGACAACCACATCTATCACTCCTGAGGTCAAGGAAACCTCCCCAACTGCACATGTACAGGAAGGCTCCTTGGGGAGTCAGAAACGGAGGGAGCACCATTCCATAGTAGGTGTTTTAAAGCCTCCCATAAGCCTCCTCTGGAATCCATCTTGGCACAAAGATGTGTGCAAATATTGGATAGGGCCCTAAGATAGGTCAGATATGAGAAAAGAAATGAGATAATTGGCCAGAGGAGAACAAAGACTCAGAAGAACTGCCCCTATATAAATGATTTGACTTTCTCTTTACTGTACTTCTCATTAAGGAGGACACCCACACCATTCCTCTCCAGGTGTGTATTCCTGTTTTGTTTCTGTCTAAATAAACTCTTTCTCTGTGTGCTCTCCCACATGTTGTGCTGTGTCTCTATTAATAAACTTTGTACCTGTCTTTGCAGTTTTTGCCTCCTTGAAATATTCTTGCTTTTAAATGGGGCAAGAGCCAGGGCAACTTTGCTTCTAGCCTCTAGCCCCTGGTGGTCTAGCAGATAGGATTCCTGGTTTTCATCCAGGCTACTCAGGTTCAATTCCTGGGCAGGGAACTAAGATCTTGTTTCAAGACCAGTAACTGCTGTCTCTCTGAGATCAAAGAACAATTTTCAAGCAGCTTGAAGAGCTTACAGCTCAAACAACTTACAAGCCTAATACCAGCCAATGTTAAAAAAACAGCTTGGTCCCAGAGAAGCCAGGCTAAAAGTCTTTTCAGCCAATTTCCAGAAAATAACCCCTTCCAAAGGAATAAGTCAAAGGCTAAAAAACCAACACGATTTCAGTGAAGCAAGGGATTCTTTCCCCTGTCCCAAAAGAATGGGTCTAAGGCATTTCAGCCTGCTTCAGTTGAAACAGTCTAATCTCAAAATCAGACCAAAATGCCAAACAGGTACTTTCATATAGAACAAGGACTTACCCAGAAAGACGAAACTTAAAATAGATCCCAAATAAAGCCTACAGAGCATCAAATGCAAAGAGAGCATGAGCTCAGATCTAGAAGAAAGACATACCTTCAAACTCCAGGGTCACTGAGAAAGCAGTGAGTGATAATGGGGTCAGTTGTGTGTACCACACCTGTTTGCTCACAAGCCCAGAGCCTTTAAGGATCTTCTCTGGTCCCTGCATGGACCGCCAAGGTGTTGACCAAATAAACAGATAAATAGCCAAATATTTCTCTAGGGAATATGAGCTTTTTCAGGATCAGCAGAGAATTGCAGTTCAGGGTCTGCAACCATGCAAAACAACATGCAAGTGCCCGCATGGCAAGGGAAGGAGCACACTTTTATAGAAGAAAAAGGAAGTTGGGAGGGCTATAGTAAGCAAAGAATCCATGGCTTTTCATTGGCTGAATCCTTGTGAGGAAAGAAAAGGAGTTTTTCTTCTTCCTGTTGGGATCTGCTAACATTGCAAGGTGTGAGAGCTCTCCATTCTGGTCTCCCAAATTTTAATTTAATTTAATTTGGGTTTCTGGGTTTTTTTTAATAAATAAATTTATTTATTTATTTTTGGCTGTGTTGGGTATTTGTTGCTGCGCACGGGCTTTTCTCTAGTCGCAGTGAGCAGGGGCTACTCTTCGTTGCAGTGCGCGGGCTTCTCATTGCAGTGGCTTCTCTTGTTGTGGAACACGGGCTCTAGGCACGCGGGCTTCTGTAGTTGTGGCTTGCGGGCTCTAGAGTGCAGGCTCAGTAGTTGTGGCGCTTGGGCTTAGTTGCTCAGTGGCATGTGGGATCTTCCTGGACCAGGGCTCGAACCCATGTCCCCTGCATTGGCAGGCAGATTCTCAACGACTGCGTCACCAGGGAAGCCCTGGGTTTCTGTTTATTAATTTTTTTACAACAGTGATGGGAAGGCTGACACAATTCTTTAAAAGAAAAATATTTTGTGCATTTCTGTAAACCTAATGTATCTAGTATATCTACAGCTTAAAAATGAGCCTTGTAGACCCAGCCCTTGATCCTTTCTCTTTAGCCGATCCCACCCAAAGGGCAGACTGTGGCCATGAATCTGGGGATCATCTATGTATCTCTGTGGACAGTTGGTGGGCTGGTGAGTTTAAGGTAACAATCAAAACTCAAATTGATGACCTTTCCTCAACGAATCAATTCAATCTAGAATCCCAATTATAGAAACAAAAATAGAAATGAGAACTACTGCTTTTACAAAAAAAAAAAAAGGAAAAATCTCTTTGACCCAAATATTGTGAATGTTTTGACATGAGGTTTTAGACACTATTTTAAAAATTAGTAGTTAATTTATCCAATTATGAAAATATCAATTAGAGAAAACTAGTAACCTCAAAACTTGCTTTAAATACATGGGACAAAAGTAGGAATTTGTAATACATTAATAACTTTTTGTTTATACAGACCTTAATTATTATCTCTCTGCAATACCCTTCCTTGCTATGGTTGATTCTGGCATAATGGGAATATCATCAGACAATGTCACCTTTCTGCCACCATCCAAGGATCAAATGAATTTTTGTTATAATGTTTCTAGCTGTTATTCATCCTTTCCAGATACAATGAAAAAATGGAATAAATTTTACCAGGTTTTGGCGGGGGTTTTTTTAGGGTTTTAAGTAATACTCTTCGAGAGTAGTCAAGTAAATTTTGAATAATATTTAATGTAAGATTTTTTATGCATCGAACAGTATGTTCCTAAGGAATAAAGTTCTAGTATCTAAATCTTTATTAGGATGACAACAATATTCATATGAGTAGATTACTGCATGACATCATATCTCATTAGCACCCACATTAATATGAAGACTGCCCTATCCATTCTTTTCACACCAAATAAATTATATTCAAAACCTGTAGAAATTATGTCTTCATAGTGCATGTTCATCACATTTTCAGGTCAAGTGAGCAGTAAACTCTATAAATACTACTAGGGAATAGATTGCGGTGAATTTGATCAGCTTATTTCAACTCCCTTTATAAACCATCACCTGCGCTGACTAAAATGATAATCTGACAATCAGAATCAAATGTTGATGTCCAAAGTGAAGTGTCACGGGTGAGAGAGTAAATGACCAAAGATCAGGTTTCCCTTTAGAGAACTTGTTCATTATGCTGCATATGATTAGGTGAAAATACTCTTATACCTCCTCCCATTTCTGACTTTTAAAACTTTGTGGAAAGTTCATTGCACGGCAAGAGAAAAACAAATAAATGAAATACTACATTATAAAATTCTGAGCATTTCAAAACCATATGGTTTATTTCTTTCAAATGGATTCAGTAATACTAGTAATTATTATAGCTAATATTAAGCTCTTTGGGGAGAATTAAGCATTAAGTTTTTTATACTTTAACTCTTAAATGTTCTCCCCTCATTTAGAATATTGAAAAATTATATTTATAAATAGAATTGATTTTCAGAAAGAGAGATTGTTATAATTGCGTAAATATTAATAACATTTTCCTTCTTGGATAGCAGGTAAAGTCATATTCTAGAAACTTTGATGACCTCTTGAAGTACTTATGGGTTGCACATGTCTCATCCCTGAAGGTTGTTCATGAAAAATTTCACAGTAGGTAAGAATGGATCTAAAGTTATTTTTTTAATCTTACACTATCTTTCTATCTTACACTATCTTTTTCGCTGAAATGTTTTTCAATTTACCTATATGTCAACCATCGGGAAGTATTATGATAAAGATAAAACTGATAAGAAAAAATTTTACTGGATAAAACTTGAAAGTATTTTATAAGTAGGTATATTTCCAGACCAGGTGATACAGATAATACAGATATAACATTATTCATTACAAATTAAAAATGAAAATTTCTTTGTCAATAAGAAGAGAAAATGGAACGTAAATTGAAAACAGTATGGAGAGTCCTCAAAATATTAAAAATAGAACTACCATATGATCCAGCAATTTCACTGCTGGGTATTTTCTGAAAAAAAAAATGAAAACACTAATTTGAAAAAAATATATGCACCCCTCATGGTCATTGCAGCATTATTTACACTAGCCAAGACATGGAAACAAGTGTCCACCGACAGATGAATGGATAAAGAAAATGTGGTATATATACACGGTGGGATATTATTCAGCCATAAAGATGAAGGAAATTTTGCCATTTGCAATAACATGGATGGACTTTGAGGGCATTACTCTAAGTGAAATAAGTCAGACAGAGAAAGACAAATACTGTGTGACCTCACTTATATGTAGAATCGTTAAAACAAAACAAAACCCCCAAAAAACAAAAACCAAGCTCATAGACACAAAGAACAGATTGGTGGTTGCCAGAGGTGGGAGGTAGGTGAAATGCGGGAAAGGGGTCAAAATGTACAAATTCTAGTTATAAAATAAATGTCATGAAGACATAATGTACAGCATGGTGACTATAGTTAATGGTATTGTATTGCATATATGAAAGTTTCTAGGAGAGTAGATATTAAAAGTTCTCATCACAAGAAAAAATTTGTAACTGTGTAGGGTGACTAATGTTAACTAGACTTGTGGTGATCATCTTGCAATATACACAATATCAAATCATTATGTTGTACAACTAAAAAAAAGAGAAAAATTGTCTATCTAGTATATATCATTAGGAAAAAATATCAAACTACCTGAAAATCAGGAAAAATTCTCTATAGGTTATTTCATTTTTCAGTGGTTACCTGAAATGAAAATCATGTGTTCTTAAAGAGATATCCAAATCCAGCAGAAATTGAAATTGCTAATCCTCTTTGATTTATATCTTTACATTTTGAAACAATGAGAGTTGGTCACATTCCAGAGTTTATGCAAGTAGAGCATGTTTTATGAAAAAGGCAAAACATTTGACTAAAAGTACATATTTTCTGGGATGATAATTTCTAGATTTAAATTCTAAGAACATCTCTTCAAAGTTTCAAATCTAGGGGCTAAATCAATACCATGTTTTTACAGTCTGTAATCTAAAAAGTAGAATAATGTAGTTTTGAAGAAATTAGCTGTTTTGTAAGTTCAGTTGGCAAAGTTCTGAGTAGACTAATTCTAAATGCATACTCCCCCTCACTTGTCTATTAGGTTACAACATTACTCTAAACAAGAAGCAGAGTTTGAAAGCAGCAGGGCTTTGTTTGTGGATTATTTAGCTCCACCCCTCTTCCCTTCAGCTTTGATTAGAACATATGGACTCCAGAAGGGCCTGCCAACACAAATGCTTGTTAGTGGGAATAAAGCCCCCTTCATCAGTGACTTTACAGGCTTTCAGAACACAGTCCTGCTTGGTGTAAATTTTCTCCACAAAGTGTATAAGTATATAGGGAAGTGACACAAAGACTTTATTTTTTTGTAAATTCTATATGTTGTGTCGATTTCATAGGTAATGAAATATCATTAGAATCATAATTATGAATCACTACAACAGATCGTCTAAAGAAAGAAATGTTGACTTCCTGTACGTATCTGTTTCAAAGTTTTCACAATAACCTTTGTAGGCTTTTTTTTTTTTTAATTTATTCTTGGCTGTGTTGGGTCTTCGTTGCTGCTTGCAGGCTTTCTCTAGTTGTGGCGAGAAGGGGCTACTCTTCGTTGTGGTGCACAGGCTTCTCAGTGCGTTGGCTTCTCTTGTTGTGTAGCACGGGCTCTAGGCGCATGGGCTTCAGTAGTTACAGCACGCAGGCTCAGTAGTTGCAGCGCACGGGCTGTAGGGCATGCGGACTTCAGTAGTTGTGGCACGTGGGCTCAGTAGTTGTGGTGCACAGACTTAGTTGCTCCATGGCATGTGGGATCTTCCTGGACCAGGGATCGAACCTGGGTCCCCTGCATTGGCAGGCAGATTCTTAACCACTGAACCACCAGGGAAGTCCTCTTTGTGGGCTTATGATGGGTTTCATTTAATGGGACATATTATAGGCCCTCCCTTACTTAGCATGTCCTCTCTTCTGGAGTCTTCGCACAAAAACAGCAGATCAGTACCACCACATTTTAGTTTGACAAGGAGATAAGAGAAACCTCTATTTAATTCTTGGATAAGTTTTGCTATTTTATTTTATTTTACTTTGTTTTAAAATGAAAAATATAATAATGATACTTGCCATGACTAACAGAACCATGAAATAATTTTATGTGACCTTTCTTCAGCCAGTTCTACAGATTATAGACATAAAGGAAAAAATCTGATCCCCTAAATTTCTGGTTTTGGAGGAGGTATATTTCTCTAAAATTTCCAAATCCTAGGCTTACTAATAGTGGAAAACAGAAGAAATCACATAATGGTAAATTTGAAAATTACTGTATCATTCAATTTCCCAGATACTATTTACCATTTACCCTTGTTCTATTGAGGAAAAAAATATATATATTTTTTAATATATTTTTATATATATATCTAATTTCTATTCCCTAAAGCCAAATTCAGAAATAAGATATGAGTCAAAATAAAAATGGATGCATTGTAAATTTAAAATTGTGTATGCCTTACTTAGGGTAACACGATATTTGAATAAATAAACTTTGAATTATAATGGCAAAACTCAATAGGATTCTATTTCTCCCTCGCATAATGATTCAGGATGTTTACTCAATTGAAAGGAGGCTTTCTTCCATGGTAATTCAAGGATTTAGGATCCTTCAATCTGTGGCTTCGTCAATCTTTACAGCTTCACCATTGTATGCTCAGTACAAAAATCAAAAGAATTAGAGAGCTTAAAGAGAGACCCCCTTTTAAAGGCCTAGGACTAGAAGAGATAAGCATAACTTTATCTCACATAACTTTGGCAAAAATACAGCCCCACTGGATGGAGGATGGGAGGGACTTGGGAAAGTTCATTCTTGTCTGAGCCCCACTGATAGGGGAATCACAAAATCTGTTGAATTGCCAGTCATCTTTGCCACATTGTCAGATACAGAAAGTAAAATCTAGGCCAAGATGATTTAACAAACTTGAACTTCCCAGTATGTAAAGAATGAGGGATGAGATGAATGGTTAGAGTTTATTTCATTTAAAAATTATAAAATTTCTAAATTTTTGTAAGCTCTACTTTTACTAAAATTAGCTTTGGATTTAGTAAGGAGTTTTGAATTCACTGTAGGCTACAATAAAAAAGAAAAAGATGCAGAAAAGAAACAGTAAATTGGAACATAGTTAAACGAGTTACCTAGCTTCCTCACTTCCTCTGGTAATTGCATGCTGCCACTGATGCTCAGAATTCAGAAACTGTGCTGAAAACCTTGGCAGATATTTTTAGTTAATTCAAGTATAGACAAAATAATAATAAATAGAATATCATTAATCAAAATATTTTTACAGTTGAACATGTCTGGTTCATAGTTAACATATATTAAACTTTTTAACGTAACATTCAACTACATTTTTGATATAAAAAAATTTAAGATTTTTCTTTACACTAACAACTGCACTAAATTTTCTTGTATTTTAGCCTTTATGCCATGATATTTTTGTGACTTCAAGTCTCCATTAATTTGGCATTTAAAAAAATTATTTATTTATCTTAACCAAACTTGGGAAAAGTCATGCAAGGGAAAGTATAGTCTACAGATTATACCACTTGCTTGTGTGGCTGCCCTGCCTCACTCTTTTTTTTTTTCCTGCCTCACTCTTAGTGTGGAAAAATATGGGGAAAAGAGTGATTCCTGACTCCTGAGACTTTGATGTGTAAGTTCTAACCAATCCCAGTCAAGGACCTCCTGTAGAAGAATTAGGGATAGAGCAAGAGTCCAGAGATGTTAATGGAAATAACTGCTCATAAAATAAAGTAATGGGAAATAAATATGATTTTCCCAACAGAGAACTAGTAGAAGAAAAAAGGGCAGTAGCTCAAGCTCAAGTCTTCTGTATCCTCTTTCTTGTTTATTAACTGATCAATCCATTCTGACATATTTGGTCCGCCCAAAATTCACAACCGTTACTACTTTTTTTCTATTTCCTAATAACATTTCATTTTATGACTATTATTTTCCTTATTTTTAAAATATATTCAACATGTCTGTTATTTAAAATTCAAACACTACAGAAAGTTATTAAATGCAAATAAAACTTACCTTCTCCATCATCATCACTTAACCTCCATACCATGATTTCTTGCCTGATATATATACTTACATATATTTAAGTTTTGGGCCCACTTCTACAAAAATAATTATATGAACTAGTGAATATAAATAAATGAATAAATTATTTGATAAAAACTCTGTATTTGCATAAAAGAGATTATATGAATGGAACTGTTCTATGCTATATATTTTTAACTAATCATGTATATTTTAGATGTACAAATATTAACAGACATCATTCTCTTTAAATAATACATAACTTTCCACTGAATGGATTTATATTCTTTCCAGTTTTAAGCAATGCAAAGTGACATTTGATGTCTACTTTCATTAATTTAATTTGTTGGAATGGTGACAGATTAAATTGCTGGGAATGAATGTATGATCAGGTATTGCCAAATGGCAGTGAAAGAGTGTGGTATAGATTATGTTCTTATCAAAATAAAGACACACACACACAAAAAACCCACACAAACTGTTTATTAAGATTCATAATTCTGCATAGACACCAAAAATGAGTATTAGCAAACTTTAAAATTTGCAGTAGTCTAATATGCAAAAAATATCACTTCACTTTTTTATGGGTCTTATTCTTTTAATCACTGCTGTATCCACTATTCTCTTCAGTTACTTATGTATCTTATACATTTGAATATGAAGGCATAACATAATTTTAAAGAGCAAAACATGTTTTATTTTAAAATGTATATGAAAACATGCTAATTTTATACTAATTGAAATTAATTTTGTTAAATTGAATTTTGTTTTAAATAATTTCATCTTTTGGATTCAAAGTTAAAATTTTACCTACAACTTTTAAATGTCTTTAAATTTTCTAGGAAAACTGTCTCTCGTTATATGGGAAAATTTAATGAAGTTACAAGAAAACTGTTTCTAGAGATTTTGGAATTCATTCTTCATTGTTTTAACTAAATACTCCTGGAAATGTATAGTAAAATAAAAATCCACAATGATAAATTTTCAAGGAACAGTGTTCTCCAATAATAACTAAAATGTTAACTGTCCAGTATAGATTCAGTTGAATAACTGGCAAATGCTGGTAAGTTAATAAAGGTAATAAAACGCTGATTGGACTTTTGGGATATTATTCTACTTAAATTAATTTCATGAAATTTAGAGGAACAGATTTTCATGGACAGTAGTCAAGAGGCAGAATATTTTAAATGAAAATCTGAATGGTGAATTTGAATTTCTAAAATGCTTAAAAATGAACTATTGGTTTAGAATGTATTACCTGATTTAGCAATGTTCTCTCTGAAAAAATTTAAAAATTATGTTCAGAAATTTTTAGTTCATATTTTATGGGATACTTCATTTTTATGGGATACTTCAGGGTCACAGAGGGCAACGTTTCTCTCCTTTAAGAAGAGATAGAGCTTCCCTGGTGGTGCAGTGGTTGAGAGTCCGCCTGCCAATGCAGGGGACACAGGTTCGTGCCCCGGTCCGGGAAGATCCTACATGCTGCGGAGCGGCTAGGCCCGTGAGCTATGGCCGCTGGGCCTGCGTGTCCGGAGCCTGTGCTCCGCAACGGGAGAGGCCACAACAGTGAGAGGCCCACGTACCGCAAAAAAAAAAAAAAAAAAAAAAAAAAGAATGAGGAAGAAGGTGGTCTTTTTCCCCTCCCCGCTTTTCTTTTGATTATAGAAGTGTAGCCCACTAAGTTCTCAGGGCACAGCACCCTTTTGCTAGCCTGCCTGAAAGCCTCAGAAGTGTCCTATTCTAATAAATCACTTCTTATTTATCACTTTGCCTCTCACCGAATTCTTTCTTCGCTGAGCCATAAAGAACTGGAGCTCCTTGGAGCCCCCTGAAACTGACCTACTTTGTTCCTTTACTCTGTCCCTATCACTGGGAAAACCTTTATATGAAAGCTTCATGGGGCTCTACAAGTCACCACCTCCTAGCCAGTGGATACTGTCCTACGAGAGCAACCTTGAGAAATTTGATCCTTAAGCATTCATTATCAATTGTGGACCAAAGGAGGGGAAACTTACCTAATTGCTGTACACTTGTCAGTGAAAACACACACAAAAAAACCCTAACAAACTAATTATATATTCTATTTGCCAGGTCAGTTTTATGAGTTTTAAAACTTTAATTGAATGTCAGTACTTCATTTTAAAATGTTCTGGACTTTGGTTATAAATCAGCAAGACATTGCTCTAAATTTCATGAAATCGGGTTACATAGGATAACAACAGAAGAGCCATACAAGTTTATTGTCTGTTTATTAATTTCTTAGTGATTTGTGATAGCTTAATACAATTTTCTTTAGATCCTAAACATTTTAAGCGTTAATGAATTCAAAAATCAAGAATTATTAATTGAGCAAAATAATCATTGCATTAAGTTGAATTTAAAGTTAGGAATGCATGGACAAAATCCTAACAAATGAGCATAAGTCAAAAACACCAAAAACAAGAAAACTGTATGATTATGATTGTGTTAAATTTTGAAATTACTGTTGTTCAATTTGTTAGAATTGTTCATTTTAATTCATTAATCATTTCCAGAAACGTTGGATTAAAGTTTGCAAGGATTGCTTCAGAAATCTCTTGAGCTAGCTTCTTTGCAATCTGTGTCTTCATTAAAATTTTCCATATAGTCAAAGATAGTGAATCTGGGAAAAATATAAAATAATTACATGTAAATTTAAATGTATATGCATTTGCTAAAATGTTTATTTTTTTTAATTCTATGTATTTTGGATACAAATATATATGTACATTACATGATAATTATACACATAAAGTGTTTTAATTTAAAATTAATTGACCAGATCTTCATACAAAAATCAGTAAGAAATATAAGCAATTAACCAGAAAACTGGGAAAAGCACACAAACACAGTCAAAGAATTGTAAATTCATGAGTGAAGTAGCACTTTCTACATTACACACAAATTATAGAAATTGCTATATGATAGTAGGTTGGAGAAAATAAGAACCTTAATTCATAGTTTTATAACAAAAATGTAAACTCCTGAAAATTTTTTTGAATACCATTTGGCAATATATGACCCATCAACTTGAATACAGTTCCTTTCTACACATTTATTGGTAAAATAATAAATTATGGCAAGAAATGTATACATAAAATGCCATTGTTACATTATGGCTACCAACTTATAATGGAAAATAATGTCCACAGTTATGGTATATTCATTAAATGAAACACTACATATCATTTAAACAGAGTGGGTTGGATCAATATGTCCTGATACAGAAAAAACGCCATGAAGATTTTTTAGTAAAAAGTATAGTGCAGAGCAGTGAGTATAATTTCATTTGTACAGACAACATAGGTTTTATTTATTCATTTATTTGCACTGTTTTAAGTATTTTTTAAAATTCAATAAATTTGCACCAAGGACTGATTTTTTAAAATTAGGTGGAAGACCAAGAGATACAAGTGAAGAAAGATGGTAAAGAAGACTTTGTTTTCATTTGATGTGTCACTTAGACTTTTTAAGTTTTAATATATTACATATACTTAAAAATAAATCAGTAAAATGTACAGCAATTAAAGTGCATTTTAACTAAAGAGAAAATAAGTTAGAGTTTTAAAAACAGTTTTTGAAAAGAAGAAATATTTTAGGTTAGATCTGTTACTGTATAAGAGGTAACAGTTTGGCAGTATCCAGAATACTTGGTCCCAGGTATACTTCTTTATTTTCCTAGGCTCTTTGGGGATAGGAGGATAATGCTTAATTTCCATTAAGAGCTATTTTCATGAACATCCTTTGCTCCTTTCCATGGAGATAAAGCATGTTACCTGATTAATGGGTGTGAGCCTTCAGTTCATGCTTTTCAATTGGCTAGAGCTAATCTACTAAAGTCCTAAGATCCAGGAATAGCTCTTTTTCTCTTTTTCCTATCTAGACTAGTGAGGAAGTGATACTAGGATACTGACCTATTCTGCAAACTTTCCTTTGGGTGCCCTTTCCCAGGTCTAGTGTAAGGGTATGTAGTAGGAAGAACATTGTTGCTGCATGCCTAAATCATATTCTTCAATTGTTTTCCAGCATTAAAGCTGAGGTTCCATTCACTCATTCCTTTGCTTGTCTCAACTGGTTTTGATTTTGCATAGGGGCAAAAAAAATGTGATCTATTGATACTGCACAATTACCAGTACTCATTCCTTGAGGGATTTAACTCATATATATAACACTAGTCATTACTTTTATTGGAGGCTGCAAAAGCTAATGTCCACAGAGACTAGGAAGGTAACATAAATGTTTGAGATTAGATAAATATAGAAAATTAGTAGTGGGAGTTGTGCACTGTGCAGCTGTGCACCCAAGGATTGCTGTGTCCATGGGACGGTGTTCACTGGGGCCAGATGTTTGCAGACCTGGCCATGTGAAAACCCATGGAGGGAATTCAGGGATCCTGGAATTTCACCTTAAGATAAATCTGGGGTGGAAATAAAGAGGTAGAATAATAAAGAGAAAATAAAAAAGAAAATTAGTAGTGATGGTAGCTATAAAAACTATTTCAAGGAGAGGCAGTTCCTACTCAACTTCAGGAACTTGGTGACATGCAGAAATATGGGCCCACCATACCCTGCATTATAATGTTTTTAGGAGAGTCTCAGAAATTTAGATTCTTTTCATGAAATTTATCATTATTATATTTTCACAAATAATTTGATATTTTAAATATTTATATTTGTAGACCAAACGAAAATGCCTTGATCCATTATTGGGCCAGTGGTTTGCAAACTCTAATAATCGCCAAAATACTCTTCAATCCTAGATGTTTCCTTATTGATTTTCTCCCTGGATGATCTATCTATTGATATGTTGAAGTCCCCTAGTATTATTTTTTTGCTATTTATTTCTCCCTTCAGATCTGTTAATACGTGCTTTATATATTTAGGTCCTCCTATGTTGGGTGCATAAATATTTACAAATGTTGTATCCTCCTGTGGAATTGAACCTTTATTATTATATACTGATCCTCTTTGTCTCTTCTTACAATGTTTGTCTTAAAGTCTATTTTTTCTGATATAAGTATAGCTACCTGAGCTTTCTTTTGGTTTCCATTTGCATGGGATATCTTTTTCCAACCCTTCACTTTCAGTCTGAGTTTCCTTAAAGCTGAGGTGAGTCTCTTGTAGGCAGCATGCAGTTGGGTCTTACCTTTTATCCACTCAGCCATTCTATGTCTTTTGATTGGAGAATTTAGTCCATTGACAGTTAAAGTAATTACTGATAGGTGTGGACTTATTGCCATTTTGTTCGTTGTTTCTGGTTGTTTTATAATTCCTTTGTACTTTTCTTCTTTTCTTGCTCTCTTTCTATGTGACTGATGATTTTCTGTAGGATATGCTTAGATTCCTTTCTCTTTACCTTTTTTTGTATCTACTATAGAGTTTTGCTTTGTGGTTACCATGAGACTTAACATAAAATATGTTATATTTATAACAGTCTACTTTAAGCCTACAACTTAAGTTTGAAGACATTCTAAAGTTCTGCATTTTTACTCTCACGCCCCATCCCCCAAGTTTTATGTTCTCAGTGTCACAATTGACATCTCTTGTCTTATGTACCCATTAACAAGTAATTGTAGTTATAGTTATTTTTACTCTTTAGTCTTTTAATTTTCATACTAGATTCATAAATGATTAACCCACCACCATTACAACATTAGATTATTCTGAATTTAACTGTATTTTACCTTTATCAATAAAATCAATTTTATATGTTTTCCTGCTACTAATTAGCACCATTTTGTTTCAGCTTTAAAAAGTCCCTTTAACATTTCTTATAAGGCTGCTTCATGGTGATGAACTCCAGCTTTTGCTTTTCTTCAAAAAGCTACCTTCAATTCTGACAAACAGCTTTGCCAGGTAGAGCACTCTTGTCTGGCAGGGTTTTCTTTCAAGTGCTTTGAATATATTGTGCCACTCCCTCTGGCCTGCAAAGCTCCTGCTGAAAAACCTGCTGACAGTCTTATGGATGTTCCCTTCTACATAATAAGTTGTTTTTCTTCTGTTATTTTTAAGAGTCTCTCCTTGTCTTTAACTTTTGAATAATTTAATTATAATGTGTCTTGGTGTGGGTCTCCTTAGGTTCATTTTATTTGGAACTTAAGCTATCTTTACTCTGTTTAATTTTTTTTTTTTTTTTTGGTCACACTGGGATCTTAGTTCTCCGACCAGGCGTCGAATCCATGCCCCCAGCAGTTCAGTGGAAGCACAGAGTCCTAACCACTGGACCACCAGGGAATTCCATGCTTCTTTAGTTGGATGAATTTCACGGCCTTGTCTTTGAGTTCGTTGATCCTTTCTTCCACTTCAACAGTCTGTGGCTGAGCCCCTCTATTGAATTTTTTAGTTCAGCTATTGTATTCTTCAGCTCTGCGATTTCTATCTGGTATCTTCTCTGCGTCAAATTTTTTTACTTTTACTTTTTTACTTTACAATGTTCATGCATTGTTCTCCTGACCCCAGTGAGCATTTCATGACCCATATTTTGAACTCTTTATCAGGTAATCACTTATCTCTGTTTCATTAGGGTTTTCTTCTGAGGTGTTATCTTGTTCTTTCATTTGGAACATATTCCTTTTTTCTTCACATTTCTTGACTTTCTGTTTTGATTTCTATGCATTGTATAAAACAGCCATCCCTCCCTGTCTTGAAGGAGTGGCCTTGTATAGGACATGAAATTTATCATTTAACCCTGACCCAGTTCTTGGTTGTTTCTCAATCTTTGTGATTGTCTAAGCAGTTTTTTTTTTGTGTGCTTAGTGTCTTCCAGTAATTGAGGGTGTGCCAAGACCTGTCAGTGTCCCAAAGGGGAGGATCTCAGGTAGCACCTAGATGTAGGCTGATTGTAAGCTGGATCCTCAGGCAATAGCTTTTGTTTGTTACAGTCCTGTGGAACCCATGAACTTAAACTGGGCTGGAGACTGCAGCCAGGCACTCAAGGGGTATCCCCTAGCATGGCAGCTGTAAAAAAGTGGGGCACCAAATGTGTGCACAATTTCCTTTCCAGGATATATCAGCAATCTGGAGAGAGACAGAGGAAGAGCGTGAATATGGCACCAATGGGATTCCAGTCTCTGGAGAATATTGTAGCCAGCCCCTTGATGTGCATTAAATTACAAGACTGCCGTTCAGTCTGCAGCTATGAAGATAAGCAAATAGGCCTCTTTCATGGAAAGACTGGGCCCATTTCAGTCTGCTGCCTCTGCTTTGGGCTCTGAGGGGCTTGCCACAGTGAGTTTGCACAAGCCCTTTGAGAAGTATCTCTCATTTACTCTAGCCTCCTGGGTCTCATGGATGCCATCCCTGTTGCCTTTCAAAGCTAGGTGTTTTGGCGGCCCGTCTCTCAGGTGGAAGTCTTAAAAGCTGAGATGGCAGATCCAAACCCTTCACTACTCAGGGAGAATCTGGGAGTTGTAAGATCCCTCCGAGGCATGTGTCACTGTGCCGGGGTGGGGGTGGGGGGGGGTTTATAGCACAGATCCTCCTTCCTGTTTCAATGTGGGATTTTTTTTCTCATTCGCCTGATGTGTAGGAGTCACTCAGCTAGTTTCTGGATTCTTTCCAGAAGGAATTGTTTTGTATGTAGCCCTAGATTAGGTGTGTCTATTGAAAGAGGTAAGCTCAGGAGCCTCCTATGTTGCTATCTGAATTGAAGCTTTTGAGATGCCCAAGCTCATTTTCTCCCACTTCTTCACGCATCACACTTCAGCAAACCGTTGTCCTCATTCAAAGAAAGGAGGATGAGTCAATGACCTTCTTGGTCAGGATGGGGGCAGTGAAGGGGTCAGCTGGCCTCAGCCTTGAAACATAAAGTTTAATAAGTTTTTAAAGCACTTTGAATTTCATTACCTTGAATCTAGCTTCTGACAGTTTTGAACCTTCACTCAGTCTTCATTGTTTATTTTCAATATCACCCATGGAAAAAAACAAAAAACCTATGCAAGCTTTCTTTTCTTACTACTTATTTATTACCTAGTATTATTTCTCAGCTTTAATATGAGTTCTCTAGTGTTAGAATATGTGTAGTCAAGGTTTAAAAGCTGTTGCCACTGAAGATGGAGAGGTTGTTGAGAATTTTACATAATTAGAAATAAAAAAAACTCCTCCATGCCAATTCTTATCATCAGTGAAAATGTTAAAGAGCTAACTTGAGGCCTGAAAAGTTTGATTTTACTTATTTATTCAAATGAATTTAACTCAGGTTCCTTGTGAAGAACATCATAAAATACTTCTGGAGACTAAAAAGTGTTAAATGATACTTTGAAAGTATTTTTGTGAATGTAAATATGTATTTCTATTGAATTAATTTAAAATGTTCAGTTTTAAATGGCACTATTTGTATTTTAATTATGCTTTGCTTTTAATATATGTTTTCCCTATCCTCTGCTTATTTGGAAATTCCAAGGCCTTTGGCACTGTTCCTGAAGTCTGAGTGTCAGTGGGAATGTGGAGAGTGGTTGGCCATGAGAATAATGGATAGATAATAGTAAATGCCTTATTATGTGATATCTAAACAATTATGCTATCAAAGTTTTTTTTTAAATCAGTAGTTTTCAGTATTTAATCACCAATTTTTTTCTTGTGAGAGTAACTCAAAACCACATATTAAATCCAAAGCTAAATTTAAATAAAATTGAATCTTGTAATAAAATATTGTAGTATGGGCCTTCCAAGCTTTCAAGGACTTTCAACTCTTGACTCATTTCTTTACCCTTTACATGTTAACAGGTAAGAGCCAGCTTATACCATCCAGGCCTAGAATGCAATTATACTATGTAATAATTTGGCAAAGATGGCTAGGCAACTCCTAAAATTCATGCATCTCCTTTCATGGTGTAGATTTGTCACACAGCAGTGGTTCCTGGGCAACAATTTAATTCCTTAGCCCCCTTTGTGTCCAGATATGGGACAATGTGACTATTTCATAGCAATAGAGTATGAGATGTAGTGAGAGAAATATCCAGGCTTTCTCCAACACTATAGTGTCTTTCTGCTGGTGAAATGTGAATAATGTAGAGGCCAGGGGCTGGAAGAACCACAGATGTAAGGATGTTCAGTCTGCTACTCATTGTGTGAAGGAAAGCTGCCACGGACTGAGAACACTGCCCTGGAACCATTACTGGAGCAAGAAAAGACTTCAGTTGTATGAAGCCCCTAAGACATTTGGGTTTTTTACTCTACTTAATGCAAATAAGAGTTCAAAAACTTATAGTTTAATGTTTTCTTTGCTTTTATGTCTTTTAAATCTTTCAGATTCACTTTGTTGTTTTTAAAATACTAATATTTTAATTATGTTTTAAGTTTGGTTCACTGCATAAGAGCATGTCTGGAAAATTAGGATGATGTAGTGAGTCAAACTTGCAATTAAAGATTTCTTCCAGTTTTCACTCTGCTAGGAAACCCTACAATTGAGGGGCTGAAGCAGAATACTTCTGCCATGACTAGTAAGGCTGGATGGAGGGAACTCACATAAGTCAGTTTGCTAGTTTTCTCATTAATCATGGCAGGTTTTCTTTTTTTTTTTTTTTCTAAATCTGAGAGTGATATTAAGGATTTTCTTTAAAAAAAAAGTACTATAACAACAACAACAAAAAAGAATATATCTGTGTTTGTAGATGAATAAAGTACACGAAGTAGTCTGGTAGCTTCATGGGTAAATAAGGACCTGTATGGTCAGGCCCCATAAGATGGCTGCTCTCTTGCTGTCTGTATATGCCTTACTCCACCCGGCACTGCCTTACCCTTAATTTATGTGCATGATTGCCTCCCCCTCCTAAGCTGAAACTTTAATCAGTAGCTACCTTCGTGATCAGCTCAACCCTCAGCTAATGATTGTTCTAGTCCTCGGACCAAACGGCTCCAGTATGTTGGGTACTCAACAGGAAACAGTGGCCCATGCGAGTTTCTAACCCAAAGAGCTGAGGGGAGGCATATTCCAACAATCCCCCTGGAAACCAAGGAGCCCTTCTGATGTCACGTCCCTTATAACTGATAGCCTCCTCCTCCCCTGTGTAGCGAAGGTTGTTACTGTGTCCTGCCGGCTATTGGCTGTACCACCGTGGGGTGTCGCTCCAGGCCCTTTGCCTCTGACTTTGTAAGATTTCCTGTCTGGTAAATGGCTGAAGTCTCTGTAGCTGACATGGCTGGGCTGTTGCAAGGATTGCAGGACTGTGGGGTGCAGTCTAACAGGACCCATAAGAAGGGACAAGCCATGAATGCAAGGACCAAAATGTGTGTAATGGATACCCTTAAGAAACCATGACTTTCTTTCAGAGTATGTGCTTTAACAACATATATCTCTGATAATCATCATTTCTTCCTTTATCTATTCAACACAATATTGATTTTCTTTAAGGTATTGTTTATAAGGCCTTTACCTGTAGCGTTATCCACTTGGTGAAGAAGATTTAGACCAAGCAGGACTGTGTTCTGAAAGTCAGTAAAGTCACTGATGAAGGGGGCTTTATCCCCATCAACAAGCACTCGTGGTGGCAGGCCCTTCTGGAACCCAGATACTTGAATAAAGGTTGTAGGAAAGCTGGCTGCAGCTAAATAGTCCAAAGCCACACACCAATCTCTTCCAAAATCTGCTTCTGGTTTAGAATAATATTCTAACCTAAAAGACAAGTGGAAACATGTACAATTATAATTACTCCACTCAGAATTTCAGCCTCGTCATTTTCTAGGAAAGATCACCTTCTGCCAACAAACTAAGAATCTAGTTTTTAGTTTTAGAATGTGATGGCTTGAGTGCCTGCCTTTGAAGATATAACTAATTAAAATTTTAAATTTGGAAAGGACCATCCCATCAGTTGTTTATATTTTATTTTGAGTTTTTTATCTCTATTAACCAGATACCTTATACCTTGGGAATCATATAACCAGGTGTTAGACTATGACTAAGTAGTAGAAATGTGCAGATAAAAATCAAAGTTTCCAAGGTAAAATCTCTGCTAGACTCAGACAGCCTTCGTAAAACTGTTGATTTCCTAGCGTCAGGAGACCCCTAAAACACTGAGCACCCTAGAGAGACAGATGTCTGATTTTCTGGTCTGATTTTCTGAATACATGGGTTTTTTTCTAGTGGAGGAAATCTTCCGGGAAACCAAACTCTCACCTATTTGGGGAACAAGTTATTACAGTGGAAAGGTTAGGGTGTAGTAATTAGTTTTATAACTATATAATTCATGGCTCCTGTCCCCACCCACTGCTGAACAACTTGCAGGTTTTGAACGAAGTTGTTCCCCCTGAAACACTGTCTACTCCCTGCTTTGCTCACCAGCTACATTCTCTTTTAAGTCTCATCATAGGTGTCGCCTCCTTCACAAAGTTCGCCATCCCACCTGAGGTGGAATCAACTATTTCCTACTCCACTATATTCCCAAAGCACTATACTACTCATATATTTAAAAGTTTGTTTTCTCTTTAGATTATATTCAATTTTCTAGTAATTAGGTTATATCCTAATTTTTCTGTTTCCAAAGTACATATGTAGGGTCTATTAAACAGAAAACATTTGCATCATGTTTGTCAATGTTAAGCAAATCATGACATAGCCCAGAGAAGAAACCTTGCTGTGTTTCATTCACATGCACACAGGCTCCTCCCTGCCTCTAACACCCAGAAGTGGAAGACTGCATACAGTGGACTCCTAATGAGAGAAGAGTTTGGTTTGGATTCACAGTTGACTATTTTTAGTCACATCACAGCTGATTATGAAGTAAGGATTAAAGGAAATGTGAATTCATACGGATTTTGACCAATAGCCACATGTCCCTAGTAACAATGGGTTAAACAAATTGCAGGGGAGTCAGCAACACTAGGAAAGGGGGAAAGGGATGTGGGCACCAGATCAAGACACAGAGGCCATAGGAGCACAAGTGAAATTCAATGGAAGCCTTTCACATTATTCTATTGAATGTGCTATTGAACAATTGAACCAATAAGTCAGTTAAAATATGTCCAAGCAAAAAGAAAAATACACCTTAAAAGGCTCATTTTAATTTAAAATATATTTTAAAACATAAAATATATACATGTACCAGCCAATCTGCGGATCCAGGACCACAGTTTTATTTAAGTATATGTAGACTACGCAGGGTTCAGTATTGTCTCATGTAAAGAAACAACTAGTATTTATTTTTACCTAAAGAAAGTAACTCATGAGGTTTTAAGGAAGTTCCCAGGCTGTACAGATTGTAAACATGGCCTCAATTCTTCAATACTCTCTATGTCCCTGTTTTTTGGCTTGTCATTTTCCAGTGCCCCTTCCCCAGATACACACTACCATGTATAAAATAGATAAATAAGGATTTACCGTATAGCACAGGGGACTATATTCAATATCTTGTAATAAACTGTAATGGAAAAGAATAAAAACTAATATAGATACATATGTATGTATATGTAAATATACATGTATATAAATATATATATATTTATGTACATATACATGTATATAAATATATATATTTATATACATATATTATAAAACCAAATTACCTTGCTGTATACCTAAAACTAACACAATATTGTCAATCAACTATACTTCAATTAAAAATTAAATATTAGCCTACTTGACACAGCATAAGCTTAAAATGCATTTTCACACTTGGTTTCTCTCTCTTGCTATTCTGTCATCACAGTGAAGAACACCCAGGCTTGCCTGATGGAGAACGAGAGACAAGTGGAGGAGAGCTGAGCTTTCCCACTCGCCCCTGTGGGGCCGGTAAAAATCAGCCAACATGACATGAGCCCAGGAAAGATCCGCAGAGCTGCCCGGCTAAACCTCAGGCACGTGAGCAATCAACACTTATGTCATAGGACGCTGAGGGTTAATGGCTGTTGATTGTGCCTCACATTCGTGTGAGAAAAACTGGATGCAATACAGGGCCTCACATCTAATTAACTGCAGAGTCAGGACTGAAACCCTAGCAACTTGGCTTTAAAGTTCATGTTCTTTACAACTGCCCTCTACTGCCTCTTGTGATGATGATAGTTAAACATGATGCATAGATAGATTTAATCCCCCAAATTACCCTATGTAGTATGTACTGTTATTATTACAAGTTCAAAATTGAGAAAACTGAGTTTATCGCTGTTTGGATTGCCCAATTTAATGCCTAGTTGTTGAAACCAATAGGCAAAGAAGGACATATGCTGTGAATCTGCTAATCGGGTGATTTATTTACCTTACTGGATGATGGAGTTCATGAGACAGACAACAACCAGTGGAATATGAGGTACCCAACATTCTTGCGTGGATTTGCAAATTTGCTTGTATAATGCCAATGAGCCCTGATTTTGGTTGTTGTTGTTCCTGTTTTATACTATACCCAGATTTCTAGCCCATACTTCACTCTTGGGGATTGACTCCACCCCCTAAGTAGTGTCTGTAATCATTGATTTTATGCACCAACTTGACTGGGCCACAGGGTGCCCAGATATTTGGTCAAACATTATTTTGGGTATTTCTGTGAGGGGAGTTTTGGAAGATATTACCATATAAATCTGTAGACGGAGTAAAGCAACTTGCCCTCTATAATGTGGATAAGCTTCCTCCAATCAGTTGAAAGCCTGACTAGAACAAAAATTAATCTTTCAGTGAGTAAGAGAGAATTCTCTTGGCTGATGGCCTTCAGACTGAGACATAGGCTCTTCCTGGTTCTATAGCAGCTGCAGCCTTTTTACTTGAACTGCACGTTGGCTTTGCAAATTATAGATTTGCCACCCTCCATAGTCATAGGAGCCAGTTCCTTACAAAAAATCTATATCTATCTATCATCTATCTATAAATCTATCATCTCCTATTGGGTCTGTCTCTGTGGAAAACACTAACTAATACAGTGCTATTCACATCTTAACACAAATCATTCTTACGCTCTCAAATCTAGGTGTATAATACTTCTAAGTGTACCTGTGGAGTGGCTTGATAATCTTCTAGGCTATTTAGTATGCAAACCCTGATGCTACTGAATTTTCTTCCCCAAGTATGTAGCTACCATATTATGTGCCTATGATTAAAAAAAACAGTGATAATTTCTTTTCTTTTTTTTTTAATAGAGAGAAATTTGTTGTATGTTTTTTTGGTTGGTTGGTTGGTTAGCTGGTGGTTGGTTGGTTGGTTGGTACAAGATTTTTTTTCTCAAATTTTTGCCCCTTCTTCATAAAACAATTTTTAAGTCTGATCATACTAAAATAATCACACATCATCATTAAAATCCCCAATGATTAAATATAACATTTAATAGGAAGATTTATATTAGAAAACGAATAAAAAGGCATAAATAAGACGAAAAATTATTTGCCGTATTAAGTAGAAATAACTTGGGATCCATTCTTACCTATCTTCAAAAATTTTGTAAGCATCTTTCAAGGATGAGAGATGTGCATCCCACAAGTACTTCAACAAGTCATCAAAGCTACTAGAAGGTGACTGCAAACGCTATAGTAAAGAGAAGAAATTTATTCATATTTGAGCAACTATAACAATTCTCTACAATTTAATTTTGTTCACATTTACAATTTAGCAATATTCTACATGACAGGAAAATTTTGTTTCTATGGATTAATTTGTGTAAGCCATTAGTGACTAACATTCTGTAAAGACTATAATAATTATCTATTGTTAGTAGTAATATTGAGTGCATCTATAAGAGATGAACTGCATGTGTTTTCCCAAAAGTCAGCATTTTATACTGACCTAGAGAACTTTACTTTTTGATTAGCAGTTGTTTTTCTGCTACCATAGTTGAAATTACCACAAAAGTTTAACATTAAGAAAAGGGGGAAGTTACCAGAATATTTAATTTAATCACATCTTTAAAAATGAACTAATAATCTATAGAACTAGTAAATCTATCTTTTAGCATTGATTTTGGTTCATGAGTGTGCTTAACCAATGTATTTTATTTTGGTCACTGAATATTTGGTTTTGATTGCCACGTAATTGTTTAGATATACCTATTTGTGAGCGCTTATCAAATCACTTGAAATAAGTTAATTGACTATTCTAAAACCAACTCCATAATCATATTTCTCCCAAGTGTTATTGCTCAGTTGACTTGAAGGTTCAATTTACCAGGATAATCCTTTCATTCAGTGAGATATCCTATGTGCTCTCACATTTATGTATGGCTTATTTAGTGTGAGAAAGTGGATAGATTTTCTGTTAATGCTGCATTGGTTCAGAGGGTGTAAATGACATGTAATGCCCTGCTGTAATGTAATGACGTTAATATAGCTGGCATAAAATTTTACATTTTTATAGCATATAATGCACACAAAAACCTAAACAGAAAGCATTATACAAAAAAAAAAGAAAAGAAATTACCTTACCACCTTCTAAGAGAATAAATTATAAAACTTAATAAAGGCACCTTGTAAAGGGCATTCCACTTCTTCATCGTCTTAGGAAAGGATGACTGACAACTAGAAATATTAAGACAAAACTTTGTCTGGTCCTTGGGTGGTGGCAAAAGCAGGACTTGATCTGATGATATCCCCATTATGCCAGAATCAACCGCAGCAAGGAAGGGTAGTGCACATAGAAAGTAATTTATATCTGTAATTGCAAAGTACTTGTTATTACCACAAGCACTAATAAATGTGATAGAGGATATTTTAAAGTAATCTGTAAACCATTAAGCAAAAACTCACAGATCCAGGAACATGAAAAAAAGTCACTGCAAAATATTGAAAATCTCCCTAAGGATCCTATACATAACTTTAACATGTTTCTGTTAATAACCCTACAGTTAGAAATGAATATGGGTTAAAATAGTTGACTACAATATTTTAAAACAAAAAGTAATTTTCATGAATTTGGTACCATTCATTTTTCAAAGCATTATGTAAAAATGAAAGAAAGATATCTACTTGTGCAAAGAATGATACAACACCTCTAGCTGGGGTTTTACCATGAAATGTGATTTTTTTCTAAATTATCTTAATATGGTTATAGTATTGATATTTTGTATTTTATTTAACCAAGTTTAATGTGCAGCCATGACATCACAAAGTCTTTGTCTTACATTAGGTCTTTAAAGCAAAAATGTTGGGTAAGTGTTGGCAATAGATCTTTGGATAATTAAATTAACACTGAATTAAGATTTTTTAAATTTCTCTCTAAATGGAACCTATTCCAGCAAATTTAGACATCATGATATAGTTGACTGTAAAGCTTGTTGTACTGATTCCCACTGGTGATGCAGAACATTTTTCATCATAGACATGTATTTTGAATGCAGTTCTACGCCCCAGGGTAGCAGGCTTATACTCCAAACTATGGAGTCCATGTGAGACAAAAGAAGCCTGAATTCTAGATCTCTAGTCATGACTATTTGTGAGTCTTTGAAAAGACTCCATTGGTATCCTATGAGAAAAATAGGTAAAGGTGTATATGATGTGTGTCACTGCAAGAAAGTGAAATTTAATGTGACCTTGTTTCTAATTATTGGGAAATATCTCTAAGAAAGTGAGTGTAAATTAATTTCACTACTAAAATACAAAATAAAGCTAAAGAATTAGAAACTACCTTCTAATTATTTTAGTATTAAATATCCGACAGAGGCCTTAGATTACTGATTGATAGAACAATTTGTGGTAGATTAATCTCTGACATTTTTATGAGTTTCAAAGTTAAACACATTTTATCTGAGCAAAATGAGAAGAAAGCATTATTTTCTTGTCCTCTCCTTTCTCATCCTTCCTTGTCCTTGGAGACCCTCTGGCTAGTGGGACCTCCCATCTAACTGCCAATGCTGGCCGTTCAAAGGCCATCGTCCTTTGCTGTTCCTCAATTCAGTCCCCATGTGAAATATGTCCTAAGGAATCATTATTAAAATTGTGGCCATAAATCCTAGAATGTGACATAAAGGCCACAAGGTACATGATGAAGTAAATTCCTTTTTACAGAGGAATAGTGCTGTTTTTGTTTTGTCTCTGTCCCTCAGATTTTAGGTTGAATATTTTCTTTGCGGGAAGGTTATTACCTATTTTTCTATTAAATGAACATACCAGCCCACCAGCTGTCCACAGAGATGCACAAACGATCTCCATATTCATAGCCACAGTCTGTCCTTCGGCTGGGATCAACTAATCTTCCTAGAAGAGAGAGGATGCACGGATTATTTATTATGCACATTTTGAAGCTGGTAATAATTGTTTCTTACCTAGGCGCAGTTTGTTTGCAAAGATGCACAAACATTTCTCTTTTGATGACTTGTGTTTATCTTCCTATCACTCTTTACCCTTCATTTCCCATCTCAGAACCAATTTCTATTCCTTGATCTAACATCACCACAGTATTCCACTTTTGGATTATCTGTTTTGAATATTATTTGCTTTTGTAATTATTCTCCTTTTCCTAACGTAATCCTTCTCAAAGCAATGATTGATAAAGAACTTGTTAATGCTGTTAACCTGCATGAATATTACAAGTGTGAGTTTTCCTAATTGATTATTCCTCAGACTGCACACGCACGTGAGCGTGCACACACACCTGCACTCCGTCACGTATACCTATGCCATGCTATTTCCAGGCTCTGTTCTGTAGCTTAATTTTCCATATTATTAAATCAGAATAGAATTTCTGGTGGTGGACCTAGGCATTGATATTTTTAAAAACTAGGTATTTGTTTTCAACGTGCAGCTACACGCGAGAACCTCTGCTTTTGTTCATTCTTTTATTCCCTAGTAGATTTTGTTTCTTTTTCCACAGTGAAATTCTGTCCACATTTCAAATCTCAGTTCAAATGCATTTTTTTCTTCTGATTACTCCAGCTGACTCCACTGTGTCCCTTGTTTTGCACTTTAATTTTTAACAAAGAGTTGTTGTTTATTGTTCTCTGTTTAATTTCTAATACCTTTCCTGTTTCAATTGTGTTGTAAGGTCTTTGACGGCAGGGAAACTGTCTGCAATACTTACTTACCTGCACCCCACAGCTGCTTTTAGAAAATGCTGGAGACATATAAGCCCATCATTGGATGAGTTTAGTCAGGCTTGATCATAATATGTGAATGTAATGAAAGAATAAGAAAAGCATTCAGCCTCCATCTACCGCTGGCCCCCAAGGCCCCAGAGTCTGGCATGCCTCCCATGGTGGACTACGTGCTAATAATTTCTCCTGGATCTCTATCTTTTGGACTCTGAGGAAAGCCAGATAAATAGGAGTTGGTTTGAGTCTCAAGACATCACCTGACAAAGGTGCATGAATTGCCAGCTTCGGTAGCTCCTGTATGTGACTCCTCCTCAGATCTTAGATAAACCTTAATCTTCTCTCTACATTTTTTCCATCAGAACAGAACAAATTTCCTTATTGGTGGTGTTATCAGTATGGATTGAAGGAAGCACCCACTCTGTTTCATGAGCTTTTCCGTCAGCCAAAATATCTTATCATTTGTGAGTCTTTGGCCCAAACATATCTTCTAACTAAACACTAGAATGTATTTTATTTTTGAAAGGAATCAATCTTTTGCAGAGAAACATACTCATGAACAAGGTGCCACTCCTGTTCTCTCCATCTCCATATATAGGTTATCATAGTTAGAACTTTACGAAATTCAAACTAATTTGACATCACCTTCTGCTTTTAGTCCATATCTCCTTGACTGTTTTGTTCATCCCAGTGCTTAGAATAGAGTCTGGCACCTAGTAGGACTTCAATAAATATTTGTAGAATGGCCAATAGGTTGGATATGAAGTCTTTTTGTGTTTGGCAACTACGCCATATGCCCCATTGCAGTTTCTAGTCAAATCAGGCAACACAGAAAGATTGTTGGAGGAGAAGGAGAAGCAGTAGAAAAATAATGGTTATGAGGGGAAAAGAGGAAAAAGAAAAGAATCAATTTTCAAAGACATGCTTTGGTGTATACAGAGTTCCACTTCCCAATTACAACATGGTTAGATTGGAAGATCATTAGAATAAAAACAAGGGTCATTCTTACCTGTAGTATATTGCCAGCCATGCTGTAAAGGCAATCCCCATAAAAAATTTTGTTCATTATCTGGTGCAAATTTTTCAAAATAACTGGCTGTTTTGTTCATGAGGATTTTATACATCCCCATTCTCTTAGAGTATACCCAGGGATCAATAACATACTTTCCATTCTCCACCCTGTAGTCACTGAACTGACCAGGACTCTCATTCCACAGGGGGGGATACAGATCTGAGAGACTGAAAGCTCCTGCTAAAGAAACAGAAATGCAACCAACTAGTGCACAGGCCCAAGGAGGAAGGAAAGCCATCACTCCCGAGCTGGGGGTGGAGATTGTGGCAGAGCTTTTATTGGGAAGTGGAGGAAGGAGTCATGGTATTTGCTTACATCCTAGCATATCAAATCTCTGTTCTTTTTCCCAGAGATCACAGTCCTTCCCTGGGAAAGTCTTACCAGTGAAAACAGGTTGCTTCCCCAGGTAAAGAGAACAAACTAGACGATACCAGAAGAGAGAGGGAAGGGAAGGGGGGCAGCTGGAGGTAGGGAATTAAGAGATACAAACTACTATGTATAAAATAAATAATCAACAAGATCATATTATACAGCACAATATACATATAGCTATTATTTTGTAATAAATTTAAAGTGAGTATAATCTATAAATATGTTGAATCACTATGTTGCATACCTGAAACTAATATAACATTGTACATCAACTATACTTCAATTTAAAAAAAGGAAATGAAGCAAATCGGGGGCTTCCCTTGTTTAATAACATCATCAATATATTATTCACATGACAGTTGAAAAAAGCTGTTGAAAATTTTAATGTTGAATGAGTCAATATTTTAAACACTTTTAGGAAACTGCTACTATATTTACATTGTCCTTTAACGCCTATGAAGTTAAACACACTCCTACACATCTGTCTTGACCTTATTCATCTGGAAATATAAAGACATGGAATTTACTTATCTTTGCAGAAAAGAGTTTACATAGCAAACCTGAGATTGCTATTATAAGAAAAACCTGCTGGCAAGGTTGACCTTGGCTGGCATTTGTGTACTTAGCTCTCAAAGTTCCCAATCTACAGCTAAGTGACAAGCTGATTAACTCTACCTAGACTGTGCAAACAATAAGGTATGTGTGAAACACCTGCTTCCTAGTAGAGTCTGGAATTTTCATATGTGACCAGCCCCCTAGTAAACCAGACGATGCCTATGTGACTAGCCCCCCATAAACATCTTGGGCACTGAGCTTTTAATGGGCATCCCTGGGTGGAAACATCACACATATGTTGCTGCGCGTTTGTTGCTGTGGGGAAAGTGTGCCCTGTGTGACTTCTCACGGGAGGGAGAGAGCATATCTGGAAACCTACACATGCATTCCTCTAGACTCTGCCTGCGTCTTTTCCCTTAGGGTTCAGCTGCATATCCTACTATATCACTGTAGAGAATCTTATCTATGAGTATAACTACATGCTGAGTCCTGTGAGTACTTCTAGAGAATGTTTGATTATAGGTCCCTGATGGAAAACCTTCAGATGCCCATTAGTTTATCTCTCACCAAAGACTAAGAAAAAACTTTTTATACATTTAGTTAGTATATTTATTGAATATGAAAACTACTAGCTCCCATACTGAATCACATATCTCTAGATTCCAGAGGGAAAGACAAAGTCTAACCGATTCTAATTTCAGGTGTAATTTTCAACTAATATAAAAAAAAATTCCTGGTGACTACAATTTCATTATAAAGGAATGGAATCCTCTAAAAGGGCTGAGTTTTCTCCATGCAAAAGCTATTCAACTAGTGTTCGCCGGGGGCGGGAGGGGGGGTAAAGTACGTGAAATTGATATATTGGCTAACATATAAAATAGTTGAATTTTGGAACTCCTGCATCAGAACCTAAAGAATAGCTTAGGTTAGGATGGCCTATAATATGATAGATAAAGCTACAGACACCTTCCAGGAGTTCCCAAGCCTAAATTATGATTTAAAAATATATCACATATGATATTAGAGTACTTCCTTCTCAAAAAAAAGCTTTAATATGTTGCACAGTAAATATGAATGTTGATGTACTAGAATTTATGAAAAATATATGAAAGATCCACTTAATAGAAGTTTCTGTTGCAAGGGAGAAGCTGGAAGTGTGCCTGTGTATCCAACAGACCAAGCCAGTTTGTTGGCAAAAATTCCTAGTTAATTTCCAATTTTCCTCTTCCTTAGAATTTTAGTTAGGAACATGGACAACCAGAATTAAGACTACATTTCCAGTATCCCTGGCCCAAGCAACCACGTTACTAATTGCCGGCCACTGGAACATAAATGGAAATGGTGCCCACATGTCCCTTACAAGAAGAGGACATGCCACTTCCTTATCCCTTCATCTGTGTTGTGGTTTGGATTGTGAAAGTGATGGCTAAAATTCCATCTCGACGCTTAAGGACAATGATACTATCTTGGGAATGGTAGAATGCAAAGCTAGATGCCAGAGAACTATGGAGCCATACTTTCATCCTTCTTCTATTCCCCACCCTTGGTCGAAGAGTAAAAAGATTTAGAGATTTTTGTATGCAAAGCACATGGCTTTATGCTCACAAATGAAGAGTCCTAGTAATCCATAACATTTTTTGAGCTGTCAGAAACAGAAGGTATAGTCAAGGTTTCTAAAATAAACTATCCCTACTCCAATAAAAATTAATTTTAAAAAACAAATAAAATAAGGTATCCCTAAATATTTAACTGGTTTATACTTAAGAGCATGTAAAATACTTTTATAGTTAATATTTTAATTACAGGTGATATATTTATACAAGTGTAATAGTATAGCAGATAGGCTATATTTTTCCTGATTAAATATTCCTCGGTTATACTTTTTGTCTGAAATGGATTATTATTAACTCCTTTGTAAAATTATCTTTATTCCCTCTACTATGGAATGAAATATAAAGGGAAAAAAGCAAAAACCAAAACCAAAATAAAAAAAAAAAAAAACACCAAAACTGCATCTTCATTGGAACAAGGACATGGATATACTTGAAAATTATACACTAGAAACATATTGAAAACAAAGATGTACCCTGAACTCCTTGACCTGGTATGCAGGTTAAACATTAACTTCTTGTGAGATCTAGAGCCACAAGAGGAGAATGTCACTAGACACCCTGTTTGAAACCCCAGAAGAGAAGAAAGTGCGAGATAAATCACATCTACACATGATTTTGATTACCTAACTCAATCATCTCAAGTTCTATTCTCACAAATCTTCCATGATTCAGCAACTTGCTTTGCATGCAATAGATACACTTTCAGTGGACTTAATTTCATTTGCCTTTAAGAAATGAGATGTATTCTGAATATATTCTGAATAGGCCAATGTAAAAAGAGTTCAGTTACTCTGAAGAGTACAGTACGAAATGTTTCTTTTTTTCCTCTGGATACTTTCAGGAGTTTTCTTTGTTTTCAGCTGTTTGCATATAATATGCTAATTATTTTTTTAAATTTATGCATCCTGTTTGGTGTTTTCTGTACTTCATGGGTTTGTAGTTTTATGTGTGTCATTAATTTTGGAAAATTCTGAGTCATTAATATTTCAAATATTTCTTCTGCCCATTCTCTTTTTTCTTTTCTATTTTTCCCTCTCTTTTATTCATTTATGTTTTGGTAATTTCTATTCACCTATTTTCAAGTTCACCAATATTTTTTTGCCTCAGCAAGGTATATTAATGAGATATTGATATACCTTTCATAGACATTCCTCATCTCTGTTAACATTTCCATTTCTTATTTCTTAAGGTTTCTATCCCTTTGCTGAAATTAGCTGTATGATCTTGTATGTTGACCACCTCTTCCATTAGGGACTTTAACATATCAGTCTTCGATATCTGAGTCTGGTGCTAATTTCTTTCCAGCTTGGAAGTACATTCATTTCTTTGACTTCATATGCTTCAAAAAAATTTTTGAACATGGCAACGTACCAAAGAGGAATAATAAATATTAATTTATTTTTGTACAAAAACAGGCTACATTGAATTCTGAGCTATTGGAACTTAGGTCATCTAGGTGGAAAAGTGCTATTCACCCTTCTCTCGTTCTAGTTTTAGGCCTTCTGCCATGTATTCCCCTTTCCCCATGTTTACACAGTTTATATCTTACCTTCTCCCAGTGTTCTCAGAGTGACAGTTTGTTGACATATTATTCCCACACACAGAGATTAGGGCTTTTGTTCCATGAAATAATAAGAGAGAAGGGGCCAAAAGGAGTTTTTTTGTCCCTTCTCCAGAAGCAGCTACTCCCCCTCTCTGTTTGCACATGGAGGAACCTTTCTCAAGACTCTCTGTGGTCTTCCTTGTAAGAAATAATATTGTTTTTTGCTGAAGTGCATGGGATGTGAAAGGAAAGAGGAATCTGAAAGGTGACTCCCAGATATTTGGCTTGGCCTGAGACACATACGGGTAGAATCCCCAAGGCCACTGTATATCCATCCAGTCTTAGGCGAGAGGTTTAACTCTTTCCAGACTCACCCTTGGAATGGAATACTTGAATTTAAGTCTTTTTCCAGCTTCAGTGTGTTCTTGCCTTGAGATTACCTAAACCACAATAATTCAGAATTCAATGCAACTCATCTTTGTACAAAGATAGATTAATATTTATTATTCCTTTTTGATATGTTGCCAGTTCTAAGTTGCCAGGTCATTGAGTTGATTTATTTATGTACAGTGAGGCTTTGACTGTCCTTTCTTTATTATCCAAATAAAAATTTTTCCCAAGGCCTTCACATCCTTTGTTGATCACAATCAACAGCTAGAGACATGTCATTCTGTCAGAAAAATGAGATTTTGGGGGGATAGCTGTAGCAAATATTCTCAAGCACAAATAGTTTCCTTCAAAATACTTGAACCTAGGTTCACCTTTCTTTTGCTACACTGAATCCTCTTTGAGCTTTTTCCATTGTGTCCTCTGCTCCATTTTATTTTATTTTATTTATTTATTTTTTAATATCTTTATTGGATTATAATTGCTTTACATTGTTGTATTAGTTTCTGCTGTATAACAAAGTGAACCAGCTATAGGTATACAAATGTCCCCATATCCCCTCCCTCTTGCATCTCCCTCCCACCCTCCCTATCCCCCCCCCTCTAGGTGGTCACAAAGCACCAAGCTGATCTCCCTGTGCTATGCAGCTGCTTCCCACTAGCTATCTATTTTACATTTGGTAGTTGCTCCATTTTAAATAATTGACAAATATAATCCTCACTCCCTTCATAGACATTCCCTCCATTTCCATTGCTTTGTCTTTACTGGCACTTGTCTTTCCTTCGACACTTGTCTTCCATGGAGAATAGTTCCTGGGCATCCTTATTCACTTACAGCTCGTAACTACCAGGCAGACTCACCAAGATGGAAACTACCCTACTGAACACCATACTGACACATTCCTATAACATCATCATTTCATTTACTTTCACTTCCATTTCTCCATTCTTTTGGTGATTGCTGTGGACTTTTAACAATAATTCTTCCTTGTTTAAATGTTCTATTTAAAACCTTACCTGTTGTGTTTCTCCTTATTTTCTATCATTCATTATGTCAAAATGAATTCTCAGAGTTAGACACTCCAGTAGAAACAGGAATATATTCCTTGATAGTTTTGACACTCACCCTCTTGTGATAAAGTAGGCCCATAATCCTGTATGGATAATATCACTGTGTTAGATATAATGGCCACAAAATCTGTGCAGTTCCACCCATGAAGGGATAGAGTGTATTTCTCCACTTCAACTGAGATGATTGGTGATTTGCTTTGCCCATAGAATGCAGTGAAAGTGATGCTGAGCAACTTGCCAGCCTAGACGTTAAGATGCCTTGCTGTTTCTGCTCTTGCCCTTTTGGTAATTTTTTTTTTTTTCGGTACGCGGGCCTCTCACTGCTGTGGCCCCTCCCGCCGCGGAGCCAGGCTCCGGACGCGCAGGCTCAGCGGCCATGACTCACGCGCCCAGCCGCTCCGCGGCATGTGGGATCTTCCCGGACCGGGGCACGAACCCGTGTCCCCCGCATCGGCAGGTGGACTCTCAACCACTGCGCCACCAGGGAAGCCCTTGCCCTTTTAGAAAGCACACACCATGTGAACAAGCTCCATCTAGCTTGCTGAAGAGGTACATGGTGGAGAATCAGATGACAGGAAGCCAATCACCAAAGTTGAGGTTGTTCTATATCATACAGCTTCAATCCAGCCCCGAGATTACTAAAAAATCACATTAGTGAGCCAAGGCAAGAGCAACAGAAAATCTGCCAGCAGAGCCTAACCCAAATTGCTGACCCACAGACGGTGAGTTCATGCATGAATGTTGTTATAAGCTGCTAAGTTTGGGGGTGATTTGTAGCATAGCAAATAGACAACTGATACAAATACACTAGTAATTTAGAATGCAAAAGTTTTTCAGGTTTTAGAAAGGTAAGTAAGTTTGAGAATATAAAAAATCATGATACATTCTAAAAACTTGCAGAGAGAAACATAATAATCAAATGACTTAGATATTCCACCAGTAACTGCAAAAAGACAATGGAGTAGAATTTTCAAAGCATTGAAGGAAAAAAACCTTAGATCCGAGGATTTTATATCCTATCAAACTGTCATTTACGTTTCAGGACATAAGAAAATATATGCATTAAATAACCTCAAGTAGAGTCTGAACCAAATCCCGTAATCAAACACATTAAAGTTTATTCACTGCAACCTGAGGCCTTAGATTTCAGAAGACTGAATGAGTTTTGAATGAAGTATTCTAAACAAGAGAAAGAAGTCTACGAGATCTTGCAAGAGATCTATGAAGTTTATGCAGTCAAATGAATAAAACTAAACACCTTGATAAAATTTCTTTTCGTCTTAGAAAAATACCAAATGTAAAGTACATGTATTGTAAAATCGAGGGTAGTCATCAGTTAGATCCATTCAACTATGACTTGCTTAATAGATAATGAACTGTAACTTGCTTTCACTGATCAAGCTCACTCTTATTGTTTTTACAAAAACTTAGATGTCCTCCAAGCATCACACAGCCTAAACAATAAGATGTTTATCTGAGCTGTTTTTCAGGAACTTGGAATCAGCTGTGTCCAGTTTGAGCTTGAGTAGGTTAAGACTGGTTGGGACACCAACCTTCCAAATGGGCAATTGTAGTTCATCAACCCTGGTAGTTTGGAAGAGGAAAGGTGAGGATGTGACTTCCAGAAGTTAATTCATCTCCTGTTTTCCTTAGCTACTTCTAAACAGGGGTCTTTTATACTGCCCTGATTTTCTTCCTTTAAAAGCAGCAGGAAATGCGGTCGTTTTATTTATTTATTTTTTTCTCACTGCCTGGCTGCATCCTGTTCCAGGTGAAAGCCACCACCATCTTCACACAGTCACTTCAGGGATTTCTGTAATTTTCTGTTTTTTTTCTTGGTACTTTTCCTATGGGCTAATCTTGGAGGAGGGAATCAGGAATTATTCTAAATCGGCATTTTGATAGAAAGAGGAAACAAAACTGAAATCCAATTGGAATTTTCTCCAGTTTTCCTCCATGTCATTCTATATTACCACTCTTGCTCAATTATGTTTCTTAAATATATTTTTATAATTGGGATTTCTGAACCCAAGGATATGAACATTTTTAAGACTTTTGATACATACTGCCAAATTGCGATGAAAAATTTACAATAATTTATGATATAGCTGCTAATGAGAGTCTATTTTCCGTCTAGGGCTAACACTGGACTGATAGTATCTACATTTTTTTTTTCTGATTTGATAAGTCATAGTTTTAATTTTAAGCTTTATCTTTGTGATGATAAATATTTTTATAAATTTATTAGCCATCTGTATTTCTTTATTATTGCATTTTCCCATCACATCTTTTGCCCACTTTTTCTTTGGGTGTATTACCTTTTTCTTATTGAATTAATAGTATTAATTTATGAATTAATTAATATTAATTTCTAATTAATAAATTTAAAAGTAGTAATATTACTTGATCATTTCTCTGCCTCTTCAGATTTATCTCTACAACTCTCTAGCAGCAAAATACATATGGCAACATCGAGAATGTCTAATACTTTGAAATGTCCTTCATCTTAAATAGGAACATATTTTTTAATGTTTTTTTAATATTTTCTCTTTTTAAAACATTTGTTCATGTTCTATAAATAGATTTTACCAGATACCCTATTAAGTCTTAATTTATAAAAAATATATGAATTGACCCGTTGGAAATATTCTCTGCTTGACTTTGAAATTGAGCATAGATTTTTTTTCTCTTGCTTAAGTTAATTGTAACTTTACCTTACATTATTATGTTCTATCATTTTCTATACACCCTACTGCCCAGGCAACAGTGCCTCATTGTATTTTGCCCTATGTTCCTTGTGTCACAGGAGATGCTTCCATGGCCTGTTGTAGTGTTCACAGTTTCATAGCCTGCACTACCTGAAATATCTTGTTGATGTGAGGAACTATTATATGGAGAACAATTTATTCTGCTTGTTTACTGATGCCTCAAGCATGGGGTAGTGATGGCACATTTTCAGACCAGGACTATTTAAATGTTATGACAAACTTTTCAGATCTTTCACTGATTACACCCAGGCTGCTATATTACTCTGAGTCCTTATCCTTTGTGCATCCTCAGACCCCCACTTTGTATCACCTCTGATTATCAGCTGTCCTCTCTCAGCTGTACTGTATTTATTATTTTTAATTTTTTTCTCACTTCTACTATAAGCTGGCACTACACTTAAACTCTCATTTTAAAATATACCACTCTATGTTTGTTTCTTAGTGTATTGATGGTTTCCTTTTTTAAAGTCATCCCACCTGTTCTTCAGCTTCAGTGGGGCTCAGTTTTTATATAAAATCTGCCAAAAAGAGCCATCTTTGTTTCTGGTTCAGTAACTTCTCTACAGCCTTTGGTTTATTTTCTCATTTTTCCTACTGTCATTACTGCTCAAACTCAGAAGACTATACTGTGGGTCATAAATAATATTGAGAGCACAATGTCATTGATGTCTGGTAGAGGTCTGAATATGTGCATGAGCTTATTTTAGAAGTGATTATTTTTCAGCTTATGCATCAGTAAAAGAGTGTGCTATTTGCTCTGAATTACCCAAGATCTCAAAATAGTTTCAAATTACTCCATCTGTAGAGGGTACTTATTTCAACTAAATCCTGCCCAAAATGCCTTTTTCATGCATAAGGCCTAAGTAAGAATGCCTTTATTTTAAAATTATTACAGCTGTGAGACATTTTTTTGGACCTTACTACACCTACCTATGAGTCAGAAAATAAAGTATTTTGTAGAGAAATAAGCTGTTAGCATCTATTTGAAATTACACTTTTCTTTCTTGAAAGAAGTAGGATGGCAAAGGGTCCTCACCTCCCTACTTGCCCAGAGATAGTCATTGGTTCTGCCAGAGTAGCCAGCAGGCCTTCCTTTCCATATCAGTGAATGCCAGGAAGCTGTCTGACCTTTAGGAGTTACGTAATTCCATACTATGGATGATTTATCTTATTGCTGGATGTCTCCTCATCCAGTAATCGTTCTTTCTGTTCCCAGTGGGAAGCATGACTGCTGCCTCAGGCTCATGTCTTTAGCCTCGTTCACACCACACCATGCTGGAAGGGCCCTTGATGAGGTTTCCTCCAGAACTTGCAGTCAGTTTTCCTGAAGTGTTAGAGAGGGCTCTCCTTCTGAGTTTCTTTGGTTGCCCAGGTCTACTGAATATTTCAATAGACCTTAAAAACATAAAAGTTAGGGAAAACAAGAATTAGGGCATATGACTTCCTATTGCTATGCTTTTCTTTTCCAAACACACATTGGGGTAAGTAAAAAAAAAACCTACAGGATTTTTACTTTTTCTACATTGTGTGCTGTTATATCCTAGATAACATGGCAAAAGAGGTGTCCTTTCTACACTACTTAGCAACTCAATGAACAGAGGTGATCAAGGCACTTCGTATATAAAAATGAAGGAGTTCTGCTTAAGCAGAAGCCGTGGGAGAATATCACTCTCATACTGAGAAAAAAAAAAAATCATGTACTATTCAAAATCATAAATTTATTTCAGCCCGTGGAGAAATGCAATCAAAGGCAAAAAGGTGAGCTGAATTCTAGAGAACATCAAGCCCTTCCAAGAGAGACGAGCCCTAAGAAGTTTTGCTTCTGGCAAAGCACAGGGAAAGAGGTGGCAGCCATAATATGGGTAAGAGGAAATCAACTGAAATTCTAACAAATTCTTAAAAGCTGTGTGTGGGCTAATATGACAGTTTAGAATCCCTGGGATCCCAAGACATAATAGGAATACAGATTTACTCAGCAGCTCTTCTTCCTGAGCTGCATCATGTGGCTCATGAAAAAGATTTGGTACAGGTCAGGAGACCTGCAGGAGTTCCCTCCATAGATGATTGCTGCTAAGAGACAGGTGCAATATTTGGACCATTCTCTCATATGATACAAAAAGCTCTCTGATGCTTCAGGAGGACAGAAAACCCTGTTGTTTCTTGGTCCCAGGAAAAGGTTACTTGCTGCTGAGGGAGAAATAGAAGTAAAGGACATCTGCTACTGCAAGGGGCAGAAGCCTCCTCATATCCAAGATGCTGTACTGATACCAAGGAAAGGACCACTGCTGCTGGAGAGAGGCAGTAAACTCACTCCCATATGAGACACCCACCAGAATGTAAGTGGTGCAGCCACTATGGAAAACGATATGGAGTTTCTTCAAAATGTTACAATAGACTTACCATATGATCCAGGCAATGGAGGCAAGAATACGCAATGGAGAAAAGGTAGTCTCTTCAACAAGTGGTGTTGGGAAAACTGGACACATGTAAAAGAATGAAATTAGAACATTCTCTAACACCATATACAAAAATAAATTCAAAATGGATTGCAGACCTAAATGTAAGACCAGATACTATTAAACTCCTAGAGGAAAACATAGGCAGAACACTCTTTGACATAAATTGCAGCAGAAATGTTTTAGATCTGTCTCCTAGAGTAATGGAAATAAAAATAAACAAATGGGACCTAATTAAACTTAAAGGCTTTTGCACAGCAAAGGAAACCATAAACAAAATGAAAAGACAGCCTACAGAATGGGAGAAAATATTTGCAAACAATGCTACCAACAAGGGATTAATTTCCAAAATATACAAACAGCACATGCAGCTCAACGTCAAAAAAACAAACAACAAATTTAAAACAAAATGGGGGCTTCCCTGGTGGCGCAGTGGTTGCGAGTCCGCCTGCCGATGCAGGGGACACGGGTTCGTGCCCCGGTCCGGGAAGATCCCACATGCCATGGAGCGGCTGGGCCCGTGAGCCATGGCCGCTGAGCCTGTGCGGCCGGAGCCTGTGCTCCGCGACGGGAGAGGCCACAGCAGTGAGAGGCCCGCGTACCGCAAAAAAAAAAAAAAAAAAAAATGGGCAGAAGATCTAAATAGACATTTCTCCAAAGAAGCATACAGATGGCCAACGGGCACATGAAAAGATGCTCAACATTGCTAATTATTAGAGAAATGCAAATCAAAGCTACATTGAGGTATCACCTCATACCAGTCAGAATGGCCATCTTCAAAAAGTCTACAAGTAATAAATGCTGGAAAGGGTGTGGAGAAAAAGGAACCCTCCTACACTCTTGGTGGGAGTGTAAATTGGTACAACCATTATGGAGAACAGTATGGAGGGTCCTTAAAAAGCTAAAAATAGAGTACCATATGGTCCAGCGATCCCACTTCTGGGTATATATCCAGAGAAAACTATAATTCAAAAAGGTACATGCACCTCAATGTTTATGGAAGCATACTTACAATAGTCAAGACATGGAAGCAACCTAAGTGTCCATCAACAGGTGAATGAATAAAGAAGATGTGGTGTATATACACAATGGAATATTACTCAGCCATAAAAAAGAACGGAATAATGACGTTTGCAGCAACATGCATGGACCTAGAGATTATCATACTAAGAGAAGTAAGTCAGACAAAGACAAATATTATATGATGTCACTTATATGTGGAATCTAAAAAAATGATATAAATGACCTTATTTAAAAAACAGAAATAGACTCACAGACATAGGAAACAAACTTATGGTTACCAAAGGGGAAAGGGAATGGGGGAGGGATAAATTAGGAGTTTGGGATTAATATATACACACTACTATATATAAAATAGATAACCAACAAGGACCTACTGTATAGCACAGGGAACTATACTTACAATATCTTGTAATAACCTATAATGGAAAAGAATCTAAAAAACTATATATATATGTATATGTACAACTGAATCACTTTGCTGTACACCTGAAACTAACACAACATTGTAAATCAACTATATTTCATTAAAAAATATTTTTAAAGTATACCTGCAGTAGGAAACCTTTTCCTGTAGGTCAAAATATACATAAATTTAAATTTTGAAAGATGTTATCATATGGAACTTCAGGAAGGATATATAATATTGATTTACACTATTAATCTTATTAATGTGCACATCCCAACAACTCTCAGCAATGCTATTATAAATTGCTGTAATTTTTGCCAATATAACTGATAAAATAAAATTTTAATTCTTTTCTTTTTCTTTTTGTAAGATCAAGAACCTTTGCAAATAATTTTTAACCAGTTCCTCCTTCTTGAATTCATTGCCTCATCACTTTCTTATCTATTTTTGTGTTGGGATATTTCTTTTTCTTAATGATTTATATAATCTAATTATATAATATGGACTGGATATTAATTTTTTTTCTGTAATGTGAGGCATATATTCCAACTCTGATTATGTTGGCTTAAATAAATACAAAGATTATTAATTTTTCTGATACAATTATGTCTTTATTGGATCTAATATATGAGTTGAGTGTATAAAGAGTTTCTTTTAGAATTAAGATGGTCAGAAAATAACAGAATAATTGCTATTTTTAACATATTAAAAAAGAATTACAAGAATCAACCCCAGCTATTACAATTCAATTTCCTTGAACATATATGTTTATATGTTTGTAATCCTAAGATTTTGCTGAAGTAATGTTAGCCTTTGATGGTCAGCTGTCTATAAAAATATAACTTTATGTCTGTAAAACTGTAACCTAAAAACAATAACATTATGTTAGCATTATTGTAAAACTATGATAAAATCCAGAAGATAGTATCAACCCAGTCTAAGGTTCTAAGTATTTATCAAATTTTAGGATATTACTTGAACTATTTTTACATTTTATCCCATTTACTTTTACATTGTTTAAAAACCTATAGTTCTGTTATGTATCAATTTGTGTTATAAATTCTTATATAGTAACATTGTAAGCATGGCCATTAACTTGATTCAAAGTTAAAGTCCTTTTATTTGTATGATAAATTATAGCAGAAAAGCTTTTTCTTAAGGAATTGACATTTTAAAATTGGGAATAATATTTTCTCTAGAAATCCTTCAATTGCCCTCTTTTTCACAATGATTTTAGCAATGCCTTAGTCATTATGTATCAATCAGCACAGAAATTAAAATTACAATACATATTGCTCTTAGGAACTGGGATTTCCTTCAAGGGATTGTTGACTCTCAAACTCAGGGAACCCCTGTTTAACAGAATCAAGAGGAGAGTAGCAAAATATAACAAAGGTAATATACAAGGAATGACACAGGGCAACAGAGTTTTGGTCGATGTTTTGGCTAATGATGGTCTATATGGTGAAGGAGATAGGGAGAAGATACAAAGAGCAAATAGACGAGGCACTAATGATGTATTCCAAATCCTGGAGACAAACACTTCTCTTTGTAGAAATTTAATGGACAAACAGACCATAAACCACCGATGGGAGTTCCATCAACAAACTCTAAAGTCACAACATAGTGACATTATGTGCCACTCACAGAAGATTGCTGGCCAGGACACAAACCAAAAATCAGTAAGAGCATTAAATACTGTGCTGTCATAGTTACTCACCACTGTGTTCCCCAGGAACATAGACTCAAGAGATCCAATCACGAGCGCTTCAGGCCCTGTGTTAATCTAAACCAGTGGTTCTCAACTGGGTGCGATTTTGCCAACTGGGGGACATTTGGCACTGTCTGGAAACATTTCTGGTTGTCATACCTGGAAGAGAGCATGCTACTGACATCTAGTGGGCAGAGGCCAGACATGCTGCTACGAATCCCACAACGCACATGCCAGCCACTTCAATAATTATGTGGCCAGAAATGTAAATTAATGCCAAGGTTGAGAAACCCTGATCTAGATGAAGGAAAGCCAACAGGTTCACTGGTAACTCCAGGCCTTGTTCCCATGCAGGATCAATAAGAAGAGGATGGTCCTACGGTTCAAACGTGCTAACCACCATCCAGAATCTGATGTTAGGAAACACGCATAGATCGTGTATCATTTCTCTTAGGGAAATTTATCATTTGGGTTTGATTAATAAAATCCTCTTGAAGGAAGGATGGATCTCTATTTTAACTTTTAACTACGATGTGGCGATAAATTATAAGGTCTATAGAAGAGAAAAATAAAACACATGTATGGGCTAGGATTTAATTTCCTAGCAATTTTGAGTTAACAATTACCATACCTGCCTCATTCTCCCTCTCAGGAGCCAGTGGACCGTGATAGTAAGTAATAAATAAGTAGGGGTGGCACCTTGAGATGAGTGAGAGTTTTAAACTTCAGAACAGGAAGAAACATGAAAAATCATATAATCCAAAACACTCATTTTATGTCCTAAGGAACTGAGGTCCAGTCCAGAGACATTGATTTGTCCCAAATCACGTATTGCATCAGGAATAGAAACAGGCCTACAACCCAGCTATTACGATTCTTCCATCTGGCACATTTATTTGCAAGAGGTGTGCCCTACCTTTCGAAGGTTGTAACAATGGACCAGTCAAGAGAGTGAGCTGGAGATGATTCTGGCCACATGGAAGAACAGACAGTTCTTGGGAACAGGGGAGCGTTTCCGCAGGGTTGCCATACCAATGAGACAGCTTGCCAGCAAGGGGCACACAGCCACCTTCTTGAAAAAAATTTCAATCCTCCTAAGAAGTTACCAAGAAGATAAATCTTACCATCCACAGTTTGTGTCATTGAAGACAACTTGTTTCGGGACTTTGTAGAATTTTGAGATGTTAACTTACTTCAATTTGACAGCTATGGAAGAGGGAGATGACATTTTTTTAAGGACACCTTAGTTGTGGATCAGCTTCAGTATGATTGAAGGCATGGGAATTATTGTAAATATCCAGGCTGAGAGCAGAGAGTTGTCAAACCAAGTATTCAGTCCCTGAAAAAAATAACACAAGCCCTTGGTCCTATGGTATCTTTAATAGAGTCACAATAATGAGTTAATATGAGATTACATCTTAGAGAAAATGAAGACAACTACGGCTAGGTTTAGAATTAGTTTGACAGATCAGCCAGCGAACTGGATTATAGACGTCAGAGATCTAGTTGAGTTAAATAAAGAAACAGAAGAGATCCCAAGCATGGAGTGCGGACAGAGAGAACAGGTTTGATTTGGGACCAAAGTGCTGTTTTCCACTGAAGAAATAAAATGAGGATGTAAATTGTCTGAAGATGTCTGGGTATGAGAATGAAGGTGAGGTACAGTGGCATAGACTGGAGGCGGCACTAACACTCATTCTGAATTGTGAACTAAGTTTAAAAGCATACAAACAACTGAGAAAAGAGCTTTGGTGTTAAGTGGCATCCCTTTGTTGCAAGAAACTAATTTTTTAAATCAAGTGTCACAGAAGTTTTTTTTTTTTAATTGAAGTATAGGTGATTTACAATGTTGTGTTAATTTCTGCTGTACAGCAAAGTGGTTCAGTTACACATATATACTCTCTATCATATTTTTTTCCATTGTGGTTTAGCCCAGGATATTGAATATAGTTCCCTGTGCTATACAGTAGGACCTTGTTTTCTATCCATTCTCTATATAATAGTTTGCATCTGTTAATCCCAAACTTCCAGTCTTTCCCTACCCCCCCCCTTGACAACCACAATTCTGTTCTCTACGTCTGTGAGTCCGTTTTCGTTTTGTAGATAGGTTCATTTGTGTTGTAGTTTAGATTCCACACATAAGTGATATCCTATGGTATTTGTCTTTCTCCTTCTGACTTACTTGCCTTAGTATGATAATCTCTGGGTCCATCAATGTTGCTGCAAATGGCATTCTTTTTTTATGGCTGAATTATCTTCCATTGTGTATATATATATATATATATATATATATATACCACAGAAGGTTTTTTTTCCCATGGACTGTAACAGAACACCATCCTGCCAAAAAGTGTGATTCAAACAATGACGACATTTCACTGTGAAAGACGCAATAAAACCTACCACTGCAAAAAACATCGATCAACTGATTGGAGTAGTAAGTCTTTTGAAAAATCAGGCATTGATATGCTCAAACCTATAGTGGCCCCACTGGAAAAATACTTGTTACTCAGAGAGAATAATAAGAGAGTAGTTTTTTTTCCCACTGATTAGTACACAGTGTTGATCTAAAATTCAGCCTTTTTTCCTATGAAGGTTCTTTGCCAATATAAAAAAGGAAAATATTTCATAGAATAATTTAAATAAAAAACATGTTTTCAACACATGTGCTTAGTTTTCACTTCTTTTGGAAAGAGACACCTATTTATATTCATATTTTCACTTTGGAACCACAGTTCTTAATGCAGTGTTAATTAAGTTAATCAGGATAACACTTTTTATTTTATTATTATTATTATTATTTTGCGGTACACAGGCTTCTCACTGTTGTGGCCTCTCCCGTTGCGGAGCACAGGTTCTGGACGCGCAGGCTCAGCGGCCATGCCTCACGGGCCCAGCCGCTCCGCGGCATGTGGGATCTTCCCGGACCGGGGCACGAACCCGTGTCCCCTGCATCGGCAGGCGGACTCTCAACCACTGCGCCACCAGGGAAGCCCAGGATAACACTTTGTAGACAGCTACCACCACTGGTGTACGGTTGGAGCTGAGTTTTAATATATTATTTCCATCCGTCTTTAATACTTAAAGGAAGATTCACTTACATTTTGACACTTAAGAATTGAAAATAGTAGATTTTATTTTTGAAAGAGCCATTTACCATTTCACGTTTGTTGGCTGAGCTGATTTATTTACATTATACCCATTGACATTGTAAAGAAATTTTTTTTTTAAATTAAGAGCAATCAGAGTAAAATAACTTCCAGCAATTTCTGGAAGACATGATTACAGTGAGATTGGACTTGGTGAAGACAAACCACCCAGCAGTTCTCTAGCTTACCTGGAGAGTCGACGGACAGTTTTCAGAAAGATCTGAAAACGCAATCAGGAAGGAAGGAGGAAGGGAGAAAGAAAGGAAGGACAGAAAAGAAGGAAGAAGGAAATAAAAGAAGGGAAAAGGGAGGAGGGGGGATCCTTTTGCTCTCACCTAGGTTCATGCCTCTTCTCTTCATCCTGCCCTGGTACAGGTTGTCACGTGCTCCGTTTCATCCATTTCTAAGGACCTGGAGTAATGAGTGGAGCAGTGGGAAGCATTTAAGAACCAAGAAGGGCCCCTTCCTTGCATGTCTCCTTAGGATTATTTTGCTGAATTTGTCTCTCCCCCTTCCCTTACTTTACATTGCATTTCCAAAAGGTGACTTTGTATCCAAGATTTGCCTCATACTTTGTCCTGGAAAGAAAGGTAGGTATAGGAACCATGGTTGTCAACTGTTGCAAAAGCCCCAATCTCAGGCTCAGGGAGTGAGAACAACAGTCTAATAGAGGGCTGGCCTCCCTATTGCACACCCCCTGGGTGAGGAAAAGTTTCCCACCCCTTGGTAAATGGTATGCTTAGAAAGGCACCCAGGTGCCTAATATGAGGGAAGAGGGGAAATGAGTAGTGATGTGGGATAGAAAATTGTGGGCCTGCAGGAATCATGGCGGATGTAGGCAAAAGAATATTTGCAAGTTCTCCTGGGGGTTTTGGACCTGTGAGTTTCCAGCAGGAAACTGAGGACTGAGGAGAATGTGGGAAATATTTGTAGAGAACATAGCAATTTGGAGTTCATTCTCATTCAAGGCCCACGGAAGGAAGGGGAAGGATTTCATCAATATTAGGGCCCTCATCGGAAGGGACCCATTTTGAGAATCAGCTCACTTGGGATGGTCCTACCTGGAGGGGCTAAAAAGACCACATGGAACCAGAGACTTGGTCACAAAATCGATTAAAACACACCTTCTTTGGAGCCCCATTCCCCCTCTTTGAATAATCCTTCAGAGGCTCCAGGGAAGAGACTTCTTTTTTCATCTGGTTTCCATCATAAACCAACTCAGCTAAAGCCTGAAGTCCTGTCAGCATTAGTGATGGGCCCAACGAACCTCTCCTTTTGAAGATTGACCTTAGGGGCTTCCCTGGTGGCGCAGTGGTTGAGAGTCTGCCTGCTAATGCAGGGGACACGGGTTCGAGCCCTGGTCTGGGAAGATCCCACATGCCGTGGAGCAACTAGGCCCGTGAGCCACAACTACCGAGCCTGCGCCTCTGGAGCCTGTGCCCCGCAACAAGAGAGGCCGCGATAGTGAGAGGCCCGCACACCGCGATGAAGAGTGGCCCCCACTTGCCATAACTAGAGAAAGCCCTCGCACAGAAACGAAGACCCAACACAGCAAAATAAATAAATTAATTAATTAATAAACTCCTACCCCCAACATCTTCTTAAAAAAAAAAAAAGATTGACCTTAGGAAGAGTCATGGAGGCAGTTGTGCTTCTAAATCCTTGGGTCAGGTTAGAGGCAGGGCCAGGCACAGCTGACCCAGGCAAGGACAAGTCCACTGCACTAGGCCTTGGAGAAGGACCTCCGACAGTGTGCTGAAGATGCACAGACACTCCCTAGCCCTTAAACACACCTGCCTGGACCCCATTCTAGCCACACCTGAGCTGACTTGTCTCTTAGTGTCACTGAATAATTTGCAAAACTGTTCCTGGTCACTGCCAAGAACAGGCTAAGTTATGCCTTATCGTGGAGAATTGGTGATTAATAGCGTTCGCTTCGTTTTAATGTGCAAGGCTGTGGACCATGCCTAGAGGATGGCCAGGAATCCTGCATCCTGCTTGGATACAGAAATGCTCTCCAGTACACTTTCCCAGTCTGGGGAACATGACCGAATGCCGATCCCCGAGGTTCTGAGCCCTGAGTGTGTATACCAATGTTGATTCTGGAGGAATCCCAGGCAATTCCTATGTCACCTCCAAATTTCTCTACAAGGAAGGAATGAGGTAGAGGGGGAGCTACTTCAGGACATGCTGCTTTCTATAGCTTTGTAAAACATTTTTTAAATTGTGGTTAACATGATACTTAAAATAACTACTAGGAATCCAGATGGTTTCAATAAATATTCCAGATACACTTAGTAAAATATATTATCCCCGGGCTTCCCTGGTGGCGCAGTGGTTGAGAGTCCGCCTGCCGATGCAGGGGACACGGGTTCGTGCCCCAGTCCGGGAAGGTCCCACATGCTGCGGAGTGGCTGGGCCTGTGAGCCATGGCCGCTGAGCCTGCGCGTCCGGAGCCTGTGCTCCGCCGCAACGGGAGAGGCCACAACAGTGAGAGGCCCGCGTACAGCAAAAAAAAAAAAAAAAAAAAAATTACCCACTCATTAATTCCAAATAAAATATAGTAATGACTACAGATATATATTTTATTATTTTAAGACTCCGTTAAAAAGGAAAGACAACTTTGCTTCTACATAAAAGAGATCTATATGCAAAACGTGTCTAGTTTTATATCTTACTCCTCAATTCCTTGCATTTGCCCAAACCTTAGTATACCAGGGCCCTGGAAACTGCTATCATGATGGCAGTAGATACAGAAATTGAAAATTAGACTAATTAACAAGCTGGAATGGCAGCTCTTTTTTTACCTAAGGGAAGGATGGAGTGATGTTTCCACACATCATGAAATCTAGTTGCCTCAAGGGAAGAAAATATCACGTTCAAGTTACCTCTTACTCATGATTTTTTCTTTTCCCTTTGTGGATCATATCATAATTTGAACGACCTCATCAAATAACTGGAGGGTTATAAATATTAGCCTGATTCCAGTCTTATAGAGCATGGTATGGTGAATCTTATAAAGATATATAAAATCTCTTATTACACATCTAGTGCTCCAGGAACAAACTTATTGATCACATGTACTATTGTTGCAGCAAAAATAGAAATGAAGTTTTCCATCCCCTGAGAACAAGGAAAATAAAGGGAACAGTGAACAGGCTAGAGAAGAAACATAACCTGGCCTGAAAGAGTTAATCACTCCTTGTTTTACTTTAACTGTCACTAATTTGTAGTAACTAGATTTGTACTTTACAAAGCTAACCTTACTATGTAAATTATTCCGTAAATTACACTATGTAATTTACATTCGGCACCTATCACCCCTAACTGTGTGAGTTACATCCCGTGTCTCTCACTTCGAAACCTTATTATGTCCCGAAACCTTATTATGTCCCGGCACTTACATTCTATATGCCCCTCCTAACAAGTCACCCCCTATAGCTTTTGCATTTCAGAAACAAGGTCAGGGGCCGATAAACCAGAGGCAAACGGATGCAATTACCAGACTGCAGGACCCCAATTACCGGGTGGCCTGACGCCAGCGATGACTGTTTTGAAATAATGCAAAGGAAAGGAAGAATGCAAGACCTCCACTGCTTTGATCATTATCATATACCCCACCCGGACTGCGATCCCCACATATAAAATCTTCCGTGATTTCCAAGGTGGGAGGGCACAGTTCTTGAGGTGCTAGCCTGCTGTGTCTTCCCTTCTGCCTAGCAGAAAAATAAAGCCATCTCTCTCTTCCTCCAAAATTCCTGTCTCCGTATTTCTGTTTGGCCTTGGTGCACAGGAAAGCTGGTATTTCAGAAACACTATGAAATATCATTTCTGCAATAGAAATGTGAGTTTATACTAAAAAATTATCAGATGATGTTGAATTAAATGTAACCTTAAAAATATTCGGTCAAGTGGTCAGTTTTTTTGTGTAAGGAAATCACTTTTCCCTTACCTGAAAATTGTGCTGTACTATGTAGAAATGATAAATGCTAGAATCCTGCTTTGTAAATCACACATTTGGTTGCACCAGAGTGGATACATGGATTCAGAACCTGGCTGACTGGCCAGCTCAGCACCCTACAGCTCCTTCTCTCCTATCCTAGCAGCAAACTGTAGAGCAGGGCCAGTGTTCGCTTCTAGGATAAGCAGGCACATCTCCGGAAAGGCCTCTAGCACTTACTTTTTAACTTCATTCATAGTAGCAACTGTTTGTTTCCCAGAAAGAAGGCTATCTGTTTTACTAGACTGTTGGTTGCCAGCCTTGAAATCTGACTCATTTTAGACTGCATTTGATAACAAATGACTATTTTCTGAAAGAGAATTCATTCTAATTTGTTTTTCAATTCAAAGTTATTGTTAACATCAGCATTACAAGACTGGTTTCTTAAATATTAATTGGAATGATCCTTTAAATGTGCACTGTTTTATGACTAGGCCCATAAAGTATGTAAATTTGTGAATGTAAATATATTTCTAATTTATTATCCCTTTTTAAAGATAACAGTAAACAAAACTTCCTCAGTTATTACAGTGAAATGTGAATAATGAAATTCTCTGGAGAACCACTAGATGGTGCTATATAACCTATTAAATATAGCCTACCACCTTGTTTTCACCGTTCTCTGTTTTAGGCTCCTTCCAGATGGCTTTTTAATGATTGCAAGTCCAATTTTAACTAATATTTATTTAACGACTTCTATAGATAGTGATCAAATGGCATTGTACTAGTTGAATGACCTTGGACAAGTCAGTTATCCTCCCTGTGCCTCAGTTTCCTCATCCATGAAATGGGCAGAAGAGTCTTTCCTCGTGCAGGACCCCACGTCATGGCCTCTTGGTCGTGGCAGAATACACCAAGGGTGAGCCTATGACCTAAAAAGAGTGATTCAGAATCCTTCCCTGGGTTTTTTTCAAACTAGAATTAGGAAAAGCCAGCCAGTGCCTCCTTAGAAGTTTGATTTGGGTTATCATCACTTTAGCCAGAGGAATTCTTACTAATCCAGGTGGTCACTCATTCTGTTCATTAAAAAGTATAGCGAGGGCTTCCCTGGTGGCACAGTGGTTGAGAGTCCGCCTGCCGATGCAGGGGACACGGGTTCGTGCCCCGGTCCGGGAAGATCCCACATGCCGTGGAGCAGCTGGGCCCGTGAGCCATGGCCGCTGAGCCTGCGCGTCCGGACCCTGTGCTCTGCAACGGGAGAGGCCACAGCAGTGAGAGGCCCGCGTACCGCAGGAAAAAAAAAAAAAAAAGTATAGCGAGCAGTTTAAGTCCTTAAGAACCCCATAATCTGTTCAAGTCTAACTCCCATCGTATTTAATAATACCAAAAGAGAAAAAGTGCAAAGACGTCAAAAGGCAAAATAAGGAGAATAAGTTCCAAGCTTGTGACCCATTAGATATGAGTAGAACCTTGAAAGGAAGTGCCTCCCCAGAAATACCAAGCACTTTGCAAATGGATGTTAACTCTTACAACCATCACTTCAGTCCTAAAAGCCTGGATGGCTCAGCTTTCCCAAATATTCTGCTACTGGGAGGATCAATAGTTTTGGAGGGTAGGTAAGTGGCATAACTTTATTCTGTTAACTTATAGTGGTCCTGATTCTACTCTTAAAAACTAATGGAATAAATATATATTTCGCAGTACTTACATTCTCAGACATTCAAGACTAAAGGAAATAGTAAAAGATACTAGGGTTCTGGTGCAGAACCTCAAAGCAATAAACCAATGTAGATCTCTCTCTCTTTCTCTTTCTCTCTTTCCTCTCCCTCTCCCTTTTTCTCCAGCTCTCTCTGTCTCGGCAGAAGAATGTAGTATCTTGCGATCTATTAATGTCTTTGAAAGCAGAGTCTTAAGATGGGGACACTGCTGGGGGACAGGATCAGAAAGAACCTGGAGACTCATCTATTGTTTCATGCCTTTTTCAGACCCAGCAGGAACATACCCTAAATTAACTTGGAGCAGTACAGAATCACTCCTCTGTTGATCAGTATGCAGGTCAAATACAGCTGTCTGATGTATGGAGGAGCAATGTAAAACATAAAAAGTAAAAACATGCTTTTAAAAAAGTGTTTTATGACTTTAAAAAGTTTGTTTTCATTCATCCTCTACATCATTGCAATAAAGAACACTGTGGGTTCAAAACGATTAAAAAAAAAAACTCAATAAACCATCACTCTTCCTCTGTAACAGCAGTGTCATTCTTCCAAACTTTCCCACCTTCTTTCTTGTTGAAAGTGGCCCAACAGTTTCCAGCTCTTGAAGATCGCAGTATTATTAAGAATATCTGTGAAATGCCACTTCCCTCCACCCACTGTAGTTATTTCAGCCAATTCACTTTTTGTCCCTTTTGAATTCATTACTTTTACTCCAGTTCTATAACCATTCCTAAACCACATTCCAGCGATCTCAGATTGAATTACAGTAATCTCTTCCTTACTCTCTTTGTCTTCCTGAGATTTATTCTCTCTCTGACTGCAAGTAATCTTTAATCTTTTCTTCTAGTATCCATAGTATATCTCTGTTTCTTTGTATATCAAAGCAAAACTCTGTTTTGACATTTGAAACCTCCATGAATTCTTATTTACTTACGCACTGACTTTGTATTTATTCGTTCATTTGTTCAAATAAATAAAAACATTTTTGAGTGCTTACTAATGTCCTGTGTTTGGGGTCCTAGAGATAGAGCAATGAAAAAAACCAAAGCTCTACCATCTTGTAGCTCCCATTTTAGACAGGAAAAATCAATTACTATAGAGTATGTTAAATGCAGATAAGTGCTATGAAGGGGGAAAAAAGCATGGTAAGAAAGATAGAGATTGTTGAATGGGCACAAGTTTGTACAAAGAAATTACGATATTGGGACAGTCAGAGAAGGCGACATTTGAAAAAAGACCAGAGGAGGTGTGGAGGTGAGGCAAGTGACTATTTTAGAGAAGAACATTCTTAACGGAAGGGAAACAATGCTTCAAAAATCCTGAGTCATGAGTGTGCATGTAGTGTTTGAGGAAAAAGCAAGGAGTCCAGTGTGAAAGGGGAGAGTGGGACAGGACCAGGGCAGAGAGAGTGAGGGAGCCAGAACCCCTGGCCTCCGTGAGCCATACGTGTACCGTAGGTTTTGCCCTGGGAGAGATGGCAAGTCGTTTTAAGGTTTGAGAAGAAGAGCAACATGTTCTGACATGCAGTTGAAAATATCACTCTGGTCACCCTGTGGACATTACTTACGTAGGAAAGAGAGCAAGTGTAGAAGTAGGGAGATGCTCTTAGGGAAGTGATCATTTTCCTTTGGACCGTGGTGGTAGCAGTGAGAATAGTGAGAAATGAGACTATATGGAAATTATTTTGTATTTACAGCTGACGAGACTACCTGATTGCTTAAGGAGTTGTGTAGGGAAGAAGAAAGGAGTCAAGAATTTTGAATTAAATAACTGGAAAGGTGGAGTTATTACTGTTGTTGGAAAACTGCTGAAGATACCTGAGTAGTCATTAACAGAAAGATTCTACATCTTTCACTTTGGCCTCCTTCCTTGCCTTAGTCTATATGTTTCATTTCCTTTGCTTAGATTCCTCTTCCCTTTCGCAACATTCCCATTCAATTGAGAATATTTATGAAGCACTCATAATTGGCAAAACCCTGGTCTAAAAGCTGGGAAGGGTATAAAATATGTAAGATGTGGCTTCACACATCCCAATCCATATGAGAGGAATATTACATGCATTTGTGATAATACAGCAATATCATTCAAATATGCACATTTTTATGGATAAATAAACTTCTGTGAGCAAAGAACAGTGAATAGGTACATATGCAGTAGGGATGTAACTATGAGCAAGACATGGCCCCCGTTTTCAAGAAGCTTATAACATATGCTGAAAGTTCAGTGAAAGTTCAATGAAAAATATGGAAAGAATGAAACAGAATTAAGGCAGAAATAGATCACTGTCAGCCAGGGGAATTCAGTAAATGGGTCAAACCTGCAGTTCTCTCAAGGCCAGCTTGAGTTTTATCCTTCCATGAGGTTTTCCCTAACTAAATGTATCGATAATAAGTTTCCTGAACACCTACATAAAATCAGCACTCATCGATTTTCGCTTAGGTTTATATTTTCTTAGAAGTATCCATAAGTTATACTCTTGAATGTAAACATGAAAGCAGGAACTTCATCTTATTTAGTTTCCTTTGAAATTTGTGAACACTAAATATTGTAAAAACATTACAAAATATACCTGAATATTATAAAATGTCTTATATTGCTTTAAAATGCTTTTGGAAAAGGACTGTGGAAGGGTAGGAGAGTCTTCCCAAAAGTCCAGAAAACTTCCACCTTTTGAATATATATATATATATATATATATTTGTCTATATATACAAATATATATATATCATCCCAAACAGGAATCCACTAAATGTTGAAAGACTTAGTACAATGCTTGTTCCCTAATTTTAGTTCTTAGACTTTAAATCAAGCAACTGCACTATTTCCACATATTCCGTACAATTGCTATCAATCATGAGATGTGTGATTTAAAGGTTCCTTTCATCAGGCATTGCATGTTACTTTAACTTCCTCTGAAATATTTCTGATTTAAAGCACTATGACTTTGTGATAAAGATTAAAAGAAATAATGTATGGAAACACTATAGAGTTTGAAGCATTCTGTAAAGGTAGCATATTTTTCTAAACTACTAAAACCTGCTATTATGCTAGTTCTGTCCATCTTTGGCAAGATGGTTTTGGTCAAAATGGGGAGTTTCATCTAGAATGGTTGACACTAGTTTGTTGCATTGATGATTTTTTTTACACTTCAGAGGTGTATACTTTTATGTGGTGTGTGTGTGTGTGTTTGTGTGTGTTCTTTAAACAAAATTTTCTTCAGGTTGCCTCAGACCATCAATGACCTTCATAGTATGAAGTTTTTGCCTTTTAAAAGTGCTGAGATTGACAAAACGTAGTGAAAGAAATCACTGCACAATACTGATCTTTTCACTTTGTCAGGCACTCTGTAGTTGGTTAAGCAAGATTTGAGATTATCTTAATAATGTAAACAGGCATATCATTTTTTCTTAGACTTCTTTATGCAAAAGAAAAACCAAAAATGAAAAAAAAGACAGCAAAGAAAAAATCATTCAAGTGAAGAAAATTTGTTCACACGCACATCGACTAGCTCAAAATCCATAAAATTTACTGACTTTTAGTTGGTAGATTCAGGGAATGTTTATTCGTTTGTGTAACGATTTTACATTCTTCATTTCTAAAGGCAATTCAAAAGGTTTTCATATTCTTCATTTCTACAAAACATTTAAAATAGTGAATGAAAAACGAAATTTACAACATCATTCAGCTACATGGCAGAGACAAAAATCAACTAATTATAGTTTTCATACATAGCAACAAATAATTGGAAAATATAGTTGAGAAATATCCTGTTTACAATTGAAACAGATATTTTGGAATACCTGAAAATAAGGCCAATACATAAGTGCAAGACTATATAACAACGACAAAAAAGAAACATTATTAAGGACCACTTAAAATAATCAAAATCAACAGGTAGATTATGTTCCTAGCAAAAATACTCTAATATTATAAAGACATGAATTTTCCCAAGTAAATGTATAAAGCTAGATAATCACAGCAGGATTTCCATAAAACTTGATAAGCTAATTCTAAAGTTCACATGAGAGAGAAAATGGAAATAAGGAAACAAGAAAAGATTTAAACGAATAAGAGGGGACAAGCCCTACCAGAAAGCAACATGGTTTATGAATTTATTATAATTAAAGTAGCATATATCAGCATAGGAATAGATCAATGAACAGACTGGGTATGCAGAAAAGACAACATTATTATCGGAATATAGAATATTATAAAAATAGTATGATAATTAACAGCATGCATTCTGGAGCTAGCATGGCTGGTTTCAAGTCTGAGTCTGACACTAAACTGTGACCTTGGGAAAATTATTTAATCTCACTGAACCTTGATATCCTAATGTATAAAATGGGGGTAGTATCAGTACCTATGTATTTTTAGGATTAAATTGATAAATCATATAAAATACTTGAAAGGTTGGACTACCTTCATCAGCAAACAAAAGATGTTATTTATAACATTCATCATCACAGTAAGACAAAGAACAACAACTAGTACGATTATCAGTGGAGAAAGGATAACTGATTATTCGTTTACTTAAACCAGACTTAAATTACTATATCACATCATTCACAAAAATAATTTCCAGATTTATTTGAAACAACTAATTTTTAAAATTTTTTAAATGATATCTGAATTAAAGCTATGCATAAAATATAATTATAATGTTGTAATGGGAAGGCCTTTCTAAGCTAGATATAAAGACTAACAGCTATAAATATAATGATTGAAAAATGTATCCACATATTAATTAAAAATTTTGTGCAAAACACCATAAAGTCAAAAGGCAAAAGACATTCTGGAGACAATCTTTACAAATAGAATATAGAAAAAGTTGTACTAAGATTTCCCAGTGAAGTATAGAGTAACTTAGGATGGCTACTATATTCATATTAGGGAAATTTAATTATTGATGAAGGAGGATTTAGGGTAAGAAGATAAAAATTTATTAAAGCACTGCCATATGAAATTTGACAGTTCTGAGCTATTAAACTAGTAGAATTAGGGGAAATTTAATAACAAACTTAAATGTGTATAACATTTACATAATAACTACTAGACTTGTTAAAAATCTCCACTGAGATTAAGACTGAATATGGAATGGGATTGAAATCAGATGCCTGATAATACTTTGGCTATAATGACATTAAATTGAATTATCAAGGGTTGATATTCATGAGCATTTATAGAAGTAATGCAACAGAAGTTTGGCTATGCAATACCCAACTGCAAACTTCCACAACAGCAAAAAGCAAGAGTGAATAAAACATCTGTGGTAGAGTAGCAATTTCTGCCATTCACAAGTAGCAATCTTAATCCAGTATACGAATTAAACCATAGGTTTTTGGTCCTAATGTTAAATTAAAATATGTGTACATTTAGTCCAAGAGATTGTAGAACAGACTTTATTGAGAGGGCTGAAATTAGGCTAAACCCAAAGTATTACATGGTGTGGGTAGCCTGCTTAGAGATAAAAAGATAAATCATGGTGTTTACAACCCAAAGAGTCTATGATTCTTAAATTATTATCTAAAATGTAATCCAGATAACAAATGTGGTAGGTGGCTGCATACCTATGTCAGTAAAGGTCAAGACAATGGCACATATCCAAGCTAAATTACTGTCCAAAAACAGAGGATAGATCTGAAAATATCAGCTTTTCTCCGTCACTAGAAATTTACCAACCAATCCAATCTCTATACTAACCAGCCTCAATGTGCCCAGCTCTCTGCTGAAGACAATGAGGGAAACAAGAGTATAATTTTAAGATATTTACTATCTGAGTGGACAATTATAAAATAATCCAAGATTAACCAAGCGTTTCTAACAGTGTCACACTGTTTATTAGTTCTGTGGAAATTCAAGAATAGTAGAATTTGGTATAATATAATTATATTCCTAAAGTATTAATTGACAATAATAGCTAACATTTATTGATAGCTTACAGTGCCAGGCACATAGTAATTATCACTGATCATTAGCTATAATTAGTGCATGTTTCATGCACTGTGATATGAATTACTTTCACCATTGTATTAATTATCACATAAATTAGGTCTATTAAAATAAATTCAATAATATATGTTAAATTTATAAATAGATGAATGAATGAGTTAGTGTGAAAAAAACTGAGGTTCAGAAATTTTAAATAACTTGCCTAAATTCATATGAAAGAAGGATTTGAAACTTAAACTAAACCTTAAAACATGGGTAACTTTTGGACAGGAAAGGAAGACAGACATACCAAGTATGGAAAATGACAAAAGGAAAAGTACACAAGCAAAACAACCACATACTTATGGGGAAGAGAGACAATAAGTCTAAGAAGACAGAGAATATGTATTAGGGAATACATTTTGGCATAGGATGGGGACAGTGCAGCCCCTTAAAGTCTAAGAAGAAGAGTTTGAACATGACGCAGTGACTATAAGAGTGACATGAGGAAAATTTTAATAAAGGTGTAAACTGGCAGCATTGGACAGTGTGGATTTAGCAGAAAGAATCTATCTAGGGCTTCCCTGGTGATGCAGAGGTTGAGAGTCCACCTGCCGATACAGGGGACACGGGTTCGTGCCCCGGTCCGGGAAGATCCCACATGCCGCGGAGCGGCTGGGCCCGTGAGCCGTGGCCGCAGAGCCTGCGCGTCCGGAGCCTGTGCTCCGCAACGGGAGAGGCCACAACAGTGAGAGGCCCGCGTACCGGAAAAAAAAAAAAAAAAAAAAGAATCTATCTAATATAGAAAGTATTTGCAGTAGTTTAGGATCTGGGTTTTGATAGTGATTGCACAGGAAGTTTAATTAAAAAGATAAGCCTAGGAAATAGTTTGAAAGAAAAAAATGGATGTAGAAGCAAAGGAAAAATATTAAGCAATGAAGAACTCAGTGTTTAGTGGGAAAGTATATAAAATGATGATTTCACTAAAAGAAAAAAGATATAGAATACAGTTTTTCTCAACTAAAAGAAAAATAGAATAGAAATCGATGCTAGTTAGGGGAAAGAGGAAAAATTCACATGACATTTGAGGTGATAGTATTATTTCCACATGTAGAGAGCCTGTGCATATGTGAAAAGATCAGACTAGGATACCGGTGAAAAATCAGGCTTAGAGATTAAGATTTTTAAGTTATGGTATGAAAAACATGTGGGAAAAATATGAAAAAGGAGACAATGGAAGAGGACCTAAGTTCAAGTTCTGATTGTGAAACTGAACTTGAGTAAGTCACTTAACATCACTGAAACTCAGTTACTCCACATTTTAAATGGAGAAAATAGTATTTACTTCACAGTATTTTGAGCATACAAAGTGAAATGCCCTTGCAAACTGTAAAGCTATGTAGGTAAAGAGCTGTTATATATTTAAAGTCATGAGAATGAAAAGGTAGATATTTTAAGCTACGTATTTCTTAAGGGCTTCGAAGTTGAGACCTTAGCCTTCCCTTGATCAAAGATCCACATTACTGTGCTACAGAGTGGATGATTTATTATTACACACATTAAAAGGTCAGTTGGCCAGTCTGCTTCTGAAACACAGTAAAAATAATACCTAAGCCTTTCTAAATTCTGACAAAATCTTTGAATAATCATCTTTGGTGCTTGCTTAATTGGAGAAATATAATTTTAACTAGAAAATAAATCAGAGAAATTTCCAATTCAAAAGTTCTTCTTATGGCATATTTACATGAGTAAAGAAGCATCCTAAATATTGCTCATACTTAATCTTTATTATTAAAAAGTTTTAAACCTTGAAATTGCATAATATTATATTATAAAATGACACACTTAAGCACATGATAATGTGCTTAAGAATGTGCTTAAGAATGCATGATAATGAATTCTTGATTTTTATTAGACTTAAAGTTACTAATTGCATTGAAATAAATAATACTGCCTTAGGAAAAATTGAAACATAGATGCCTGAACAGAGTACAAGTTCTTAAAGAAGCAGGACCAGGTAGGTTTTCTGTCCACAGACTATGTTTATAATATTATTTGATTTGTAAAGATTAACCTGAAAAATTTTTTATCCATTTTGGTTAAATGAATCTTAGTATTTCTTAAGGAAATCGCAACTCAAATTTGAGTACATAATGACAATTTATTATTTAGCATAAATTCCAAGTAAATTGTGATTACATTTTACTTTGCCTTTTTCTCTGTATTTTTGGTATGCTAGCCAAAGTCTGAGCTATTCATTATAGAGTCACAGACATCACATTTCCACCTTCCAAAAGTATTTAAAGGATTATATGGAAATTATCCCAATTCTCATCAATATGCTTAAGCCTTCCCAGACAGGAACTATTTCTTATCTTTGCATACCCAGGACCTTGGACAGTGCCAGGCATAAACTAGGCATTTATCTATTTGGGAGCATATGAGTACGTGAATGATTTTGTCCTGCTGCTATATTTGTCTTATATATTGCTGGAGATACTAATCACCAGGGCTTGAACATCTTTTTATTTTGCTGTAATGATATTGTTTGAATGCAAAACACTCCGAAATTGTGTTATTTCATTTTTAATGCAAGATATTACACTTGGAAAATAAAATCTGTTACACTAAAATTCATATTAATATAAAAAATTATTCAAGATATTGACCTCATTTTACATACAAAACCACAATATTAATGTAAGAGAAATTTAAAATAAATAAAATGCCCTTTCTAAAACAGTGTTTATTTTCATTCTTGTCTTCAAGTTCACCAAGGAATTCTTAAAGGTAAGAAGAACTTCATACTTTCCTCCACACCACTCCCCCTCCCATCACCACCAAAAAATAAACAAAACTAGAAGGGAAAAGAGAATTTTCCGGTCATTTAAAAATACTATTACTGGGAAGTATTATGGATTCTTGTACATCGTAAAGGCACATATTCTGAATTCCCTTTTCCCCCTGAATTTCCTTTAAATGCCTATCTTATAATAAATATATTAGATGATTCCTGTTACCCGCATGCACTACTATAAAGATTATGGATCCTGGTAATTGTTCCTTGTATTCACAGTGGAAACTGGAACTTAATAAAGGAGAGAAGAAAATGTACCGAAGGCAAACCCATCTGTAAAGGATCGCTGTAAACCGGTATTTATTCGGTTTGTACTAAATTAGTCGTGGCATGACAAGAACCCTTTGTCTGTGGGACCGTTGGTCTGGCAACCATCATCTACCCGTGGAAAAGACGTCTGAAGACTCCGCCCGGGCTGGGGGTGGGGAAGGCGCGCCGCGTGGAGAGCTCGACTGAGAATTAAAGGGAGCGAACAAAGAGAACTCCCAGCAGCCGCCCGCCAGCGCCTTGCCGCTGCATCAGGAGACGTCAGTCAAGCCCGGAAGGCTGTTGGAATCCGCCTCCCTGCGAAAAGCTCAAGTAAATAATTGATGGCGATTGACGCGGTCCAGGACAAAGCTTTGAGGAAAGCCAGTGCATCCGATTTCGAGCGGTTTGGGAATCTTCCGCCGAGTAAGGGGTATGCGAGTGCAGCGAGGACTGTGAGCTTGGCTACCGGTCTTCCATCGCGGGCGTGGCTCTGGCCTTTTTGTCTTCTTGCCGCCCGCCCCTCCGCCTCCGCACTCCGCCTTCTTCTCTTCCCTTTTGAAAGTAGCCTCTCTTTGGTTACTTCTACGCAGTCCTCCCTTGCAATCCCGCCCCCTCCCCTGCCCAGTCCGGTGAGGCCAGCTCACGAATATCAGTGCACTTCCCGGGGAGCGTCTGGCACGGCTTGGTACCTTGCGTGTTCGCCTGCTCAGAGCCGCATCTCCAGCCCAGCCGCGGGCCGCCAAGGAGTAATCCGTTCTTCCGGCCGTTGAGCCTCCACGTTAACGCCATTGTTTGGAGAAACAGAGTGGGTGTGGAACTGGGGCGAACCGGTCCAAAGTCAAAAGTGCTCAGCCAGATAGTCGCATATATAAAACTACGAAGTTAAACTCTCCTCGTCTCCGAAAAGACACAGTAAGAACCCTGAGGTCCCCGGAAGATCAGAAGGAAAGCGCTGTTGATTTGCTCCAGCCTCAAAACATCGCCTCTGCCAAGAAGTGAGCAGTTCTGGATTTTCTAAAGGGATGGGGAGGGTGAGTGGGCAGATAAAACTTGAGATTAAAATTGTTGGTTTAGGCCGTGCTGGGGTTGCTGGGTTGGCGAATTTCATAGGAGAAGCCTCAAAGAGACACAGCATCCTGGTACTTTGTGAGAACCACGTGACAGCAGCCAGGTACCTTTGATTGTGGGAGCCGAGTTCCTGGAACTCGAGCTTTCTCTTGCGATAGCGCTGTATGGGGGCCGAATTAAGTGTTCTCTGGTGGCTCTCAGCTTCAGAGTGGTTCTGCCTAATTCGAAACAAAAATAAGTTTGCATTGGCAATATAACTTATTTGGGTGATCCCGGTTAGTGTGACCTGCTAGTGAACTAGACCAGATATTCTAGGAGCATGTTGCTCTGGGAGAACACGTAGAAAATAAGTTGATGGATGACTCCTCCCTCTCCCTCCTCATGTCTTCTTTGTTCACTGTTATTTTCCAAATTGAGTTGGAAGGAGATCCCAGAAAGAGAAAGGGAGGTGGAGGAGCCTTCCAGTAATATTTCTTTATAAAATGAGGGGTTACTACACATTGACTAAGCTATGATACTTAGACAATAACAGGACTAATGCTAGTAAAGTAACTAGCAAGTATCTCCTCCCCTAATAGGATTTTTTTTTTAAGCAGAACTTTCTGCCTAGTCATGCCCTTTTCAGTCATGCCCTTTAGAGAGAAATTATATTTCTAAGGAAAACGCACCTAACTGACTAGCTAAGCAGCTGGATCACTAGGGAGAAAAAACCAGGAGGCAGTGGGTTTTGAGTTGCTATTTTCCAGATTTTAAAAGCCAGTGATGGATTTATCTTGGAAAAAATACAAAACAGAAGTTGATCTTACCACCGTGAGTGAGGATGCACCAGCCTTCTTGGGTGCAGGGTCATTCTGTTTTAGCATTTGGCTTCATGGAAAGGACTGGGCACTTTAAAAGTACACCTTTGCCTGTTATGTACCATCTGAGAAGGTGCTTAATAAATGAAAATACTTTGTTTAGCAATTACACTTAAAACTAAAGCAATTCACAAGAACATTGAAATTTAGATAAGTGTAGAAAAAGTTATCACCTGTAATTTAAGAAATTGTGCAGAGCCACCAATAAATTTTTCCAAATGATTTTTAATTTATTTCTCAAAACTAAAAAATAAATAAATTAAAAGAAAAATCCCTTCAGTGCTGCTAATGACTAAACCACATAGATGATTTTTAATGCCATATTTTCTTGAAACTGAAGTTGGCTTAAAGTCATTCATTATTTATATTTTCTTTTAATTCTAGTTTAAAGGAAATTGGGTGTATTTCTCTCACAAAATGCAACATTAAGGGCTAGAGCTGTTTGAGAAAAATATCATTTATCCATAACACGTGTTCTCTAAGAAAAACCCTTTCATAACTCTTTTCATCTAATTGACACTTGGGAATATCAATTAAAACTTTCTCCATGAAATTAGGCTTTGAAACGCAGATTTGATAGTGAGGAAACCAAAGCTGAAAAATCAGGGTATTGACAGTTCTAGCCTTTGGACTTCTTTTCCTTCTGAAGCTTCTTGACCTTATCTTCTTAAACAAACAAACAAAAAACTCCCTTCCCATCAGTTCCTTTCTGATTCCATCCTTGCCATAACCTGCTACCGTGAGAATGGGAGGTTCAGCGGCTTTCAGATCTTCATTTTACTGAGGTGGCGTAAGATGGAGATAGCGCCCCCCTGGGCAAAATGAGAATTGACAATTCTACATCCTAGTTCTAAAGTCTAGTCTTCTATTAAGCGCCGTCCAAATCTCATTTTCTATGGCTTCTCTTGTTATGGAAAATCACTCTTTGCTCTGTAACAATGCAGACACGCTGTGTGCTTTCCTTCTTTTGTTTCTGTCCCAGATTAGAAAGGAAGGTTGCTGGCAGTGAGGAGGGAAGAGAGTGACCTGGTGATAGACTATTGTAAATCGCCTCTGATAGATTCTTCCTAGACCGCAATGAGTCAGCCACCGACGGGGGGCGCTGCCCCTGCCACAGCCGCAGCTTCTGCCGCCACAGCTGCCACTGAGGCTCGCTTGCACCCGGAGGGCAGCAGCAGAAAGCAGCAGCGTGCTCAGTCACCCGCTAGACCGAGAGACAATTCGGTCCGACAGACCACCGCGGCCACCCGGTCCCCGGTAGGGGCTGGCACTAAACTCAATTCTATTCGACAGCAGCAGCTGCAGCAGCAGCAGCAGCAGGGCAACAAGACCGGGAGCCGCACGGCGCCTCCGGCCAGCGCCCGAGGAAGCGGAGGAGGGGCGGAGAAGGCCGCGCCCCTGGCGCCCAAGGGGGCCGCGCCGGGAGCTGTCCAGTCCTTGGCTGGTGCTGAAGTGGCCCCCGTGGCGACCCTGGCCCCGGTGGGTGTCAGGAGGCCTGGCGCGTCGGAGGAGCCGCCCCGGGAGCTAGAGCCCGCGTCCTCTAAACTCGGGGAACCCCCTCCTCTCGGAGAAGGAGGAGGAGGGGGTGGGGAAGGAGGAGGAGCCGGCAGCGGCTCTGGGGAAAGGGAGGGGGGCGCTCCGCAGCCGCCGCCGCCGCCCAGGGGCTGGCGAGGGAAAAGCGTACGCGCTCAGCCGAGGGGCGGCAGCGGCGCGGAGGGGGCCTCCCCCTCGCCATCCACCTCCTCTGCGGGCAAAACCCCAGGCTCCGGCAGCAGAAACTCTGGGATTGGCGTTGTGGGGCCTGGCAGCGGTGGCGGAGGGAGCTACTGGAAGGAAGGATGTCTGCAGTCTGAGCTCATCCAGTTCCATCTCAAGAAAGAGCGGGCGGCGGCGGCGGCGGCCGCGGCTCAGATGCACAGTAAGAACGGCGGCGGCGGCAGCAACCGCAGCTCTCCGGTCGCTGGCGCCCCTGCCATTTGTGAGCCCCTCGCAGTCCCTCCCACCTCCCCAATGGCGGCGGCAGCAGAGGGCCCCCAACAGGGCGCAGAGGGCAGCGCGAGCGGCGGCGGCGGCATGCAGGCAGCGGCGCCCCCTTCGTCGCAGCCGCACCCGCAGCAGCTCCAGGAGCAGGAGGAAATGCAGGAGGAGATGGAGAAGCTGCGGGAGGAAAACGAGACTCTCAAGGTGAGGAGGGTGTGGGGGACGGGTTGGAGGAGGGGAGGTGTGGGCCTCGGAGCATTAGGGCGTGTCCTGGCGGGAGTGAGAGGCTGCTAACCTGTTAGGGAGCCTTCAAGAGGGAGGGGAACAGGAAATGAGGGGAGGGGGTCCCTAGGCCCTTTCCGGATCTAAAAGGGCTTTGCGATCAGCAGCGTTAGGTTTTTATTTAGATCCAAATCTGGGCCTTCGTTCCTCCTATTATTATGGTTTGGCTCACTTTTTCACGGACAGAGCTGGAGTAGGAGAGCGAGGGAAGGCCTAAAGAGGGTCCATTTTTTCTAGTTTCTTCTTGTTCATTCAGCTCCGGGTCATTCCTGTCTCATGGAGAGGGAGCAGTAAAGCTGAGAATTTGGAGCTGGGATGGGGTGTAGACGGTGTATGTCCGAGGGGTGGGAGGCGAAGCTAATTTTGACCCGCGGCCTGTCACCGCCTCAGAACGAGATCGATGAACTGAGGACCGAGATGGACGAGATGAGGGACACTTTCTTCGAGGAGGATGCCTGCCAACTGCAGGAAATGCGCCACGAGTTGGAGAGAGCCAACAAAAACTGCCGGATCCTGCAGTACCGCCTCCGCAAAGCCGAGCGCAAAAGGCTCCGCTACGCGCAGACCGGGGAGATCGACGGGGAGCTGTTGCGCAGCCTGGAGCAGGACCTCAAGGTCTGCGGCGCCGGGGCCCGGGGGGCGCGCGGCAGGGGCGGTGGGTGGGGACTCAGGTCACGGGCGCTTTGCGTTGAAAGGCCTTCAGTGGTGATTGGCAAAGAGCTCTAGGGACACGGAGTTTCGCAGCGCCAATCACAGAATGTCAAGGTCCCGGAAAGGGAAGAGGAAAAACGGACAGGTGGGTCTGAAGAGTCCTGTGTGGGGGGAGGGTCTTGCAGAGAGCGAGCTCTGCGGGCTGCCCTGGGAGCCACGGTGACGATTACAGAGGTGGTGGGAGGAGGGCGCCGCCTTCCGCGGCGGAAACGGCGTGGCCGAGCGCAGGCCTTGATCTGACTTCCAGAGACTGTCCTCCAAGCGCAGGCCAGATGGAGTCAGGCCCTCTGGAGCAGCGCGGTGAAGACTCCTTCAGTGGAGTTGAAGCCCAGAATAGGAACAGCACTGGAAAGATATTAGAGTTAAGATTTCTCTCTGAAAGCCGCCCCCGTCCCCAACGCCTTCTTCCAGAACTCCTTCCTTTCTGTAATTACCACTTAGATAACTCCCAGAAAGGAAAACTGTCCAGCTTGTGGTCCCTTTTGGAAAAGTAAAGGGAGAGTGCGCTAAATGAAAGAACCATGTTCTTAGGGAGGTTGCTTCTTCAGAGTCTCCCCCAGTGGAGAAATTTCAACTTTGAAGTGCGTTTTTTAGATAGGTGTGGTCTGTTCATTCGGTTTTCCTGTAGACAGATTCACTGACAACGCAAATCAGATGTTATCTTCATGGTCTGGGACAGCAAACGAAATATAATTTAATTGTATTAATTTCATGAAGATTTAAAAGCCGAGTGTAATTATCTTGTATTTTTTTAAAAAGAAAGCCATGGGAAAACATTTTATGAAAGCCGTTGTATCATTTCTCTTTTTTTCCTTTTTCTGACATTTGTCAAGTGTTGACTAGGCACCAGGCACTGTGGCAACCATTGTTACTCATGTTATTATTTCATTTAGGTCTCAAGGAGAAAAACCTGTAAGGAAGGGATTATGAATAGCATCATTTTACAGGTGCCCACAATGAACCTTTTATGAAAGTTAAGTGCCCAGCCCCTAGCCCTAGAACTTGGCTAGTAGTTGGTCAGGCTGCCTCCCCACTCAGTCCAAAACCACAGCCTGTGTCCTGAGATACAGCACCAGACTGCCCCACTTTTCTTCCAAACCCTAAAATTTCTGAGGTAATCTTAAAACAGGAGGCAAAAATGCACACACTAATTTAAACAAACAAACAACATTCTCAAAGACTAAAATATTTCTTAAAACTAAGCACCTGGAATGTTAGGATCAAAATTCAAGCCCCAGACCCTACCTGGGAATATTTTATTTTCTAGTCTTTAAAATAAGTGATAATGGAGGCATCTACTTCATAGTTTTGTTGTGGAATTAGAGACTTGTGAAATCTCTACACATGATAAAACACAATTGAACATTTATAACCATGATGTCATGTAGACATTAAGGGAACAGAGTGGAGAGCCAGACTACCTGGCCACTTGTTAGCTGTGTCACCTTGAGCATATTACTTTACCTCCATGAGACTCAGTTTTCCTCATCTATAAAACAGGAATAATAATAGGATCTATTTCATGGGATTGTTGAGAGAGTTAAATGGTTTATGTATGTGAAATGGCTTATATGTAATGCATCTGGAATGATGTCTGGCATATGGCAGACACTATATACATATTGGTTCTAGTACTTTTAATATAACTTTAGCCCATTTGTTGTATTGTCTTTAATTACATTTTATTGTTAAAAACACTTTAATTTAGGTAGCAAAGGATGTATCTGTGAGACTTCACCATGAATTGGAAAATGTGGAAGAAAAGCGAACAACAACAGAAGATGAAAATGAGAAACTGAGGCAACAGCTTATAGAAGTTGAGATAGCAAAGCAAGCTCTGCAGAATGAACTGGAAAAAATGAAGGAGGTTAGTAATCAGTTATCTCATGGCGTGCTGTATATATTTAGCTCTTCATAGAGCGTACCAAAGACTAATATGACTGTTAAAATAATTAAATTTTTTATGATTATAGGACAGTTTGTTGTTCTCACCCAATATAGTAACAGATACATGATTTCATAGTAATAAATAAGTAGCAAAGAAGAAATTCTGACCTCTACCCTGCCTCTGACTTGACATATATGAGCTGTGACGGATGCTTCGTGTGTGATATCTAAATGGATGTTAATTAAATAAATTACACAGCTATACCAAACACAAAGGATATCAAGAATATGAAGGAATAAGCCTTCTGTTAGTTGAGGGGAAGTGCTAATCCTGTGAGATTACTACTGAGTTCATAGAAGCACAGACTTTTAGGATGAAAAAGACCATAAAGGCCATTCAATCTAATCTAATCATTGCTTGATTCCTTCTTATAACAAAGCCCCCCCAAATGGTCTAATACTTAGAACTTCACCAGTGACTAGCCCTTAAGATCGTCTCCAGTAGCCAATTTTATCACAGCATAGCTCTGTTTAAGGTTTTCTTTGTTTTGAGTTGAAATCTATCTACTTGTAACTTTAATAAATTCATCTCAGTCCTACCCTTTCGGGTACAAGAGTCAGAGTTCTCTTCCACATTAGCTATTAGAAAATTCCTACCATGTTTCCCCTGAATCTTCTCAAAGCACAAAATCAGTATCAAAGAAAATAACGAGAATAAAAGAAACAGAAAGATGTATCAAGAAATAATTAGAACCAACACACCATTGTAGAGCAATTATACTCCAATAAAGACGTTTAAAAAAAAAAAATAGTTTTGTGATAAGTAACAGTTTGAATTGAAATAATATTCTTCCTTGAAAACTGCCTGAAAATGTCCAGAGCAACTTGTGAAAACCATTATTGAGAATTAGCAAATACACACGTGGTCCTCTGAACACTTCCTCTGCTTAAATATGCAGAATTTAAATGAAAATCCTAATCTTCCCGTAGACTAACTGAGATATTGGCACGTTCCACTGCTGTGTTTATCTCGAAATGGTAAAAAAATATAACTACCGTGTAACAGTGATCAGTTGTCAATTAAGAATGTGTGGCAGGAATTTGTAGAACACTGTTTCAGTGGGGTAACCTGTTTTGTGATCTAAGTTTCTGCTTATATTATCCTGAATTTAAACATTTTTAACATGACAAATTAGGGCAGAATCATTGTACTGGGGCTTCCCTGGTGGCGCAGTGGTTGGGAGTCCGCCTGCCAATGCTGGGGACACGGGTTCGTGCCCCGGTCTGGGAAGATCCCACATGCCGCGGAGCGGCTGGGCCCACGAGCCATGGCTGCTGGGCCTTCGCGTCCGGAGCCTGTGCTCCGCAACAGGAGAGGGCCACAGCAGTGAGAGGCCCGCGTACCACCAAAAAAAAAAAAAAAAATCATTGTACTGATATGTGACTCTTAGCTAATACCTAAGGGTGGCTGTGTGCTACAGCAGAAAAACATGGCGACTGGGAGCCGTGGGACTATCTTCACCAGTAACTAATCGGCTGACTTAAAAGTCCTCTAATTTCTGCTTGCCTCAGTGTATTCAGTTATAAAATGTTATTTTCAATGAATCTCCGTACGTCTTGCAGCTATCATGACTTTTATCATGAAGTCCAGGACATTACCATTAAAGAACAGCATAGATTTTATTCTAAAGTTGAGAGATCAAATATTAAATTAATATCAATATAAGGATAGGTTTCTTCGATAATAATGTACAGTTGAAGTTTGTGAAAAATTGAAAGTTTGAAAAAATTAAGTAGGTAGCTGTTATTTGATGGGGCTGTCATAAGAAAGTACTACAAACTGAGTGGCTTAAACAATAGAAGTTTATTTTCTCACAGTTCTGGAGGCTAAAAGTCCAAAATCAAGGTGTTGGCAGGGTTGGTTTCTTCTGAGGGCTGTGAAGGAAGGATCTATTCCAGGCCTCTCTCCTTGGCTTATATATATATGCATCTTCACACTCACATGGCATTCTCCCCATAGCTGTCTATGACCAAATTTCCCCTTCTTGTAAGACACCAGTCAAGTTAGATTAGGACCTGCTGTAATGGCTTTATTGTAGCTTGATTGTCTCAGTAAAGACCCTCTCTCCAAATAAGGTCACATTCTGAGGTACTTGCTTGGTGTTAGGACTTCAACATGTAAATTGGGGCAGGGGCACAATTCAACCTATAAGAATAGCTCTTAAATACCTTCTTATGGACAAGCAAAAAGAAAGCTCATTGTCAGTTCCATAAGGCTCCATTCCATATTCACACCTCACTTGCCTTCTTCCATACTCTTTGTTTATCCAATTAAAAATATTCAGGGCTTCCCTGGTGGCGCGGTGGTTGAGAGTCCGCCTGCCGATGCAGGGGACGCGGGTTCGTGCCCCAGTCTGGGAAGATCCCACATGCCGCGGAGCGGCTGGGCCCGTGAGCCATGGCCGCTGAGCCTGCACGTCCGGAGCTTGTACTCCGCAACTGGGGAGGCCACAACGGTGAGAGGCCCGCGCACCGCAAAAAAAAAAAAAAAAAAAAATTCAAGTAAAAACAAACTTCACTGATTATAAGGGTTAAAAAAATGCCTCGTGATTTGGCATTATATCAATGTTTTTCAAGTGGATATCTGGAAAGTTGGATTTAAGAATGGCATAAGAGCTTTCTGATTTTCATCCTGTGTCCAGGAAAGGGGGAAATTTCTATAGACTGGCTGTCCATTAGCCAGAGAGATGAGACTTTTCCCATCTTAAAATAAAAGCCATGATAATCTGGCTACTAGAAAAAAATGACTGGAATCTGGAGATGTCCTCAGGAGAATCATTGTAAAAATGCTTTTCCATTTGTTTTCCACACTTTTTCTTATAACTGTTTCCCCCATCAGGGTTCTAACTCTGAATTAGGAAGATACTCTTGCTGCATTAGGCAGTGTGGGTATATGTTCATGCCAAAGAAGAAATTCTCATCCTCCTTGGACTTACAAAAGCCAAACTCCAATCCCTAATTAGAGACTACAACAATAAAAGTGTAAAAAATTTAGGAGCAGGTATGCAGGACATTGGCTTTTAAAGTGACCTTTTATTTTTAAAATGGACTCTAAAATAGCATTCACAGTTTGAGTAGGTGAGTGGTGATAGGGAAAAGAAATGGAAATAGAGAAGAAGGGAGAGAAAGCAGAAGTTAAATATCTGAAGGATTCTAAATGGTACAATAAAAAGAAAATGAAATATATTTTGGCAGAAAAGTTCCATAATCATTCACTAGAGGTTGACCTTCATAGTGTTCAGAAGAGTGTCAGAAATAGAAAAAGTAGTTTAAAAGTAGTTTAGAAATCAGAAATGTTTCATTAAAATTAAGATTTTTGTAATGGTGATTTTGTTATTCTCCAAAAAAATAAATATAAAAACTGAATTGCAATCATAACTGGCTTACTTTGTGCGGTAGAGGTTGTGAGTTTGAAGCCTGACTTGTCCCCATCTAACTTCAGCAACTTCAGTTAATCATCTGCTTTCTTGTTTGTAAAATGAAAATATATTCAAGTCCTTGGTGAGTGTTAACCACACAACTTTTATCACTTTGAGGCGTTCCACCAGTGGAGAAAACATAACCAGGCCAAGCTTTCCATTATGAAGAAAATGCACTAGTTATGGAGTAAAATCATAAAATGCCCAATAGAATACACTACAGAGAAGCAATCCTCCAACTCGCAGATTTTAGTTTCCTATATGGAGTCATATAGTTGTAGAACAGCACAACTGGGAACAGTAGGCCATCTGCTGGAGTTTGGAAACCATTTTCTAAGAGTTTAACTGGCTTCAAGGGTGTTGCCCAATTGCTCTCAGGGCTGGTGGCTGCACAAGGTCCTGTGCACCTGCTCACATCCATCTGCTTATCTTCTCCCCCTGAGAGTAGGGAGTCGGTACTGGGGGAAAGAAGAGTTGAGCAGAGGCAGGATGGAGGTAATTAGTTGACTCTACTACTACTTGCTTGTGTTGAACAGCTGATGTTCTGCCACCTGTAAACAAGAGGGATCTCTTAGGATGCTGCCTTAGAATCTTAATGGCATTCTCATCCCACTTATAAAACATTGATTACTACTGGCATTATGCTTTCTTGCAGTAGAAAAATGCCTTTACCTTTATGTAACCTGGGGAAAATGCTTTTCTATCTTTCAGCATCACAAACAGTGAGACAGAGGTTTTTGTAAAATTTATTTTATGGAAACTACAACTAGCTCTTTGAATGCCAGGATGGGTTAATGCACACATAGTGAGAATATAGAGTAGGCTATATACAGTATGGAGGAGGTTCTATGAGGGGTGAGTCTCTGCTACAGTTAATTGAGGATCACTGCCCTTTCTGAAGTCCTACTGCTGTGGGAACAACCTTTATTTTCAAAACTTTGAAAGCCCTGTGCTCTTCAGGAGGAAGGTGTCTTCTCATGTCACCTTTAAAGTCTGGTACTTGGAGAAGCACTGCTGACAGATATTTGAGAAAAGAATGAACCAACAGAGGATCTTTAAAGATGGAAAAGGAAAAAAGAGTAACAGTAACTGAGATGATGATGATGAGAACTCTTTGTTAGATCTTTTTCAGTTCAGAATCTCTTTGTGTCGTCTCATCCCTCACCCTGACCCAAGAATCTTAAAAGAAAATAATTTTCTTAGCTTTTACTGGCCTCTGCTCTAGGGGGCTGTTAACTGGCCTACTGCAATAGCACCATCTATCTTGGGACTTCTATTTTCTGTGCACTTGGTTAATATATCCTATCTATTACAATGAACTTTCATTCTAGAACACAAAAATAATTAGTACTATAAATTTCAACAGTAGTGCCTCTGTTTTAAAAAAAATTTTATCGAGTACATAGAGAATATATCTGTTTACTCAGACTCTGTACAGGCAGAACACTTTAATAAACAAATGCTTGTCCTGACTGTTTACAACTACCTACTTACTTTCTTTTCTTTTTTTTTTTTAACATCTTTATTGGGGTATAATTGCTTTACAATGGTGTGTTAGTTTCTGCTTTATAACAAAGTGAATCAGTTACACATATACATATGTTCCCATATCTCTTCCCTCTTACGTCTCCCTCCCTCCCACGCTACTTATTTTCTTATATAAAATAAAGAACTGATTGTAACCATACTTGGTTTTGATAGGGCATGTTTAAGTTATAAAGTGCAAAAAGAAATACTGAGTGATAAATCAGCAAAGAAGCAGCCCAAAAGTTTAAATGGGGAATTTCTTTGGCATTCAAGTATTTTCCCCTGGTTCTGGTAGTTAACTTATAATTTGAAAAAATGGAACAGTAATCATTGATATTTTTGATGAAATTACTGTAAATATTTTGAAATGCATCAATTAAACACTATGACTTTAGTCACATCTTCTCAGAGGCAGTAGTTTGTTGAATAACATAAGCAGGAATAAAAGAAACTAAATTAAAAGCAAAGAATAATGTGCCAGGTAAGCATAGAAAAGCTTGTCTTCCAGGTTTTACCGATTGTTGCATTTTTAAAGATACATTGATTTCGGAATTATAAACCTTATTGGATTTTTTAAACGAAATTACATATGCAATTATATGCATTTTGAAGTGAGTCCCAAGACTCATTTGGGTAAATGGCACTTTTCTTTTACCCTGATGCCGAGTTCTCAGTAAAAGTGAAGTAGTGCACAGACCAGAAAATCCCTGTTGGTGGCTTATTTTGTGAAAAATATTGATTTTTTTATTATAAACCTCAAATTTCTGGGTTTTGTTTTACATAAAAGTACACATCAGCATTACACACCCTGTGCAATGGATCAGATTTCAGTTCTTTTCTTGGCTGGAATTTCAAACTTTATATTCTTGAAACAGTAAGGCACTGTACAAATGATGAACTCGTACAATAATGGACTAAGCACTTCCCATTGAGTACACATGCAGTTCCCATGGCTTCATAGAAATTGTTTAATAAATGATAAATGTATTTTGAAATGGTTGTTGCACTTGCTGATAAACCATATCCATGGGCGCTAAGTCTCTCACCCTGGACTCTGCCAGTTTAACAGAGGACCTGGGGTTTAGGCCGAACTTTGAGTGATCTGCCTCTGAAAACTGAGCAGCTGACCTGTGTTTCCGTATCTTCGTGGAAGCATGTTGCCACATAGTTATTGAAGAGTTGTTTACTTCTCTGACTTCTCTATCCAACCTACTTTATTTATTTATTTATTTTTGCGGTACGCGGGACTCTTCCTGTTGTGGCCTCTCCCGTTGCGGAGCACAGCCTCCGGACGCGCAGGCTCAGCGGCCATGGTTCACGGGCCCAGCCGCTCCGCGGCATGTGGGATCTTGCCGGACCGGGGCACAAATCCGTGTCCCCTGCATCGGCAGGTGGACTCTCACTGTGCCACCAGGGAAGCCCTCCAACCTACTTTAAAAAGGGGTTTGAAATGGTTCTTAGTAAATCATAACCATTGAAATAAGGGTTTAAAACTTTGGTCACAGAAGAATTCTGGGAACATGCAGGAAAACTTAGTCCAGGGGATGTACACTGTTAATCCAAGTTTAGTAGCAGTCAGGTCAGGGAGAGAAATATTGAATGAAATTCTTACCTAGCTGTGACCTAATATGGAGGTAACACCAGGTTTCGTGAGAGGTCTCCAGAATAACCATGAAGAAAATCAATTGCAGTACAGCAGAATGTTGACAATTTTAAACAAGACTTTATGTGATGATGGATGGCAACCAATGGATGGATGAGCCTTTGTCAAAATTGTCAGTTCTCACCTATACACTTAATAAATTAGGAATTCAAATTTTGCAGAAAATAAAGTTAAGACATTTTGTCATTAGCTGTGAATTTGAGGGTGACATTAAAAATCACATATGTCATGGAGTCTAGAAACTGGCTTTGAAGTCTCACCTCTCATTCCCTGTTATGTTGAGCAAATAATTTGAAATTTTTAGGCCTGTTTCTTTATCCATAAATGCAGAAATTAAACTGAATGCTCTCAAAGGTCTCTATGAAAATGTCATTTTCGACATTATCAGTTATCCATCTCTGTGCTTCCTGAAAGTTCTGTTCATAGTCAGGATGCCACTTCCTATCACTACTATTATTTTATTACTGTAATTTTTTGTATATTCAATCAACAGGTATTTATTGAACAGTAATTTATTATCTGCTAGAATGTGGCCATATGGATACCATGGAGGCTACAAATATACAGATATCAGGGGATTTCCTTGGTGGTCCAGTGGTTAAGACTCTGTGCTTCCACTGCAGTGGAATATATACACTGGGCAGAATATATACACTGGGCAGTATATATACACATACACACACACACACACACACACAGAGATATCAGAATGTTGCATTAAACTGAGAGTTTGCACTCACTGAGGGCTCTGCTGAAGGGTTTTCAACCACAGAGACCAAGACCTACAACACTCTCTCTGGTTGTTGCTACTATTCAGCATTCAAGGACCTGGTTTAGTGTCGAAATCAGAACTGAAGACCCGATGTACAGGGCTGAGAAGAAGTGAAGCTTTCTGAATAATCTGAGCCCCACTTTGTATGTAGTCTTAGTTCTCCAACCCAGGAGGCCAATAAGACATCACGATGACCAAAGAATTCACCATCTTTTCCAATAAGAAATAAACCAGAGTATTGAATGATGGTACCTAGACATTCTAAGTTGTGCGGAAAGTCTCTGAGGTGAGTTCTTTAAACGTATAATTCTCTGCAGTGAAATCTGCCACCGGAAGGCTGCCAGGTTCTCACCCTATGGTGTGTGGCACAAGTTAATGAGTGCTGGTCATCAGTTAAACATCCAAACATTTGTCTTTAGCTATTATTAAAATAATATGAGACTTCTCTGATGTTTTTTGAAGGTGAAAGTCTTTATGTTTCCAAGAGCATAATAAGAATCTTTTTGAGGTCCTTTGGCCTTTGTTGTGTGTATGACAGACAAAAACCTCATGTAGAACCAGCCCCCATTAAACAACCTAGTCCCTTCCTTACTCAGGGGTGTAGTTGTGACCTAACTTGTCCCTGTGGTGCTTTTAGGCTTTGGGGCAGTAATTATCAACACTGTTCTCTACCACTGCCCTCTACCCACGGCCACCCTTGGCTGCCTGAGAACGGCCCTGCCTCTAGCAGTGGCAGAAAATAGCACCTACTCTCTGTCTCAGCCTTTTCCATGAGGCTAAAATCCCCAGACTTTGATCTGACTTTAGTTTAGCAAATATTTTTAAACAAACATTTACTGAGTATGTGTATAGTGTGTATAAGGGAATAACGGTTAATGTCGCCATGAGAGTAGTAGTCTTTCCTATCAGAAAGTTAATTACTTTCTGATAGAAAAGACAACCTTGTAGAGTTGTATTTGACAGCAAAGTATTTGCTGAATACTGAATACTGAGTACTGAATACTTTGATGTTCATTGTCTCAGTGTGGTGAACACTATGAAGACAGGGCCCTACCTATTTTGATCACTGTGGCACCTTCAGCGTCCAGTTCAGTGCCTGGCTTGTAGTCAGTTAGACCATATATTCTGTAATATTATAACAACTTCTATTTCATATTGAATTTGTCTAGAACTTTTTCCTGCACTAGAGTGTAAATTCCCTGAGGTTAAGGACTAAATCTGTCTTATTCATCATTGTATCCACAACAACCAGAAGTTCTTGACAAAATTTGACAAACAATAAATAATTCTGAATGAGAGAGTGAGTGGAAATTAGGAGAGGTGTTTCAGGCCCTATTTTGCAGAGAGAACAAAAAATGTGACTCAGAATCAGGGCTCTTTCCATGGTGCTGAGGCTATACAAATAAGATGAGAAGGAAGCAGATGACTAACTCCAGCCTCACCCCACTTCCAGAATTAGAGGTCTCTTGAGATTTTTGCTACCTCCTAGAAATTTCCAGGCTTCTACCTTGCTTCTCGCAAACCCCAGTTATTCTCCAGAAGCAGCAACTCTTCCCTGAAACAAGATCTCATAGGCTTCTTGGGAGGGGGAATGAAGACGGGAGTTCAAAAACAAGAGGACGACTCTGATATCTGGGGTATCAGTTCTGCAGTTTAACTTCTGTGTTCTCTGGTGAGAAAGTGTGAACTGCATGTTTAGAGAATGGGAGAAGGCTGCAGATCCTTTCACTCCCAAAAACTGTCTAAATTTGCTTTCAATTTTCAATGTTTGGGACAGTCAATTCAGCAGTTAATTTGGCTGGGGAGATGTGGAAAATTACCCCAGGGCTGCAGTTGTTCAATAGCTACCAGTGTTGAGTACTAATTATAAGCCAGTCACTTTATGTATCATTGTGTTGTTAATAGTTTCATTTTAGAGCTGAACACTCAATGCTCAGAAAGCAGGCCAGGTCCACACTAGTCCATCTGCCTCCAAGCCCATGGTCTCCACTAGCCAGCTTGGCCTCACTGCAGGGACTCAGGCTGCCCCTTCCGTCTTCTTCCTGACCCACACATGACCTGCCCTCGGTAGGGACCTCAGTACTCCTAGAATCTTTAAGTTCTGTACCTGTAGCACACATTTAGGGATTGCTCTGGGCAGGCTTTGAGAGAATACTTCCAAGGTGTGTCTATAGGAAAAATCTATTTTATCTCACAAAAAGGGAGTCTTTGGAGGAAAAAAAACAAAAACAAACAACTAAGAACATAAAGCTAGAAAAATGTTTTCAAGTCTGTTGATCCTGGCTCTTCTTTTTACAGATTTAATACCTGTGTTACTTCAGATAGGTTATTTAATGGCTGATTCTCAATTTAATCACCTCTTAAAGGAAAATAAATATTTTCCCTATCCAGTCTATTCACAAGCATAACAGGAGGTAACATGGGTGAAAGTGCTTGAAAAACTGTAAGGTATGATATAGACATCAGATTGTGTTGTTGTTAGTATAAGAATATGTGTTAATAATGTTATTATTATCACATAGCTCTAGATTAGCTGATTAAGACAGCTCCTAGAAAGAAATTTTAAGTCCATGAGGTTGAAACTTTAGATCTATGTAGGGTGCTTGTTCTTTTATACAGGCCTTTGAAACACTTTTGCTTTCTCTTTTCCCGTGAATGTCTGCTGCTTTCTGAAGTTCCCCCTTACATCTAGCTTCACTATGGAACCATTCTAACTTCTGTCTGTCCTGAGGTATGAGGCATGGGGCATGTCCTGAGTCCTTGCTGCTTCACTATCCATTAGCTCACATTTGCAATGGTTTGGGGAACATGCTTACAACAAGGCTGCACTGTCTGCCCCTGCATCCATCAAAGGGGCTCACAGCACTAATTTGTCTGGATAAATGTTTCTCTCCTACCTTTGCTGCCCTATAAACATTCTTCTTAAAAAGAAACATCTTAGCAGGGAGTAGAGGGCTCTTGTATTCAAGCACAAGATACTTTAGATTGTTTTGTAGCTTTTGTTGACTCCACAGCTAAATTCTATGCTCTCTGAATTTAAGAACCCTATTTCATTTAATTCACACACACACACCGTTATACATACAAAAGCTATCAATAAATGCACAGGCAAGAGAAGCAGTGTTTCAGAAGACATGATTGCTGTCAGAAGAGCCCAGCTTTAGCTCCTAAAGTTAGAATTTACTTGGTTCCTCTGTTTTCCAATACTTGTGTTACGTTTGAGTAAATATAACATGCAATTTCACTGTATATTAGGAAGTATTTTCCAAATTTAAAATTCAGTCATATATTGAATATTTTATACTTGATTGCATTTTAATGGAAATACAGTCACTTATTTGATGTCTGTTCTGATTCTGATTTTTACATTTCAGGGTCAGTTAAAGTGATCTTTATCCAGATGGTAAATGACATTTGAAGATGACATTTAAAGATGTCATTTAGCTGCTCTCCTGACATTTTCCATTTTATACTTATATATTTTACTTAATGGAGCCATCCATATTCAGCATGACAACTCAGAAGCGCTTAAAAATTCAAAGTGTTCTATATTCATCTTCTGACTAGCTCAGTTATTTCTAATTTGTCTAGCCCATCAATCATAGTGGTAAATAAAATTAAGTACATTATTTTTTCTTTCCTTCACAAAGTAAGCATTCTTACATTGGCCAAGAGCCTTGAATAATAGTAGAAATAATTAGACAACCCAACTGATTATTGCATTCAAGTGCATAATGAGTGACTAATATGTTGGTATGTGATTATATCCACTGCCTCCTTGCACATGGAAAAAGGGTTTTCATAGAACTTTATGAAACGGTAGCCATCTGTTTGTATTTAGGAGGATCGGTTATATGGAAAGTATTGTCCTTCAAGGATAAAATGCAATTATCAAATTCATTTACTTAGAGATAAGGCTAAATTAGAATAATTATGTTCTACAGTGATTCAGAAGATAAATTTTTAAAAAGTTTTAAAGACATTTTTAATTCTACTAGTGTTAACTTTGAGTTTTGTTTTTTGTTTTTTAATACATAGCAAACAGCTTTAATACAACCAGTTAGCATTTGGTTGACTTCACATAGGAACGCAGAATGAAATTTTTGAGTCAAAGTTTTTTCTTCTCATATTATATATATTTTTTCCATTAGCTTCTGGCATTTGTTTTGCAGTGGAGAAGCGTGTGATTTGTCTGACTTTGAGTCTTTTGTATATCATATTATTTTCTCTCTGCATGTTTATTTTTCTTTACCCTTTGTATAAATCAGTGTCCTTCAGTAGGAAGTAAAATTCACCCTAGATGGCTCAAATGAATAGGATTATTCACAGTGGCGTAGGTAGGATTAAGGGAACAAACTCTTAATTTGAGCTGATGAGGCATTCAGAGAAGACTAGCAACAACACTTGGAAGCCATCAATACCTCTAGAGATGAGGACATTGCTGAGGAAATAGTGTTACAGGGGCCAGTGAAAGCTGGAACTGTGGAGAGGATCCACCTAGTGGGAGCTGTCATCTGGAGGGGTCTTATCTACTACTAAGATGTGGTGTTGAAAAAAGTGAGGGAGCAAGGAGAATCCCCCTGAACTCTCTCTCTTCCTGCCCTCTATCCCTCAGCATTTCTGCCAGTGCCTTCAATTGGCCAAACCGAAATAGAAGGTAATTGATAGGGGAGGGAGCCTGGGTAAAATGGTCTGCAAAGGTCAACTTCTCAAAGTACAGAGCAGGGCAGAGAAGGGGCAAGAATGAATCTGGACAGCTGAAGGAGAATAACCAGTTTAAAAACACTGCCAGGGCATATATCTAGGTGATGGTCTTTGTAATATACCCAAAATGTATAGACCCTTTAATTGGAAAATTAACATCTATTTATTAATTATTTCAGAGGAACTTTCTTGTAGTCTAGGCTTGATAATCACATATGCTCTATTTTTTCCCTAGGATTTTCTTCACTTTGTACTTCTTATACCTATTTTTCTCATCCTTTCACCTTTTTTATCCTTTTCACCTGTGTTGGATGATTTCTCAAGTTTGTTCTTAATATCACTGAGTTAATTGCTGTGTTCGTCACGTCATGCTCTTTAAAGATTCCAGTGCAAAATTTAATTTTTGCATTGAATTTTAGTGTCCTTTGTGAATTTTCTTATTCCCAACAGTTCCCTATTTCAGAGATTAATCTCTTCTATGACGTTCTATTTTTGGTTCATAGAGGCCATATTTACTATCTTATTAAGAGTAAGATTATTAAGAATTTATTATCATATTAAGCAGTTTTCAAAGCTGCTTTCTGTACTTTGAAAATTATTTCAAAATAATATTCAGACTTTTTTTTTGTTTTTTTCCTTTCTTTTTATCTGAACTTTTTCTTTTCTTTTCTTTCTTTCTTTCTTTATTTTTGGCCATGCCGCATGGCTTCCGGGATCTTAGTTCCCCACCAGGGATGGAACCCAGGCCCATAGCAGTGAAAGGACTGAGTCTTAACCACTGGACCGCCAGGGAATTCTCTGAATAGTTGTTTAAAATTGACCCAATACATTTTATTTTAACAGCTTTATTAAGGTGTAATTTACATATCATAAATCCGCTTGTTTTAAGTGTACAATTTAATGTTTTTTACTAAATGTGCAGAATTGTGCAACCATCTCCTTAATCAATTTTTGAATATTTCTATCACTGCACAGAGATTCCTAGTGGCCATTTGCAGTCACCTTCTCTTCTCACCCCTGACCTCAGTCGAGCACTAATATGTTTTCTACATCTATAGCTTTGTATTTTCTGAATATTTCATATAATTGTAATCATACCATATGTGGCCTTTTGCATCTGGCTCCTTTCACTTAGCCTAATGTTTTGATTTGTTTTATTTTTTATTAAAGTATAGTTTATTTACAATGTGTTAGTTTCTGCTGTACAGCAAAGTGATTCAGTTATACATATATATACATATTCTTTTCCATTGTGGTTTATTACAGGATATTGAATATAGTTCCCTGTGCAATACAGTAGGACCTTGTTTATCTATAGTAGTTTGTATCTGCTAATCCCAAACTCCTAATTTATCCCTCCCCCACCCCTTTTCTCTTTGGTAACCCTAAGTCTGTTTCTGTTTCTTAAATAGTTCATTTGTGTCATATTTTATATTCCACATATAAGTGATATCATATGGCACTTGTCTTTGTCTTTCTGATTTACTTCACATAGTATGCTAATCTCTAGGTCCATCCATGTTGCTGCAAATTAGCCTAATGTTTTTGAGCTTGATTCTTGTTGTAGCGTGTATCAATACCTCATTCCTTTTTATTTCCAAATAATACTCAATTGTGTGTGTGTGTGTGTGTGTGTGTGTGTGTGTGTGTGTGTGTGTGTGTGTGTATACACACATCACATTGTTTACCCATTCATTAGTTGATGGACATTGGATTTTTTTCCATTTTTATTAATAATGCTGCTATGAGCCTTCACATATAAGTTTTTGTGTGGACCTGTGTTTCAATATCTTTAAATAGATATCTAAGAGTAGAATTTATGGCTCATACGATGTATTTATGTTTAACTTTTTAAAGAAGCTGCCAAACTTCTTTTCAAAGTGTCTGTACCAACCACTTTACATTCTCACCGGCAATGGAGAGGAGGGTTCCAATTTATCAACATCCTTGTCAACACTTATTACCTACCTTTTTTCTTATAGCTATTTTATTGAACGTTGAGCGGGATACCTTTGTGGTTTAAATTTGTGTTTCCCCAATGATGCTGAACATCTTTTCATGTGCTTATTTTCCATTCATATATCTTTTGTGCAATGTCTATTCAGTTTTCTGCTTATTTTGAATTGGATTATTAGTCTACATATTCTTCAGTTCGAATTTAAGCTCTTTATATATTCTGGATGCAAACTTTTTATCAGATGTATGATTTGCAATGTTTTCTTCTGTGGATTGTCTTCACTTTTTTAATGGTGCTTTTTAAAATGCAAAAGTTTTACATTTTGATGAAGTCCGATTTATAAAAGTATTTTCTTTTATCACTTGTGCTTTTGGTGTCACATCTAAGACATCTTCACCTAACCCACCGGAAAATCATTCTGGTTTTGTTTTTTTTTTTCTAAGAGTTTCCTAGTTTTAGAAATTACACTCAGGTCTACGATCAGTTTTGAATTAACTTATGTGTATGGTGTGAGTTAGGTTTCTAAATTCACCTTTTTGCATGTGGAGTTCCAGTTGCCCCAGCACCATTTGGGGAAAAGACTATCCTTTCCCTATTGAAGTGTCTTTGTCCAATGCACTTTCGTCTCTTTTTCTAATTTTTGTTTCTTTTTAGAAACTGTTATCATTGAATGTCAGATTTTCTTTTTAAATTCAATCTTGACTCAAGACACTCACTGTGTAACTTTTTCTTAGTCCCCCTTGGTGCCTGTTCTCAGATCCAAAGCTGTGGTGCAACTTGATATGCACAACTCCAACCCAATTTCTGTTGGCTAGTAGACATTCATCTTTTTGGCCTATTCTGAAAGAACATAGGAAAGTCTACTACTGCAGCACTCAGGCACACTGACCATGAGGAGAATTTGAATCTTAGAAACATTTGAAGCAGCTTGTAGTTGTTCTTTGCCTACTTTAGTATAAGAAAAACAATAAACCCCAATATAGGTGCCCCCAAGGCTTTTCTGTCTATGCTTCTACCCATGATGCCCTGGATAAGGAAAGAGTATATCTCTTGATTCATTGCACAATTAATTATCTAACTCCTTCCCTACTTGGTTCCTACTTGTTTTGGAGTTTTAATAACCAGAGAGCTGCTGATCGCAAAGGGGCCAGGCCATTTCTCCAGATACATGGTAAAGTAGAGCTTGTGCAATAGTTTTGCATGTATTGGGGAAAGTAGGGATGTAGAAGTGTTGGCTGCCTAGTTGTTTGGGGGTTTTTTAATAACTTTATTGAGGTATGTTTTATATATCGTATAGTTCAGTGGTCCCCAACCTTTTTGGCACCAGGGACCGGTTTCGTGGAAGACAATTTTTCCATGGACCAGGGTAGGGGGGGATGGTTTTGGGATGATTCAAGCACATTACATTTATTGTGCACTTTATTTCTATTATTATTACCTTGTAATATATAATGAAATAATTATATAACTCATCATAATGCAGAATCAGTGGGAGCCCTGAGCTTGTTTTCCTGCAACTAGATGGTCCCATCTGGGGGTGATGCGAGACAGTGACACCCAAAGCATGTTGCTTATGTCCAGTCTACTCCGTAAGATGCAGCTTCATTGTCACTTGCCACTCACTGTTAGGGCTTTGATATGAGTCTGCAAACAGCTGATTTATTATGGTCTCTGTGCAGTCAAACCTCTCTGCTAATGATAACCTGTATTTGCATCTGCTCCCCAGTGCTAGCGTCACTGCCTCAGCTCCACCTCAGATCATCAGGCATTAGATTCTCTTAAGGAGCGTGCAACCTAGATCCCTCGCATGCACAGTTTGCAGTAGGGTTCGCGCCCCTATGAGAATCTAATGCCCCCACTGATCTGACAGGAGGTGGAACTCAGGCAGAAATGCAAGCAATGGGGAGCGGCTGTAAATACAGATGAAGCTTCGCTCACTCGTCTGCTGCCCACCTCCTGCTGTGCAGCCCGGTTCCTAACAGGCTACAGACCTGTATCAGTCTGTGGCCCGGGTATTGGGGACCCCTGATATAGTTAACCCGTTACAGCTGTACAATTCAATGTTTTTTTCTTTAGCAAATTTTCCAAGTTGTACAATTATCACAATAAATCGGTGTTAGAACAGTTTTATCACCTCGGTAAGATCCCACATGCCCATTTACTGTTAATCCCCAACCACTAAACTACTTTCTATATCTATTGATTTCCCTTTTCTAGACATTTCACATAAACGAAATCATACAGTGTATGATTTCTGCCTGGCTTCTTTCACTTAACATAATGTTTTTGAGGCTCCTCTGTGTCATATCATGTATCAGTAGTTCATTTTTTATTGCTGAATAGTATTCTATTACATGGATACTACACTTTATGTATCTACTCATCAGTAGGTGGACATCTAGGTTGTTCCCATTTGAGCTATTATGAATAATGCTTAACATTATTCTTGTGCAAGTCCTTGGTGAATATAAGTTTTCATTTTTCTTGGATATATACTTAGGAGTGGAATTGCTGAGCCATATGGCAAATTTGTGTTTAACTTTTAAGAAACAGGGATGTCTAGTCCTGGTTCATTTGCAGCTCCAATTCTTTTGTTTCAGACCGTAAAGACTACATATAAGATACAGTATTTCTTTGTTGAATTCCACTGATGCTATCACTGAAGGAAAATTTTCTCAGATTCTGACAAATGCTTGACCATTAATCTTAGTTTCCAGTCTTACTGCATGTACATTTTAATCTTTGCCTTCAAGTATATTTTAATAGGAAGAAAGAGATAGCTTCGTGTCATGTTATCCCAAATTCTTTTAATTAGAGTAACAATGTGAACAGGGTAGATTTTCTTTAAAAAATAATAAGTTAGGAAATGAATCTGGTTCATCTGTGATTACTTTCCATAACTTCCTTAATATATGGAATATTTTCTTCCTATTCCGGTGATAGCTCGTGCTCTATGTTCATGCATGTATCTTCCAGGTACTTATTTATTATTTATAAAGGGACTAATGTATGTGTGGCTGTTAAGTTGCTCTCCTGTCTAAAGAAGATGTGTGTGAATATGTGTGCATTCTTTAACATTGTATTAAGGAATTAAGTAAATTTATTTAGCCTAAAATATGGTACTTGTTTTTGTTCAAATTAAAATTTCAGAAATTTAGTGATTTTCCATTTATTCCAAAGTAACTTTGAAATGAGCTGATTTGATCAAAAACAGTACACTTCCAAAGGATATCAAGATATCCCTTAATATAAAGTAAAATAAGATTATAACTTATTTCAGTGAGCGTGTGTTCTCATATCTCTAATAGACTTCAAACTATGTGTTTGGTATATGGATAGAGGTTACAGAGATTCTGACTATCTTTGTGTTTTAGAATTCACTGAGCAATTTTTAAGATGTGTAGAAATTCTTTCCAGGACCTAAAACACATACATGTGTACACATGTGCATACTCTCACATGGTCCGATGCATACACACACATATTTACATATGCATGTATGCACATAGACATACACTCATACTCACTTGCTCTATGAATGTGCATATATACATGCAAACAAAATACAGTCTGTGGATGTATTATTTGCTTTTAAAAGTTTGGATTTAGTTCTTTGTGCTTTTAAATATACTCTGTGAATTTTTTTAAAACCAATTACTTCTGCCTCTACTTTCTCTATCTTTAAAAATGGTAAAAGGCCGTGCTCGCTTCGGCAGCACATATACTAAAAATGGTAAAAGGCCAATTTCCCAGGAATAAGTTGATTATCATTGAATTAAACCATGGAAACAAGATTTTTTTCCAATCCATTTAAGAGTTGTGGAGAAAATAGTCTATGATTATACTTTATTCATGATTTTTACTTGATGCATGTATTGAGGTTACAGAGATTTTGATTGGCATGCTGTATTTATAAATGTTTTCATGTTATTTCAACTACATGTCTAGTACATACCTATTATACTCTAATAAAAGAATATGTAGGCAGAATCTTCTTGTAGCAATCAAGAAAAATACAGGCAAGGACAGAACAAAAAAAATTGTTAGCATACTAGACCAGTAAACCCAAATTAATAATGAAATTTAATATGAATAAATGTGATGTCTTACCATTTAATTTTTTAAAATTTACAGAAGTACAAAAAGGAGAGAAATATATTCATAGCTATTTACACAAGATAGGCTTAGGGAGTTAAGCTGACTGTAAGCTAGACATGAAACCATGTCACATGATGAATGCTTAAAAGTACTGGGTATTATATACAGTACTGGGTATTATATACAGATGTGATCACTCCCTTCTAAATGAAAGGATTTAATATAGAAGATAAAGTAGATTTATTCTTTGAATCACTTTAAGTGATTTCTACTTTAAGTGGATTTGAGATGAAAATAAAGACATCTTATCCATTAGAGCCATTTGTAAAGGGATTGTATTGCCTGCCTCCTATTGAAGCAAGCTCCTGGAAGAGCACAGGCAGGGTCTAGGTGGTATAGAAAGCATTCCTGTAAGGTACTGAATGGAAGATTGAGTTTCCTGGGCTCCTTCCACATATGTGACCTTAGCAGTCCAGAGCAGAGTTTGATCATTCTGCTGTCACTCAGGGGTCAAACAGGTTATATGAATGAGTGAGGCTATCTGTGTTGAGTGATGGGGCTAAGTGGATATTGTGTATGTCTCAGTAGTCAGTTCCAATCTAAGGTTGCCACGCCATAATCAGGACCCAACTTTACCAGGTCTTCCAGTTTTTCAACTGAAACTAGAAATCTTAATTTTTAAAATGTAAACTGTCCACATTTTAAAATTTAGCAACTAATTCCAAAATTTTTAAAGCACAATTATGGGCTATCACTTTTTAACTTAGTTTAGGAATTATCCCAGAAACTTGCTTCTACTCCCCCGCCTCCGAAGTGCATTTTGGGAATTACTGAATACTCTGACCTTTGAAATTTTATCACGAAATATCTAAATGTGTGACTGTGTAAAGAATAATTTTAAAGCACCTGTAATACCCACCCCTTAGCATCCTGTCATCTTTAATGGCACTTCAAACCTATTTCTTACAAGATTCTAAAGTTGATACAAAAATGATGTTAATATCACTGCATTAATTAAGTAGAAGCTGGTCGATACACAATATAAAAACTGGACAAATCATTATTTTAACGTACAAATGCTGGCCGCGATTGTTTTCTTTGCCTTATTATAGAGAAAAGCCATAAGAAACTGCTTTCACTGCCCAGCCATAATTTTCTAAATGCATTTTAATTTCTAAATGCATTTTAATTACTAAATGCAGTGGTGCTTAGAACTCAATTCATTAACTAGAGCAAATTAGAAGGGAATGTAAATCTCCGCATTTGCCGATGACATTCATCGCTTAGTAAGCATACATTTACTGTGGATCAAGTATGTAAGACATAAAATAATTTTTTAATGATTATTACTTCAAAAGTCATTAACCAGGCTCTCAGGTTTAAAAAAAATAGTCTCAACTGAGAAAGCTTCCAGTCCTGTATCTATTCATTTGTGTGGGACTTTCTGAGGCCTTTTCAGGATATACCTATCCAAGTGTAATATGTGATATGAATATCAGAGAAGCACTCTTATCATGTTGCCTTTGCTTTTTTAAAGCAAGGTGGTCTTGTTTGGGGATCAGTTTATTATTGATAATTTGGAAGACCTTCTAACAACCTACACCCTACTCCAAAAGAGGATTTCTAAAATGATGTAAGAGATTCTTGTATCAGAAACTCTCTCACCAGTAGCCTTGAACCCTTTGAATATCTTCAAGTAGCTTAGAGAATACAGAGACTAATTCTGTCTAAGGAACAGGAGGTGTTTGGTCGTATAGTATAAGGCACGCAATGGAAGGCAGGGAATTATTGGGTCCAAACCTAACTTTTAAAAGGGATGTTTTTTACAAAGATTTTATAAGCCCCAACTATTATAGTATTATCTCCAGTTTCCTCCCAATTCATTTCCTCTAGTTCTATAGCAACCACATCCCATTAATGGGAGAAACCTTCATTTTTTTCCCTTCTGACATCACATGGTCCTTCAGACCTTTTGGATTTTCTGGAGTTAAGTTCAGTATTTTGCTTTTCAAGTTTCTGGCTTACCTAAATTTCACTGTACTAATTATGGAAAATGAGTTCCAATCTAACAACATTTAAGCACTAGTAACAAGTAATATTCTAGGAAGAGAGCAGAAGAGATCTAAAATAATGACTGGCACCAAAGAACGACTTTTAAAAAGGAAAGACACTATGCAACTCTAGAGCCATTCAAAGCCATGTGGCCCTGAGGAGATAATCCTGACTCCCACATAGGCAAAAGTTCTAATGTTTTCTCTTTCATTGGTGGTTTGGTTTGATAGCATGCTCTACAGAATCCACACATTAATATTCTTTAGCAATAAAGAATTTATACAACTCTCTATTCAGTCTGACCTCTGCTGTGGATATCTACATCAGCACAAAGGGAGAAGGATGAAGGAGCCAAGAAAAGGAAAATTCATAGGATTCTTTTATTTTAAAAAAACCCTTTAAATAACAAAGAATATGATCCCAGCTATTTCAATTTGGCATTGGTTCGAAGTAGAGCAGAAATCTAGCTTTTCCAGCTTTTAAAAGTGTTTACTTAGGCATTCACTGTAGGTAAGAAAAAATAAGTTTTGAAGCCTCATAACTCAGAAGGGGCCTGGGCTTATGGGACAGAAGGAGAAGATAACCTTCTGGCAGAAGAGGGTTGATTTATTCTTGCAGATGTGGGTCTCCACCTCCATGACACACACTCTGTATGCCAGATACACCTCTCCGTGTGTGACATGTACCTCTGTGATAATATTCAGAAGGGGATCCCCATCCTCCCCAAGAATGAAAAATGCAGTTTTTTAAATTAATACTAATACTAATAAATATTAGTATTTTCTGGGAACAAATCCCAGATTTAAATTGTTGATTAATTTTCTTCCCCAAATCTTCCAAAGTTGTTTCTTGGAATGGATTTATTAATGACAACTTTCTTTTCCTCTCTTCTCTATAATATTCTTTTCTAAATTCTGGCCTTTTAAACTAACAATCAGTAGGAGTTTGGGAAATCTAGTCCTTAAAATGCAATTGAGAATTTTCTCAATACAGCTTTCTTTGAATTTTTTATGTTTCAACTCTGTAAATTGACTTAATTAGGAAATTTTGTAAAATTATTTTTCTTCCCTTGCCTAAGAAAACTATAGAAACAAAAGGGCAAATAAAATTGACAGATATAAATTAGAAACCTAGATCGAGGGAAGCACTGTAAAGATGTATACATCAGTTCTTCTGAAAAGGGAAGAATAAAAGCTAAGTTCAAATAGTAGTACTTCAAAAATGTGCTGAGCCAGACCCTGTATTAAGCTTGACTGTTAGGATGAACTTTATTAGCATTTAACTTGTATCACGCCTTCGGTGCTAATTAAACACCTTCTTCTATTAAAAGAAGTACCTTAAGAGAAGCATCTACCTTTTAGAACTGAAAGGTAAGCTTTTATGATAACTTATTTAAAGCTCAGTTTTATTAAAAAAATATTTTATGGAATCAAAATATTGACAAAAGTAGGGGAAAAATAAAAACAAAGAAAGTACATTGATTTTCTTTTTTTCCTATGTTTTTTGATCCTCCCTTCAGCTCTTCTACTAGCCTTTTATGTATGTCTTTTGTTTTTCTGGGATTTGAATAAAGGATTTTTTAAAATAAATATCAACTGAATATTTTTCAAACTCAATGATGAAAAATATTTGGTAAATGTAATAGCTGTTTATGTGCAACAAACTATCACAAAACTTAGTGGCATTAAACTATCATTTATTTGCCTAATTCTTTTGCCCTCTGTATGGATTATTCTGGTCTCAGTTGGGTCCCCGAATATATTTGTGGTCAGCTGACAGTCAGTTGGGAAGCTCTACTTCTGGGAGTTGGCTGGCTGTTGGCTAGGACAATGGGAATAACTAGGCCATGTGACTCTTTTCATCAAGCAGGCTATCCCAGACTTGTCACACGGGGCAGCATGTTTCCAAGAGGGAATGAGCAGAAATCTGCACAATCTCTTGAGGGTAGAGTCAGAACTAGCATGTCATCTTTCCTACCACATTTTACTCCTACTGTATTTTATTGGTCAAAGCGGGTCACAAGGCCAGCCCAGTTTGAAGAGGTGCAGAAAAAGACTGCCTCTTAATGGGGCACATTGTAAATGGACTATTTACTGGGAGGGGAAAAATACAGCCAGTTTTGTAAACAGTTTTACTGTGGAAAGCCTTTATCACTAATAAAGTCTTAAGTCTAATGTATAAGAGACACTGGACTAATTCTGTCTAAGGAACAGGAGGTGTTTGGTCATATAGTATATGGTTATGGTTACGTTCCTTTATGCCCATAATTTCCAGATTATGTTTTGTTCCTTTATGCCCATAATTTCCAGATTATGTTAGGTTCCTTTATGCCCATAATTTCCAGATTATGTTTTGTAAATCCTTGGTGAATTATATATTACATGGAAAGTAACTTAATTCACATAAGAATTATCACATTGATGTTTCTCCAAGGCTAGGGAAAGTGAAAGAGTATGGAGAGTCATTGAGTTGGTACCTTCCACGACTGAGAGCTAAGAAGAGGTCACTTAAGAAGGCACTTTGGTGTAGAGTGTCTTGATCCAGGCTTGAGGGCAGGAAGAGAAGCAGAGACTCTGTAGACTTCCAGGGCCAGGGGCAGAAGAGAAACTGTTGTAGAGGTGCTGATGAGAAGCCGCCACAAAGGCAGATAGGCCATCAAAGAGTGTTGGTACCAAATATCCTTTACAAAATGATTTTGAGACCTAGAATCTTAATTTATCACGCTGGGAAAGTGAATTTGTAAAAATCAAAAAAAGTATTAGAACAGAACAAAGGTGTATCATATGTCCCATTTTAAATACTTTTCAGCTCATACATTTTTTACTCTTTAGTCTTTTTGTTGAAAAGGTTGAGACACTTTGTTTTTCTAAGCTTTAAATGGAACTTTTAAAATGGACTTATTTGTTTGTTTTAACCTACCAATTTCTTGGATTAGGATGCTTCAAAAACAAAGCTACGTAAAAAATAAGGTCGAAGTAGCTATTTTCTCATTCAGCTGACATTGTCTGAGCAACTACTTTGTGCCAGGTATATTTCTAAGAGCCAGAGCTGTCACAGAACATTACAAAGGCCCTGCGTGGGTGGAACTCACATCCCAGAATGAGACAGACATGAAACAGATCCACACGTCAGAGGGTGAGAGGAGGTCTGGAGAAAAATAAAGCGGAGTTAGGAAGACAAGGAATGTGTGGAGAAGAGAGTAGAGGAGGTATTTTATAGGGGCTTCCCTGTTTTTTTATACCGAGTGGTCTGGGAAGGCCTCTCTAATTAGGGACCCTGAATGAGCTATGGGAGTGGGTGGTGAGAGTGTATGAAGGAAGAGTGTTGCAGGCAGAGGAAAGGCCCAACCTGGAGCATGCTTGGCATGTTTGAGGAACCACAAGGATGTTGGTGACACTGGAGCCGGGAAAGCAGAGGAGGAGTGAGGTGGGGATGAGGTTGGAGAGCTTGTTTGGGGTGGGGGGCAGGGCTGACCACATAGCGCAGGGTTGTGGTTCAGAGCCAGCTGTACATTTTACCCACTGTGGGAGCTTGAAAGAAATTCCTGAGCCCAACCCCAGAATCTACTGAAATTTGTCTGGGTTGAAGCCTGGTCATGTCTTTTTAAAATGTTACCAGGACAAATCCAGTGTGTAATCAAGGTCTCCTGTGCCTTAGTAAAGCATGGCTCTGACTGAGCGAGCTGGAAAACCACTGGAAGATTTGCCAGAGAAGAGTAACGAGACCTGATCATCCTAGCATGCCTCCTTCACCCACATTCCCTTTGCTTCTCAAGATCATGTCTTGTATAAAGCTTGGGACCCTGCCTCATACGTTGAGGGGAGAGAGTGGAGAATGTGGTTGTGGGCAAGATCTCTGGGTGCTCTTACCTGCCCCTCCTCTGCCAGGTGTCAAGGATGTAACACACAAGGCAAGGAGGAGGACTTCTAGGGACAAGAGCCTCTCCTGTTCCCTTTCAAACTGGGTTGCTATAACAAAATCCCACCGACTGGTTGGCTTATAAACAACAGAAATTTACTTCTCACAGTTTGGGAAGTCCCAGCTCAGCATGCCAGCATGGCCAAGTGAGAGCCCTCTTCCAGGTCATGAACTTGTATACTTATATGGCAGAAGAGGCTCAAGAGCTCCGTGGGGTCTCTTTTAAAAGGGTGCTAATCCCATTGTTGAGGGCTCCACTCTCATGATCTCAGCACCTCCCAAAGGTCCTACCTCCTGTTACCACCATCTTAGGCATTAGGATTTCAACATATGAACTTTGAGGAGACACAAACATTCAGACGGTAGCAGAGCCAGAGTTTCTGGCTCTTTAGTTTTCCTCCAGCCTTCAGTCAGAAATCCCCATGCGTCACTTCCAATGTCACCCTGAAGTCGCAAGCATTCACAGGATGACTGTGAGAACCAGTGAGTGTATATGTCACTTCTGCTGACTTCTCTGTTGACAATAGAAAAATACATTGCTCATGTGTAATATATGTAAACTAGTGCCTCAAACCCATGCAGCTATGATGTAATAGCATACAGAAGGATATGCCCAGAAATAATATAACCCTCTACTTTACTTCTTTTGGAGTAGCAGTGGGATGTAATTGTTCAGAGCAAAAGCCGTGAAGCTGGATAACTTACATCCTGGCTCAAACACTTGCTAGCTAAGTGGTTTATCCTTTGTGTGCTTTGGATAATGGTGGCAAACTCCTAAGACTGGTAAGATTAAATGAATGGATACATATTAAGTACTTAGGGAAGTACATGGCACACATTTAGTGCTCCATAAATCCTATATTAATACAGTTATAGTTTCCTACTTGATTTAATCACCGTACAAATGGATCCCTCTTTAATTTTATTAAAAACATAGGAGATTTTTGTACAAATAATATGTATAAAAATAACATTTTAGACAGGTTCTTCTCTGTTGTTTAATTGCTAAAAACACAAAGAGATCACATATTAAGAAGTGTACCAAATTTTAATCGAGGAAGAAAGTCAGTCTCAAAACATTTTAGAACACAAATCCAATTTATATAATTGCTGTGCAAACAATTTTTGGTAAAACTTTCTAATTCCTGGCCTTCACGTGGATAAAAAGAGCAGCAGTCTCTTTTGGATAGCTGAGGATGGGAATGCAAAGGATTAAGATGTGGACAAGACATGTTTTCAACATATTTATCTAGAGAGCCACCTGAAGCGCCTACTTTGAGAACAAAGATGAAAATGTGAGACTTAGTTCTAGCCTCCTAAACTGGTCCCCTTATAGAGGTTCCTAGATTTAGTGCATGAATGTGGGATGGTATGATTGGGGGGGCGGTGACAAAATGTTATCCTCATGGGAAAGAGAGACTGTTTAGACTTACCTTATTTCTCCAGCTTTCTCTTCCCAAATGAATCTCTCATCCTTGTTTCATTGGGGTCAGAAAGTTAATAAAAACTTACAGGAATACGAAAAGATGATTAAATATTTATTGAAAATTTAAATGTGATACCTAAAGGTACAGGTAGTCCTGGGGGTTCCTTAAAGGCAATATATTTTTATTTAGGGGGAAACCTTCTCTCAGAGCTTTATTTGAGTTTGACCCACCACTTAAGTGATGTTTAAATAAAAGTAAAATAGAAAATGCCTCTTAAGAAAGGATGGCCTAGTTTCAGCATTTCTCCTGTATTAATTTAGAGGACTCATTTTTACATTGCCCACAGGATAAAATCTAAATTTCTCATCTCCACAAGCTGACCTCAGTCCCTGAAGCATCTTCTTCTATCTCGTCTCTATAGTGTCTCTGTCTCCATTCATCTGTAAGCCATGCTTCTTCCTCCACAGCTTTGCCCTTGCTGTTGACTTGGTTTTATTTCTGTTGAAATGTTGCACGTCCTTCAAAGGTCAGCGCTCTTGGGTGATTTTCTCTGATTTCCCCACATCTGGAACCATAGCTGTTTCTTTGCTCTCTCAATCGTTTGTTTGTTCTTTATTCATAAATGCAGTTAATTCTGTCTACTCTTTTAACTAATTATCTGCATTCTTTTTACCATCATAAACAGTTATCTCTTTGGGAGGAGAGTAAAATATTTCTCATATTTGTATAACCATACTGTCCCGTATATATGCCAGAACTCAACAAATATATGTGGAATGAATGAAAAACAACCCGCCCCCAAAAGTTCTCAGAACCAGAGCACACTTTCCCTCATTTCACTTGCATGTCATCCCTTTACCTCATGGTCATTTGGACTGCAACCTTTGTGTCTTTGTATTTCTTCTATGGCAATCTGATTATGGATACTCCTTTAATAATAACTTAATAATTAAATTTAACTAATCTAATAATGTAATTTAATCATTATGATTTAATTATTTAATTCTAATTAATTGGATAATTAAATTTAGTAAATTAATAATTTAGTAATTAAACCTCTTAATACTTCTAATTGACCTTAGGACAATAATTTGACTTGATGAGGTAAAAATCCAAACTTTATTCAATGTCCTTCAAGATCTGATAGTAAATCCCATGTCACCCTCTCCTCACACTTTGTTACAGCCATTCCAAATTTCTTTGTGTTCCAGAAATGGTCTTTCTACATGGAATCCTTTGTTCTTCCCTTCGCCCTCTTCTCCATCTTTAGCTGGGTTAGTCCTCATCTACCAGATTCAAGATAAGCTGTTACTTCTTTCTGGAAATCATCTCTAGTTCCCCATACCATCTCCAGCCCTAGACTGGATTAAGCCTTTCTTCTTTGTGATCTAGTAAATAATAAGGATCAGAAAGCCTTGGGTCAAGATCTGACTTTGCTACTTACCAAGCAGTGACTTTAGACCAATGCTTCTCACAGTTTATCATGCATCAGAATCACCTGGAGAGCTGGTTAAATTGTGGCTCACTAGGCCCCATCTCCAGAGTTTCTGATTCAGTAGTTCTGGGATGGGTCCCGAGAATTTGCATGTATCACAAGTTACCAAGTGACACTGATGATGTTGTTCTGGGGATCATACTTTGAGAACCACTGATTTAAATAATCTAGTTAACCTCTCTAAGCTTTAGTGTTACCATCTGCAAAAGGAGCCTAAAGGGGTGTTTTAAGAATTAGTTGGGGTAATGTATATAAAGTGTTTGACATGAATTAGTCCTCAATCAATGCCAGTTAATATTGCTTCTGCATTATCATTGCTTTCATCGCACTGTATTAAATTGCCCACTGAAGTGACCATTTGCCAAGTAAATCAGGAACCTCATAATGAGCAGAGACTGTGCTGTTTTTATTATGGTACCTTATGAAGTGCATTAGTAGGTGCTAAATAAACATATAATGGAGTAAATTCAAAGTAAGAGCATTCCATAAATATTTAACAAAATAAACTTAGGTGATTCTTTGTAGGTAGCCCCTATACAGAATGTTCCAGGATTCCCTAGTTCAGCTCTCACTATATTCTTGGTTTTCTTGAGACTGTTTTTGCTGCTTGGTTCCTAAATCACTTTTGGTTATGGTGAATCAGTCCCCACAGCTTCTGTTTCTAAGAAAATTATACAAGCAACATGGAGAATGTCTGTGAACTAGAAATAAATAACCACGTAGACTATTCATTTGGCTCTGTAGTTTCCTTTTTATGCTGAATGAAAGCAGTTGCAGCACGAACGTATGCCAGCCTTTAACGCTGGAACTGGGTTAGAAATTAACATGTGAAGAATTTAATTTGCAGTTCTTGGCAAATTCATGAAGCCTGCTCTTCAGAGAAACCGTGCCTCCTTTTCCTGTCAGCCTGTACCGCCGTCCTCCTCTTTGACCTCAGAATCTCATATTTCATATTCACTCATTAGTTCAGCAAATATTGTTTTCAACGTCTGCTGTGTGGCAGCTCTTACTCTCATGGTGGTGATGCTACACTAGGACAAAGTCGCTTCTTTACAGAACCTAAAGCACGGCATTTGCCAACTTGTACTTTGTTTGCATCCCTGTCTCCCACGCTAAATTGTGAGCTTACTAATGGTAGGTGCATTATTTAATTGTGTATCCAGCTCAGTATTTGGTACATGGTAGATACTCATACATACAGTTACTGTTCATACAGAGGAACTTTATTTTAACGGTGGTGAGAAATGGAACTGAGCACCAGAGATCAATACTGCTGGTCCATGAAAGGATTTGACACTAGATGTGTATTTTTTGACCTACAAAGTGTTATTTGTTTGAATTTCAATTAGAGCCAGCCAATAAAATGGGGGAGATTTTACATAAAAATCCAGATCTCCGGCTTCTTTTGAAAAAGCCTACATTCCTAATTCCCTCTCAGCTGGCTCCTTTAGATGGAGCATGCCATCTCCATTTTACTATAACCCCTACTATTCCCTACTGTATTGCATGTGTGTGGAAGAGTGTATATGAACATGTGTATCATGTTTGTCTACATGCATATGTGGTGAGGAAATTCTTCGAATTCTACATAAATCCACTGAAAGTTTGTCTTTATAAGCTTATAACAACCTAAGTCCAACTGCAAATAATACCGTATTCCTTTCTTTTCTTTAATGATGTAGAATGCTAACAAGGATTTCTTTCATTTGAATAATATAATATATTGAGTTATCGATCTAAATTTTCTCCAAATTGCTTTTCTGCGTTTTTATAGTAGGTTTCCTGTATTTCTCAAATCACCTTGACAATTGCCAGCTACTCTTCTATTGTGATATGTATCCCCATCCAAAGTAAAATATATCTAAATCTATCTGGTTTGGTTTTTTTTTCCCTCCCTTATGGCTATTAAACTAACACTTTTCATTTGGCTTGGTTTTATCGTAGGAAATTAGGATACTTAAAAATATAAAATTGAATTAAAATTGTAGTTTACCAAACTAAATCTACTCATGCTTTATTTCAGCTATCTTTAAAGAGAAGAGGAAGCAAAGATTTGCCAAAATCTGAAAAGAAGGCTCAACAGACTCCCACAGAGGTATGTGGAAATAAAATTTCAGCTAGTACATCAGACATCTCTAAATGTATATAATAATAAGCTACATCTATAAGTAGACATAGTAACCAGATACACTCATGTAAAACAGAGTTAAATTATGCATATCAATTATGTAGCTGTAGATGCAGGAGACAATATAAAGATTCAGTATCTTTTCTTTAAAGCTAGCGCTAACATCCCTGTTGTTATTGCTTTTGCATTGTAAGCACACAGCAGAATGTCATTAGTACTTTATGTGTTGCTACACTTAAGAACTGTACCCATGGTGCTGATCTTGTTCACTCATAATTAATAAGGACAATAGAATAGCTATTCCTATAGTATCAGGAGAGAGTAAAGAAAGGAATGTTGTCGGAAGGGTGGCAGAGGGGAGAGAGAGACTCCTGATGGCTTTGGAGAGTCCTAGAATGAAGTAGTTCTCTCTACCAATGACTGGGGAAGCAAAAGAAAGGAAATTAAGGAATAAAAATAAAACTTAAAACATGTCTTCAACATGGGCTTGTTAAGAGACTTAGAAACACAGCCACAGTAAAGACTAGGTCTACTTTTAGGGTGAGCAGAGGTGCTGGTGGATGTAATAAAGGAGATTTTAAAACAGAAGAGGAAATATTTAGGGACAGCTATGATATCATGGCTCGTTAAAAATACTTGGCTAGGGCTTCCCTGGTGGCGCAGTGGTTGAGAGTCCGCCTGCCGATGCAGGGGACACGGGTTCGTGCCCCGGTCCGGGAAGATCCCACATGCTGCGGAGCGGCTGGGCCCGTGAGCCATGGCCGCTGAGCCTGCGCGTACGGAGCCTGTGCTCCGCAACGGGAGAGGCCACAACAGTGAGAGGCCCACGTACCGCAAAAAAAAAAAAAAATACTTGGCTAGATATTGATTTTTAAATGTTGGGATCTATAGGACTGTAGCATATGTACTTTTTTTTATTCTTACAAGAGGTTTTCTCATTAGATAATAATTTTAACTAAAGCAATACTTAAATATTCAAAATTTGAAAAAGTTGATCTCACTCATTTTTTTAAAAGCATAACATATTAATTGTTCATTTTCCTTTCCCTCCTCTCCCTGCTCTGTCCTTGGTTAATTTTTCCCCTGGTGCTGGACATGAACATTTATAGACCTCAGCAGTTCTAGAATCCCAGAGTCTCCTACCAAAGTCGTCTCCTTTTTGCACCTTTCCCATCATCCCCTTAATAAGTTCATATATGCTCTGTCACCACAACTCTCCCACTGTGTCTTTGCCATAATTTTATGCATCAGTTCTCTTCCCCACCTCACTGAGGGAGAGGTGCTATATGCTCCCTGTTCTAAAAATCTTAAGTCAGCTTTAATCAACAGTTTATTTTTTTTAACTCATGTTTGTCCTATTCTTATACTTCCCATGGTAAAGCTTATTTATTTTTTTCAACAACATTCTCTAATCCAGGAATTCTTAACTGTTTGTTCCTGGCTCTGTGGACCCCCACTCCATGTGTACAGGGGCACTTTTCTGCCAAAGACATATGCAGCTTTCATCAACTTCTCAGTGGAACCTGGGGCCTTAAAGCAGTCAAGACATGTTGCAATCCACCAGTTTTTATTTCATGCACATAAATGTCCTGGGAAATTTACAAGGACGCTATTATGGCCTTTGAAGTCCCTGCTATCATTTTCAATTCATTTATTTTCAGAGGTTATTACCTGTCTTTTTTCAAAAACCCACCCCAGAAGATTGATTGGACTGTCTCAGATGGGAGATCTCAATTATAAAATAGTCCATAGTTGATTCTATTGCTCAGTCAAGGTTGAGGACCATTGAGTCACATACTTACGTTAGGGCAAGCATCCTATATTGTTGTAATTCATATTTACATATTCATCTCCCGTGCTTAGCCAGGGCATATTGTAGGCAGGGGCCATCTTATCCAGCTTGCACTCATCAGCGTCTAGTGTCTGGCACTCTGCAGCGGGATCAATATGCACTTTTGAATACTCCCATGTCCCCCTTTTCTAGATGAGCCATATGAAATTGCCAATGCTGTTGTTCTGACCTGCACGAATGGCAATTTCATATGGTTCAACCTGCTATTATTTATATAGCTTTTTATTTCATTTTGTTCAGTTTCTTCTATGTATTCCTCACATGTTCCTCCAGCAGCACAGTGACTTTATATACTGAGAAATGGTATTGCATAGCAGTTAAAAACAGTAACTTTAGGGTCAGGTTGCCTACATGGACCTCTCTGCCACATACCAGCTGCATGGCCTTAGACAAGCTGTTTCCTCATCCTTAAAATGGGGTCATAATAGAGAGTTGTACAGATTAAATGAGTTAGTATATGTAATTTATCAGAGTGCAACTTAGCTTCCAGTAGTGGCTAGGTTAAAGCCAAGCTCAGTTCACTTCTTTGGGCCCTCATCATCTTTATGTTCCCCTTCCTCTTGCGTCATCTGTGTCTTCTCAAGACTGAGTCTTTAACATACACAAAAATAAGAGACAGCTTGCTTCACATCTCAAAGCTTTGTTATGTGTCTTGACTGGCATCCACTGTGAAAACAGGAGCAAGCGTTTCTGATCAGTTACATTTCAACCAGGCACTTTCCATGCAATCTCTGATTTTAATGATTTCACATTTATATATGGGATTGTCCTGCCCAGTTCCAGACGGAACCTACAATAGTTAGGTTATAGGATGAGGATGCAAGGCACATTGGCATACAGGATTCTTAAACCTTGGTCATTGCAGAAACTACCATACGTGGTATCTTGAAAAGACTTCTCTTAAAATAAATAAAATAATCATCATGCCCATCATTCTCCTTCCTTCTTTATCATGACTTTGTTACATGCAATATAGGTCCAACTCTTAAAATACTTTTCATGTTTTCATCCCTTTGGGCAGGAGAGCTTACACATACACAAATCAAATATCCTCCTCTTTTATATTTGCTTCACATAGTCCAGCAAAGTGTTCTTCTGTTCCAGTCTGTGATTTATATCACATCCATTGCCGTTTTGGTTAGATTCAAAGTGCAGTATAATAACATTTTTTCTTCTTACTAGCAAATAAAGGCCTTGCCTTGCGATCAAGGACTTTGATAGAACATGCAGCCCAGCTAGCTTCCCAGTCTCACCTGCTCTTACTTCCCAACAGAGCCGAGTCTAGATAAAAGCATATTTGATATGCATATTGTTGGTCAACTTTCTATTCAAACATTATTTCTAATTCTGGCTTTAGTGACCTTTGACTCTCCTGCTCTGTGCTCCAACTTTTAATCATTTCTTCTCAGTCTCCCTTTCTTTTTTTCTCCTCTTTGATAGCCTCTGAAGCCATTGCAATAGCTTCAATCATCACCTCTATGCATCTCATCCTCATGTCCTCCCCTCTGGGCCTGAGCTGTCCTCTAGGTCCAGCGCTGTAATCTTGGTAACCTTGGGCCTGAGATTCCACATGCCTGTTGATAGATGTTTCCACTGGGTATCCCTCCACCGACACACCTCAAAGGCAGCATTTTAATGTACTTAAATCCATATTCTTCCCATAAAACTTGATCCTCTTTGTTCAGTCTCTGTCCCTATTATTGGCAACACATCCATCAAGACACCCAAGCTCAAAACATTGGGGTTATCTTTGACTCTTCTGCTGATGTGATGTTAGACATTGTAATACGTCCTTGGTTTCATCCTCACAGAATTAGTTCAGGGACCCGAACACATAGTCTCTTGCAGGGCAGCTTCTTTCTTTGCTTGTGAAACGGATTCTCGCATCGAATCTATCTGTGACATATACTCTTATCCTTTTTCACTGTGCTCCTGGAGTTCTCTCAGTTCTCTGTGCTTCTCTCTTTTCTTCTAAACCCCTTCTAAAGGGAAGCATACAAGCCAGCACATCTGATTTTGTTATTTTACCTCATTGCCCTACTTTTTTCCTCTCATGCATCTTTTCATGCAACATGTGCAGTGGAAAAAATATGATTTTTGGAATCAGTCTGAATACAGATGTGCTCTGTCACATTAATTTGCCCTCTACCATGTAGCTGCCTTATCTGCAAAGTAGACATAGTATATCATCTTCCTCGTGGGGCTCATGTGAGGATATAATGATATAAGGAATGTGATATTCAGGCTCTGCACACTCAGCAACTCTCATACTAATTCTTATTAGTGGATGGGAGCATAGGAGTCCCCATCTAATTCTTATTAGTGGATGGGAGCATAGGAGCCCAGTGCCCTGCTCTCCATCTCTTCTCTCGCAAAAGCTCTGGGCCACATTTATTGAGCATCTCTGGCAGGAGCTCATTATTCTCCTCACCTTCACCATCAGTGGTTGCTACTTTTTTACCAGAATTCATCTCAAACACAGCTGACTCAGTGCTGGAAAAGAAAGGCATTTTTATTCCTTCCCATTTTTTAAAATGAGGAAACCAAAGTCCACAGAAGTTACATGGTATGCCCAAAGTGCATACTTAAAAGAGAGTTTTGGGAAATATGTCCTTGGATATAATAACGTGTTTTTATATTAGCTCTCTGAGAAAGAGTTGATTTCCATTTTTCTGTTTGTAGTTTTCCATTTAGTTAATGATTAGGGTTTGAAGGTTGTCCTAAGAATGTGTGAGAAGAACTTCTACAGGGTCTACGCCATCATCCTTTTACCAGGCAGAACCAGTTCTATCCATTTCAGACTGATGGAAATAAATCCAATTTTAAAAGTGATCTAGATGGAACACTTACCAATTTCTTCTTGGATGGACCGTTCCAGTGTTAAACTTTCCCTACTTTAAAGCCCTTTGAAAACAATTCTCCCTTGAATAAAGATGGGGGACAGATTCCTTGCTGTATGGCCGAGTGATCATGTACCAAACTAAGCTTTAGTGTCAGAACTGAATTCCAGTTTCATCTTTGTCCTTTGCCACTTATGAGCTATGTAACCTTGAACAAGCTATCGAACAGCTTTAAACCAGGAATTTTAATACCTACTCATAAGCTTACTCTGCACGTTAAATTAGGTCATACGTGTGAAGAACGTTACAGTATCTGGCTGAGAGTCAGAGCTCAATAAATGGCAGTGAGTACCTATTAAGCCACATGCTCCTTCCAGGGAAGAGGTTTCATATTTACTACAGTCAGGGGAACTCAAACCATGAGAAAAACAAAACAAACAAAATGCACATTGTTGAAAATGACAGCCAAACAGTTGTATGCAGTGAGAACGTATAATTCTCTGAATAGTGATGACCACACTTTTTCTTTTTATATTCCCTTCTCTTTTGGTTTCCAGGATGTAATATTGTCCTGGTCTTTTCTCTGCCAAAGAATTTAAATGATTTGGAAAAAATGTACAGCATCTACTTCTCTGTCTCTCTGTCTCATTAAATCTTATTTACAAGAAAAAGGAGTTATTTTTGCAGGTGTCCCTTTTTGGTTGTTTTATTTACATAAAAATGATCTCCTGTCCGCTTCCCTTTTTTTTTTTCCCAAATGAGGAGGACAATGAAGATCTGAAATGCCAGCTGCAGTTCGTGAAGGAAGAAGCTGCTTTGATGAGAAAGAAAATGGCCAAGATTGATAAAGAAAAGGACAGATTCGAACACGAGCTCCAGAAGTACAGATCCTTTTATGGGGATCTGGACAGTCCTTTGCCTAAAGGAGAAGCCGGGGGGCCTCCCAGCACCAGAGAGGCTGAGCTCAAGCTGCGGCTGAGGCTGGTGGAGGAAGAAGCCAACATCCTCGGCAGAAAAATCGTCGAACTGGAGGTGGAGAACAGAGGCCTGAAGGCGGAACTGGATGACCTGAAGGGCGACGACTTTAACGGCTCGGCCAACCCCCTCCTGCGGGAGCAGAGCGAATCGCTGTCGGAGCTGCGGCAGCACCTGCAGCTGGTGGAAGACGAGACGGAGCTGCTGCGGAGGAACGTGGCCGACCTGGAGGAGCAGAACAAGCGCATCACGGCGGAGCTCAACAAATACAAGTACAAGTCGGGCGGCCACGAGAGCGCGCGGCACCACGACAGCGCCAAGACCGAGGCCCTGCAGGAGGAGCTGAAGGCGGCTCGCCTGCAGATCAACGAGCTCAGCGGCAAGGTCATGCAGCTGCAGTACGAGAACCGCGTGCTCATGTCCAACATGCAGCGCTACGACCTGGCCTCGCACCTGGGTATCCGCGGCAGCCCCCGCGACAGCGACGCCGAGAGCGATGCGGGCAAGAAGGAGAGCGACGACGACTCGCGGCCGCCACACCGCAAGCGCGAAGGGCCCATCGGCGGCGAGAGCGACTCGGAGGAGGTGCGCAACATCCGCTGCCTCACGCCCACCCGCTCCTTCTACCCCGCGCCCGGGCCCTGGCCCAAGAGCTTCTCAGACCGGCAGCAGATGAAGGACATCCGCTCGGAGGCCGAGCGCCTGGGCAAGACCATCGACCGGCTTATCGCTGACACCAGCACCATCATCACCGAGGCGCGCATCTACGTGGCCAATGGGGACCTGTTCGGACTGATGGACGAGGAGGACGATGGCAGCCGCATCCGCGAGCACGAGCTGCTCTACCGCATCAACGCGCAGATGAAGGCCTTCCGCAAGGAGCTGCAGACCTTCATCGACCGCCTTGAAGTGCCCAAGTCCACGGACGACGCCGGCGCCGAGGAGCCCATATCCGTGAGTCAGGTACAGTTCTGCCTATTGCGAGCCACGGCGATGGCGAGGCCGGTCCGCGGAGCCGCGGTCCCTGGAGGGGCGACTCCGCGCACCGACCTCCAAGCCCCGCTTTAGGGAAGTCCCAGCTCAGAGCCTCTCTGGGCTTGGAAGCCCCATGGCGCACTTGTTCTTTTACACTGTCCTTCTTCAGGCCTGAGGTTTTCGTAATCCAATCACTTAGCAACTATTCTCCCTCTGTTTTGCTTAAAAGGGAAATTTACCCGCCTCCCCCTCTCTCCACCCCCCACCCCCAGTTTTTGTGTAAAGATGAAAGGATTTCTAAAATATATGATTATTGAAGGTCGACATTTTCAATATTACTCTACTGATTCTAATAGATTGAGCTGCAAGAAGATTCCGAATAGAAATCTTCAATTGCTCATCTGTGGTTTTCAAGCCGAGATTCAAATTAAGCTTAAAATATTTTCAAACCACTAAATGATCAGGATTGATGCATAACTCCTGGAAAGAATGTAGAAACCAGAGGTAAAGAGAGATGATATTGTGTCTGGATCCCTACCAAGAGGAGCAAATAGGAGCCGCTGATGTACCTACCACACGTCGAAGTAACATGATCTTTATTTCTAGAGAAAATCACTGTCGGCTCTATAACGGAGAATCTCAGGACTGGGGAAGGAGTGTTATACCTTAGCTTTAAGGCAACACTAATTCAGAGAAATAGTAATAACTATTCCCGAACAGGGAAAACCAGCATTTTTCCTTCATCCTAATTGTAGAGGCACACCCGATGAGTTGGACTGATCTGCTCTAGCCAGGTATGGTGGCCAAAGACTGATGCATTTTGTCAGGGTTAAGCACGGAAGGGAGTTTATAAAACAAACAGGCAGTGCCACTCCTCTAGCAAGGCTGGTATCTTGTATCCGTTGGAGAACCCACGGAAGAACAACAGCATGCATGGCTTTTAAGACACGCAAGAGGGTTAAACTTAAAAATCAGTTTATACACAGAAGCATGATATTAGATTAACTGCCTGTTAGTCACAACTAGAAAAATTGCAACCCTGTCGCTTATTTATCTCGCATGCTGCTTTGCTTTGCTATTTAAAAAAAAAAAACAAACTTTTATAATAAAACTTGTTGAATTTCAAAATATTAAAGATTTTTTTCCTCTATGTATTATATCACATAGCTGGTTTTTAGTTTTCTAGTTTCAGATTTTTGAATACTTTGAGTATGTGACTTTTCAATTATACTCTCAGGGTGAAGAGAGAGAAATCAGAGTGAGAGAAAGTACTGTACATAATAGTAGGTTTTCAGACTTTGGAAATGTATATAAGGGAGGGTTCTCTATTGTAAGTTGAATGAATGCTTAGATTAGTTGATATAAACTTAAGTTTTAAAAATTATTATTAATGAATTCTTCTTTTTGTCTTTGCATTTACCTTCCCAGATGTTCCAGCCTATCATTTTACTTATTCTCATTCTTGTATTATTTTCATCACTTTCTTACACAACAATATTTAAACTTGTCTTCCTTTTTACACTGTTTTTTGTACTGTAAATCTCTCATCATTTACCATTCATTGTAGTATTTTCAGTTTGTTTGTTTTGTTCACCCTTCAAGACAAGAAGTAAAAGAAGTATAATTTCTGTAGTAACCAATGCTGTAAAAACACTGAAGACTGCTTGTTTCTTTAAAAAGACACATCTTACCACTACTAAATTCAATAAGAAGCCTGAGCATTAAATGTTTCAGGTAAGGGAGTAAGTATGACTTCTCTTTTTATAAATCATTTTAATTTTTACTTCTTTCTTTTACATCTTGATTTGCACTCTTCTTAAATCACTGTAAGAATGACTGTAAAAATTGCCTAGGTCTCTCAATTATTTCTCAGTATTTGACTACTATGATAATTCAAAAGCTGGACATTCACAAGTTGGTCACATCTTAGAAAATATATAGACTTATAAAGTACTTTTGCTAGGTTGCAACAGACTAACAGCATAATTTTGATAACCAGTAAATACCAATGAAAATTATGGTGAACAAATGAAATGTGACCATCATGGGAACTAAACTATTTATTGTGATACTGATGGTGTTCTGTCTAAAAAGATGTGTTTGGAAGCATGAGAGTGGATTAGGCCTTAGTCCACTGAGAAAGTAATTATCTTCATCCTGCTACATTTGACCAGCTTCAACCATTCCAACCAAACCAACCACTTCTGCGTTTACCTGTTATACCTGGAGCCATAGATTGCCAGTCAAGTTTTTGCCTGGAGTCCTGTCCTCTATAATAGGTTACCACACAGAACTGCTTCTGGGGCAGGAAATATGCTAGAAATACAGTATATTAAATATTTTGAATAGGGAAAAGAATAGTCATTCTGTAGAATTTCATTAAATCACAGTCCAAAGCCAGTAGCATAGTTCCAGTGGGAGTTGCTCTCTAGACAAACTTACTTTGATGAACCTCAACATTACCCTTTCTCCTCCTACCTAAAGTGGCTTGGATAGGTTTCCTGTACCCAGAAGGTCCTATTCTGTCAACCTGTCAATTGGCAATTTACAGAGTGGAAAGCTGGACTGCACTACTGTCACCAAGATTCAGAAAATACTAGCACTCGTTGACGTCACAGACGTAGAGATACTTGTATGTTGGTTGGTGGATATGAAAATCTGTAGTAAAGTGAAGTATCTTGCCCTCAGCATAAAAAATAATATATGGAAAATCTTGGCTCTAATACAAAATTTGGTACTGGCAACAGTCTTTTGAGTCCTCATCCCCCAGCACGTCAGTTTCCCTTTGAGTATTAATTTAATAAAAAGAAAAACTACATAATAGTTTAAAATTTAGTTTATAATACCTGCTCTTAATCTCCATGGTTTTCAGTTTAATTTTGGTTTTCATTTTGTTTTGTTTTGAGGGGAGGAGAGACCGGGAGTGAGGAGTGGTTGACCAACAGTTCAAATCTGTCACTACATACTTGCGGCTTTTTGTCTTAGAGATTCAAATGGCTAGATAGAACGTCATGACAAGAACAAATGAAATAACATAAATGCTATACTTAATTATTCAAGTGTTACATTTTAAAAATTTTCATCTTAGGAAAAGCAACCACTTTAAAAATCAAAAGTTGTCTGTTAGATCCTTGGTCAACCCCTAGACCACCATCTCAGAGGAACCATTTTGGCAATGGAAGTGGAACTGAAGGTAAATGTTTGAGGCTGTAACTTATCTGAAATATTGATTGCCTTGGGAGCCAGATACAGCCAGCTAAGCGATGACTCTCAGCTACCTATGGAGCATTTGGTAGCTTATGGAGGTGTTGCCAGTTCCAGTCACAATGACTGGAAGCTCATTGGCATTTAGAGGAAAGGGGTCAGAATTTCAAATAATTGTCCTGCCCAGATTCCTAACATTATCCCTGTGGGGAAGCATGGCATGCGGTGCGCTTGTTCACTTCAGAAGGATCGTGGATGTTCAGTACCCTGTGTGGCTTTAAGAAACTGGCTTTAGAATTGAAACTTTCTTTACCACAAGGAGAATCAAGAACTAAATATCTACATCAGTGGTTTTCAACCTTAGCCATGCATCAGAATTCCTGGCATGCTTTTAGAATTGAGACCCTACTTCACACTAATTGAAACTGAATGTATGAGCCCAAGCTTTATATATATATATTTTTTAACTCCCAAGAACTAATTCTTAAGATGTTTGAATTATCAAAAATATGTAGATACAGCTTATACCAAGGTTATATAGTAAACCATGTGATAATAGCTGTATAGAATCATCAGTTGTCTAGGTTTTAGTAGACCTTAAAGTTCCAGGCATTCATTGGATATCCACATCCTCTCTAAGGCATTTCCACCTTTGTCATATGGCCTTTGTCACAAGTCCTCTAATGACAAAGCAGTTCTCTTTCCACACTGGTGATAGTGTTAGAAAACTCCCCTTTAATTCATACAGGTGTTTAAAGCAAACAATATCAGAGAAGACGAGTAGGAATAATACATGACAGAAAGGAGAACCGAGGTCAATATTGTGTATGTGCAGGGTCACACACACACTTGGAGATACAGACACATGTGAATGCTGAATTAAAGCCCTAGATGATCTCACACACACCCTAACAAACCACCACTTTGTCATTATACAGTCATCTCTGCTGCAAAGCTTCCCCATGTGATCCACAGAGAGGATATGGTGTCCCAGCAAGAATGATGGATGCCAACTGATTCTGCCCTCCAAACCCAGACGAGAAAGCATACCCAAAGAGATGTGAGAACGGAGCAAAAAGATAGAGCATGGATCCTTTGTCTACTTAACAAACATTTTTTTTTTTTTTGCGGTATGCGGGCCCCTCACTGTTATGGCCTCTCCCCTTGCAGAGCACAGGCTCCGGATGCGCAGGCTCAGCGGCCATGGCTCACGGGCCCAGCCGCTCCTCAGCATGTGGGATCTTCCTGGACCGGGGCACGAACCCGCGTCCCCTGCATCGGCAGGCGGACTCTCAACCACTGCGCCACCAGGAAAGCCCCTACTTAACAAACATTTTGAAGTGTCCCTATGTTAGGTATAGAGGAAATTGAGGTTCAGTTTCTACTTTTTCACAGCTTTCAATTGATTGATTGACCAGGACAGACATGTAAACAGCTAACTCTGACAGGTACTATTATTGAAGTGCAAGAAAAGGTTTGTGGTTGCAATTTATTGTTCATTGCATACCTGAGAGCATGTTAGATTTCCCTAAGAGAGCACAATAAAATCCCTAGGCATTCTTGGATGGAATAATACCATAAATCAATGCAGGGCTGGTACATATACCTCAACAATATCTTGTGACCTGGACAAGAAAGGAGATGCTAACCGAGGGATGGCTGGGCTAACCAAAACACCAGCCTTGCCCTCAGATCTCTTGTGAGGAATTAAAGTCATCCTGGCAACAAGGGTATTAATCTTACCTATGGCTTCCTAAGGCATTGACTTTAAAGAAGAATTTCATGACAATTTTGAATTCCATCCAGGCTCTTCATATATGCAACCCCAGTAAGATAATGATGAGGGGAAACAGGACAGACTTGGAGGCTCTTTCCAACTGTGCTCTACCCACTGCAAAGCCGGCTTCTCAGTTTGTGCCTGTGTGTGTGCACACACCTCTACACACTGTGGTGTACAATAGGAAATGCACCTAGTGTCAGAGAATTCAGACCTGCATCTATCTTAGGGGCCTGCTGGGGGCCGGTAGTTGGAAGGTGGTCTCAGCAGACTGCCAGCGGGCACAAGGTGACCTTGTCCCTTGCTTTCTTCTCCCTGGCACTTCAGGCTGTTGTGTGAGCACCAAGGATCTAGGGTGCATCTCTCCCTTACACCACAGGGCATAGTCACAGGAAGAAAAGTTAACAAAGATGGCACCCAAGACCTCAGAAAGAGAGTCCCCAATATCTCCTTCCCCTCCCCTTTGATCCTGTTCCTTGCATTATCTTTGTTGTATACAGCTAGCTCTAAAAGAGGAACACCCAGGCTTCTTTGTTCATGAAGAAAACAAAATCCTCCAATTATTGAGACAAGGAATCTTCTCATATTTGCCCCTTTGAATCTGTGCTCTTTAAACATCACACTGAAAATAAGTTCAAACAAACAAAAAATTCCTTTGTGTGCACATTCTTGGGTGTAGGAAGGAGTGTCTTTGGTAATTTGGCCTAGATTTAAGGAAAAAAAAATTCAATTGGCTACTTTTAAGCAGAACAGGCTCAAACTCATAAAACAAGGGAAAATCCAGTGCTCAGCCTGGAATGTGTATTGGCTTGCATTCTCCAGCCTTCATTTCAATCTGTGTGGTAGAGTGGGATGCGGTTATTTCATCAGTTGCCGTTGAAGTTTGGAATGTCAATTTGATAGCTAAGCCTTAACTCTAAATATTCATGCAGTGTTGGTAGCTATATTCTTATAGAACCACAGCCCACTTTCCTCTGGTAGAGTCATGCTTTCGGTGAGGTGCTCTAATTGAATATAAGGGTTGAAGAGAAAGTGGTAGAGGGTAATATCAGAAAGTGGGAAAAGTTGACAGCACTTTTAGGAACAATTTTCAAGTAGAGTGCTGTTATCATGTCGCTTGATCAGAGAACAGGAGCAGCAAAGGCAACACTTGCCTGTTAAAAATAAGGAAAAATCTCCACCTTTCACTTTCCACTGTCAGACCAGGCTGTGATGTCTCAAAGAACCTCATCTTATCTTATGGCTCAGATGTTTATGTTTACTAAGCTTAAATGTGACATTTCTTGATTATTCAATTTCATTGTTACAATTATAAAAGGTTTTTTTAGTTCATAGTTATCTGAGTTTTCCTATAGCTAAATCAAATACCATGAAAATCCAACATCTGAAGATAAAATTGTAAGATTTTATAAATTCATAAAATTTACTATAAGAGTATATAATCAGTGGTGTTCAGCAGTTTTTCAGCCTTTCAAAAAATATTCATGTAACTGTTTTGACTTGTGGACGAGAATATTTCTTTGAATGTTGTCTAAACCAAAATTTCTGTTTAGGGTATTTCAAGTTCAGTTCATAATATTTTGCTTTTGTTTTGATTCTTTTTCTTTTAAATTATCAGAACATTTTCAGGCATATTAGGTAAATAATTTAAAAGTTTTATCTTGTACCAAGATAGATATTAAATAAACAGTATGTTGGAGGATTGCACTAATTGAAAAACTAGAGCCTTTCAGAAACGTTTAGAAGAGTTACTCATTTCACAAAATAGGAAGGGACCCTGAAGTATTGAGGAATTATATGACTATTTCAGGAGCTTTGTTATACTGCCGACTCCAAAGATGGAACTCTGGAAATCATTGATTCTGAAAAAGTGTCTTTACATGTTTTTTTCTGTAGTCTCTTCTGAGTGTTTTGGGTTGAGCTGCTTATAAAGTCTGTGTTAACAAGCAAGAGGCATGAGTGATCATCGAAGGCTGACAAACATTTGTTCCTTTCTGAGATTCTTCATAATGTACCTGTGAAGTCAGCAAGTCAGCTCTTTGAGTCCATGTTGAAAGTTCCTGCCTTAACCTACGTGTTTGAAAATTTAAAGAGACTGAGGGGCAGAGAGAAGCTCATCAGTTTGTCCACTTGCCTCAAATGGCTTAGTAAGGAAAGAGAATTTAAGAGCTTTTTTAAAAAAAATAGTGTCTTTTATTTGTTAATGTCAGAAAACTCAGTTTAGCATCTAGTTTGTAATTCCCTTCTTTTTCATGAACATGTGCGATTTTTGTACAATCCATTCCCTTTGTCATTCCCTCTGTATTATTAACTCCTGGACAGATAAAACAGACTTAGACTATTTAAATAGACATCCTATGTGTCAGCCTAGATCAGTTGTTTAGAACTTTGAAGGGGGGAGGGGATGGTGGTTAACATAATGAGTCAGCAAAATTAATTTATTCTGGATTTTGGAATCTGAGCTCCTTTACCTGAAAGGAAATGTGTATCTGCAGAAGCACCAGAACCACTGTATGGAAGGTCTTAGCATTATTCTACCTGCTTAGACTCCATGTAGTGGAAAAAGCCCCAGGAAAGCAGCCAGAGGAGGTAGTTGAAGGAAAATGAGGATCCCCCAGCAATGGACCTTCAAATCTTGGAGTGAGAAAGCTCTCCAGGAAGAGAAACTCATGCCTCTGGTCACACTTGTCACTTTCGAGGGAATGTGATTTATTCCCAAGTAGCTATTTGTTTGAAGTACTCATATTTGTGGAAAGTAGATGGATTAAAAACAGTAGGGTAGATGCAAAATAATTGGAAAAGAAAGAACGAAAGAATCTTACTGTGCAAAATATTTCAGTGGCAACGACAACAAAAGAATATAGTGTAAGGGCCAAGCATAGGCGTCAGGGCATTGTTAGAGTCTCTGTGGACTTAAAAAAGAGATCTTGGTGTAGAGAGTGGGTCCAGCTGTCTCTGCAGAAGTCCTCTGATTGGAGTGGACCCAAGGCTACACTGAAGTGTGACTGTGGGCCTCCCTTCCTGGACCCTCATCTCCAGATCCTTTACCGTAGCCTTCTCACATCATGATGCCATATTCCTTTGCACCTGGGCACCAAGACCTCTCACATTAGCACCTCAAAATCTAGCACCACTCATAACAGTTCCTCTTTTCGATCTTCCGTCTCTCTCCCTGCTCCACGGCCCACCGGGCTCCGCCGATCAAAGCTTACCTATATTGACTGTTCCTTCCAGCCCTTTTGTGTGTTAGCTGTTCCTTTTTTTCTTTTAGATGGGTTTGTAATCACAGCAACTGAGTTATCTAAACTTCAATTGGTTCCTCTTTAGAGTTTCTAGTTCCTTGTTACACTGCTCTGCACTTCTATCAATCATCTTTCTTACTCCTTTAGCATTTTTATTACCTCCTCTTTGAACTAGGGGTCTAGTAGTCTGGAGAGATGTTTCACTGTTTGTTGTTTCAGGGGATTTCTCTTGTTCTTTTAATTGGGAGTAGCAGCTCTCCTTTTCTGAGCAAAGTTGTGACTAGCCAGTAATCGCTTCCTTTGTCAATGGCATTTGATTAGACAATTACTAAAAATATAATGCTGTCTCCTATTTCTGGTAGAAGATATACGTGGGGTAGCAACACCCTGGGATGGGGCAGGACGGGGAGAATACAGATCAGTTCCTTTGTCCTTCAAATTATACTCCCTAAATGGCCTCTCTCAGCCCTGCTTTCCTGCTAGAACTTCCTAACAGAAGTGACTCAGGGTGGCCCTCTTGTGGTGGAAAGGCATTCCCAAGGCCCTTTTCTGGAATGAAATGAGAGGTAGCCCTAGAACAGTTCCTGTATCACTTAGCTTTTGTTGTCATCATTATCAATATCTCCCAAGTAAAGAATCTGGAAATAATATAGTGAGATGCTAAAAACAAATTTGAAAACTGTAAGGAAGATCTGTCTCTAGTCTTAAATAGCTCGCGTTTAAAAAATGTTTTATTGTTTTTGTTTCTTCAAAATATAGACCAGTACTTTAAAAAATAAAATAAAACAGATAGTTTGAAACTGTTTCTTTTGAATATTTCTGTCATCTGGAAATGCCTGTACATAATCCCCATGACAGATTTGCTTGGCTAAAAAATCTGTTGACATGTCACCATCCCTCAGAATAGGAGAGACAGCCAGCATCCCGTGATTCTAGGGAAAAACATTCAGCACTGGGAAAATAGCACGTTAGCTGAAACACAACAACCTAAGCATGTAACTTCCATGGATAATAAATACTTTGTGTGTGACTCTCATCATTTTATAATCTAAAACAGATTCTGATAAGTGTCAACCTATTTCTTTTACTAACACAGAGTCCGAACTCTGTCATTCTAGGGCTCAAATAACACAGGACCAAGTTTCACAGACTCAGCTGTAGAACTTTATAAAAATTAAGAAAACTGGGCCTCACCCCTGGATGGTCTAGTTCAGAAAGTGGAGGAAAGTTCCAGCTTTAGGAACTTTTAAATAATTCTTTGAGCGATTGCAGGGTGCAGCAAGGCCTGAGAGTAACACAACACGGAACTGTGGTCCCGTTGGTGGAACGCTATGGAGATGATCAGGAGAAGCACCCCACATTTGCTTATAAATTTGTTTCAAGGAATACTCAGGAAGTGGACAGTCATGCTGCAGGTCACATTTCAGGGATCTTCAGAGTTGATGGAGCTTGTTGAGATCAAAGATTTGTCTTATTCTTCTAACAGTCCTCAGGATCTAACACTACAGCTGGCCCAGAGCTGGTGCTCACAAATATTTGTTAAGTGGAATGTTAATTGGAATGCCCAAGACCTCTCCCTAAGAATGGAAGATCGTTTAATGTTCAAGAGAGTTCTGCTAAACAACTGAGATGTATCGTAAAGCGCTTTGAAAATTGTAAATGCCACATGTAATAGCTTCTTTTTTTTGACTGTGTTGGGTCTTCGTTGCTGCACGGGCTTTCTCTAGTTGCAGCGAGCAGGGGCTACCCTTTGTTGCGGTGCGCGGGCTTCTCTGCAGTGGCTTCTCGTTGGGGAGCACGGGCCCTAGAACGCACGGGCGTAGTAGTTGTGGCACACGGACTTAGCTGCTCCGCGGCATGTGGGATCTTCCCGGACCAGGGACCAAACCCGTGTCCCCTGCAGTGGCAGGCGATTCTTAACCACTGCGCCACCAGCGAAGTCCCCTAGCTTCTAAATTATAATATGCTATAAGAATGAGTTCCGTTGTTCAAAGTAATCTCTTTTCCAATTTTTTCCATATCGTTTACAATGAAAATAGAAATACAATACCCCTTTAACTGGTAAATATGTTTAAAGAGTAAAAGAAGAAGGGGCTGAAAAACTATACAAGCAAGAAATCAGAAGCCACCCAGTGTAAAGAGATTAAATAAATAACTGCTTCGTGGTGCTTCAAGATCATCCTTCAGACAGAAAACTGTAAATTAAATGTGCAGTGGGATACTAAAGGCAAAGTTGGTGCATTTATCCCTAGATTTTCTTCCATCACTAATTTAAAATTCTTTTGTCTTCATATCCTGACCGAGGATTTACATTTTTGAAGGATACAAACCTCTTTAAATAAATGGCCATGAAGATAAATACTCTGTTATATGACTCCTGTGTTATACTTGGAAGATGAAGTATTAGCTCCCTCATTTGGGACTTAGAAGAGAACTGAATTTAAGATTTAATAAAGCCAGAAATAAATGTCTCACGCCCCAAACTCTTATCCCTGGGTTCTATTCCCTTCCTTGAGCTCCTTGGAATTTTAAACTTTAAGGCACTCCTCCAAGAATTAGAAGACCTGGATTCTATTCCTGGCATTGCTAGTTAGTGCCTTTGTGACCTTGAGCAAATGGCTTAACATCAGGGCCTCTTTCCTCAGCTGTAAAATTAGAAGCGTGGCTAGATGATTTCAGGCGTTCTTTCTGGCTCTAAAATTCTGTAAGTCTGGAAACACCTGCTAGTGACATTTATGCACTCATTGCTCTTTCCCCCTTTCCAGAATGTTTTAGTTTGTGGCTTAATAGCATCATTTATGTAGATCTTTTCAAACCCTTTCCAGGATTTTCTTTTTTTGTTTCTTGATAGCAGCTCGTGTTTCTACATTTACTTTACATTAAGAATTGTTACATGCATTTCTTTACATATTTGTTATACACTGAAATAGGATTAGTATGACATCAGATATGAATGATTCCTCCAAATTCTCTCTAATATATAGAGCAATAATTTGAGTCATTTTCATATTTGAAGGTTTAAATATTTCAATGGATTAAAAGTGACCTGGATTGTGCAACAAATTGCATTTTTTTCCATAAGGCTTTCAGCCATTTGACACCTGCTTGAAAATGTCAGGCGCTTCAAGATGTCTGAATATCACTATAGGGCTGGGTATACCAGCATCTGTTTTCAAAATCCATTCGTTTTATGTACATAACAGCAGGAACTTTTTAAAACAAAGCTTTCGTAGAAGTTTTTAGTGGAAAGATTCAGAAATACCTGAGCTGAGTATTTGTTGCCTTTGTATGCAGTCATCTAATTGCATTGCTTTATTTCTCTGGGGTATGAAATATAGCATGGAAAATTTAGCTAATATACATAAAAATTATTCAACAGAAAGGGTTGGTAACTATGGTTAATGGTAGACTTGGGAGAAATTCTGTCAAAGTTTTTTGTGCCTAGTTTTTTATTCTATTTTTGATATAATTTGAGGTCAACTTTACCATGACAAGAAGCAGATGAAGCACCTGCAATAAATAATTACTGGGACATCCATGAAAAAGGGCATTGAAACAGGTACTATTGAGGGATAGTATAGAGGATAGCACAGCATAATTCCTCCTGTAATTAGCTACAGATTATCTGAAGTTCTGATGGGGTGTAGAAAACAGTCTTAATTTGATTTACCAATGACACATGGAAATTAAGAGGTCTGGAGCGGAAGAGAGGTCCAGAGTGTCCTGATAAGGGCAAAGGCAGAATGAACTAACATTTCTTAAGTGCCTGGCACTGTAAGTACCCCCTCATACTCTTACAACATCCTTACAAAGTAAATATAATTATCCCCTTACAGAAGTAACAAACTCGAAGTTCACACTGATAAGTAGTGGCAGTAATTTGAAACCAATATCTCTGTGACAAAATTCCAGGGTCTTCAGTTAGAGAAACCGGTTCCAAGACCTACTTCTCTGCGTGGTCAAGTTTCTGTGAATTTTGGCAAGATACTCTGCCTCTTTGAACCTTGGTTTTATCAGTAAACTTGGGTTAATATCTACAGACACATTTTCTGTGAGAGTGAGCTAAGATAAAGATACATTAGGTATTAGAAGTACTTAGCACAGAGCCTTGCAGGGAGCTGTCTCTCCATGAGTCATCACTATTATTACTCTAACTATTGTTGTTGTTATTGCTTTTGAGATTTGGGGACGGGGGGTGGGGGTTGCTTTTTTTTTTTTGCTTTTGATGCCAGGCTTTCAAAACACAGAGTATGATTTCATTCAATTGTCCTACATGTACTAAAGTCCTACTATGAGCAGGTTATTCTTAGTAAACTTTTTAACTACCCATGAAATATTTATCTGGAATCTGGAAGCAGGCAAAAATAATGTGACAGGGATTATTAAATGCTTTAATGACCACACAGACTTTAGACTTGAGGATAAGCCCTTATTATTTAAACTTTTATGTAGCTTATTTGCTGAATTAGGTTGCAGCACACCTTCACTGAAAACAACTACATGGGGATCTCATTGGTTTTTTCCTTACCACAATACGTATCATCCTTTCCCACGGGCTCTGAGTTCCACTAGCAGAAAGACATCACCATCACTATAGATACAAGCAGCAAACTGCCACAGAATCACAAAGAACTAGAAGGCTGGTCTTCATATTTGCCATTTCTACTTTATTTCAAGACAGAAGTTTGATACCTTTTCACAAATCTTTTGCGATTATATACATAAAATTTCTACACATATTCTGCCACATCCAGAGACCAACTTCCAAAGGCACCGCAAAGTACATTTTGAAAAGGGGAAAGAGAGAGGTAGGCAAAGAGATGATTCTTGCCTGTAAAAAAGGAGTTAACTTTTCCAAATAAATGGAATGTAAAATTGGCCATTGTCATTGTGTGATATTAACACCAGCTCTTTTGGCAAGTTTGGAAATACTGGGCTCCCTTATAAAAGTTAAAAATGTCCTGGACCTGGAGTTGTTTACCCAGAGTGGGAGCTGCTCTAAAGTTACAGAGCTCTGGTTGGAAGAGATGGCTTGAAGGCCGCCTCCGAGAAACTGACGTCACAGTAGCCTCAGCTGCTGCTGTGACATTAGCTGAGCAGCTTTTTGATCTGTGAGATGGTGGAGGTTTCAAAGGGACTTGTCAGTATCTCTCTGTTGAATGGTTGGACTCATTTTGCATCCCCATTTTGTGCAAAGAAGCAAGAGTCACCGTGCTGAGACTTTTCTCTTTTAAAACAACCGGCTGTCCTCCCATTGCTAGATTGACCAGTGGTCGGACATCCATAGGATTTCTCCCCAGAGCAAAAAGGTATGTTTCTTTCTGGCAGTTTGAAAGCAAGTGACTAATTGTGGCAAAATATAGAGGGGCCGCTCTTGACATATTTGAAACTGTAGATACTTGTTTAAGTGGAGGGTGATTTCAACATCTGCCTGATTCAGTGTCTGTGTCTTGGCTTAAAAACAGTGGGGCAGGGTGTGTAACGGATTTTACTGACTCCCAGGGAAGAGAAGGTCCAGCTGCTGTGAGTGGATTTCCTGACTCCGGACTGATGGTACCATATGCTCTCTGAGACTGTTTTTGAAACACTGCTTCTCAGTACTTTGAACACCACTTTCCCTACCATAAGATTTCACTGAATTTATTTTTTAGAACACTATTTTCATTAGGATGAAGACTTTTTAACATTTGCAAAGTAAAGTTCACAACCCTTGAAATTGCTGGTATTTGAAAATTGCAGTGAAAAATAAGTCAGTGAAATTTCATCCAAGTTGATGGTTTGCTTACTGCATGATAAGTGTTTCTGTGGTTTGAGTTGAAGTGCATGCCATTCATAATGGGTTAATCTGCAATTAGGAGGGAACCTTAGCACTACAGCTTCTACTGTTTAAGCTGGTTAAGTTTAGGTGTTTGTTTATCCAAGCCAAATGAGTCTTTCAAAGCTTTTATGAGCTAAGAGAAGTAAAATCGGTGCCCCTGTATGTTGGATATTTTCTAGTTTGAATATATAACTGGAGAGAAAACAAGGAGAAGATAATAAAATGAAAAGGCAAAATTGATTTCTTCAGAATTGCACGAGGTAGTATTCCTTTGACCTTATTGGAACATGAGGAGCGATGCTGAAGTAGCAAGAAATAGCAATTTCTCAAAAGTCCCTTTTGCTTTGTAACAAAATCAAGTCATAGTTTTCTTTGCAAAAATGCATTCGCCAGTGAACAGTAGGGGAGGAATAAGGTCTTATAATCAGTTGAAATGATGCAAGTGATTCATAATAGCCTAGAGAAAGGGCTAGAGAATCTTGGAGGCAAATGGTGCATAACTTTGATGGGTATAGACCTGGGGATTCCTAATTCTTCAAAGTTAAGAGGAAGCAAAGCATCTCCAGGGCAAATGATGGTTCTAGGAATTGTGAGATTGGCAGTACCTACTGTGTGTGGCATTCCTATTGGAATATGTAACCTCCTACAAGTGAACATTTTTCAGTTATATGAAAAGCAGTATGTTTATAAAAAGGAAAGCAGAGAGCAAGAAACAAACACTCTGAACAAAACTCTCAGAAGAGAGAAGTTGCAATCGCGTCAACTCCCCTAACGCTGTTTCATTTGTTTGGCTAAAGTCCAGTTTTCAATGGGGGAGATGAAGGTTGAAATGGTAACAACCAAGGTGTAGTAAGAAGGGAGCACCCCTCAGACGAAGAAGTGTTACCATGACCTACTTGAGGCTAACATGGGAAATAGAAATGATTTATTGTGAAACTCCTGTGTTAATCTTAAATTTTGCTTCCTAGTAGGGCCGGAAGGTTAGCAGAACTGTTTTCCTCCCATCACCATACTTATGCAACCCACTCACAACCCTCTACAATTCTGGCTTCCGGCCTTGGGGAGGGGGAAGTAGGTTAAAATGGATTATGTAATGCTCACTTAGAGTTGTTGGGGGAAGAACGTGTGCATGACTAAGTAGTGCAGCTCCCTCTGTCCTTTTATATTTGCTCTAATCAAATTTTATTCTGAATGAAATTCTGGAGGGAGTGAAATGAAATGGAGAGTGAAGGGTGCAGATTGCAGAAATTCTTCCTTATCTCCCACAGAGATACCAATATCTGTGGGCGAAAACAAGTGACAACTAGGAACAAAGAGAACTTTTATATTTGCCTCAGCAGAAAGCACTGAAATTGAGTTTTTGAACGGCTGAGCCATTTTACCCCATAACTTTTCATTACAGAACGTTATGTCCCTACAAGATTGCTCTATTAGTTGGATTTTTTTTTTAACATTTAGGGAGAATTATAACAAAAGCAGTTTTATATAAGATTTGTCTATTCAAATTTTTGCTAACAATAAAAACATTTCCTAAATATTTAACCTGCCTTGTATTCTTAAAATACTTGAAAAATACTGAGGGCAAAGGAAAACTGTTAAAAATATGAGTTCACACAATTACACTTGCTTCTATGAATTTTCTAATGAAATCAAAATCAGTTTTATTCTAGAGGAAGATAAATAAAAGGAAGGAGGGTAGGGGGAACACAAAATAAAAGGAAGGAGGGTAGGGGGAACACAAAACGGGAGGGAGACAAGGACAGAAGGAAGAAACCAAGAAACAGGCATTTACTGAGCATTATGATCCAAAACAGTGTTAGTCGCTTTGATTAAGCATTCTCTTTCGTGCACATTTAATTCTCCCAAAACTCTATGGACCCCACTTTATTTTTAGAGGAGAAAGCAATATATTCAACCGTATTACATTTGACATTTATGACAAGACATAGATACTAGAAAGGTGAAATAAACCCTCCCACAGAAACTGGCACAGATATTGCCCTATAGGAATTTTCTTCCAAGGCTTGTTTTTTATCCATAACCATTACACTTTAAGGCACTAGATATTGCTCTGGTCCTGGAAAGGGGAAGCCCTGTAGATTGGCCCTTCTCCGTATTAAGTGATGAATTTGGCGCTTTGCAATTAAGTGCAGGATTCTGTCTGCTTCGGGAACATTATCTGGGTTCATGTATAGTCCTGTTACCAGGAGCAAGCCTGATTGAGGGTTTTCCTGAATGATATTCTTCAGGTAGGTAAAAAAGAAAAGGGTCTGGTGCCCTTTCACCTGGACCTGGAAGTGGTTCAAGAAGAGTTAGAAATAAAAAGAAAAATTGGAGCCCTTTGCTACATAATTGTAGGAGAAACTTCATGATGATTTCTGAACATTTAGTGTTTAAAGACAGAATGAAACAGGGAGTATCATAGCACCTCTTCTCCAGGTAGCTTGAAATTAGTCTGCTCTCTTTCTGTAACACCCTTTGTTATCTGCAACTACCTCTTGACGTCTTAAACCACTTCACTCTTCCTAAGAAGTTTCAATGTTAAATACCTGCTAGTCAGCAAGATAGTTTCAGCTCACAGTTAATTACATATAGTTTAAAGCAGTCTGCAGTCTCTGAAAATTAACACCGTCTGCATTGCCTGTGAATAGTTATTAGATGAACCTAGAAATTAATAGGTAATCAAGATCAATAACAGCTTCACCAAAACACAAAATTCTGTACTTTCTTTACAATCTTCATTTTGTTATGTCTCCATCGACACATTTATTTGGGGGCAACTTGCATTTGCTGTGGCAGGTACTTGTGGTCACTGTCTCACAGGATTGGAGGGTAGCAAAAGGAAGGAAGGATGACAGAGGATGGAAAATGAGATTAGAAAAAAGACACGGCTGAGTGGATAAAATGAGACGTGATACTGTTTTTAATGGCTAAATCTGTAATGACTTGTTTTTCTTGGCTGAATTAGTCATAGTTTTGTGAGTGCCAAAGAAATAGGTAAGGATGATCAAAGTATCTGTAGCAAAATTTTTGATAGAAGAGTAACCATATAGATCCCAATATTAGGGTGTTTTTGAGGGTGGAGCCCTGCATACAGCACTGACATTTTAAAATCCTTATTAGTCTATTATAATTCATTAATAGATTGCAACTCAAAAATACATGTTTGGAACAGTTTACCACTTGGATATGCATGTTCAGAGCAGTCTGACAAAAATCTAATGTCTTCTATGTTTATCTTATATTTGGGATATAAAATATGCGGCCGTCTTCTATGCCTGCAGAATGGGGCTTGCTTCCTGGTTATGTGGGCTTCATTAGACAATCCCAGAACCCAGGCAGCTACTGAGTCTCGAGAACTTTGCTCAAAATTAGCATCAGCTACCACCTGGTAAGTTAAGGCATTTTGGTCATGGCCAAATTGGCTTTTTTTTGGCCAACTCTTCAGCTTTTTAAAAGCTAAAAAGTTAAGACTTCTTATAGGCGTGATTATCTTAGGAGATTCAGACATTTTAAATGTGCTTTTCTACCCATTAAAAAATGTATCTGACTTTAGTAATAAAAATATTTTCAGTGGATGTCAGCACAAGATTTTTTTAAAGCAAAAAATAGGGGAAATTTTATATTTCTCAAACCAATTTGCAGTCCATATGTCATTTAATCTTCGTAATAACCCTGTGGATATCCCCCATTTTAATATAAATAAATCTCAGAAATCTTAGGTGATTTATAACAGAGTTACCAATCGGGTATTTTAAAGTGGCTCTTCAGATCCTGAATGAACACATGCCCTAAATGCTAGAAATCTAATGATTTCAGTCACTCCTTAATATGATCAAGAATTTCCCTGCAAACTGATGAAAACATTTTTTTCATTTCTCTGTATTCAGTATCAGAAGATAGGTTCTGATATATAGTCTATTAGAAGGAAAAAAGAGCATGGATAAGTGTTAACATATGGCTTTCAGGATAATTTTGCTGCTTTTACATTTTACTTGATGAAATAAAATAACGACAATATTTTTTTATGCTTTAGTTTGGTTTCTTACTGATACATCAGTCCCAGACTTACTACCAACATTGGGGTCTTATTGATACAGTAATCATGTTTGCCACAAGCTTGAACTCTATGAGTGTAAAATTGAGATTGTAGCCCAACACCACCTCAGGACTTTAAGTCACAGAAATGTATAATCTGGTTGCATCAGAACAGAAGGAGTAATTCCATTGCAGCAGAATCTACCACAGTTGTGTAGACTTGACTAAACAGTTGAATTTCATACTTCCACTCTTAGATATTCATGAAAAATTCTATGTTTAGATTAGGTGGTTAGTTAAAGGAATACTTATATCTCACACATGCATTTAACCATCCTGTCCACTGTAATTTTACTGTCTGGTCTCAGAAAGGGGCAGAAAAAAAGTTTGGATGATACTTTTTTCTTTGACTGTTAGTTTCTCCTTAGGCAGATATTTTTGTCATCTGTTCTTTTGAGTCCAATTTTCCTAAAGTTTGTTTATGTCAATGGCTCTTGACAAACTGATAAAATGTTTCCAGAAAGCACATGGATTTGGAACTCTCTCTTGTTATGTTTATATTAGGCTTTGTTTTAAAGGCAAGTGAGACTGCTTCAAATAAAACAACTCCAAGCTTCCAAGAAACAGTTAAGAGAAGGCAGAGACGGGCAGAAACACCCCTTCACTAACACTCACACGGTTGCCATGGACCTACATAAGCAGTGGGAGAACACAGAGACTAACTGGCGCAAGGAAAAGATGGAATTACTGGACCAGTTTGACAATGAAAGAAAGGAATGGGAAAGTCAATGGAAGATCATGCAGAAGAAGATAGAAGAGGTACAGGTTGATTTGTTTTGAATGCACTGGAAACTTAAAACTCAGAATGAAAATTCTGTTGGTTTGTTTTGTATTGGAAACTATTTTTACTTTCCAATTTCACCTAAAAGATGCGTGTCTCAGTGATATTTACTAGACCAAAAATAGCATAACCTAACCCAATGTTACCGTAGAGACTATGCTAATTTATAGCTTTGCATGCAAATTGGAACTTGAAATGTCTTTCTAAAGTGTATCAATTTATTATTTTCTGACTAGAGTGCTGTGGTATCAAAAGTGAGGTATGTATTTTGCATAAGTTTTCAAATTCCGGGCCCAGGATGAAAACAGAAGAAAAACATAATTGGTGGAACATATTTTAGTAAAATTATAACTGGGCATTAAAACACAGATCTTTTCAGAGATGACTTATGAATAATGTCTACTAAAGGCAGTTATGTATTAGATAATTCAGTATAATCAAAAAGAGCATCATATATCAAAAAGAAAATGGAGGTGGACATGGTATTTATCCTGGCAAGGTGTGACACATTTATTGGCACATTTATTTGGAAAGAATTTATAAAAAATGACATGCCGAGACTCTGATACAAATAATAATTTTATTCCTTCACGCTGTTTGGCCCAGAATATTTCCTTTAAGTATCTGCATTGATGTATATTCAAGCTTGTTCCAACTGAAAATTATTTATACTTATCTTGCTTTCTTGTAACATTCCCTGCTGTTGACTTATATGGTTTTGTGCACATTGCCAAGGCAGTTATTTTAACAGACTCCTTGGCCTTTATTCACAGACAATCAAAGCTGGTGCTTTATGTGTTTATAGTGCAAATATTTTTCTTATTAACAGCCCTATAATTGGTTATAAATAAAATACAAATTGGCATGCTAAAAGGAAAAACAAAAAAGAATAGCCATGTGACTCTTCTAAAATAGAGCTGAGAAGGCAGGCATGTAGCAGATGATTACAGATTGAAAGGAGAATTTACTTCTCATCCTTCTATAGTTTGGAAAATGCGTTTTGCTTGCTCTCTTAACTTCTCCACCCAGAGGCTCAGATTGGATCAACAGGGAGATGGCTAGGTCAAATCAAAATCCACAACTCCAATTCGAAACCTGAACTCATTGGCTTCCAAAGGTTTGGAAGGTCCAGTTAGTAACAATCTCAGATAATTCTAGCATCCAAGCAAAATAATTAAGGGAGTCAGGATTAGTCTAGCCAGTTGTTTAAGCCATGTAGCTAAGATGTTCTGCTGTCTGGTTAAATTTGTTATTGTCAAATAATTATTCTGACAGCTCTGTAGATTCCATCTATGGAAAATATTAGCCTTATCAATTAGCAGGCGTTAAACATAGGTGATAGTCCATAGAAATACTGACAGAAGGGCTGGAATATTTTTTTCTTTATCTTGGATAGTAGCTGTGCTGCTGTTTATGTCATTCTGCCTGCAGTATACAACACCATACCTGGGAATATGTTTAGATAATGTGCTTACCCAAACTACCCACCCAGAGATGATGCTGTTCAATACCTGAATACTAGCATTGTGCTCCCCTTATCATACTAATATAGTTGTCGCTCAGTATACATGGGAGATTGGTTCCAGGAGCCCCTGTAGATACCAAAATTCATGGATGCTCTCAAGTTTTTATATAAAATGGCATAGTATGTATGTATTTTTTCCCACTCCCAGCTTTGTACCTGTAAGAATGTACCTTCTTAGAGGCTACAAAGCTGGGAGTAGAGAACAGGAGGAAATCGTCTTCACATATCACAGAAAATCAAGACAATATTTTTAACTAAAATTAAAAATCAACACTTGGAAAAAATGTAACATGCCACAAGCATAATAGACTGTATTTCTTTCGTATTTATCACTAAGCTCTGTGTATTAAATCAGACACAACTTATTCAGCCATATATTAGAAAATTATACATTTCCCGGTGCATGCATATAACTTCTGTGATTTCAAGTAAAAATGTCCTTAGTGAGAGGATCAGTGTTGGGTATTAAGATGCTAATGATTCTTTGTTCAGCGACTATCCACAATCATTGCATTTGCTATTACAAAACAAAGATGTACGTACTTGGATCTTTGAAACCTAGACTAATCCAGATAGATACCCTTAATAGAGTTAATAGATGCCTGGCAATTTTTTTTTTATCACATTACCATCTTTCCTGATTGTCTCCTTTGATCAGATAACCGTTGAAAACAGCTAGGTACCAAGTAACACAGATTTCCTTTTACAAAATAAATGGTTTTCCATCAATAATATAATGATATTTGTTTATTCATACTTCACCTAAGTCCCCAAGAGAATTTAGGATGTCAAATAAAATTCTATGTAAGGGAAAGTATTCCAAAACTAGAAGAGAAAGATGAGATGAAGACAAGAGGAAGGATCCTTTGTGAAATGCATGCAGCAAATCTGTCTTTCTAGTAAGTAACAAAAAATGATCAAATGCATATTTCTCAGTATTCAGAAAACAAAAGCAAACCTATTTCCCAGAAATAGCACTTTCGTCCCTGATTTTGCAACTAAAGCAATTTTGTTTCCACCCATGACTCCTCTAAAAGAGGACAGTGCTACCAATAGCATCCTTAGATTTAGCATGGTATTTTGAGGGTTGCTTCTTATAATGTCCCTCAAATTCAGCCAAAATTATAATGGCCACAACTGTTCAGTACAGATAATTTTACAGAGGCCAAAGCAGTTGATTCATGGCTGCAATTTGATGCTATCCTGACTTCATCCAACTACAGATTTATAAGTATTTAGGGCATAAATGCATGGCATATCCTTCAGGCATTAACTATGTTATAGTGCTTCACTCATCTGAGATTTGGGTAAGTATTGAGCAGCAGTAAATCCGTTATTCTTTTTTTTTCCTTTAACATCTTTATTGGAGTATAATTGCTTCACAATGGTGTGTTAGTTTCTCCTGTATAACAAAGTGAATCAGCTATACGTATACATATATCCCCATATCTCCTCCCTCTTGTGTCTCCCTCCCACCTTCCCTATCCCACCCCTCTAGGTGGACACAAAGCACGAGCTGATCTCCCTGTGCTATGCGGCTGCTTCCCACTAGCTATCTATTTTACATTTGGTATTGTATATATGTCCATGCCACTCTCTCACTTCATCCCAGCTTACCCTTCCCCCTCCCTGTGTCCTCAAGTCCATTCTCTATGTCTGTGTCTTTATTCTGGTCCTGCCCCTAGGTTTTTCAGAACTATATATATATATATATATATATATATATATATATTTTAGATTCCATATATATCTGTTAGCATACAGTACTTGTTTTTCTCTTTCTGACTTACTTCACTCTGTATGACAGTCTCTACGTCCATCCACCTCACTACAAATGACTCAATTTCATTTCTTTTTATGGCTGAGTAATATTCCATTGTATATATGTGCCACATCTTCTTTATCCATTCACCTGTTGATGGACACTTAGGTTGCTTCCATGTCCTGGCTATTGTAAATAGAGCTGCAATGAACATTGTGGGGCACGACTCTTTTTGAATTATGGTTTTCTCAGGGTATATGCCCAGTAGTGAGATTGCTGGGTCGTATGATACTTCTATTTTTAGTTTTTTAAGGAGACTCCATACTGTTCTCCATAGTGGCTGAATTAATTTACATTCCCACCAACAGTGCAAGAGGGTTCCCTTTTCTCCACACCCTCTCCAGCATTGTTTGTAGATTTTTTGATGATGGCCATTCTGACTGGTGTGAGTTGATAACCTCATTGTAGTTTTGATTTGCATTTCTCTAATGGTTAGTGATTTTGAGCATCCTTTCATGTGTTTGTTGGCAATCTGTATATCTTCTTTGGAGAAATGTCTATTTAGGTCTTCTGCCCATTTGTGGATTGGGTTGTTTGTCTTTCTGATATTGAGCTGCATGAGCTGCTTGTAAATTTTGGAGATTAATCCTTTGCTAGTTGCTTTGTTTGTAAATATTTTCTCCCATTCTGAGGGTTGTCTTCTGTATCTTTTATGGTTTCCTTTGCTGTGCAAAAGCAAAGTTTCATTAGGTCCCATTTGTTTTTTTTGTTTTTTTTGTTTTTTTTTTGCGGTACGCGGGCCTCTCACTGTTGCGGCCTCTCCCGTTGCGGAGCACAGGCTCCGGACGCGCAGGCCCAGCGGCCACGGCTCACGAGCCCAGCCGCTCCGCGGCATGCGGGACCTTCCCAGACCGGGGCACGAACCCGTGTCCCCTGCATCGGCAGGCGGACTCTCAACCACTGCGCCGCAAGGGAAGCCCCCATTTGTTTATTTTTGTTTTTATTTCCATTTCTCTAGGAGGTGGGTCAAAAAGGATCTTGCTTTTGATTTATGTCATAGAGTGTTCTGCCTATGTTTTCCTCTAACAGTTTTATAGTGTCTGGCCTTACATTTAGGTCTTTAATCCATTTTGAGTTTATTTTTGTGTATGGTGTTAGGGAGTGTTCTAATTTCATTCTTATACATGTAGCTGTCCAGTTTTCCCAGCACCACTTATTGAAGAGGCTGTCTTTTCTCCATTGTACATTCTTGCTTCCTTTATCAAAGATAAGGTGACCATATGTGCGTAGGTTTATCTCTGGGCTTTCTATCCTGTTCCGTTGATCTATCTTTCTGTTTTTGTGCCAGTACCATACTGTCTTGATTACTGTAGCTTTGTAGTATAGTGTGAAGTCCTGGAGCCTGATTCCTCCACCATCAGTTTTTCTTTCTCAAGATTGCTTTGGCTATTCGGGGTCTTTTGTGTTTCCATACATTGTGAAATTTTTTGTTCTAGTTCTGTGAAAAATGCCATTGGCAGTTTGAGAGTAGTTTGCATGGAATCTGTAGATTGCTTTGGGTAGTATAGTCATTTTCACAATATTGATTGTTCCAATGCAAGTACATGGTATATCTCTCCATCTGTTTGCATCATCTTTAATTTCTTTCATCAGTGTCTTATAGTTTTCTGCATACAGGTCTTTTGTCTCCTTAGGTCGGTTTATTTCTAGGTATTTTATTCTTTTTGTTGCAATCGTAAATGGGAGTGTTTCCTTAATTTCTCTTTCAGATTTTTCATCATTAGTGTATAGGAATGCAAGAGATTTCTGTGCATTAAGTTTGTATCCTGCTACACTACCAAATTCATTGATTAGCTCTGATAGTTTTCTGGTAGCATCTTTAGGATTCCCTATGTATAGTATCATGTCATCTGCAAACAGTGACAGTTTTACTCTTCTTTTCCAATTTGGATTCCTTTTTTTTTTTTTCTTCTCTGATTGCTGTGGCTAAAAGTTCCAAAACTATGTTGAATAACAGTGGTGAGAGTGGGCAACCTTGTTTTGTTCCTGATCTTAGTGGAAATGGTTTCAGTTTTTCACCATTGAGAACAATGTTGGCTGTGGATTTGTCATCTATGGCCTTTATTATGTTGAGGTAAGTTCCCTCTATGCCTACTTTCTGGAGGGTTTTTATCAAAATGGGTGATGAATTTTGTCAAAAGCTTTTTCTACATCTATTGAGATGATCATATGATTTTTATCCTTCAATTTGTTAATGTGTATCACGTTGATTGATTTGCATATATTGAAGAATCCTTGCATTCCTGGGATAAAACCCACTTGATCATGGTGTATGTTCCCTTTTTTTTTATTTCGTGGTACGTGGACCTCTCACTGTTGTGGCCTCTCCCATTGCGGAGCACAGGCTCTGGACGCGCAGGCTCAATGGCCATGGCTCACAGGCCCAGCCCGTCTGCGGCATATGGTATCTTCCTGGACTGGGGCATGAACCCGTGTCTCCTGCATCGGCAGGCGGACTCTCAACCACTGTGCCACCAGGGAAGCCCCATATGTTCCTTTTAATGTGCTGTTGGATTCTGTTTGCTAGTATTTTGTTGAGGATTTTTGCATCTATGTTCATCAGTGATATCGACCTGTAGTTTTCTTTCTTTGTGATATCTTTGTCTGATTTTGGTATCAGGGTGATGGTGGCCTCGTAGAATGAGTTTGGGAGTGTTCCTCCCTCTGCCATAGTTTGGAAGAGTTTCGGAAGGATAGGTGCTAGCTCTTCTCTAGATGTTTGATAGAATTCACCTGTGAAGCCATCTGATCCTGAGCTTTTGTTTGTTGGAAGATTTTTAATCACAGTTTCAATTTCAGTGCTTGTGATTGGTCTGTTTATATTTTCTATTTCTTCCTGATTCAGTCATGGAAGGTTGTGCTTTTCTAAGAATTTGCCCATTTCTTCCAGATTGTCCATTTTATTGCCATATAGTTGCTTGTAGTAATCTCTCATGATCCTTCGTATGTCTGCAGTGTCAGTTGTTACTTCTCCTTTTTCATTTCTAATTCAAGTGATTTGAGTCTTCCCCTTTTTTTCTTGATGAGCCTGGCTAATGGTTTATCAATTTTGTTTATCTTCTCAAAGAACCAGCTTTTCTATCATTTCCTTCATTTCTTTTTCATCTATTTCTGATCTGATCTTTATGATTTCTTTCCTTCTGCTAACTTTGGGGTTATTTTGTTCTTCTTTCTCTAATTGCTTTAGGTGTAAGGTTAGGTTGTTTATTTGAGATTTCTCTTGTTTCTTGAGGTAGGATTATATTGCTATAAACTTCGTCATGTTTTCATTGTCATTTGTTTCTAGGTATTTTTTGATTTCCTCTTTGATTTCTTCAGTGATCTCTTGGTTATTTAGTAGTGTATTGTTTAACCTCCCTGTGTTTGTATTTTTTACAAATTTTTTCCTATAATTGATATCTAGGCTCATAGCATTGTCAGAAAAGATACTTGATATGATTTCAATTTTCTTAAATTTACGAAGGCTTGATTTGTGACCCAAGATATGATCTATCCTGGACAATGTTCCTCGAGCACTTAAGAAGAAAGTGTATTCTGTTGTTTTTGGATGGAATGTCCTATAAATATCAATTAAGCCCATCTTTTTTAATGTATCATTTAAAGCTTGTATTTCCTTATTTACTTTCATTTTGGATGATCTGTCCATTGGTGAAAGTAGGGTGTTAAAGTCCCCTTTTATGATTGTGTTACTGTCAATTTCCCCTTTTATGTCTGTTAGCATGCCTTATGTACTGAGGTGCTCCTATTTTGGAGGCATAAATATTTACAATTGCTATATCTTATTCTTCGGTTGATCCCTTGATCATTTTGTAGTGTCCTTCTTTGTCTCTTGTAATAGTCTTTATTTTAAAGACTATTTTGTCTGATATGAGAATTGCCACTCTAGCTATCTTTTGATTTCCATTTGCATTGAATATCTTTTTCCTTCCCCTCACTTTCAGTCTATATGTGTCCCTAGGTCTAAAGTGTGTCTCTTGTAGACACCATATATACGGGTCTTGATTTTGTATCCATTCAGCCAGTCTATGTCTTTTGGTGGGAGCATTTAATCCATTTACATTTAAGGTAGTTATCAATATGTATGTTCCTATTACCATTTTCTTAATTGTTTGGGGTTTGTTATTGTAAGTCTTTTCCTTCTCTTGTGTTTCCTGCCTAAAGAAGTTCCTTTAGTATTTGTTGTAAAGCGGGTTTGGTGGTGCTGAATTCTCTTAGCTTTTGCTTGTCTGTAGAAGTTTTAATTTCTCCGTGGAACCTGAATGACATCCTTGCTGGGTAATCTTGGTTGTAGGTTTTTCCCTTTCATCACTTTAAATATGCCCTTCCACTCCCTTCTGGCTTGCAGAGTTTCTGCTGAAAGATTACCTGTTAAACTTATAGGGATTCCCTTGTATTTTATTTGTTGTTTTTCCCTTGCTGCTTTTAATATTTTTTCTTTGTATTTAATTTTTGATAGTTTGATTAATATGTGTCTTGGCATGTTTCTCCTTGGATTTATCCTGTATAGGACTCTCTGCCCTTCCTGGACTTGACTGACTATTTCCTTTCCTATATTAGGGAAGGAATATAGGAAATAATCTCTTCAAATATTTTCTCAGTCCCTTTCTTTTTTTCTTCTCCTTCTGGGACCCCTACAATTCTCATGTTGGTGTGTTTAATGTTGTCTCAGAGGTCTCTGAGACTGTCCTCAATTCTTTTCATTCTTTTTTCTTTTTTCTGCTCTGTGGTAGTTATCTCCACTATTTTACCTTCCAGGTCACTTATCCGTTCTTCTGCCTCAGTTATTCTGCTATTGGTTCCTTACAGAGAATTTTTAATTTCATTTATTGTGTTGTTCATCATTGTTTGTTTAGTCTTTAGTTCTTCTAGGTCCTTGTTAAACGTTTCTTGTATTTTCTCCATTCTATTTCCACGATTTTGGATCATCTTTACTATTATTACTCTGAATTCTTTTTCAGGTAGACTGCCTATTTCCTCTTCATTTGTTTGATGTGGTGGGTTTTTACCTTGCTCCTTCATCTGCTGAGTATTTCTCTGTCTTCTCATTTTGCTTAATTTATTGTGTTTAGAGTCTCCTTTTCGCAGGCTGCAGGTTCGTAGTTCGCATTGTTTTTGGTTTCTACCCCCAGTGGGTAAGTTTGGTTCAGTGGGTTGTGTAGGCTTCCTGGTGGAGGCGACTGGTGCCTGTGTTTTGGTGGATGATGCTGGATCTTGTTTTTCCGGTGGGCAGGACCGCATCCGGTGGTGTGTTTTGGGGTGTCTGTGAACTTAGTATGATTTTAGGCAGCCTCTCTGCTAATGGGTGGGGTTGTGTTCCTGTCTTGCTAGTTGTTTGGAATCGAGTGTCCAGCACAGTATCTTGCTAGTTGTTGAGTGGAGCTGGGTCTTAATGTTGCGATGGAGATCTCTGGGAGAGCTTTTGCTGTTCGATATTTCATGGAGCCAGGAGGTCTCTGGTGGACCAATGTCCTGAACTCGGCTCTCCCACCTCAGGGGCTCAGGCCTGACTCCTGGCCGGAGCACCAAGACCCTGTAAGCCACTCGGCTGCTAGTGCTGGAGGGTCTCCTGCAGAGGCGGGGGGTGGCTAGGGCTCGGCTGGGGCTCAGGGCCAGGACAAGGATCTGGGAGCAGAAGTTCTCTGTTATTCTTTGAATAATAGATGTAGTGCAGATATACGTTGTGACTGTAAAACGTAGAGTCATTTGCTTTAATAGTTCTCTGAATGTCTTTGGAATTTGACAAGCTTTCCCAGAACACAAGCCTGAAGAGAAAGCCAGTAATAGGCTGCATGTTAAACTGAACTCTCAAGAACTAATTTGGGGCCCACTTTAGCATAGACTAATAGATGATCAATGCCTTAGAGTTCTATTGTATTACCTAGGACGGGGTCACATTTGTTTTAATTACGACAGGAAACATTTTTTGAATGTATGTAGCCTTCGAAAAAAATAAAAAGTCTCAGAATTACCTGTCCCTCAACAATGTAACTTCCAAAAGTAACATATTTTGATTGCAAAATGTCTACTTAGGGACAGAATTAGCTGAGTTACTATATGAGATTGTCACCTATTTAGATAGTTAAATGTTGGCATATAGGATCATATATTTTTAAAATATGACCTTAATGTTAGTTAAACTCTTGCTTCTCTCTGAAAGCAGTTAGAGAGCATTGCCAGTAATTGATTCGAGTCATTCCAATTTTGTTAACAGTCCTTCTGTATCATCATGATACCTGTATATAAACACAGGTTTGTTTCATTTTTGAATGGGTTGATTTCTACTCAGAAGAATAGAAATTACCATCCATGCTCTGACCTACTGAAAGTAGTCTTTATGGTTCCTCAAAGTTGTTCCAGCTAATCCAGACGTTAGAAATGCTATCTGGAAGCATAAGCATTAATACCATGGGGTAGTATATAGTAATATGGCAAAGAGAACTCAGAACAGTATGCTTAGTATCAAAAATATTGAGAGAGTGGATTAGGGGGAAATTTTTATCTTTGTTTTCTTTACAGCTCTGCCATGAAGTAAAGCTTCGGAGGAAAATCAACATGAGTGAACGTGCGATTATTGATCTTGATCGTGAAAAGGCCATTCAAGACAAAATGATGGAATCTTCTCCAAATTATCCCAATTCAAGACAATGTGAATTTACAGGGATGAATCACAGGGATGGTCTGGGGAAGAAAGGTAAAACAGAGCAGAGCTTACTCAGTGAAAGAAATCAAATGTGTAAGGAACAAAAAACAATCAAAAAATCAAAAGTAGGGTTAATGGATTCTTTGGCCACAGACAACCAAAAGGAATGTGAGACCCCGCCTGACCTGAGGACTTCTGAGGAAGAGAACAAGAGGTGCTCTGGTGCCCTCAACACAGTAAGTAAGCCAGGATTGGCCTAGAACTGTTTCTAAAGACATATTTACATTTCAAAGGGCTAACATTGCTATTGCTTATATGTATAAAGGCTCTTGAAGAACTTGCCAAAGTTAGTGAAGAATTATGCAGCTTTCAAGAGGAAATTCGAAAGCGTTCTAACCACAGAAGGTAGGCTGGTACATCTATGATGATTTTTATGTTGGAAAATCAAAAAGAATGTTGTTTTTAGTTAATGAATCCAAACTTCCTTTAGCATCTAACACTTTGTTAGTGAGAATTAATAATGCTGTTAAAATATGTTATCTTAGGAGATAAAAACTTAAATTGTATGTTTCTCTGTTCACTAATTCTTAAAGCAAATCTTCTAGTTCTCTTTGTGGTTTGACTCTTAGGCGTACTTTACTTTTTTGGTGTTTAGTGAAGTTATACTAACCATAATAAATTAACAAGTATACTCCAATGGAGTTCTTTTTTATTTTGAGTATTTGGCCAGTGGAAGAGTATACTGGGTTAATCTAGTTAAATACATCTTTAAACTATGTCAAATTTAACAATGGTGTTTTAATTATATAATGATGTTCTACTGAAACATTTTGAGCCATTTATTTTTCTACATTTATTATATATATAATGGAAGCATTCATAATTTTCAGAATAACATATTATAAATATGTACACAAATACATATTTATACAGTGCTGTAAAACATGCTCTTTCAGTTCAGAAGCACCCTTATAACTGTAAGGGTAGGTTTTAGCCAAATTGAAAAATAAATTGGAATTCTCTACAAGTTAAGTAAAGATGGATTGTTCTAAGATCACCATTTATCTCCTAGTGTGGCAGTATACTTCTCTTAGAAGCTATAGGAATGTGGACCCTTATTTTTCTTTAGCTTTTTGGAAGCTCAGAGAGAATTTTTGTACTGACTTACAACAGATTTTCTTTCCCAACCATGATTTTTACATCATTTTGCCTTCCACTTTTCCACTGAGCTTTTGCCTACTACTTTCTGCTAATGGGTATTTGTCTGCACTTTATTGTAAGCTATCTCGTAATATAAGTTGAAGAGATATAAATGTGATTTATATGTATCAATATGATTAATTAATGTTAATTTGTGAACCCACATTCTTGCAATATTTAGGTTTTTGTTTCAATAATTCTTACTTGCCAATTTGTTTTTACAAACAACACCTGGTATAAAGTTCTCACTGCCACTTATTGCCTTTCGAGAAAAGCTCAAAATCCTTAGTATGTAATTCAAAGTCATTACAGTTTGACCTAATATTTCTCTTTTATTTGCCGTCATCTTTCCCACTTTTTTATATTCCATCCACACCAGATTACTCACTGTTCCTTGAATAGCCACACTATTTGTACTGCAGCTCTCTTTTGCTTATACGTCCTTTACTCATAAAATTTAAAAAAAGATGATCACTTTTCTTTTATGCCCAAATAACACCTTCCATCTGGTATTGCTCGTCTGTTTGCACTTTGATTCAGATTTCTGTCACACTACTTAGAATGTTATTTCAAATTCAAGGGGAGGAGTTTGAGCTCAGAAGACGTTATAAATAGGAATTCAGTAGGCAAAGTGGATATAAGGAAATGGCAAGAGAAAACCTATAGAAGTGGGAACGCCAATAGCAAACACCCAAGAGACTACACACAGTCGAGTCTGAGTGTAGGTGAAGTTTAGGTAATAGAAAAAAATGAGAGACACAGTTAAAAAGGTAGCTTGGGTCAGACTATGTATATAGTGTTGAATACAACACTGAGAGGTGGCCTTTATGCTGCAGTAAAGGGACTTGAAGTTTTGTACTATGGGATTTATATAAAAATAATGTTTAAGGAAGTTGTGACTCCTTTTCCTATAACAGAATCCATTGCTTTAGCCCCAGTGTCTTTTAAGAGTTTATCGTAGGGCTTCCCTGGTGGCACAGTGGTTGAGAGTCTGCCTGCCGATGCAGGGGACGCGGGTTCGTGCCCCGGTCCGGGAAGATCCCACATGCCGCGGAGCGGCTGGGCCCGTGACCCATGGCCGCTGAGCCTGCGCGTCCGGAGCCTGTGCTCCGCAACGGGAGAGGCCACAACAGTGAGAGGCCCGCGTACTGCAAAAAAAAAAAAAAAAAAAAGCTTAGCATAAATAAAGTCATCACTAATACACTAATATACCCTGTTTTATAATTGTCTAGGATGAAGTCAGATTCTTTTCTCCAGGAAACACCAGTTGTAACTAATATGCCTTATGGAGATCACACGATCAACAACGACCAGTGCATTACTCCAACCAGTTTAGAAAAAGAGAAAAAGAAAAATAGAAAGAATCTGAGCTGTACTGATGTTTTCCAAAACAATTCTAAGAAAAAAGGTGGAATTGATAAAACTGATCTGCAAAGAAATGAAACCCCACCAGTTCCTCCTCCAAGAAGTACATCTCGAAATTTTCCCAGCTCATGTTCTGCACAAGCCCATGAAAGTTTGAAGGAAAGTTCAGACCACAATGGCTGGGTGGCCCAAGAAGGTCAAGGCAAAAAGAACTGCAACCCTCATTTCCTGTGGAGGCACAACGAGATGCCTACGCTGTGTCTAAATGAAAGGAAGACTTTGAAAGATGGTATCACAGTTTCTTCTTTGGCACCAGAAACCAAAATAGATAAAAAGCCTTCATGTAATGAAAATGTTGGACTTACCGTGTGGTCATGCGACACTGGGATTGGTGCAAAAAATAGCCCCTCTACACCATGGTTTCAGAAAACCTGCTCTATTCCCAATAAGCCAAAATATGAGAAGGTGATTCCAGATCACCCTGCTAAATCTCATCCTGATCTTCACATAAGCAATGTCTGTAGCTCCTTGGTGACACAGAGCAGCAGCCCGCTGAGAAGTTTCAGTTGTGGCTTTGAAAGGACTACTAGGAATGAAAAGCTGGCAGCAAAGACTGATGAATTTAACAGAATCGTATTTAGAACAAATAGAAATTGTCATGCAGTACAGCAAAGTCAAAGCTACTCAGAACCATCTGAAGATCTTCAGCCCTGTGATACTTTAATTTCTTGCACAGATAACATCTCAGAAAGTGACAGTGTTTCTGACATTCTGAAAACCAGTGCCCCCATGCCTGTGCCCAGGGAAAATGTGCATGATAATTCCACCAAAAAACCCACAACAGGCCTATTCAGACAAATGCAGGAACACATAAGCCCTAGCAGTTACCGGAATATGCTCCACGAGCACGACTGGAGACCAAGTAATTTGTCTGGCCGACCAAGGTCAGCTGATCCCAGGTCAAATTATGGTGTGGTGGAAAAGCTGCTGAAAACCTATGAGACATCAGCGGGGTCCGCATTGCAAAATTCTAAATGCTTCCAGGCTAATTGGACCAAATGTAATTCTGATGTCAGTGGTGGAGTCACATTAAGTCAGCATTTAAAAAAGCTCCAAATAGAACAAGAGCTTCAGCAAAAGCCAGCTATGTGTGGAGCACAGCAAGTGAGGCAAGGAGCAGATCGGAAAAAGGTAACTGAGGTGAGAAAGAAATTTAACATATTTTGGCAGAACTGCATCCATATTTAGCAATGGCTCAGAGTTCAGTCAGTTGCCCATTCATATAAATAGAACGTAGGCACGTGTTTTGACATCTTCTTAGTTCCTTGACCCTTCATTTGTGAATAAATATAAACCTTAGAGTTGTAACTCAACATGAACTTTTAAAAGCACAGTTCTTAAGTCTGGGTTTAGCACATTATAACTTTTATTTAAATTCTGAAATGGCACAACACAATCTAATAAATTAAATTCTTAAGAACCTCAAAAAGATCAAATGTTTGCTGTGTTTCTTTCTTGAAAAAACATTCTGAATGTGCATCTGTTCATTTATAGAATCTTATCCTGTTAAAGTGTTTATATTTTTAAAAGTACATGGGAGGTATTTATAAATAACTTGCACTTTTCGGTTATTAGCTATGGTTGGTTCAGTCATTCCCAGAATTTGATTCATGTTCTTCCTCAGGGGATTAGTCACATGAATATGAGTTTGGGTGAAAAAAAATCATTTAAAATAGTGCCTTATGCAGTTCTCTTATTGTGGAGCTAAAAGGCAGTATGTGGAAAGAAAAATGATAGTATAGCGTAAAAAAATGTAAGGTCATTATTATTTGTATAAATTCTTTGTGTGGAAATTGCCTGCCCCCCCCAAAAAATGGGTATTTAAATAAACTGTTATCCTTTCTTTATTCCAGTTTGCTTGCAAAAGAGTATAATTTTAGAGGAGAAAAAGAGGTTGAAGAGATTTGTATTTACAATGAAGAGCTATCCATCAGCACATTTTATGCATGATTTATAAAAAGTTACAAGGTGACATACTGTTATAATTAGCCAGTGCTTTGAAAATCCTGGTTTTACATAGTGCGATGTATATGCACCATTGTTTTAAACGAGGCAGGTTGCCTCCTTCTTGTGTAAGAAATTATTTTTATGAGGCTTTCAAGCCCTACAAAAGTATCAGTTTACATATAGTTTATCAGAAACTTTGCCTGTTTGCCCAAAGTACAAATAATTAATCCTGCTTTTCTATTTCTGTTTTTTTTTTAGTTGAGCCCATAAATACCTGTAAGGTCCTGTGGCTTCAGATGGGAAATGAAACCACATATACAATAATCAGCCAAAATTCTCATGAACAAATATTACTAAATATCTCCTATTTTTGTACTGATAGGAGGTTTGGGAAGGGTTCTCTGCTGTCGATCGTTAAGAGTAGTTCTCCATCCCTCCCCCCCAGGAACACATCCCTCCCCCCCAGGAACCCCCAGGAAATAAGACTCCAAGGAGAGAAAAAGCAAATGCAGGTTACTTTCATAGAAATAAAGGTTGTCCTTACTGCCCGTCTCAGGTGAAAGAGCACAGGCTTTGTTAAGAAGGTCAATAAGAATCAAAGTACAAAATGTGTCATGAAAGCTTTTTAACTGTTTCTTAATGGCAAGAGTCCTAGAATGCTTTTCTTCCTAGAATGCTTTCTTTTATTAAAATAAAAAGAAAGAGAAGTGGGAAGAAATGAAAGAAAGCGAAGGGAAGAGAAGGGAAAAGTTTTCAGTCTTCGGAAGATACCCAAGATAGATCGCAACTCTTTCTTAGCAAATAGAATGAAGTTATATTTTAAAGTATTTTGATGATAATTTTGAAAGTTTTTAGAGATAGTAACAGTGGTTCTTAGTGAAAAAAAAAGATAGCATCAGACAACTCATTTGGTGGTTTGTGTGTCTTTTGCTTATGATCTCTAAAAATATCAACTTGACATAAAATAACTGGACATAAATTAATTCTTCTTTAAATTATTATCTTTAAAAAAAACCCAGTAAAATACCCTAACACTCCACTAAGAAAAACTTTAGTTGTATCATATCAATTTTATCTAACATGAACTTTTGAGTTCTAACATAACATTAACTCATAGTTAGTTCTAAAAAGAAATCAGTTGTATTAAAACTTGTCAGTGTGGAGATCTACAAGATTATCAGATGCCATATTCATATTAAAAGTGAATTGTTTTGATTAAAACATTCAAGACCAGGAATAGCTTCTTTAATTTTCAATGCTTTTTCTTGCTTGTAAACACGGTAATACAATACATTAATCCTGTAGTTGGGATCCATAATATATTAAGCTCATCGTTGGTGCCTGAATAGTGAGATGAATGTCTTCATTTGTGTCTTAAGGAATCCGTGGCAGTGAAATGCTCACATGGAAAAGGATTTTCCCGACCTGCTAGACCAGCAAATCGCCGTCTCCCGTCCAGGTGGGCATCCAGATCTCCATCGGCACCCCCTGCCTTGCGGAGAACTGTCCACAACTTTCCCATTTCTCTGCGATCAGAAGCATCGATGGTCTGAGTCTCTGGCCTGGATTGCTGGATTACAAAAGTCCCAGTTGCCAAACAGAGTATTCTGAGTGTTTACAACCAATTCTGTCTCTTCTGTATTTTTCAAGATTACTGGGACAATTGAAATCTTAACTTCCCATCAGTCTTCAGTGTTTTTAATCTATGGAACAATTATCCTCCTGTATTTTGATTTTTTAGATCAGAATTTTTTAATGCCATCCTCATTAATTTGCCAATATGATTTAAGTTGAAACAATGTACTATATTGTATATTCCAACTTTCTTGCAAGTGGCAGAAAGCAAGGTTATTTGCATGGCCGTGTGTTTTGTAGGTGCATGTGTTGATATAGGAAGTATCAGTATGTATTTAGATAAGAAAAACTTATGTGCTAGTGTTGACTTTGAAATTATAACATGTATACCTATATATTCTTTGTGTTTATTTAAAATTTTTAAGAATATACAGTATTATTTATATTTTTTATACCTTTTAATAGGTATCCACTTAAGGCTCTTGAGGTACCTATATTAACTAACCACTTCCTTGGTCTCAACTACATACAAAACTAATTATACATATATCTAACGTTAGTAGATTTCTACAGACGACTCATAGTTCCTTAACCCATATAAAGATAGACTAATACCATTGATCTCTTTGTTTACTCTTTTAAATAAATAAAAGTGTCACAGGTTTAAACAGATTAACCTTCTAAAGCAAACATAAAATGTTCATAAAAGCTTTGATATATCATTCAGCAGTCTATTGCGGCTTTCCCTGTATACTTGATCCTCAGAGCCAGCATCCTAAGACTGCTTTATAAACGACGTGACTAAACCGTGAATTCATTTTGGCAACTTCAGTAACAAAATACCTTAAATAGGATATTAAAAGAAATTCAATTATGCTGAATTCTACTCTTTGGTAAAATTATAGTAAATTTTTGTTCAGCTACTTTATTTGGAGTCCTACATATTGAGAGGTAAGTTATTCACTTTTTCCTTTTTCTAACCTTTCCCCTAAAATTAGTAGATAAGAGACTAATTCAATTTTTTATTAACAAAGAAAATCAGGAATGATATTTCATTGAGAGCTGAATTATATTTCTTATAGTGTACTACATTAAAAAAGCCTTAAACTAACCTTTGGCATCCATGGGGCAGCATAAGGGGCAGAAGCTTTTTTTGGGCCACAGTTCATGAAGAGTGAGCATATTATATCTATATTGAGAACTGACAGAAATATGAATGTCGAGGTGCTTGGAATTCTACATGAAAGATCTTAGAAGCAACTTTGCTCTCCATTGTCTCTGTAAAACCAGCTACATTATTAGATAGTAAGTCTATTTAAGCTTTTCTTTTACTAGCAAAAAGGTTAAGGAATTCTTACGGCAAAAGTATTCAAAGAACCTTCTCCTTGTGATACATTATAACAATTTAGAGAGATTCACTTCATTATACCATGACTTGAGGTAAAGTAATTAATTTTCAAATCCCAGACTGCCTTAAAGGCTCAAGACTGTTGCATGATGATGGACAGATTCATACTTACCAATAGGAGAGCTTCCAGGAGTTGAGCAGAATTAAACTTCTAGAATGTGAGGTTGGAGCAGATGATAAGTAAAGGCTATAGATCCAGTCTTTTAATTCTTGTTTCTTTCAGGAATATCCTTTTCCATAGGAAGACTATCAGAGAAAAGTAACCTGGACGTCAAATGATGTCACTCATATAATATGCTTTTCATCTAGAAGGGAGAAAACACTGGGGAGGTGGTAGCCTATGGCATAAAATGATGGACCTGGTAGGAAGATTTTGCTGTGTAACACTGGAGAGCCTGCCCAAGGGCTGTGTGACATAGCTGCTCCTCTCCTTCACTGCATTCCAGGTAGTCTGATGTGGATCTGTGGTTCCTAACTTGAATTACAAGTCAGAATATTGAAGATTGTTTTTTAAATTAGATCCTGACCTCACCCCATAATTACTAAAGCAGAATTTCCAAGGGTGGGGAGGGAATCTTGAGTCCTTAATGAAACAAAGCAAAATATTTGATGATTAGGGAGATTTGGAAGCAGTGACATTGATTCATACCCCAGTGGATGGGCACCATTGGGTAGTCATGTTACTTCTCTGGAACTTGCCTTTGTTATCTGTAAATTAAAAGGGTAATATTGTCAGGCATCACAATTTTATGCCACTTGTTCTAACCATTTGAATGAAAGAGGGGAACACGTTTTAACATCTTGTGTTGACAAAAATCATAGAATATTAGAGCTGAAAAAAACTTAGCATCTAGTCCAACTCCTTGATTGTAAAGACGGAAAAACTAAAACAAAGATTATTTGAATGTTCTGTTTTCTCTCTTTAAATATTTTACAATTTTTATGGAAAAACCTACGAGTTAAATGGAAATTATCCTTGAAAATACATGTTTGATGTATCGTGATTTTTAACCAGTAGTTTTTCTACTTTGGATGGGCACTTTCTTCTCAACATACCCTTTATTATGCCATCATTGCTGGATTTAAGGGATTTGTAAACATTTCAGGAGCACTTGATTAGAAGTTTTCCCTGGCAGACTTTTTGGGGGTGGGATATCTTATATTATTTCAATAGAGGGTTATTGATATTATAGGTTGATCTCAGAAAGGAATAAGAATGAGGCAGAGAAGAGTGCTTGAGTTTCTGTGGGTGTGCGTGTGTGCACACGCGTGCACAACCCTTGCCCGAGTTCTCCATATTCCCTTATGCCCAAAGCCAAATATAAATGATGTTGCATAATTCATTTGATCAAAAATTATCTGTAACTTTCATTTATTTTTACATAGACAACGAAGATGATGAGATATTAACATGCACAAAAAGTGATTTACCTCTACATAGAGGATTTAGCCAGACTCCATGTCATCCTGAGAAAACATCTGGACCTAAAAAAGGAGAATCTGCTTTCCTACAAAGATTTTTTAAATTATTTTGAGGCACAGTTGCTGACAAACAACTACTTGATAATAAAATCTCTTCAGTCATTGGAAGCTATCAAGTAAAATAGGTGGGGAAACACTTGCTGTGGCATCGGTGTACGTGAGGAACATTTTTATTTTCCTCCTTTTCTGGTGAAACTCCAGCTGAGAGTTTTTTAAAGTCTAAATTCAAATATGTACACAGTTCAACCTAGCTTCTCCTAAAATGTTTCTAGATAGTAGAGTCTAAAGACAAAGCCTGCCTGATTCCTACACCCGGCCGTAGGCCAACACATCTAGTTTCTCATGTACTGACACCATTTTGTGCCCATTTTTCTGCTTATTGAATCCGATTAAGTTTTGTTTGAAAAAGGAATACTCCTCTGAAATTTTGTTTTATGTGATGAAATTAGTTAAATTATTTTTAGGCATATTACAATTTCTAATATAGTACGATTTTACTTCAAATTCTGCACATTTCTTCTTAAATAACAAGTACCTTTATCAGAATCTAGAACCATGACTTACTCATTTTACTATAGCTCAGAAGATATGCTCCTTCAAAAAATGAGCTTCATGAAGCAAAAAAATCAAAGCAAAGAAAAAAAACTTGGGGGAGGAGTTTTAAGGCAAGTGTCTACTCAACATTTTTTCATCTTTGTCTCAGTGGGAAAAAAAATCATAAGACTTAAAATCCGACATATATTACAATGATCTCATGAATCCAACAGGTAAGACCAGCAAATTCTGAAAAAAAAAAATTCTGCTTATATGAAGCTGTGATGGAGTCTAGAAATGAGAGAAGAATCTAGAATAGGAAGGACCTTAGAAACCACACAGAGCATTCTCATCTAGAGGAGAGAAACCCGAAACTTGGAGAGGTCTCCATGGCTGCCAGGGTTATAGGGCCAGGAACCCAGCCAGATTCAAACACCAGTGGTTTGCCTCCTTGTACACCCATGTGCATCTGGGACTTGATGGTTTGCAAAGCACACTCATATGCCTTGACTTATTTACTTCTTAACAACAAGCTTCAAGGCAGCCATTGTGATTTCTCATTACAGAAGGAAAAATTAAATAGCCAAGATAATAGAATAAATATTTCCCAAGATAATGTTTAGAAATAAATAGGTGGCTCTTCGACTCTTAGTTCAGGTTCTTTTCCCAAAGAAGAGAAGAGGAAGGCAAAGAGTGAATAGTTCCTTTTCAGTTATGTTTTATGCATGACAATGGAATTGTTTATTTTGCTTTCATTGAGAATTTCTCTTAATTTTTTTATTAACATCTTTATCAGAGTATAATTGCTTTACAAGGGTCTGTTAGTTTCAGCTTTATAACAAAGTGAATCAGCTATACATATACATATATACCCATATCTCCTCCTTCTTGCATTTCCCTCCCACCTTCCCTATCCCACCCCTCTATGTGTTCACAAAGCACCGAGCTGATCTCTCTGTGCTATGCGGCTACTTCCCACTAGCTAGCTGTTTTATATTTGGTAGTGTATATATTTCCATGCCCGTCTCTCACTTTGTCCCAGCTTACCCTTCCCCCTCCCCGTGTCCTCAAGTCCATTCTCTACTTCTGCGCCTTTATTCTGATCCTGCCCCTAGGTTCTTCAGAACCATTTTTGTTTGTTTGTTAGATTCTACATATATGTGTTAGCATACGGTATTTGTTTTTCTCTTTCTGACTTAATTCACTCTGTATGACAGTCTCTAGGTCCATCCACATCACTACAAATAACTCAATTTCATTTCTTTTTATGGCTGAGTAATATTCCATTGTATATATGTGCCACAACTTCTTTATCCATTCATCTGTCGATGGACATTTAAATTGCTTCCATGTCCTGGCTATCGTAAATAGAGCTGCAATGAGCATTATGGTACATGACTCTTTTTGAATTATGGTTTTCTCAGGGTATATGCCCAGTAGTGGGATTGCTGGGTCGTATGGTAGTCCTATTTTTAGTTGTTTTTTTTTTGCGGTACGTGGGCCTCTCACTGTTGTATCCTCTCCCGTTGTGGAGTACAGGCTCCGGACGCGCGGGCTCAGCGGCCATGGCTCGTGGGCCCAGCCGCTCTGCGGCATGTGGGATCTTCCCGGACTGGGGCACGAACCCGTGTCCCCTGCATTGGCAGGCAGACTCTCAACAACTGCGCCACCAGGGAAGCCCTATTTTTAGTTTTTTAAGGAACCTCCTTACTGTTGTCCATAGTGGCTGTATCAATTTACATTCCCACCAACAGTGCAAGAGGGTTCCCTTTTCTCCACACCCTCTCCAGTGTTTATTGTTTGTAGATTTTTTGATGATGGCCATTCTGACCGGTGTGAGGTGATACCTCATTGTAGTTTTGACTTGCATTTCTCTAATGATTAGTGATGTTGAGCATCCTTTCATGTGTTGGTTGGCAATCTGTATATCTTCATTGGAGAAATGTCTATTTAGGTCTTCTGCCCAGTTTTGGATTGGATTGTTTGTTTTTCTGATATTGAGCTGCATGAGCTGCGTGTATACTTTGGAGATTAATCCTTTGTCAGTTGCTTCATTTGCAAATATTTTCTCCCATTCTGAGGGTTGTCTTTTCATCTCATTTATGTTTTCCTTTGCTGTGCAAAAGTTTTGAAGTTTCATTAGGTCCCATTTGTTTATTTTTGTTTTTATTTCCATTTCTTCAGGAGGTGGGTCAAAAAGGATCTTGCTGTGATTTATGTCATAGAGTGTTCTGCCTATGTTTTCCTCTAAGAGTTTTATAGTGTCTAGCCTTACATTTAGGTCTAATCCATTTTGAGTTTATTTTTGTGTATAGTGTTAGGGAATGTTCTAATTTCATTCTTTTATATGTAGCTGTCCAGTTTTCCCAGCACCACTTATTGAAGAGAAAGTCTTTTCTCCATTGTACATTCTTCCCTGCTTTATTAAAGATAAGGTGACCATATGTGCTTGGGTTTATCTCTGGGCTTTCTATCCTGTTCCATTGATCTATATTTCTGTTTTTGTGCCAGTGCCATACTGTCTTGATTACTGTCGTTTTGTAGTATAGTGTGAAGTCCGGGAGCCTGAACTTCCAGCTCCATTTTTCTTTCTCAAGATTGCTTTGGCTATTTGGGGTCTTTTGTGTTTCCATATAAATTGTGAAATTTTTTGTTCTAGTTCTGTGAAAAATGCCATTGGTAGTTTGATAGAGATGGCACTGAATCTGTAGATTGCTTTGGGTAGTATAGTCATTTTCACAATGCTGATTCTTCCACTCTAAGAACATGGTATATCTCTCCATCTGTTTATATCATCTTTACTTTCTTTCATCAGTGTCCTATAGTTTTCTGCATACAGGTCTTTTGTCTCCTTATGTAGGTTTATTCCTAGGTATTTTATTCTTTTTGTTGCGATGGTAAATGGGAGTGTTTCCTTAATTTCTCTTTCAGATCTTTCATCATTATTGTATAGGAATACAAGAGATTTCTGTGCATTAATTTTGTAACCTGCTACTTTACCAAATTCATTCATTAGCTCTGGTAGTTTTCTGGTAGCATCTTTAGGATTCTGTATGTATAGTTACCATGTCATCTGCAAACAGTGACAGTTTTACTCTTCTTTTCCAATTTGTATTTCTTTTTCTTCTCTAATTGCTGTGGCTAAAACTACCAAAACTATGTTGAATAATAGTGGTGAGAGTGGGCAACCTTGTCTTGTTCCTGATCTTAGTGGAAATGGTTTCAGTTTTTCACCATTGAGAACAATGTTGGCTGTGGCTTTGTCATATATGGCCTTTATTATGTTGAGGTAAGTTCCCTCTATGCCTACTTTCTGGAGGGTTTTTATTATAAATGGGTGCCGAATTTTGTGGAAAGCTTTTTCTGCATCGATTGAGATGATCATATGGCTTTTCTTCTTAAATTTGTTAATATGATTTATAACATTGATTGATTTGCGCATATTGTAGGATCCTTGCACTCCTGGGATAAACCCCACTTGACCATGGTGTATGATCCTTTTCATGTGCTGTTCGATTCTGTTTGCTAGTATTTTATTGAGGATTTATGCATTTTTGTTCATCAGTGATATTGGCCTGTAGTTTTCTTTCTTTGTGACATCATTGTCTGGTTTTGGTATCAGGGTGATGGTGGCCTCGTAGAATGAGTTTGGAAGTGTTCCTCCCTCTGCTATATTTTGGAAGAGTTTGAAAAGGGTACGTGCTAGCTCTTCTCTAAATGTTTGATAGAATTCGTCTGTGAAGCCATCTGGTCCTGGGCTTTTGTTTGTTGGAAGATTTTTAATCACAGTTTCAATTTCAGTGCTTGTGATTGGTCTGTTTATATTTTCTATTTCTTCCTGGTTCAGTCTTGGAAGGTTGTGCTTTTCTAAGAATTTGTCCATTTTTTCCAGGTTGTCCATTTTATTGGCATATAGCTGCTTGTAGTAATCTCTCATGATCCTTTGTATTTCTGCAGTGTCATTTGTTACTTCTCCTTTTTCATTTCTAATTCTATTGATTTGAGTCTTCTACTGTTTTTTCTTGATGAGTCTGGCTAATGGTTTATCAATTTTGTTTATCTTCTCAAAGAACCAGCTCTTAGTTTTGTTGATTTTTGCTATTATTTCCTTCATTTCTTTTTCATCTATTTCTGATCTGATATTTATGATTTCTTTCCTTCTGCTAACTTTAGGTTTTTTTTGTTCTTCTTTCTCTAATTGCTTTAGGTGTAAGTTTAGGTTGGTTATTTGAGATTTTTCTTGTTTCTTGAGGTAGGTTTGTACTGCTATAAACTTCCCTCTTAGAACTGCTTTTTCTGCATCCCATAGGTTTTGGGTCGTCGTGTTTTCATTGTCATTTGTTTCCAGGTATTTTTTGATATCCTCTTTGATTTCTTCAGTGATCTATTGGTTATTTAGTAGTGTACTGTTTAGCCTCCATGTGTTTGTAGTTTTTACAGATTGTTTTTCCAGTAGTTGATGTCTAGTCTCATAGTTTTGTGATTGGAAAAGGTACTTGATACAATTTCAATTTTCTTAAATTTACCAAGGCTTGTTTTGTGAGCCAAGATATGATCTATCCTGGACAATGTTCCTCGAGCACTTAAGAAGAAAGTGTATTCTGTTGTTTTTGGATGGAATGTCCTATAAATATCAATTAAGCCCATCTTGTTTAATGTATCATTTAAAGCTTGTGTTTCCTTATTTATTTTCATTTTGGATGATCTGTCCATTGGTGAGACTGGGGTGTTAAAGTCCCCCACTCTGATTGTGTTACTGTCAATTTCCTCTTTTATGGCTGTTAGCATTTGCCTTATGTACTGAGGCGCTCCTATTTTGATATCGTGCATAAATATTTAGAATTGCTATATCTTCTTCTGGATTGATCCCTTGATCATTATGTTGTGTCCTTCTTTGTCTCTTGTAATAGTCTTTATTTTAAAGACTATTTTGTCTGATATGAGAATTGCCACTCTAGCTATCTTTTGATTTCCATTTGCATTGAATATCTTTTTCCTTCCCCTCACTTTCAGTCTATATGTGTCCCTATGTCTAAAGTGTGTCTCTTGTAGACACCATATATACAGGTCTTGATTTTGTATCCATTCAGCCAGTCTATGTCTTTTGGTTGGAGCATTTAATCCATTTACATTTAAGGTAGTTATCGATATGTATGTTCCTATTACCATTTTCTTAATTGTTTGGGGTTTGTTTTTGTAGGTCTTTTCCTTCTCTTGTGTTTCCTGCCTAAAGAAGTTCCTTTAGCATTTGTTGTAAAGCTGGTTTGGTGGTGCTGAATTCTCTTAGCTTTTGCTTGTCTGTAGAGGTTTTAATTTCTCTGTCGAATCTGAATGAGTTCCTTGCTGCGTAGAGTAATCTTGGTTGTAGGTTTTTCCCTTTTATCACTTTAAATATGTCCTGCCACTCCCTTCTAGCTTGAAGAGTTTCTGCTGAAAGATCAGCTGTTAACCTTATGGGTATTCCCTTGTATGTTATTTGTTGTTTTTCCTTTGCTGCTTTTAATATTTTTTCTTTGTATTTAATTTTTCATAGTCTGATTAATATGTGTCTTGGCATGTTTCTCCTTGGATTTATCCTGTATGGGACTCTCTACGCTTCTTGGACTTGACTGACTATTTCCTTACCCATATTAGGGAAGTTTTAAACTATAATCTCTTCAAATACTTTCTCATCCCTTTTTTTTTCTTTTCTCTTTTTTTTTTTCTCTTCTTCTTCTGGGACCCCTATAATTCGAACGTTGGTGCATTTAATGCTGTCTCAGAGGTCTCTGAGACTGTCCTCAATTATTTTCATGCTTTTTTGTTTATTCTGCTCTGCGGTAGTTATTTCCACTATTTTACTTTCCAGGTGACATATACGTTCTTCTGCCTCAGTTATTCTGCTATTGATTCCTTCTAGAGTATTTTTAATTTCATTTATTGTGTTGTTCATCACTGTTTGTTTGCTTTTTAGTTCTTCTAGATCCTTGTTAAATGTTTCTCCATTCTATTTCCAAGATTTTGGATCATCTTTACTATTATTACTCTGAATTCTTTTTCAGGTAGACTGCCTCTTTCCTCTTCATTTGTTTGATGTGGTGGGTTTTTACCTTTCTCCTTCATCTGCTGAGTATTTCTCTGTCTTCTCAGTTTGCTTAATTTACTGTGTTTGGAGTCTTCTTTTCGCAGGCTGCAGGTTCGTAGTTCGCATTGTTTTTGGTGTCTCCCCCCAGTGGGTAAGTTTGGTTCAGTGGGTTGTGTAGGCTTCCTGGTGGAGGCGACTGGTGCCTGTGTTCTAGTTGATGAGGCTGGATCTTGTCTTTCTGGTGGGCAGGACTGCATCCAGTGGTGTGTTTTGGGGTGTTTGTGAACTTAGTATGATTTTAGGCAGCCTCTCTGCTAATGAATGGGGTTGTGTTCCTGTCCTGCTAGTTGTTTGGCATAGGGTGTCCAGCACTGGAGCTTGCTGGTTGTTGAGTGAAGTTGGGTCTTAGCATTTAGATGGAGATCTCTGGGAGAACTTTCGCTGTTTGATATTTCATGGAGCCAGGAGGTCTCTGGTGGACCAATGTCCTGAACTCGGCTCTCCCACCTCAGAGGCACAGGCCTGACACCCGGCCAGAGTACCAAGACCCTGTCAACCACACGGCAGATGAATGGTTTATTACCGAGGATACTGAAGCACAGGAACCAACAGCCAGATGAAGAGATTCATAGGGTGAGGTCGAGAAAAAAGAAACTTCAGTCCTCTTGTAGTTTGGAGCCCAGAATTGTGGCCTGTGGAGGCATTCTGCTGCACCAATCTGGAAGCTCTCTGAAACCCCTCCTTTTGGATTTTAATGGTGACTGAGAATTTCTCTTAATTTTGTCTTCCAGTGATCTTAACCAAAATTCATCATTCATGATATGTATGGTTTCAGTTCTTCCAAGAGATATTATTCAAGAGGTCATGAAATCTCACTTTATGAAAATAATTTAACTTTTGATTCTTATGCTCTGATATTGTATAACTTTTGTATGTAAGTCAAAATGTTAAAGGTAAAAACCAGTAAGTATCCCAATAACTATCCAAAGCAATTCTCATCTATAGCAGCAATTGAATCCTGACCTCTTCAATCTTCAAAAGAATCACAGAAAATGTTCACTCTACATGACTTATGTGTACTCCAGAATAAATGCATGCATTTCCCTTGCTGCATGGAGTTATTTCCAATTTATAATTTCACTCTAAAATTACTTGTGTCCCATCAATTTCTTTTTGAGACCTTATTCTCCAATTAAATTATTTACTCATGTAATTTTATAAAAATCACAACAAATTTAATCCAGCTATTTGGGATCTGCATTTTTTTTCCCACATAATGCTATTCAGCCTCAAAGTAGCACCAAATTATACAACCTGAACTATAAAATTTTTTATTTCAGTCTTTGCAAAAAATTTTTGTGTTAAAACTAACCCAGTAAAGGATTCTCTGAGTTAATGATACCTAGAGTAAAAGAGTTAATTTGCAATGAAAGCCAGAAAAACTTATTTTTAAAAGGAAGTTATATAAAGGAGTAAAAGGGGACAATATTCCGTCTCTTATACATTTAAATTCAGGAGGTAAATCATTGAGGATAAAGATTCTTCCAGGGAAATCCCAGGCAAGGAGAGAGGAGCTGAGACCAGGCTTGTCACCATTTCATTATGACGGAAACTGGTAGTGGTGTAGCCCAGTGAGCCAAAGCTAAATGAACTCATGACATTTTCAACACAGCAAAAGCAACCACTAGGCTTTCCCAGGCAAACTGAGGGCCTGGGAAAAGTACAATATCAAGGACTCCAGGGTGGATGTGCTCAGGAGTCAGACAGGTGTTCATCTTCATGGAGATTCCTCATAAAGCATCAGAGACCTGACACTGAGTCCAGGGCCAGGGTAGGAATGAAGTGTCCAGAGAAGGCAAATAGCAAGAGCAAGATACTAGATCAAGAAGCCTAGTCCTGGGAACCAGCATGTAGGAAATTTGAGAGATAAAACTAGATGTTTGGAGGGAAATTTCCATTGGAAATAAGAACGGAGAGGTTTTCACCAGTGTACCAGATCTTTACTGAAGTTGGGAGCCAAGAAGACTTGCGTAGCAAGTGAAGGACCCATTTGTAGGGAATTAAGAGTGTAACCACCAGAAACTAAAATAAATGGAGGATCAGTGCAACTTGAGCTCTGATTTTGCAAGACAAGTGAAGGTGATGAGGTATGGACTGATGTTCTCTTCTTTTCACCTTCCTTTTATTGTCATTTTCCTGTGACTCTGCTGCCAGAATCTAAAAATTTACCTAGATAATCTCATAAATAAAATAAGCCATCTGTATCTGCACATAATAGACCATAAGAGCAAAACTAGATACCCCAGAAATTGAAAGTGACATTTTTCTTCAATAAAAAATAAAAATAGGCACATCATCAAAGAGTAACACCATTTTTAGAAGAACTTCTTAGAAAATTACTGTATATATGAAGTGGATCAGCATAGGTAACACCCAGATTGCATCTGAGAATAGAATACAGTCTTAGAGAAAAAGAAATGCAATGTTATTATAACTAAAGAAGGTGAAACGTAATCAACTTCTCTGAGCTCTCTCTGAATGAAAAGGAGGTAGATTTCATGGAGCAGAGGCAAAGGTACCTGAGAGCAAGAGTATCCAGTGTTGATCCACTGCTGTCCAGTTAAAAAAAAAGGCCAGGGTCTGAGAACATGAAGTTTCTGACCACAGGATTATTCCATTCTGTGTCGGGAGGAAGAGGTTCCCACACACTGATCTGTGCCACGAGGTCACCCAATGCCATCAGCTCACTTTTCCACACTAACTCAAGCACCCTTCTGATTCTCAAATTAACGACCTAGATATTGAGAGAAGTAAGAGAGCATCTAGACTGGTGTTCTTTGACTATTTCCAGGAAGTCTTCTCTAAGAGCAGAGAAAAGAAATCACTACCCAAAGGTCTCTGACGTTGTCTAAAATTTAATTTGGGGGGGTTGTAACTTGAAAATTTTTACCGTCCTTGAACAAACAGGAATTTTGTTTGCTTGCCTTTGCCAAGCGCTTAGGAAGGTGCCAGCAGAGAGTAAGCTCAATAAATGTTTGTTGAATAAATTAACAAAAAATTTTTGTTAACTGTTTAACAATAACAGAATGAAGTGTTTTAATCACCTCCTATCAGGAACTTCAAAATAGGTTTTCCTGTCTGCTTCCTTATTTAATTACCACTGGACTGAATTTATTTATTTCCTAAAATTGAGCCACCTGAATTTACATTGTATATTCATTTCTCTTCTTGTCATAGTGTCACCATATTTTTAGCACTTAAAATGTGCATACAAATTGAGATCATTTTTTTCACTCTTTTGTAAACTTTATAAGCATAATCATTGAGGCAAGATACAAAATCACTACCAAAGAGATAGTATTCCTCTATGTTTGAATTGACTGCTGGTAGAAATTTTAAGTATCTTTTAGCTGAAAAGTTGACATGTTATATGAAATATTGTAAGGCTGTCTCTTTTATTGTCTTAGGAGAAAAACAGTTGAAGGGCCTTTGTGAAGGGAAAAAAAAAACAGTGTATGGACTAACTTTTATCACAGGTCATTGAATTAAAATTTCCAAAATTTCATTGTCGATAAGGTCAACTCTTTACAACTCTCACACTTTAATTCTGCTGCAGTCTTATCACGCCCAGTGAAAGCTTTCACAATTTCACTTTCACAAAGAGTTCAGTCTTAACAAGTTTTTGCTAAATAAGCCAACTCTGAGAACTGCTGTTTATCATTAGCCAAAGCTGTGATTCATCATTTTAACCCATATTTTAGCCATTTTTACAAGTTTTTAATTGTCCATTTAAAAAAGAATAATTCTACTAAATTGAAAATCTGATCAGCATTTTTCTCTGTCTAAACCAGCACGTATACATGTCAAAGTGCAAGTTTTCAGACTCATTTCCCATTTCCTTATAAATTTATCTAAAAGATAAGCATCTAAATAATTAGTTTTGTTAATTTTCAACAAAATTCAGCATTTATTTCCAACCCACTAATACACAAAGAAAAGCAAAAAACAAACTCTTTGAAAGGAGGTATTATTGATGCACGGCTTCAGGGCTGCTGATTCATGCAGGATGTAAAAAGTGACCTTCCCCATCAATGTCAACATCATAGATTCGTTTCTCTGCATACACTCATCAATGTGTATTTTCATTCATTAAAAATAAATCTCATATATAGTTTAAAATTTATTTTTACTGTTATTTTACTCTAAATCATCCATATAATATTAATGGGCAAGGATTAATTAAATTGCCAAATTATTAGTGTCCATGATTTCAGTTAAAATAAAGAGCAAAGTTAATGTTCGTCTCTCAATCAGTCATTCCAGGATATACTTCTGGTGTGTTAGAACTATTGAACATCATTTAATAATTGTATCTTTTTCACCTTGTCAGTTTCTTTTTAAGCCCCAAACAGGTATAACCATAGCTATAGCATGGAGCTTCACCAAGGTTGGGGATTTTTTTCTTTAAATAGACTTTAATCATCAGGAAATCTTGACTTTTCAATTGTGCTTTTCATTCCTACCTAATACTTTTTTTCTCTGTTGGTGTGACATTTTCTGGTTGTTTGAACAGTTCATTTTAATATTAACCACAAGAATAGTGATGGTTTATGCAATTATTCTCAGGGTTTTATCCACTGAAAGATATAAAGGACTAGACCTTTGGCAGGTCCACGATATTATAGCTCCTATTTCAAATGTGCCTCTAAGTACATCCTACTATTTTTAGATGGCAGCTACCTAGTACTAGTTCAGCAGTAAAGAGAATGGTCTATGACCTTTTCACCATCATTTTCACTGGAAAAACTCATCTATCTGAACTTTGGTGATTTCTGGATGTACTAAAAATTTTAAATCATCTGTTTTATTTTACTCAATATTCAGCTTGTGATCCAAACTTCCTGTATTAAATCACAAAGTGTATTTCCTGTAGGGAATACAATTTTAAAATTACTACATTTTAAATATATAAGAGAAAAAATGATAACACACAGTACAGATTTTTTTAGTATATATATTTGCTATTGGCAGAAAGTAGAACTTAGAAGGAATCAAGCACTTGTAAACAAAATACACAATGACAGTAATTGTTAGAAATTCTTAAATTCCATTTTGGAATCAATGACTTTACGTGGCATGTAATCTAAAGTTTGAAAACACTGACTTGCAGTAACTAAATAATTTCTCTAAAGACTGGCTGTGCAGGTCTCTGAAGACACGTGACGAAATCTCGCTTTTCAGCTTTTCTGCTCTAGCAGCCAGTGCCTTAGCACACTCTGTTCTTCCCCTAGTAGCATGTTCAGATTAATTTCTTGGGACGGTAATGTTATCAGCCCTTTATTCCCTCAGCACGGGAGTACCAAATTTTCCAATCAACAATCGTGCCTAAGCAGGTTATGCTTTCTAGGCTTACATAAAAGCAGCGAAATATCCACCAACAAAGAAAATCAGATTATCTACTTTTCATTGAGTTGGCATGTACTAAACACAGCTTTTTACACTTTTTACTTCGAAGTAATAATAGACTCATAGGCAGTTGAGAAAATAGAACAAAGAATTCCCCATGCATCCTTTTTTACCCAGCCTCCCCTGATGATGACATCTTATAAAGCTCTAGTGTAAAATCAAACCAGGAAATTGACATTAGGATATTACCGTTTTAAAACCTGCGTTCATTTGTGTGTGTGTGTGTGTAGTTTTATGCACTTTTTTTCATGTACAAATTTGTATAATTACCACCGCAATCAAAATAATTGCTTGTTCTATCATCACAAAAGAACATCCTTTGCTGCCTCTGCGTGTTTGTGTCTCCCTCCTTCCTGCACTACACCCATCCTTGTGCCCTGGCAGCCACTAACCTGTTCTCCATTTCTCTAGTTTTATCAGTTCAAAGACACTATATGAATGGAATCATATACAATGAAATGTTGTGAAATTAACTTCTTTCACTAAACGTAATGTCCTTGGGGGTCCACTTGGTTTGTTGCGTATATCATTAGTTCACTACTTTTTATTGCTGAGTAGTATTCCACTGCATGGATGTACCAGGGTTTGTTCAACCATACATCAACTTAAAGACATTGAGTAGTTTTCAGTATTATGCTATATAAACTGATCTAAACATTCACAGGTTTTTGTGTGAAATAAGTTTTCATTTCACTGGGGTAAATGCCCAAAAAGAGTACAATTGCTGGGTAGTACAATAGTGTATTTTTAGTTTTATAAAATCCGGAAAACCATTTTCCAGAGTGGATGTACTGTTTTACATTCCCAAAAACAATGTATCCGAAATCCAGTTTCTCTTCACCCTCCCCAATATTTGTTATTATTATATTTTTTATTTTAAATGTTCTAATAGGTAGTAATATCTCATTGTGGTTTTTGTTTGCATTTCCCTGTGGTTTTTGTTTGCATTTTCCTCCACCAGAGTGGAGGAAACCAGAGTGCCATCCAGCCCACTTCATACCACCTGTCCATCTTGATGCCAGACAAGGATGGAGACTTGGCTCTCCACTTGGCCCTGGAGACAACAGGTATGCAGACTAAAGACTAGCGCACCTTGCACCTCCTCATTCTACTTCATTGATGCCGTAGTGGGGTAGAGGCTCAGCTTCCAGCTGGACTCCACTAACACTACTACCCAGGAAGAAACACCAGAGGATTGCCACCTTCCTCTACTGAGTAAGAGGTAGATTGGCTCCCCACTTATCTTTGCCAAAACCACGGAGGGTGTGCAGTCAGTGAGGTGGACAGTGTATTGTACTGTAGTGGTATTTTGCTGGAGTACAGTGGGTATTGTCAAGAAGCTTTTATGTTCTGTTAGGCTGCCTTTTTCCTGGTCCTTTGACCAGAACAAATAGGCTTTGCTTGGAGTTCGTTTTGCCTGTGCCTGTTGGTGGTCCAGGTTGCAGGCTTCCCCGGTGCCCTGTCTGAGTTATATGAAAGGCCAAAAGAAAAACCAAGGAACTGAATCCCGCGCCATGCCTCACATCCTGGGGTAACTGGTCCCTCTTCCATCTTTATCCCAGCTTTCAGAGACTTCTCATGTTTGTTTACTGTGTTATGTCCAGTGTGTTTAAAGAAAAACGACCTGGGAAGAATTGGGCTACTTCACATTGGCTAGAACAAGAAGTCTTCCCCAAGCAATTTCTTTTTGTAAAAGCTTTATTGAGATGTAATTCATAAGCCATAAAGTTCATCATTTTAATGTGCATAATGCAGTGGGTTTTAGTTTATTATCAGAATTATACAGCCATCACCACCATCTGATTGTAGAACATTTTCATCACCCCAAAAAGAAATCCTGTACTAGTAATAGTTACTGTCCATTTCATCCCTTACACTCCCCTTTCCCCTCCCCCGCCCCACACAAGCCCATGGCAACTACTAATCTAATTTCTTTATGGATTTGGCTTTCTGGAAATTTCATATAAATGGAATCATATGATATATGGCGTTTTATAACTGGTTTCTTTTACCTAGCATAATTTTCTCAAGGTTCCTTCACATTGTAGCATGCGTAAGTGCTTCACTTCTTTTGTTTCCCAGTAATAATCCATTGTATGGTTAGAACACATTTTGTGTTCTAACCATATATAGAACCATTCATTGGTTACATTGTAACCAATGTAGAACCATTCATTAGTTGATAGACTTTTGGGTTGTTTCGGTTTGTGGGCTATTATAAATAATGCTGCTCAGAACATTCAGGTACAGGTTTTTGTGAGAATATATGCTTCATTTCTCTTGATCAGATAGCTACGTATGGAATTTCTGACTCACGTGGTAAGTCTACGTTTAACATTTTGAGGAGCTACCAAATATTTTTCCAAAGTGGCTTCTCCATTTTACAATCTCACTGGCAATGTACGAGGGTTCCAATATCTTCACATCCTTGGTAACACTTTATATTGTCAGGATTTTTCATGTTAGTTGTCCTGCTGAATGTGAAGTGGTATCTCCGTGTGTTTGATTTGCATCTCCCTTATGATGAATGATGTTAAGCATCTTTATGTGTGCTTATTGGCTATGTGTTTGTCTTCATTGGAGAACTATCTATTCAAATTCTTTCCCAATGTTTAAGTTTGTTGACTTTTAGAAATTTTTTACATATTCTGGACACAAGTTCCTTATCAGACACATGATTTGCAAATATTTTCTACTATTCTGTTTTTTTTTTTTAATTTTCTTAATGGCGTCCTTTGAAGCATAAAAGTTCTTAATCTTGATGAAGTCCAATTTATCTATTTTTTCTTTTGTCACTTGCACGTTTGGTGTAATATCTAAAAAACCATTGCCTAATGCAAGGTTATCAAGATTCATTTCTATATTTCTATAAGTATGTTGCTTTTTAGCTTACTTTTAGTTTTATGATCGATTTTTAGTCAATTTTTGTATATGACATGAAGCAAGGCTCTAACTATATTATTTTGGATGTGGATACCCAATTTCCCCAGCATAACTGATAAAAATAAATGATTTATTTCAGGACTCTCAGTTCTATTCCACTAATCTGTATGTCTATCTTGATGCAAGTACAGTATTGTCTTGATTACTGTAGCTTTAGAGTAAGTTTCTGGGCTCCTTACATTCCCATATAAATTTTAGGATCAACTTATCACTTTCTGCAACAGAAGAATGCAGCCGGGTTTTGGGTCGGGACTATATTCAATCTGTAGATCAATATGGAGACTATTGCCATCTTTATTATGTCTTCTGATCCACAAACATGTGATATCTTTTCATTTATTTCTATCTTCTTTAATTTCTTTCCATAATGTTTTGTAGTTTCCAGGGTATGAGTTTTGCACTTTTTTTGTTAAAATCAGTTTTAATCATTTTATTCTTTCTGATGCTATTGTACATGGAATTGTTTCTTTTTATTTTCAGATTGCTCATTAACAGTGTATAGAAATACAATTTATTTTTATATATTGATCCCGTGTCTGGCAATCTTGCTGAATTCATTTGTTAGTGCTAATATTTGTGTGTGTATGGTGGGGTGTTTCCTTAGGATTTTCTACATACAAGATCATAGCATCTGCAAATAGACATAGTTATACTTCCTCCATTCTAATCAGGAAGTCTTTCATTTCTTTTTCTTCACCAATTGACTGGGATAGAATATCCAGAACAATGTTAAATAGAAGCAGCAAGAGTGGACAGCCTTGTCTTATTCTAATCTTAGGGGGAAAGCCTCAGTCTTTCATTATTAAGTATGATGTTAGCTATAGGCTTGTCACAGTTCTTCATTATCAGTTTGAAAAAATTTCCTTCTATTTCTTAGTTTAGTGGTTTTTTTTGTTGTTGTTAGGTGAGTGTTTTGTTTTGTTTTTTAATCATGAAAGGGGGTTGGCTTTTGCTGAATGATTTTTCTGCATCTGTTGAAATAATCATGTGATTTTTGTCTTTTATTCAATTGATATGGTGGACTACATCGATTGAGTTGATATGCTAAACCAAACTTGAAGTCCTGTAATAAGTCCTACTTGGTCATGGTGTTTAATCCCTTTTATATGTTACTGGCTTCAGTTTGCTAGTATTTTGTCATTGAGGGTTTTTGCATCTATATTCATAGTGGATATTGGTCTGTAGATTTTTTGTGATATCTTTATACATTGTTTTGGTATGAGGGTAATATTGGTAATACTGGCCTCATAGAATGTGATGTGAAGTGTTTCTCCTTTTATTTTTTGGAGAGTTTGTGAAGGATTGGTATTAATTTTTCTTCAAGTGTTTGGTAGAATTCACTAATAAAATTTTCTGCCCAAAACTTTTAAGCTTGAAGAAAATATTGTCTTTTTAAACACAAATCTCAAAGTAAATATACATTCCAGTAAGCTGTGTTGAGTTTATAATATAAACTTCTATTTACATTTCCAAAGCATGAATGTACTTTATCATTCTTTTGTAAAACCATATACCTTGCTATAAAAAGAGCATAATTCTTAAGCTACCTCTTCATTCTGGTGTCAAAGACAGATGTCCTGTTTGTAGTGTAGGATTTCTAGTGGCTTCGTATCAGTACTTTATCAGTCAGGGGCCAGTCAGGAAAACAGAAACAATGGTAGGAATCTAAACACAAAAGAACAGGAAATTGATAACAAAGGTACTGGCATTTCTGGAAGAACAACTGATGATGGGGCCTAGAGGAGCAAGAAAGGAGATGTAATACCTAGAGATTAAGAGCTAATGTTCCTAGCCTGGAGCACACACTTGATGCTGCGCTGTTGGAAGCTCTGTCAGGGCTGATTCTAGGATGTTAAATAAGGACCATTTCATACAGAAAAGTGCAGCTTCCATTTGGACTGTCGAGTCTGAAATCACCTCACCTCCACTACCATTACAATAACACCAGCAGTTACCACTGGGTGGGAGCTAGAAGCTTCTCTTTCCCTTTATCATCCTGATCTCCTGCCAGTATCAAAGGAGCTTAAGATGTGTAGTCTCCCAGCCCTGACCATACACAGCAGAGTGTACAAAGGCAAGTGGGAAAATCCAAAATGCTTCTGCAGAACTTATTATAAAATTAAACATTTGATTTAAAGTGCCTTAACAGGAAAAATGATAGTACATGGCACCTGTCGGGAAACTTTATTTTTTAACCCCAATATTTTAGAGCAAAATGAAATTATCACTAATATGTAGCAGGATCATTTACTTATAGACTTTAGTAAAAGTGACAAAGAGGGTTTATAGGCTTAAATTGGCACAGAGTACCACATAGAAATTTCAAACTGCTAGTAAGAGAACAAAGAAATTTGTGGGGGGTTTTCCCAAATTGTACTCAGGATATTAACTTGTTTGTGTGAAGGAGAAGAGCAAGGAATAAGTCTGCTCTTCTTTTATGGTATTGAACACCATAAAAGTATTTAATCCATTCAAAAAAAGAGAAGATTAATAAATCACTGAGGATCAGCCTTTAAACTGCATTTCACATTTGTGCCCTAAGCAAGCACCTCTTACCCAGGTCATCCTAATTTAATTTACAAAACCTGAAAATATATTCATTCACCTGGTATCTCTTCTCCAACTCTGTAATATATACTCTAAAATGTTCATGGCTTATTAAACAAAACTTCCATAATTATTTAAATGAAAAGACAGATCTGGTTCTAAATCACATGACTGTTACTGTCTCCAAATTCAGGCAGTGCATGTCATGCAATGGGGGCACAGACACACACAACATTAGCAACCAGAGGTATAAAAGTAAAGTGGTTGTCCTGGGGAAACATACAGTCAGGCACACTCAACAACAGCAGGGCACACTCGATCCCATTGACCTGCATACCCTGCATAGCTCACAGAGGCAAGCTGAGGAGGGGAGAGCAGGACTCTCTCATCATAGAAAGGGCTCTAGGAGAAAGATGATACTACTATTCTACATATTAATAGAGAAAGAGGGGTAGGAAATGGCCACTTGATTGAAAGTGTAACAAGGGGAGTTTATTTTAATAATGTCATGGGACATTAAAAACAGCCTTGTGGGAAAGGCGGAGCCCCAGAGCTCAGGCACTGCTGTCAGCTTGTTCTTTCATCAGGCTGACTCAGACCAGAATCTAGCTAGCTACCAAAAGGGGGAGGAAATGAGCTACTGACACCAGCCATCTCAAGGTGTCTCTCCTTATAATTGTGAACTGTAGCAGCCAGGGAAAGAGAAAGAAAAATTTAGAGAAGTTTAGAGGACTTAGTAGCAAATAGGCACTTAATCTTTTGACTGTAGGAAAAAATGTTGTTATACCGTAGAATGGAAAAATGTAATGGGATTTCACTTATATATAACAAATACCTTTGTATTTTCTACTCAAAATTTTATAGAAACAGATATGTGTAAAGAGAAACAAATTTTAAAATATATAAACAAAATATGATTTATTTTATTTAGTCTTTCAAATGATTTTTATCTTCTAGTGTCCTAATTAGAAAATTAACTTAATTTTCCTCTAAAGTATAAGAAAAAATATTTTTATCTTATAAATAAATCACTTTCTATTCATTTAAATTATATAAGCATTATCTGTTAGCTGAATTGTGTTTAATCTATTAACTTATTTTATATAATAGACTATAAAATACTGAGTTAATGACCCTTACCCGGGTTAAGAAATTACCATCCTGAGGAAAACTGTTCCAATAAGCATATTTATGATGACCATACATGTGGGGTTGCTATACTTAACAATTATAAATACAGAATGCCCAATTAAATTTGAACTTCAGCTAAACAACAATTGGTTCATAATCACCTTATTGGTTTATTCTACTCTGAACCGATTGTTAACACAAAGATAGATAAATAGATGATGGATGATGATGGTAGGTAGATAGATAGGTAGATAGATAGATAGATAGATAGATAGGTAGGTAGATAGAACACAATATTTGGGACACACATGCTAAAACATTTCTTGTTGTTTTCTGATTCTCAATAGAGGAAAGAAAGAAAAAAGAAATATTTTTAAACCAGAAAACAGAGACCAGGGGAAGGGCTAACCAGACTAACAATAAACTGGTTGCTTTGAAAAGCAGAGGAGGTTTTAAGTTGATCTCCACGGGAGACTGGTGGAGCTCCTAGTTGCTGCTAGATATGTATTTCTCAAGCTTAAAACCCTACAACATGCAGCTCAGAAGAAAATGGAACAATCAAAAGAATTCTTTTGACTTGGAAAAGTCAGTCTGGAGCTAAAAGGAGTTTATAGCTTAGAGTAGGATACACTAATAAAGTAGTTATAAACTGTTAACAAAAAGATTAAGAAATCAATTACAAAATAGAAGCTAATTACAAAGTAAACTATTTTTTCCACTGTATTCATAATAATGCTTATTATATAAAATTTGAAATTGTTAGAGAAATATAATTAAAAACACTATGTTTTCCCAACCCAAAAAAGTAATAGAGAAAGACAGCACTTTTGTTTTTGAATAGGTGTTAAACCAGACTATAACGCACATCACAGGTAACCTGCTAAGAGATTGCGAAGACAGAAAGGAGTCTTACCCTCTTATATAGCCAAGCTGATACAGTCCATTGCACACCTATTTTCTTTTTTTTTTTTTACATCTTTATTGGAGTATAATTGCTTTACAATGGTGTGTTAGTTTCTGCTTTATAACAAAGTGAATCAGCTATACATATATATATATATATATATATATCCCCATATCCCCTCCCCCTTGCCTCTCCCTCCCACCCTCCCTATCCCACCCCTCCAGGTGGTCACAAAGCACCGAGCTGCTCTCCCTGTGCTATGTGGCTGCTTCCCACTAACTATTTTACATTTGGTAGTGTATATATGTCCATGCCACTCTCTCACTTCGTCCCAGCTTCCCTTTCCCCCTCCCCGCGTCCTCAAGTCCATTCTCTACGTCTGCGTCTTTATTCCTGTCCTGCCCCGAGGTTCTTCAGAACTAATTTTTTTTTTAGATTCCATATATATGTGTTAGCATACGGTATTTGTTTTTCTCTTTCTGACTTACTTCACTCTGTATGACAGACTCTAGAACATCTATTTTCAAGGTAATAATAACTAATCCTCAAAGGGAGGACCGGGCAGCACCGCCTGGCACGTAGAGTTCATCCTAAATTCACCTGGTAATTGGGGGTGGCCATCTGTGTTAGCTAACTGACCTATCCAGAGGGAAAACAAACTTCTCACGTTCTTATGACAGAAGGTAGTTTTGCAACTTGGAGCCAGGTGCCCACTAAAGTTAGGCTCCTGCCCATCCACAGAGACTGGGAGATAGGGATGCCGTCTTCCTCAATGTTTATGTTTCCTGTTGTGTGTGATGGGGGCGGTGGAGGGGGCAGGAAGACTTAAACCATTTACTTCTCATAGCTCTGGAGGCTAGGAAGTCCAAAATCAAGGCGGCCGACAGATTGGACAGGTTTGGTGTCTCGTGAGGACCCTTCTTGGTTCATAGACTTCCAGGTTCATTCTGCTCACTGTGTCCTCACAGGGCAGAAAAGTTTGATGTTTACATTTCAAAGAGATGGTTCCCAGATCTTTGAGAGAATACATTCCTGGTTCATAAAGCTGACAAAGGACTATCTAGTCTCCAAAAGGGTTTACATATATTTCAAAAAGAGGAGAAATTACAGTTACAAGTTTTCTAAAGTAAATGCTCTGAGAAAAAGGAAGAAAGGAAGATTTCTTCCCTTATTTTCAACAAAAAGAAATAAGCCTCTTATTTTTAAATTGTATTTTCCCTTAAATATTATAAGAAAAGTTAAGGAGGTATCTTGATACTACCTATACGTAGATATAATCCCTTTAGCGTTTTGGTATATTTTCTTTTATAATATTTTATACATCACTTTGTTTCTATAGCTTTAATTGTACCATATAAACATAATTTTGTGTCTGACTTTTCTCTCTTAACGTTATCCTATGTTATTTACAAGTATCGCTTTTAATGGTAATATTTTAATTGTTACATTATGGTTCATTTTATACAGCAGTTAATATTTTGGTGGATAAAACTTTTATTCCTGCGTATTTGACATTATTTTCTTTTGAAAGATTATCAGAGGAACTTCCCTGGTGGTCCAGTAGTAAGACTCTGCACTCCCAGTGCAGGAGGCCCGGGTTCAATCTCTGGTTGGGGAACTAGATCCAGCATGCATGCCGCAACTAAGAGTCCGCATGCCCCAACTAAGACTGCATGCTGCAACTAAAAGATCCCACATGCTGCAACGAAGATCCTGCGTGCCACAACTAACACCCAGCGCAGCCTAAATAAATAAATTTTTTTTTAAAAGAAAGATTATCAGGAATAAGATTTCTAAGTAAATAAGAATGAACCTTTTAAAGCTTTTGATAGATGTTGCTGAGTTGCTAAAAATTACTTTTCTAAATAACACAGTATGTTTAATCCAGTAGTTTTTCTCTCCTTCATTCTTCAAGCAACTGCGCAGTTCCTATGATTTTTAAAGTGACTTGAACAATTCCTTCTCCTTAATCCAATTAAATCCTCTAACGCATTTAGAACTACTGGGAATCATGAAAAAAATAGTCCTGTTATGTTTTTCCCTCTTTATAGAGAGAGCCCACACGTTTTGCCCTCATTGGAAGCCATCACTTGACAGTGAGCCATCACTGACAAGTCAATAGAAGCTACAGAAGATAAGAGGAGAAGGAATACTGGATGAATCTCACGTTACCTTTGACCATGGTTTGAAGCCTTAATGAACACTTGTGATAATTGTATCCTCATATAGAAAAACAGATTGCTCAACTTCAAATTAATAACTGAAAGGTGACTTTGAAATAATCTATTTGGCTGCATTACATATTTTTCTTTCTCTGCTGCAGGCTGTCCTGTTTACCCTAGAGACCGACTAAAGTAAACCCTGGAGACTCCACTGACTTGAGTCTCTGAAGCAGCCACTGAAGTCCTTTGATCAATGGATTAAAAAAAAATAGGTCCCTAAAACAAAGCATCTTTTCTCTCTCCCTACCCTACCCCCAGCTTTTCCACTTTTGTCAGCTGTTTGAAAGATCTAATTAAAGCCACTGTGTTTTGATACACAGCCAGCCCCCAGCAGGTTGAATTACAAGTCATTCTGTAGTCAGACATTCAAGTCAGTGTTCTAGCTTTTAAAGTTAAAACAGTGAGTAATAAGTTACATTTGATCAAATTCACCATCGGTTTTCAGGCAGAGAGATAAAATGGGGGGATATATAATTTTTTAATTAATATACAGAACTTAGCTCCTCTTTGTCACAATTCTGTTTTAAATTACCCCACGTCCCCTGTAACTAACAACAACAAAGAATTAAGCGCTATTTTCACATATTGCTAACCAACTAATAAGATATTTAACATGAGATACTCTGGAAGCATTTTATCACCGTATCAAATCTACCCCATCAGTTGACAAGTATCTTTGTTTATATAGAATAGAAAAGTACTTGGCCAGGAGTATTGAGAAGACAAAGTATAAGAACTATACAGCATTCTCAAGAATTCAGGATGTAGATGGAGAAAAAATACAATACAATACAATACAAAAATACAATACATAAAATTGTAACTAAAACAATACATGGTATTAAACAAAAATTATGATATACTCAATATTTCTATAATTTATTAAAGTGTACAAAGTTTGGCCTTCACTAAAACTCTGAATTTGTTATTATTACCACCATACAATGGATGAAGAAATTGGGATTTAGGGAGACAGGAACCTGCCTAAGATTTCAATTCTAGTAAGAGATAAAGTCTGACATCACATTCAATGATTCTGAATATTCTAGGCAATTAAATGTCTAGAAAATCAAAATTGGAGGGGAGCATTTATGACAGATGCTGGATTTGACTGGACCTAAGCACATAGGTCATGTTAAGTGAAAGACAACTTTGTTGGCAAAGGCACGACAAATGGAATTCCTGAGGCCTCCACTGGAATTTGGAAAACAGTGAGTGGACCAGGTTGCCTGGAGGGGAGGCTTCAGGAGAGACTGGAATAATAAGGCTAAAATGTTTATACTTTATTAAGTAAACCAATGGGTACTAATGAAAATTTTGAAAGAAGCCAGTGACATTTTATCTTTGAAGAAAATGACAGTAGGCTTCAATAAAGTATATGAGTAAAAAAACGTTCTTTATATTTTTAAGAAATTTCTTCTAGGAACTCGGGACTGCCATACTATGCCAGTATATATTTTCGGACCACTAAACTTGGCAAAAATGTTATAGGTATCAACTGTCAAAATCCCTTCCCAGATGCTCCTATTGTATTTGATAGTAGCTAAAGGATATCCGTTCATGTCAACTGTTTCTTTGTAGAAATGCCCCAAGATTCTGAGGACCATTTTTCTGGTTAAGAAACTTAGGTCATTGTTATCTTAATAAATAGACTTTGTTTTCAGGGACTTTGAACATATTCTGAGGCAGTGTTGATTCTCAATCCTTGAGATTCCAAGAAACTGGGAAGAGGCATGGCAGAGAGGAAGTGAATGGCACAACAGTGACATGGGTTTGGAGTCTACTGGGTGAGGCTTTAAGACAGCCAATAGATTCCAGTCTGGGGCTAGGGGACATTGCTTCTTTGTCTTTCTTTTCCAGGTCAGAGCTGACTAGCTTCCATCTTGCAATAGAATAAAGGTGTATAGCACTGGTTCTTTCTCAAACACAACTTTGTCCCTCTTCTAAAACTCTTTGTCAGTGAAGCATAGGGAGAATCTATGAGTCTGAAGGATTCACTAAAATTGTTCTTATGAATACTATGCCTGTTAATTTTATAACACTATATGGAAACAAGACACACCAGGATGGATAAGATTAATTAGCGTTCTGAAAATGTTCTCAGTGCTTAAATAATTGGAGATAAAAGTTGAAGCAACATAATGGAAAGTTATTCTTTCACTTATTCTTTTTCTTCTATTCTCTGATTCCACATATCTTGATATTTTAAAAACATGCAAGATTTATTTGTTCTTATGTATGTCTTGAATAGCTTGGTATAATTGATACCCACGGAATATGATTATAATTTTTATGGCATTATTTGACTCTCAGAATTAAAAGACAGTCATCACTGAACCATAAATATGAGTTAACCTATATTTTATTGAGCCTCTGCACACACCACCAGTTTAGACATCATAGTAACCTGGGCCTTTGCCCTCAAGTATTAAAACATGGTTATAGACAAAAACATACATGCTTTGGAGCATTTCCAAAGTTAGCAGTCAGTAAGCATAAAACAATACTGTAATAGCACAAATTAAATGCATACATGTAGAAATGACAGACTAGACAGAGTAATAATATTTCTGACAAACTAGACAGATTGAGTAACAGTATTTCTGACCACATATGGTGCCTCTGTCCCACTCAGCAGATGGAGACTTTTTTCAAGTTCCCAGGATTTGCCAAACCCCATTCTATGACCTACATAAAATAGGTCATCTTTGTTCCATCTGATTAAAACCCTGATGACATTGCCAGTCCTGAATATAAAACAAGAATGAAACTTCTAACACTGTAACCCAAAATACGCAGGGGGTTGAAGAAATTCCTCTAGATTCATAGAAATCCATAAGAAGATTAGAGGTCATTTTAATAAGCTAGAAGACCCAAAGAAATGCTATGCACGATATTCAGAGAATAAAAGATCTCATTTATTTCGTTCAACAAATATTTATCAAGCACCTTTACATATTAGGCATTGTTGTGGGTCTGGGTGAATACAAGCTGATAAAATCCCTTCCCTTGGTGCTTACAGTTTAATGAAGGAAGAAAAACCAAGAAAAAACATACAGAGAAAAGATTTTGGTTGCCAGGTGGGAAGTAAGAGGTTGGGAAATGAACTAGAAAGAAGACAGAATGTGCTGGAATGGGGATTCAATTTAAACAGAGTGATTAATGAGGGCTCATTGGGAAGAGGATATTTGAGCCAGGATCATAAGAAGGCGAGGGAGTGAACTCTGTAGGTATCTGGGGGAAATGTGTTCTAGGTAGAAGGAATAACGAGACCAAATGTCCTGAGGCAGCGGAGTGTCTGGTGAGTGAGAGACCCAGTAAAGAGGCCAGTGTGGCTGGAGAAGAGCGAGCAAGAGAGAGAAAAATAGAAGAGACTGGAAGGGTCATGGGGAGCCAGGTTGTGTAAGGCCGGCTGAGATGTTTTAAAGGCTTACACTTCCACTCCAAGCAAAATAGAAAGCCCTGGCAGGACTTTAAGCAAAGGAACGACATGATCTTACACATGTTTTAAAGGCATGGCTCTGATGCTGTGTTGAGAATTTAAAAGAAAAATCTAAACAAATAATTCACCGTTGCCTTGAAAACAAGGAGTCCATAGAAGTATCTATCAATCGAAAAAAGAAATGCCTTGTCCTTTGTACAAAGATGTGGATCCTTTGTTTGGGCATTTGGCAGAAAAATGGTGGTAAAGTTGGAGCTGATGCATCCACCCTGTCTAAGCCTGTCACGCTCCTGCCCAGTGCACACAGAGGAGCCAGCTGGCCAGGATTAGGTGCTTCCTCCCACGCAGGGAATGAAGGAAGGCGTGGGCCTTGGGAGCTTATCATTGGCAAGTGCAAAGTGAACGACTTCTCTCTCTCCTCCTGTTCCTACTAAGATGAAAATCAGCTTAATCTCAAGAGCAAATAAACAGCATTTTTACTGATAAAAATAAGGTTTCTTTACTTCAATTACTTTCTCGAAAAATATATATACAGCACACAATCCTCAGAGTAAAATGCAAAATCCCAAACCTGACATCCAAGGCCTCATCACCACAGCCCTGCTCTGTCTCCCATCTTCTATCTTTTCTGAACACACACAGTGAGCGTTAGCCAAACCAAACAGCCATTTTCTGCTCCTTTGCTCATGTTATTTGCTCTGCCTGAAAAGCTTCCCCAACTCCCACTTCTCCTGATCCAAAATGAAGCTACAAAATGAAGTTGAAAGAGCAAGAACTTAAAATGAGGAGCCTGGGTGACTAACTATCAAACTTTGACCCCCGTCTCTTAAACTTCCTCAGCCCATTTCCTTATTTGCCTCACATAGTGTGTTATATGCCAACTAGATGATATATGTGAAAGTCCTTCTAGATTACAAAATAAAAATATTCCATGAATTTATTTAGTCAATAAATATTTATTTCATTGAAGGGGACAGATTGAAGAGAATAGAGGGAATGTAGGAAGAATTTAGGAATAAGAAAGCTCAGTGATAAGTGCTGTCACAGAGGGGGTCTATGGCTGCCTAAGGATGTTCTCCTCCACTGCACCTAGTCATATGGTGGAGAGAAACTAGTCCCACCCCTAACCCTCATGGGGCCTGGGGCAATTGTACAAAATGGAAACCCATATTCTATGTGTCACATACCTTCATAACAACAAAATTGCAAAATACCTGTAAAACTATGGTTTTCATATAACTTGAAAATCTGAGAGACACCAAAGTTGGCTGAATTCAATTACTGTTACACGTGTCCAGGATTCTATTTATAGACTGGTGGTGTGATGAGTAATAAAACAAAGGCAAGCATAATTAATGAATAACTTAATATATTCCATTAAATTTATTTTTCTTGTCTTCATTTTGAGAAAACCACTAATGCTGTGCTAGAAGTATAAAATACACACAGAATTTGAAGACTTGCTACCCCAGAAAAAGAATGTAAAATATCTCATTAATTTTTGTATGGATTAAATATTGATATAATATTTTGTAAAAATTGGATTAAGTAAAACACTACTGAAATTTTAAAAAAATATATATATATAGTACGTATTGACTTTCAAATGTTTTTGATAAAACTAGGCACTGAGCAGTCTAACGCTAATTTGGGATAAGTCCCCTCTCATTTTATTTCTGAGGCAGGGAAGATGATAGTGATCATTGCTCCTTCAATCCTTTCCTTGAACAGACATAAGAAGAACACGGCAGGAACAGGGCTGGAGCTCAAGAACCTGACTCAGTCCAAGTCCACCTTTGGCCATGCTATGCCCTGTTACAAGAGAGTAACTCTGAGCCTGATTATTAGTGCAGAGGGAAGGTGGAGAGGACTGAATAATATCGGCTCTGTGAACAGGAAGAATCTGCAGCACCTGGAGGACGGCATGCTCTCACAGCTCCCAGAAAACCATAGCCAGAAAAACCTCCTTCCTCACCGAAACTTGAAATCCTGGAAAGAATTTCTTTCTAAAGTCACAGGAGGAAAGGGATAGCATCCAAACTACCTCCCAGAAAACTGTATTTCATGTTTTATGTAAGTCAAAGAGTATCTGTGAAATCAAGGACTTAGGAAGTTCCCAGAAATAACCTTGAAATTGAAAAGTAGTTGTAAGTGACTTATAGTCTGTCAGATGGGTTTTGCATCTTTAAGCTATGTTGATATTTGCCTTTTTTCATTATTTATTCGACAAATATTCACTGGTCTTTTTCTTCTGGTTAGCTCACAGTGAAAAACGAAAACAAGAAACTTTCTAATTTTTGGACTCATATCTTTTTACGGCATAATTTTAAAATAATTCTTCTAATTAAACATTTCTCAAAGAGGTGATATTTGAATGAGCACGTTGTAAGCTTTGAACATGGAGAATATTTACTCTGCTTTTTCTTCCAGTCCAACAGAGCAATTTTGAAAACTGCTAAAAGCATTTACTTACAAGATCATATCTGGGCCAAAGATACTTGCTAATTTTCAAACTGGCTGCAAGAGAGGAATGAGATTAAGAAGACAGGGCATTCTGCATATTATCAAAAGGAGGGAAGGGATCAGGGGCACCTACCAATCATTTTCACTAAAGTATTGTAAATCTAAATTTTCCACATGCCTGAGACATAGTTTTATTATTGTAAAGGTTATCTTACATATGAAAAAATATACCTTTTTATAGATTCATTGATTTTCATTATATAAACAATAAAACCATGTATTCGAAGGGCGTAAATAATTATACTAAAGTGCTACTGGTATGTGTGTTCATGTGATGAGGTGTGTTCTTCCCTCGTTCCTCTGCTTTCTAAATTTTAGACTTTCTTCTATGATTTAAGTAACACATATTAGGAGGACGGGGAGGTTCTTGCACCTAGCCATGACATTCACCTAGGAAAATCTCCGATTTATATCAACATGTTGGTTTCTTTTCTCTCATCTACTGAGCAAACTAGAGGAAATCCTACACCTCTGAAAGTTAGTATGTCGCCACAAGGCGCAACCATCAAGCTTATCAGGGCCTCAGTGCCTGCCGCTCTTTTATTTTTCCCAAGCCATCTCTCTCCTACTGCCTTATGGGTATTTCAGTCCTACATTTTCCCACAACCCTCTATTTCATATTTCTTCCTTGTTTTCAACAGTTTATCTTATTTTTAACTGAAAGAAAAGAAAAATAGAAATCATTCTGCAAGAAGAGTGTCACCTTTCTCCACATCACACCATCACTCCCTCCTCCTCTCAAAGGTTGACTCTTTCTCCTGGTGCTCTAAAAACAATCTCTCAGGCTTCCCTGGTGGCGCAGTGGTTGAGAGTCCGCCTGCCAATGCAGGAGACATGGGTTCGTGCCCCGGTCCGGGAAGATCCCACATGCCGCGGAGCGGCTGGGCCCGTGAGCCATGGCCGCTGAGCCTGCACGTCCGGAGCCTGTGCTCCGCAACGGAAGAGGCCGTAACAGTGAGAGGCCCACGTACCACAAAAAAGTAAAATATAAAAAAAATTAAAACAATCTCTTTTTCAGTCTCTAACCTGTTCTTGACAAGGGAGACGGTAGAGGTTATACTCTCTGCTGGAAAGTTCATTGTTAGCAAATCCAACTGTGAGGAAATCTAGGGTCATCTGTTCCCAGACATGAGTAGTACCTGCAGTAAACAGTTACTGGATCAGGAAAGGGTCTCAATAGGTACAATACCTTCGTGTTATTCCTTAATTTATTTAACAAATGTCAAATGCCCTCAAAGATGTTTACAGTCAATAGGGAGGAAACATATTAAGCCAGTAATTACACAGATCATTAATTATATTCTATTAAATGCTCTGAAGGAAAGACACAGGATGTTGGGAGTATATAACAGGAGACCTTGCCTAAACTACAGCATTAGAAAAGCCTTCCCTGAGAAAATGTCAGTTAATTGAGAGGTGGAGGATAAGTAGGAGTTAGTTAAACTGATGGGGAAAGGGCCTTGTAGGCAAATTGATCATAAAGCCCGGCATGAAACTTGAAAGCTATGAAAATTGAAAGTAGGTCCGTGTGGCTAGAGTTTATTGACCAAGGAGAAGAAAGGGTAAAGAAGGAGCTTCATAGGTATGCTGGGACCAGATCTTGGAGGAGCCTGGTCTTATCCTATGATCTTATCTTGTGGGAGCAATGGAAAGCCACTGAAGGATTTAAATCGATTGGCCTTATTTGCATTGTTTTTAAATGTAGATTTCAGATTTTTTGTTACCAGCACCCACTAAAACACTACTATTTTAACCCATAAAATGCATATTAAATTCCAAGAATACATTACTTTTGGGTTTTTCTTTCTGGTTATCTAAATCCCACACCATTGAATGCACAGCTCGCCTTTACTTCCATGAAGCCTTCTTTGAGCATTTCAGGGCTCAGTGATTTACAATTTTGTGAGTTCTTAGAGCCATTGCAGCCTTGTCATTCCCTGTCAGAACAGTAGCTTCAGGAGGACAGGAATTACTATCTGCTGACTTTACTGATCTATCCCTATCACATAAAATAGGACCTGGCCATAGCTGGTGCTCAGTAAATATTTGTTAAATGAAAGAATGTACTGCCCTCAGTAAGGTTTTGGGATTCAGGATTTGTACTAGTCGTTTTGGAATTGTTATATTAATTTATTATTAAGCCTACTTTGCCTGAAAAAAAAATTCTGGCAAAATACAGCAAATATACATATTTGTTTAAGGTATATATGTTGAGATCTTCATAAATGTCCTACTTCACATATAGTTTATATATAATATAGTAAATTATACATATGTATTAAATATATATTTATGCAAAGCAGAACATTTTTAAATATACAAACTCACAGATTTGAAGGAAATGCTGAACAATCAGATTCCAAGAAATATAGGAACCAGGGTAACTGGGGATCTCAGCCATGGACACTCTCAGATGGTCTTTTTAGGGCCCCGCCTTCTGTGTTTGTGTGGCTTCACTTCAGATTGAGATTTTTAGGAGATGACAATTAGCACAGATTGGAATACATGCATTGCTTGCCCTCTACCCCTTTGAATCTGGGATGAGGGAGGGACAACTGCCAAAAGGAAAAGTGAGGTGCTATTAACAGGCACCAGAACAGCTGACAAGGGAACATCTGCAATAAATAACAGATGTCCAACACACAGCTGACTCTCCATATCCACAGGTTCCACATCCTCTGATTCAACCAAACACATATCAAAAATATTCAGAAAAAAAATTCCAGAAAATTTCCAGAAGCAAAACTTGAAATTGCCCACATGCTGGCAACTGTTTAACTAGCATTTGCATTGTATTATAAGTAATCTAGGGATGATTTAACATGTACAGGAGAATGTACATGAGATATATGCAAATACTATGTCATTTTATATAGGGAACTTGAGTATCCTCAAATTTTGGTATCTGTGGACCCGGGGTGGGGTGGGAAGGAGGGTGGTAGGTCCTGGAACCAATTCCCCACAGAAACGGCAGAACAACTGTGTTCAATTTACCATGATGCAGTGTCTCTTCCTTTAATTAAATGCTATAATAGACAACAAGGTATAGGTACAAAGAGGCTTCACTTCTTGAAAACTTAGAACAGTATGGAAGTATTATCTGTATTTATGTAAAAGAATAATTATTTATAATTAATAATTTATTTATAATTTTATATGATTCATATTAAAATGTAGACCAATGTGATGAATTCTAAAAGTGGCCACAAACTCTTTCTCTCCCTGAACCCATGTCTTTACAATTTGACTTTACAGGTCCTCCCATTAATAGGTGGCATCTTTTCACCTTTGATCTGGACATTAGCAAAGGAGACACGAGCAGCAGAAGCTTGACAAGCAGTTGCACATTGGAGCTTGACCATGTGAACAAGCACACATGGCTAGTCAAGACAAGGATGACTGACAGATCGCATAAAGAAGACACAAGCCATACCAGCTGAGGCCTCCCAGACCAACCGCCAGCCAACCTGGGCTGACTGCAGACACATCAAAAAAGACCTGCAGACTCAGACCAGTGGAGCCCAAGCCAAACAAAATTTCCTGAGCCAAATAAATGTTTGTTGCTTCATGGAGCTAAGTTTTGGTGTAGTGTGCCATGAGGCGAAATCCAACATATATAATCGGTAAATTAACATTTTAAGCATAAGAAATAAAAATGAAAAAAGCAAGTCAAGCAAATTCAACCATAACCACGTATGTTGTCTCTCTTCCTCGTTTGATCTGATAAGTGTTCTTTAAGACAAGATAGTACGTGAAAGTAAGCCAATTCTGAATTAACCTCTTAATCTCCTTTCGTGATTCATTCTCTTAGTAGGAACCATAGTTTAGATTTCAGGTACTCTGTTTCTTTTGTTCTCAGAGTAACTCGTACCTGTTTGATTCTAGGTTTTGTTGTTGGTTGATGCGTCTCTTTTGTTTTAATTTACAAAATTTAAAAAAAAAAGAAGCTTCTCTTCCTCACCGATGTTTAAAAAACATTTTACAGAGCTTCTTCTCACAGTTCTTTCTTGGATGAAGTCTACCATCTGAAAAAACAGAAAGCAAATTTTCTCTTTCTGGCTCTCCTTTGCCTTTCACTTTTAATAGTGATGTTCTCTGATGATATTCTTGGTTGTTTTCAATGAATTTCACAGATGAGCACTCCCAGTCCCACTCAGAGTTCATTACAGCCCATGGAAATTTCTCTCCTCTTATAACATCTCATCTTTCTTCTGATTGTGAATGAAAATTAGCAAGACACGTAACAAAGTTAACATTGAATACAGAAATTGAAGACAGAATTCCAGCATGTCTAAGTTCAAACACCACCTTTGTCACTTAAAGACCTGTGTCACATTATCTACATTTCCATTCTTCATTTTTCTCATTTGCAAAATGGAAGTAAGTTATAATTTATAGGATTTTTAAGAATAAATGAGTATTTATAAAAGTATTTTGATAGTGCTTGATGTAATAAAAATTCTCAGTAGAGGTGTTTTACTATGGTTTTCATATGTTTAGTATTTGTCCAAGTGCATTGTTTCCAAAGTTATTTATTGACAATCCAGAGAAGATGAAGACAAGCCTACAATGTTAACATGAAGAAGAAGAAGGAACAATTCAAAATATTCAAAACACTTTTATTAGTTTATCTCACCTAAACTTCACATAATCCTATGAAATGGTTACTGTCATCACCCACTTAATAGATTTGTAGAGTGAAATCTGTGAGTGTTAGTGTCCTTTGTAAATTCACACAGCTTTGAAGTGGTCACCACTCAAATAGAGACCCATTTGGCTCCCAGTCTCATGCTTTCTGACAACTGCATGCTGGCATACCCTCTGCTATCACAGAACAAGTGTCTCACATGTTGGGAGTAATCTTCAGGAAGGCAACGCTGAAAACCACTGTATACGCAGTCAGTCAAGCCTTGCTCAACTTTTAATTCAACTGATGAAATGGAAACTTTGGGTCTTCCATCCCCAAAGTTGCTGATGCTACATCAAAAGCTTAGAAAAAGCCTTCAGAAGTTATCAAATATTTCTCATATCATACAATATCATACCATATCATATTCTTCCCTTTAGAAATATCGGTTAAAATACTAAAAATGAAAAAAAATAATAGGATAATTCTTTGTCTTTGCTGTCTCTCAAACAGGTCCAGAAATATAAAAAAGCTTCTAGAAGGAAAAGTAGTACTCACAGGGTTTCCCTGGTGGCGCAGTGGTTGAGAATCCGCCTGCCGATGCAGGGGACACGGGTTCGTGCCCCGGTACGGGAAGATCCCACATGCCGCGGAGCGGCTGGGCCCGTGAGCCATGGCCGCTGAGCCTGCGAGTCTGGAGCCTGTGCTCTGCAATGGGAGAGGCCACAACAGTGAGAGACCTGCGTACCCGCCCCCCCGCAAAAAAAATAGTACTCACAGAAAAGCCCAAGAACACTAATTTCAAAATTCTTCCTTTGTCTGCTGTAAGGTTTTATTCAGATGTGCATCCCACATTATATAAGTTGCATTACTTAAAGTACTAGCGTATGATTTCTATAACTTGCATAATGCACTAAAGAGATGAAATGGGTCAGATTGCAATTTCATTTCATTGTGCAATAGCTTGTCTTAGAATCAGGGTCTATTACTCTATTCCCAAACTTACCCCATCTTTGTATTCTAATGTTACTTAACTGAGATATTTTTGATCGATGAATATACAGTATTTCATTTTGAGAAGCAGAAAGTCATTATTGGATCATGTGATAAAAAGATCATATTAAGAAAAATAACAGGTGGTGCTTCAAATTGTTTAAAAATTAGTCATGAAAGCAAATTTTTACTGCTGACAGTTTTGGCAGAATGCAAAGAGCTGCATCACCAGAACTGATAGATGTACCGAGCTAACGAGCAACAGATGTCGGGCAGACAAACATAGATTCCACAGTTGCTCCCATCATTTGAGCAATACTTAATTGTGTGATTAGCACCTCCAGTCCTTGTTAACATGCCCTAGAGGCCAAGGAAAATATTCTAATCCAGCATGATATTCTCTGATTTACAAGTTCTATCAGAGATTTCTTAGTGTTGATATTTTTAATCCACAGAAGTGTGATTATATTTTAAAATGAGCTGCACATTTATTAAGAAGAGAACATTTTTAATATTCTTCCTAGTAAGCAATAATGAGGAATAGATCCAGAACGCCAGAGTAAGTCTTTGGTTTATGTTTTAAATGTTAAAAAGTAAAATGTTTTAAATGGCTCCATAAAGCTGATAAAATAAGACGACTGATTCCAGAGTTGGGGCAAGGAAGGTACAAGATGAGCCTGGAACCCATCGTTGTGCCAGAAATTAAGGAAGTTCTCATCAGAAAGGAAACAAAACAAAAGAAAACAAAACAAAAAAACCCCACAATGGGGGCATAAATAAGTAATACAGAAGACAGCCTGAAGTGTCTCCACTTTGGCAATCTGAGACATTTTAATTATTCAGATACATAAAGATGGTAATATCATCAAATAAAATAGGAATCCATGAGTCCACATTACAGATAGATAAATAGAGGAGAGGCAAAGCCCTTACTTAGAGTAGAATGACAACTAATACACGTGGAACGAGCACTGGAGTTGTGAAATCATTTTGCCTCCATTATAGTAAATATTGATTTGGGGAAGAATAGTCAATAGATGGATATGAAGGCAGGGGCTAGGGTTAAGTTTGATGAGTTTGTTGAATAGCAGAATTGTTTTAACCCCATAGACTATTTATCAGTTTCAAGGAGGAAGTTAGTAAGGATACAGTGGAGAAACCAGACAACATACTGACCAGTGATCAAAATTAACATCACCAAGAAAGGGTTGGTGGATATCATGTGACTCCAGATATGACACCCTAAAAAGAACACAACATCACTTTTGTAGCATTCTGGCCAGGAAGGCACTACCTGTATCTAACTATGAAAAAAACATCAGACAAATAAATATTCAGGAATATTCTATGAAATAACTTGATCATAGTCTCCAAAATATCAACCTCATAGGCTGGTGAACTATTTCAGATGATTGAATACAGAGACGTGACAACTTCCTGCAATATGTGAGCCTAGACTAGTTTTATATGGAAAAAAAAGACTACATAAACATTATGATAAAATTGTCCAAATGGTAATATAAATTGTTGATTTGATAAAGCTATTGTATCAATGCTAAACTTACTGAGTGCGATATTGCAGTAGTGTAAGTTATTCAAATTTTTCTTGTAACTTTCCTATAATTTGAAACTATTTTAAAATAAAATTTTGAAAAAAAGAAAAATATAAGAAATGTGTTATATTATTCTATTCCAATAGTTCATAGTACTTTATAATAGATTACTTCATGTAGATACATACATAAAACAAACATATTTACACCAAATTAGCAGAAAACCAAATTTGTGATGTAAATCAGTTAACTTTTTAATATATATAATGGATTTATCTCCTCCATCATGATCTAATTTGTTTTTTTAACATCTTTATTGGAGTATAATTGCTTTACAATGGTGTGTTAGTTTCTGCTGTATAACAAAGTGAAGCAGCTATACATATACATATATCCCCATATACCCTCCCTCTTGCATCTCCCTCCCACTCTCCCTATCCCACCCCTCTAGGCGGTCACACAGCCCTGAGCTGATCTCCCTGTGCGATGCAGCTGCTTCCCATTAGCTATCTACTTTACTTTGGCAGTGTATATATGTCAATGTTACTCTCTCACTTCGTCCCAGCTTACCCTTCCCCCTCCCCGTGTCCTCAAGTCCATTCTCTACGTCTGTCTTTATTTCTGTCCTGCCCCTAGATCCTTCAGAACCTTTTTTTTTGGGGGGGGGGGGCCGGTTCCATATATGTGTGTTAGCATACGGCATTTGTTTTTCTCTTTCTTTTTTACTTCACTCTGTATGACAGACTCTAGGTCCATCCACCTCACTACAAATAACTCGATTTCGTTTCTTTTTATGGCTGAGTAATATTCTACTGTATATATGTGCCATATCTTCTTTATCCATTCATCTGTCAATGGACACTTAGGTTGCTTCCACGTCCTGGCTATTGTAAATAGTGCTGCAATGAACATTGTGGTACATGACTCTTTGAATTATGGTTTTCTCGGGGTATATGCCCAGCAGTGGAATTGCTGGGTCATATGGTAGTTCTATTTTTAGTTTTTTAAGGAAGCTCCCTACTGTTCTCCACAGTGGCTGTATCAATTTACATTCCCACCAACAGTGCAAGAGGGTCTAATTTATTTTCAATATGTACATTACAACTTTGTTCTGGTCCTATCCATCTGCATCCATTCTAATTTCAATTATTTTAGTAACTAGCATTGCAAGTTATCTGTGTTACTGTTTCAATTAATTAAAAAATAGATAATACAGGAAAGCTGGACCACAATTCTATTTAAGCCCCCTAGGTTAATTAAATAAGTGCAGTAGAAATATGGTCCAGTTTTCCAATATTATTATCAATAGCAGGAAATAAAGTCTTTTTTTTTAAGCTAGTAGCTGTCACTATATTTACCTATTCTTTTATTTCCTGATTATTGAGAACAAAGCAAGACCATCTATACTAGTGAAAACTTTTTAACTACTGGAAAGGCAGAATAATAATTGTTCTACAAGTGACCTCAGGGTTTTATACAGTCTCAGATGTCCGAAACTGAACTCTATGCTATATTCTTAGACTTGTTTAACACATTTCTACTATATGCAGTATTTATTCTATTTCCTGAGCTAGAAAACTTGGAGCTTCTTTATCCAACATCCATCCAGTCAAATCTCTTGGTTACATCAGATGTATCTCTTTATTCTGCCCACATGAAACTGCTCATCATTTCCCAAACATCACAAGTTCCTGTTAGAACTTTGTGCTTTTGTACATGCTGTTACTTGCAAGGAAGTATTGTTCTTTCTGTCTGCCCAACTTTTCTCATCCTTCGTGTTCTGTCTCAAATGTCCCCAAGCATGCTAAGCAACGCCCTCCCCTGTGCTCCAGTAGCAATTCTATCATTTTTGTGGTATTCTGGTATTTTAATTTATCTGTTTACAGGCCTGTCTGACACAGGAGACTATGAAATCCTTCAGAATAAGGAACATCTCTTATACATCTTTATATCTCATTCAGGATGTGGAATGTGCATCATAAAAAGCAAGTATTCAATAAATGTGAAATGAATGAATGTAAGAATAAATAAAAAACAAATGGATGAATAACAATAGAATGAAATTAAAAAGCTAACATCTCTGGGGGAAGCAGGGAAGAGGTAAGACTTTTTAGGAAATAAAGAGCTAGGAATGTTCAGTCATTTGAATTTACAGAATATCAATATACATATGTGTCTGGTCATATGTATATTGCATTTTTTTGAATGGAAGTTCTCTGGGGTCCAAAAGAAGAGTTCTTAGATCAAACTTGGAAACGACTCAAAGCAATGGCAGAAAAATGGGCTGAGAGTCTTGGTTCACGACAAGGTGAAATCTGCCAATCATGTCCGGGCAGGAGCAGGAAAGGCCTTCCTCTCAAGGATGACACCCCTCTTGCACAGCAAATCGCTGTGAGCTGTCTTTTGGCCTGTGACGATTCTTAGTCTTCATGCATTTTTATGGTGCAAGTCATCTCTCTGTCTTTATCATTCTTTGTCTACTACTCTGAGTCATGTACCTAAGAACTACATGGCCTTGTTCTGTATAAAACCCTACGACTTCACCTTGGTTCATGGGATAGTCTTGTAACTCACCAGCACCTGGCCTGGCCTCAGCTTCCTCCTATCCAAATAAGGGAGAGGAACTCTAATAGTCCAGAAGCTTCCTTCTAGGTCGAAAATTGTGTGATTCTAATGATAATATCAGGTTATACTAGTAACACAGGTTATCTGGTATGTTGCCAGCTGAAAATCACTAGTCCATCCCATGGGTGAAGGCTCTGAGGTTGAGAGTGACATAATAACTCAAGGAGACTTTTGCAGTGGTTGAGCTGAGAGAAGCCACCCTCCTAGTGAGCCACCTGGTCTAGGTAGGCAGCTGCGTCACCAACAGTGTGCTGAGCTTTAACTACAGAAGACTAGCCTCTCAGATGTCCTTGAGTCCGTGGTGAGCAGAGCTAAAAATCCTAAGTAGCTCCTGGGTCTCCTAGGCTCTGTTTTTGTAGATGTAAAAATAGAAGAACATTGTGTATTAGGTCTTTTATAAACCATAAACTGGAAATACCAAAACACATGCTTCCACTGTAGAGATGGGGTAGGAGTTTGTCATCCACCTGGCCTGAGGGAGGCAACGGGATAATTGATATGCCCGTTATTTATAGCCGGGACATAATATCATGTTGGTCATTTTAGTTGTATAAGAAAAGAATGTTTTTTAATTCCTGAATAAGTCCTGGACCATATTTAAATGATATCACGCATCCAAATAAGAAAAGCAATCTTTGTGTGATAAATGAATGGGAAAATGAATGAATGCCTATCAGCTTGATGTTATACAGGCAAAATAGCTTATAATGTGATGGAATATTACAGATCCACACAGATCATTCTTGACATTACACAGATGTGGCCTCAGGCTTTGTCAGAGGCGAACCGCTCAGAAAATTATGAGCTTTGGGAGACAGGGTGGTGAATGTGTTGTCTGAGCTGGTCGCATTGTTTATACATACCCTATTGCTATGAAGTTTTCATTTAGCTTACATCAGGCAGCCACTGCAATGCAGTGCACACTTGTCCTGCCAAGTGCACGATGACTCCAAGACATTGCATTCTTAGTCATGGAAATAGCTACAGCATTGCAAAAATGCGTGATACTCTCTACCCCACACTATAGTTAGTGTCTTCTGGTCTTATTCAGTCACGTTAAAGTGCCCAGAGTTTTCTTGGCCTCATAAACTGTGTGTTCTCATCCAGACACAATTTCTGGCTTGTCTCTGTCCTCTTCTCACAAAAGGTACTCTGAGTTCATTTATTTTATTAGTTCTAGCAAAGAATAGAATATCAAAATCTGTCTGATATGCTGAATTAAATTCTAAGGGAAGTGTTATTAGTACATTTTTATGTAATGGAAATATTAAATAAATTAGGATGCCATATATCTCTTTCTTCAACATCTTTAAAAAACTGGTTGAAGTTTTCTTCTTTATTTTTATTAATTTATGCCACTGATGGCTTCAAAATGCAGCTCTTAAAAATATTGCTTTATTACTTTGCATTTGCCTCATATAGGGAATTACCAGTGAATTGGTAACTTATGAACCCTGGAGATTCATTTTAAGTGAGTTTTTTAGATTTTGAAAGAAACTAAAACCAGAACTAAGACAGAAATGTTGTAAGAAAAGCATATGATAGAAAGACCATGATTTTAAAACCAGACATCTCTAGCTTTGAATTCTAAGTTTGCTGCTTACTAGTTCTGTGCAATGGGAAGAATTGAATGTCTGTTCCCTCACCTTTGAAATAAGAAAATACTTTGGGAAATATCTTTTTGTAAATTGAATGTGATAACCTGGCCAGTCCCTAGCACAGTGAGTCACAGACTAGCCACCAGTAAATGTTAATTCCCCATCTACTACTCCTTCCTTCTTAGTAACATTAGATTTTATTAAGAAAAAAACAAACCTTCTATCCCTTTAAATTCTACATGCAGTAGCATATTAATTGTTTCTAGACTGCACCTATTATTTTATTCAGCTCCAAAATGCTTCACAGAAGAAATTGGTTTGGAATAGGTGCCAAGCAGTTGAGCCTAGAGAACACTGGGCCACCATTCTGTGGAGAACTTGCTCTGTACCAGTTCATAAATGGAGATGAAGCTAGGGGTTCTTAGAGTTGCACAGTCCCGATGTGCAGCTGTACAATAAGAAGAATGAGAATGAGTTACAATCTCTCTACTGAAAATATTCTCAGAGGCTTTCCCTAAAAAGTTGCTGTTGTTATGGTTTCTGGTCAACAGCTCTGTGAAGCCATTTTCTTATGATTTAATTACCTTATTAAGTGAGAATCTCTTTCAAAAGCTATTCATTCAACCTTCCATACAATGTGTTCTTTATGCAATTCTGCTCTCAATCCAGCTCTGACCTGGGGATGATAGAATATGAAGGATATTATTTGTCGACACAGGTATACTCAGCTCTACAGGGAAAGATTAGTGTCCATTTGGATAGAGTGTGTAGGTAATGGTAGGAAGAGAGACTATTCCTGCTTCTTCTGCTGTTACCACTATTGCTTTTTTGGGGGGCCTCATCTTGCAGCATGTGGGATCTTAGTGATCTGACCAGGGATCGAATATGCACTCCCTGCAGTGGAAGCACAGAGTCATAACCACTGGACCGCCAGGGAAGTCCCTGTTACCACTATTCTTGATGCAAGTCATGCCCAGCTGATGCGGTAATTCATTAACTCAATCCAGGAAGCAAGAGCTCTCTCTGCACTTCACAATTAAATGCCCAAACTTTCTGATTGTCTCCTGAATAACAGGGGGAGCTCTAACTCGTCTCAGCTAAATTCTCTTTAAAATATATTTATGTCTATTAAATGAGGATAGAAAATAAAATTTTGTAAATCCAAAAATATGCGTATGTGATATAAAACATATATGGAAATATGGTGATTTCAGTTTTCTGTCAAATCATAACTAACCTGTACCTAAGGAATAGGACATGCTAAAAAATTAAGGTAATTATTTATATTTAATTTAATAAGGGTAAAATGTTGAAAATGTTTCCTGCCTTTGAGTGATGTATCTTGAGATTTTTTTTAACATTTGAGAATTATATGCAAGATAATAGTTCCTTGCTCTTGGTAAGTGGACTGATGCAACCCTGAGTTAAATAGACTAGTAAGCCCGGATTAAATAAAGTCTATGTTAGTGACACTGTACATTATCCTGAGGGGAACAGAGAGCCTTTGGAGACACAACTAAGTATCACAGTGTAGATCTGACATGACAGATCTGATATCTGACTATTTTAACAAGGGATAATCAGTTCTGTAGACATCCCCAACGTTTCTGTTATTTTATATATAAAATAAAATGCATAAAATCTGATTGGTCCAACCTAGTTCATATGCTTGTACTGTAGATACAAAGGAGTTTGTGGGTGTGAATTTTCTGGCTTCTACCTTCAGAAGGCAGGACTCATAGTGTGAGGAATTACAAAAATAAATGGAGGTATTCAAAGGAGTGGGCCAACTACAGATGACGAATGTCTACTCAAGAGCAGATTTGGAGAAGAAAATAGGTGAAGTAGATTTTCAAGGCAAGATGAAATTTCATCTGGGAATATTACATTTAAATGTTGGGGCAAACAGACAGGAAGACATATTTAATAGGCTCTTTGGAGCTAAGGTGAGATGTCTGAACTACAAGTACAGAGGTGAGAATATTTATAAATAATCTACAAATGTTGAAGATAAAATGTTGCAGGTAAAACTGCCTAGAAAGAGATGGTATTTAAAAAAAGGGAGCAGGGTGAAGGTGGAGAGAACTAGTAATGGAGCCTTGTGGAAGAGTTGCACCCAAAAGAAATTTAGCAATTAGTAAGGACAGTTTCACAATGGGGAGAATAGAACCCAACTTCCATTGGAAGGATATAGGGAATATTAGGAAGTAAGGAGTTCTGAAAGGAAGAAGAGATAAAGTTTCACACTATCCCTGATTGTCTGAGGAATTTTTCTGACCCTCAACACGATGCAGACGAAAGGACTTGGGTATTAGCTGAGTGGTCACTAGCTGGCCCACTGCACTATCTAGAATGACAGCACAGGCAAAGGTCTTTACAGCAGATTCAAAGAATTCACACCCCATGGTCCACTTGGGTTTAATCTATTAACAGACATGAGTCCTGTGTTCTACACAAAGTTGTTGTCTTTATTATTTTCTTCTCTTCAAGTATTCTTTTTTTTTTTTTTTTTGCGGTACGCGGGCCTCTCACTGTTGTGGCCTCTCCCGTTGCGGAGCACAGGCTCCGGAAGCACAGGCTCAGCGGCCATGGCTCACGAGCCCAGCCGCTCCGCGGCAGGCGGGATCTTCCCGCACCAGAGCACGAACCCGCGTCCCCTGTATCGGCAGACGGACTCTCAACCACTGCGCCACCAGGGAAGCCCAAGTATTCTTTTTTGATGTGAATTACACTAGCCTGTAAAAAAAAAAAAAAGAATTGACTGAATGAACTGAGTTCTAAAGAACGCGACTGCTATTAAGGAGAAGACACAGTAAACTCTGTAAGCTTATGCTGCATCCTGATTCCAAAAAAAATGGCATCAGAAAGTAAAGCCTCAGTAACAAAGTCCTTGAATGTGGCTAACTAATAGATCCTTCTGGGGGGGTTAGGAGTGAGAGTGCTGGTCATGGAGCCCTTTACTTTTACTCTGCTGCTTCAACCTCTACTAGCTTATCGGTTTATCTGCCTCTTTGCTACATGCATTTCTAGTAGCATTGGTACTTTTGGCACTTTCTGTGGTTAAATAAAACCCACCTTTCTCAGGGAACCAACCCCAACACCAGGAAGTAATGGTTCCTAAGGACCCTTATCTGTGGAAAATATCATTGTCAACATAGCCATAGCTATTTGATCCAAGGATGGATTCCAGAGCTATCTGGAATGTCCTGTAAAACCTGACTTTTTATTTTTTTCCTTTTTTTTAAATACAACTGCCTGAGTTAAGCTTGGATTGCTGAGGCATCCACTTTAAAGATGGCTTTCTAGAATAAATTTGCCAGCCATAGGACTAGATAAAGAGCCAGGTCACCTTCTCCCACTGAGACCCCTTTGTTTTAGAGACCTTTGTTGATTTCAATAACTGACCAGTTGGACCACTTGTTTTTTCTCTTTCCAAACTTTAAATTCCAGCTCCTATACTTTAAATTCACCAAGAAAGAGTAGAGTGCACCCCTGAAACCCTAGGCCCCCATCCTTGACTCCAGTGAAAGCAGAACTCCAGGCCTGTTCTCTCTCTCTCTCTCCCCCCGCCCCCAAACAACCTCACCATTAGGCCCCAGGTGTGCCATGTGCTTTCCAGGACCTGTGCGTAATAAACCTTTTTTCTTTTTTTTTCGAAGTTTCCTGATGGTTATTGCTGAAAGGCATCTTGCAATAATAATAAGAACCACAGGGCTGATCCAGCCACAACATTGGTTATTGACAGGCTGGGATCGGCACAAAACAACTGGTCAATCAGAAGAAAGATTAGAGAGCCTGGGAGTTAGTTGAGCTGAGTTCTTTAAATGGCAGGGAGAATCTGGACCACAATGTTTACAGTCTCCTGCTACTGGGTTTCTGGATCTGCCTTCTTCCTTCCTTTCTTGCATCTTCATTTTTCTTTTGATTTTGTGAGATATGTCTGTCTTCCAACAAATTCCCTGTTTTTGCTTATGCTAGTCAGAATTGGTTCCTACTGCTCCCAACCAAAAGAATGTAATGAATGCTCTTAAAATAGAGATGACTTGAAGTTAAAGAAAGGCACATTCCTAGGAGATTGCATGGAAGAATTGGCATTCTCTGGTTTTCAGTGGAAGCTTGTGCCAGTGACTGTGTGCTGCCCCATCAGAGCACCTAACCATACACTATACTTGGATTGTCTGCTTCATTGTCAGATTCCCCACTAGACTGTAAGCTTCACAAAGGAAGGGAACATTAGTGATCTGCACATTAATGAATCCCATGCACTTAGCACAGGGCCTGACATTTCATAGTCGTGCCAATATTATTGTGAAACACTTAATGAGCTAGACACCTTATCATCCTTGCCATGGTCCATTTGGCAAAATTGGCTAAGTTCATTTTTTATTACCACCATATAATTGTTAATACTATGTTCTTTTATTGCAGGGCTTCCGTTTATATTGGCATACAGTTTTCTTCTTCTACTAAATCTTAAACCTAGGTCAATTCCTTTGTTTTATAGAGCTATGTTCATCCTCAACTCATGAGTGTAAGATCATGGCTTTACTCAGAAACTGAGTTTCAAACTTGAAAAATGATGAAGATGAAGTGCTGACTAAAAAAAAAATAACAAAAATGTACTTGCAAGGATCTACAAACAGCTGACCCAACAGATTATTCTTTCTGATCCGTTCATTCATGTAAGAAAGAAGAGAGGTCCCTCTCCATCTGATTCTCTTGTTCAGTGGAAAGTCAGTCATCTGTTGGTGGGCTGGTGGGCATCTAGTGAAGCTAATGCAGTTTACAAAGCATTAGAAGCAGAAACCTCACACCCCGGGCTTAGCTGAAAGGAGTGAGGGAGGTTATTGTCTGGTGAGTGATCTGAGTCTAGATCAAAACAGCTGCAGAGCAACTAGATCCTGCCTATTTACAAAATTTTCCTTCCTTCCAGGATATAACATGTATAAACATCTGACCTAAGAGTTAGGGTTCCGATCGTGGGTGCTGGTAAATGTTTTACAACTGGTTTTCTGGGGGGAAAAGTAAACAAAAAACGCAGTGATTGTAGCGTTTGCTGATTTCCACCGTGTACATTGCTTCTAACATGGCCAATTTCCAGGTACCAGTGTGATATCAAGTAGCTCACAAAATTCCTGAATATTTATCAGTTGACTCTCATGAGCTGGTATAGGTAAACTCCAACACACCACTAATCCTCTTCCTTGGAGGGTGTTTATCACACACCTCAGTCCGTTATGGTGTTTGGTTTCATTAACTGACACATGCATACTTATATTCATTTACTAAACTAACACTTATGAAGTGTCTTGTGACAGAAATGGGAGATACAAAGACGAACTCTACCCTCTAAGGGTTAATAGTTTAACAGAGACAAATTTTTTAACAATAACAGGTAATATTAGAGGTATGTACAGGCTATATGGGGCCACAAACAAGAAAGTACTTAAATCTATGTGAGGAGGCAAAGGAAAATAATATTAACTATTTAGTCATTTAATGAGCATGCTTTTAGCAATGATTATTACCAGGAACTGCTAAGCATTTGATCATACAAAGGCAAATTAGATACTTCTAGAGAGGGCTTCACATTATAGCAGGAAAGATAAGTAAATAAATGACCATAATCTGGTATAAGTACAATTATGGAAGTGGATATGAGAAGCAGTGATGGCATATAAAAAGCATGAGATCCACACAGCTTGGTATAACCCACAAGACCTCAGTCACGGGGCCCCTTTGTGTCTCTCTACGCTCATTTCTGACATACCGTGTAATCCATGCTCTGCTCTAACAGCGTCTTGAAACTCCTTTAAAATGCCCATTTCTTGCCACTGAAACTCGGCCTTTCCTCTTCTGGATTCAAGTGGTACTGAATATTTCCATATCACTTTTTTGAAGGGAAACATACTAGAACAGTCTTTGTCTATCTCTCTGTCAGACATTCTTCTTTGCTCTGCTTTTTGAAAAATGTCATATTAATTTATGTAATTTTCACATAATAAAACTTACCATTTTATTAGTTCAGCAAGCCTTTTGCATTCCAGACCATCTAAGATGAGCTTACTTCTTCTGAAGTGTGTCTTTAAATGCTGCTTTATGGTGGACTCTGGGAAGGTAGTAAACTCAGTTTTTTACTTGTAAATATTTTTATTTTCCTTTCATTCTAAAAGGTTTTGCTGAACATGCAATTCTAAGTTGAGAGTTATTTTCTCTCAATAATTTGAAGATGTTATTCCGCTCTCTTCTAGATTTCATTGTTGCTGTTGAAAAGTTTGCTGTAATCCTATTATTGTTGTTACTCCTCTGTAGTTTGGAATGGAAAGAATAACAATGGGTCTGGAAGCCATTCCTTGCTCCACAAGGACACCAGAGGCAAGCTTGACCCTGAGCAGAACTCCTTGCAAATGTTAACTGGTGGAATTTACTGACTAAGAAATACATGAGGGTTATGCAGGGGTTTCGATGTGCTGATTACAGAGCTAGGAATGCTTTTAGCATGGTGGATCTGTTCCATGCAGATTGGTCACTGTAAATAACCTGCTATTTATATACTGCCATTGCACTGAAGAATGGAAGGTGTGTGCAGTGGCTTTCCTGTGCTAACTTGGCCCATACTCAGTTCTCAACACTCTAAAAGCAACCACATACTGGTGAGGGAAAGGGATTCTGAAAATGGGGTCTGACAGTTTGGGGTCTCCTGGATATTGATGTTGAATACACTTCAGTGTTTTGTGTGAGTCTGTTAAACAGTTTGAGTCTGTGATTATGCACAGGTATCTGTTCTTCCTCTTCAACTAATTTAAGAACTCCCCCCAACTTTGGTGCTATGCAGTTTCACAATGGTTTGCTATGTATGCATTTATTTTTTATAAATTACTGTATATCTTGAATTGTTTTTTTGCTTCCAGGATCTGTAGATTCATATTTTTCAATAGTTCTGGAATGTTTTCAGTCGTTATCTCATTGAACATTGTTATTCCTCCAGTCTATCAAGTCTATCTTTTCTAGCTCTTCAATTAGATGAAAGTTAGACATTTTCATGCATTTCTTTTAAAAATTCTTTATTTGTTTTCCCTTTATCCTATAGTCCATAATTTTTTTTCAGTTATAAATTCCATTTAAGTAATTCTCTTCTAATTTACTGTTTATCCATTTCGGTTTTATTTTAACAAATACATTTTTTTGCTTCTGAAAGCTTCACTTACCTCTGTTTTCCAAATATTGTTTATTCTTGATAGATTTTTATTGCTTGCTTATCTTGTGTAAGAATAAGCTTTGTTCTTAAAATTTTACAATGGGATATCAATGTGATTTCTCATAGTTAGCTGTATTTGTGATGAGAAATGTGAAATACCAACACTTGAGGTATAGCATAAAAATCACCCCAACTTGACTGCGATTCGACACTTATCACAAGATTATTTGGGATATCTGAAATTGCAAAGGGAGTGTAGTCGGCCTGCTCATTTTCCAAATCCTCTAATATCTCTAGTCTGCATCTATATTATAAATTAGCCCTCAGTGAAACAATAGCAGTGTTATATTTCTATCATTTATTTATCACTTTCTACATCCTATATATTGATTCAAAGCTATTTTACAAGATAGGTGCTGGTATTATTCTTATTTCACATATGTGAAAACTCAAACTTAAAGAATGTGTGTAACAGTTATACAACTAGCAGGACCCAGGATTCAAATTCAGGATTGCTCAATCGAAATTCCAAAAGGATTTGAACAAAGCATGAAATTATTTACCAGAATAGTACCTAATTTCCCTTACATAACAACTGACTTGAAAATTTCTCTTTAAATGCAGCGTAAGAAAAAGATTGTCACTATAATCCAAATGACACGCTTTCTGCTATAAGATCACTAGAATTATAACACCTCATCTGATTTCCTCTGTATCTTATCTGTCAGAAATCTCAAAGTAAAACAGAATATCTACCTGCCATAATAAACTATAGTCAGATGCCTGGTAATAAATATCAATTTGCTTTTGTCAAGTGTTTTTTGCACTGTTTTAATTCTTTTACTTTTATATTTCCTTTAACTTTTAAAGAGTTTCAAATATTTTTATAATGTAGGCAAGATATCTTTAAAAACTCAAATTAATGTGGTAGGTACGAGAAATATTCATTGCCTCAACATTAATGGCAAGTTCAGTTTAGTTCAGTCAAAATTATTATTTTTTGTTTCAGAAGCCATCTTCAGCCTTTAGTTGACTATAACAGTGGCTCAGTCTTTGAGGAGTTTGCAGACAACTTATGTGGTCAACTTACTTCCCAACAGAAGTGTGGTTTATTGTGTTTCTCTTAGGCTCAGACATTAAACATTACAGGTAGCAAGGAACCTTCTTTTCACCACCTACCATCCCCCCCTATATTTCCACAGTTATATGTATCCACCCTTGAAAAATTAGACCCAAAGGGTGTGCATTACCATCTTTTATTTAATCTTTGTTGAAAAAATATTCTCAAATGTTGCCAAAAACCAAGAAAGAAAATTATGCTTTTTGTTGTTGTCATTATTATCCCATTTGTAATCTTTTATCTTGATAACATTTCAACTCTTTGATCATTGCAAAATGTACATATTTTAGAATGAACTATTATTTATTTCTAAATCACTAGTATTTGTTAAAGGCCTATTGTATCCATATTTGTACTAGATATTATGAAATTTAATAAAGCAATAAATAGATAAGTTCGAAACAATACAGATGAAAAGTAGACAAAAATAAACAACCTGAATATAATTCTAAAGGTGAAGTTATATGATATAAGCAAGACAGAGAGGTATGTTTCCGGACACATCAAGTAAAATGTTAATGGATAACTTGGCATTAGTCAGACAGTGTCTCATTTTAATTGATAGTAAAAAGATGGGAGACTTCTCTGGTTGGGAGAACAGGATGAACAGAGAATATACAGGGGAGAGAGAAGAAGGAAAGTAGTCTCTCTGAGAAGTATATCAGGGAACAAGGAATCACAGGCCATTGTAAGCCAGGCAAGGGGGAGGCAGAGTGGACAGGAGCACAGCACAGTGGGTAATAGCCCCAGTTCTACAGCCATGTAACCTGAGATAGAGTCTCGGAGGCTGATGAACAGAGGACTTAAACTTTAGGCTGACACTTCTGAAAGATCATAAAGGATAATATTTCAATTAATTAAATTTCAAAGTGGGTGGTAGTTATATTTTCTGTTTGTCTTGCCGTCTTTTAAAATATAAATTGCTACATTCACCTAAACAAAAACAGTTGGTGATCAATTTAAAGACAGATGGCACAAATATTTTTCCCTACAAGTATGGTTGTTTTCCAGTTGTGACATTTTCTTTCCTGAAATTCAATTTTTAAAGATCTCAGAGGAAGCATTTCTAAAATGTAAATGATGACTGCAGTAGAGGAAAAAAAAAAGCATACTGATTACTGAACTCAACTGTAAGAGCAAATGAGTTCCAGTGGGATATGGCTTGTGTGTCCAAATGTGTTCTAGCCATGAGATCAAGAGGCCATGATGTCAAAGCCACCCTTACTTGTCTGAAGAGTCAGTGGCTGCCTAGGCAATGTTCCTTCAGGGATAACAGAAAAGGTACCTGTCACTCAAAACAACTCCCCTGTCTATAGACTGACTTCTGATGTCTTTCATTCTCTCTAAGAAGAGGACTTTTAAGTGAAGATACTCTGTGCAATATAAGGAGTTGGTTTACATTTGCTTGAAGATATAAATGAATGAGGTTGATTCAGTCATGCCAGTCTCATGAATACTCACTTTTGATCTAATGAGATAATTTGACCACATATCACAGCTCTCTTTGCCCAGGGTAAGTTTGCATAGTATATCTATATACTCTGTACAGTGTGGAATAGCGGTAAACACTCTGGATCACTTATTTACTTATCTAAATAACTTATTGAAGATACATTAGCAAATGCAGCTTCAGATTTTCCTACCACCCAAAACAACAGAATCTGTGTTTTGAGTAAAATTTAAATTGTAACCCAAGGCCTTCAAACTTAAAAAAAGAAAAATTTCCAGTTCTAAAGAGTATAGTCTCTGATCTTTAATAAGCACTATTTCTTAGATATCAAGGACTTCATGCTATTTTAGGAAGAGAAAATGTCATATGAGAAAGAATCTAAAATGGATTTACTTTTAGATTCTATGTCTATTGCTGCAAAAGACAGTTACAGTTGGCATCTAAAAACCACACAGCTTTCAAACAGATACCATCTGGAACTGTGAGTAGTCTCCTCCAGGCAAAAGAAATGAGGGGATAATTCAACAGAAACAGCAGAATGAGGACATGGGAAGTTATTAAAACAATAACACGTGCATGTCCATCAATTTGGCAGCTATCTTAGTGTCTTGTTACAACACAAATCTAGTGTATATTTTATGAGCAACACCTGTACTTTAAGTATTACAGGTTGCAAACATGAGTTTCTGTTTTTAAAATTGAAGTAAACGCACCCAGAAATTACAGAAATGAGACAAACATGATCATGTACTGCTGGTGGAAGAGTAAATTGGTCTAACCTTTCTAGAAAACAAATTGGAATCAAATATCAAATGCCTTTAAAACTTATTCATGACATTTTAACACTTCTAGCAATCTATCTAAGGAATTTGTCAGTGATCTTTTAAAAAGGGAATATGACGTTTTGCACAGTACTCTTCTTAAGAGCAAAAATTAACTCTACAACAAGGGAATGGTTAAACAAATCATGCCATTTCCACATTATGTAATATTGTGGAGCCCATAACCATGTTTTGAAAACTTAGTATTATTTTTAAAGGTTTATGATTTAATGTTAATTTTTTTGCAATTTCATGAGTAAAATTTTACATATGTGACCATTAAAGTTTGTAAAAAAGAAAGTAAATCAAATGATAATATTTCAGTTCTTTTTATTTTCCACTGCCAGACAACAATAGCTGTAATATTCAATGGGGGGTCAGTCTTAATCCTGCTCATTTAAGTCACATAGAACAAATGTATTTCAACTTCTTCACCTTTCAAATATTCGAAACTAGGTAGAGAGAGCTGTCAGATGATCTGTCCACTCCTTCCCAATCCTGACAAAATGTCACAACTTCTCCATGTTAACTATTCCTGATACCATCAAAGATTTCCTACATGATATTTTCTATTTATTTACTTAATTCTATTTATATACAATGCTTTCTATCTGCTGGTTACTGTTCTGTGTGCTTTACAATGGTGAGTTAAAGTGGCCTTCAGGGTATTTTCTGATCTAGGTTATCTAGAAGTTTGTGTTCTAATTGTGTTCTAAATTCAGGAGCCAAAAAAGAAATAAGACCTTGGGACCATTCCAGGTGGAGAGTTAAACTGAGTCCTGCCCTCCCACCCCTGCACAAAGTTGTGATCTTTGAAGGGCTGTGCCTTCTGAAAAATGATAAATGAGGTAAAATCTATACAACCAGAAAATGTGCCTGACTTAATTTGAGCTATGAGTGAGGAAAGAAATCTCCCTTGAGAATTTGTAAACACAGGCATAGTTCAAGCAGTCTTAGGGTTTTATTTTAAACCTCCTGGGTGGTTCAGTGCCAAGCTGAGAAGTATACTTGCACTGGTCCTCATTGGCAGAGCCCTGGGTGTCTGGCAGAACATACTCCCTAAGGGCATAAATTTAATCCAGATTTGTGGATTAAACGTTGGATTCTCAGAAATCCAAAAGTCAAGCAGATAAAGTCAGGGTAACATGACCTCACACCTCATAATTACAAAACTCTCGAAGTTAAAACAGTTTTTGTTTTAAATTTTTAAAAATTGGGGTATAGTTGCTTTTACAGTTTTGTTTTAGTTTCTGCTGTACAATAAAGTGAATCAGCTATATGTATACATATATCCCCTCCCTCTTCGACCTCCCTCCCCCACCCATCCCACCCGTCTAGGTCATCACAGAGCACCGAGCTGAGTTCCCTGTGCTATACAGCAGGTTCCCACTAGCTGCCTATTTTAAACATGGTAGTGTATTTATGTCAAACTCAATCTCCCAATTCATCCTACCCTCCCCTTCCCCCCTTGTGTCCACATGTCCGTTCTCTACCTCTGCATCTTTATTCCTGCCCGACAAACAGGTTCATCTGTACCATTTTTCTAGATTCCATATATATGTGTTAGCATAAGGTATTTGTTTTCCTCCTTCTGACTTACTTCACTCTGTATGACAGACTCTAGGTCTATCCACATCTCTACAAATGACCCAATTTTTTCCTTTTTATGGCTGAGTAATATTCCGTTATGTATATGTACCACATCTTCTTTATCCATTCATCTGTCGCTGGACATTTAGGTTGTTTTCATGTCTTGGCTATTGTAAATAGTGCTGCAATGAACATTGCAGTACATGTGACTTTTTTTTTTTTTTTTTTTTGCGGTACGAGGGCCTCTCACTGCTGTGGCCTCTCCCACTGCGGAGCACAGGCTCCAGATGCGCAGGCTCAGCAGTCATGGCTCACAGGCCCAGCCGCTCTGCGGCATGTGGGATCTTCCTGGACCAGGGTGCGAACCCATGTCCCCTGCATCGGCAGGCGATCTCTCAACCACTGCGCCACCAGGGAAGCCCAATTTTTGATAGTTTGATTAATATGTATCTTGGCATGTTTCTCCTTGGATTTATCCTGTATGGGACTCTCTGTGCTTCCTGGACTTGATTGACTATTTCCTTTGCCATTTTAGGGAAGTTTTCAACTATAATCTCTTCAAATATTTTCTCAGACCCTTTCTTTTTCTCTTCCTCTGGGACCCCTATAATTCAAATGTTGGTGCATTTAATGTTGTCCCAGAGATCTCTGAGACTGTCCTCAATTCTTTTCACTCTTTATTCTGCTCTGTGACAGTTATTTCCACTATTTTAATATCCTGGTCACTTATCTGTTCTTCTGCCTCAGTTATTCTGCTATTGATTCCTTCTAGAGTATTTTTAATTTCATTTATTGTGTTGTTCATCATTGTTCGTTTGCTCTTTAGTTCTTCTAGGTCCTTGATTAACGTTTCTTGTATTTTCTCCATTCTATTTCCAAGATTTTGGATCATCTTTACTATCATTACCCTGAATTCTATTTCAGGTAGACTACCTATTTCCTCTTCATTTGTTTGGTCTGGTGGGTTTTTATCTTGCTCCTTCATCTGCTGCATATTTCTCTGTCTTCTCATTTTGTTTAACTTACTGTGTCTGGGGTCTCCTTTTCACAGGCTGCAGGTTCGTAGTTCCTGTTATTTTTGGCGTCTGCCCCCAGTAGGTGAGATTGGTTCAGTGGGTTGTGTAGGCTTCCTTGTGCAGGGGACTGGTGCCTGTGTTCTGGTTGGTGGGGCTGTATCTTGTCCTTTTTGTGGTCAGGGCCACATCCACTGGTGTGTTTTGGAGTGTCTGTGGACTTGTTATGACTTTAGGCAGCCTCTCTGCTAATGGGTGGGGTTGTGTTCCTGTCTTGCTAGTTGTTTGGCATGTGGCATCCAGCACTGGAGCTTGCTGGCCGTTGGGTGGAGCTGGGTCTTAGTGTTGAGATGAATTTCTCTGGGAGAGCTCTTGCCGACTGATATTAAATGGGGCTGGGAGGGTTCTGGTCGTCCAGTATCCTGGACTCGGCCCTTCCACCTCGGAGTCTCAGGCCTGACACCCATCTGGATCACCAAGACCCTGCCAGCCACACAGCTCAGAAGAAATGGAAGAGAGAGAGAAAACAAAAACAAAAAACAGATTAAAAAAAAAAAACGAACAGAGAGAAATCTAGAATAAATGGTAAAAGCAAACCTATACAGACAGAATCACACAAAGAAGCATACACATACACTCTCACAAAAAGATAAAAAGGAAAAAAAAATATGTATATATAAAAAGGAGGGCTTCCCTGGTGACTCAGTGGTTTAGAGTCTGCCTGCTGATGCAGGGGACACAGGATCGTGCCCTGGTCCAGGAAGATCTCACATGCCACAGAGTGACTGGGCCCGTGAGCCATGGCCGCTGAGCCTCCATGTCTGGAGCCTGTGCTCTGCAATGGGAGAGGCCACAAAAGTGAGAGGCCCGCATATGGCAAAAAAAAAAGCCAAAAAGGAAGAGAGCAACCAAACCAATAAACAAATCCACCAATGATAATAAGCACTAAATACTACACTAAGATAAACATAAAATCTGAAACAAATTAGACACAGAAAGCAAACTCCAAGTCTACAGTTGCTCCCAAAGTCCACCACCTGAATTTTGGGAACATTTGTTGTCTATTCAGTGTTCTTCAGATGCAGGGTTTATCAAGTTGACTGTGGGGATTTAATCTGCTGCTCCTGAGGCTGCACGGAGAAATTTCCCTTTCTCTTCTTTGTTCACACAGCTCCTGGGGTTCAGCTTTGGATTTGGCCCTGACTCTGCATGTAGGCTGCCCTCAGGAGTCTGTTCCCTGCCCAGAGAGGAAGGGGTTAATTCAGCAACGATTAGGGCTCTCTTGCTCACTCAGGCCGCAGGATCGGTAGTCAGAATTGGAATGTGGGGAGAGCCTGAGGCAGCAGAGGCTGGTGTGATGTTGCAACAGCCCGAGGCATGCCGTGTGTTTTCCCAGGGAACGTGTCCCTGTATCATGGGACCCTGGCAGTGGCGTGTTGCACAGGCTCCCAGTGAGGTGTGGATAGTGACCTGCACTTGCACACAGGATTCTTGGTGGCAGCAGCAGCAGTGTTAGTGGTTCATGACTGTCCCTGGGGTCTGAGCTGATAGCTGCCGCTCGCACCCGTCTCTGGAGCTCTCTTAGGCAGTGCTCTGTCTTCTGTGGGCACACTGGAAAGGAATACCCTCTCTTCGCGCACCCTGAAACAAAGGTTTCTTGCCTCTCCAGCAGGTCCAGACTTTTTCCTGGACTCCTTCCCAGCTAGCTGTGGTGCACTAGTCCCCTTCAGGCTGTCTTCATGCAGCCAACCTCTTTCTTCTCCCTGGGGTCTGACCTCCGAAGCCCGAGCCTCAGCTCATAGCCCCCACCTGCCCCAGCCAGTGAGCATACAAACCTCTCAGGCTGGTGAGTGCTGGTTGGCACCCATCCTTTGTGCGGGAATCTCTCCACTTTGCCCTCTGCACTTCTGTTGCTGCACTCTCCTCCGTGGCTCCAAAGCTTCCCCCCCCAACCCCCATCCCCCCCAGTGAGGGGGCTCCCTAGTGTGTGGAAACTTTTCCTCCTTCACAGGTACCTCCCAGAGGTGCAGGTCCTGTCCCTATTCTTTTTGTCTCTGTTTTTTCTTTTTTCTTTTGCCCTACCCAGGTATGTGGGGATTTTCTTGCCTTTTGGGAAGGCTGAGATCTTCTGCCAGCGTTCAGTATGTGTGTGGGAGTTGTTCCACATGTAGATGTATTTCTGATGTATTTATCAGGAGGAAGGTGATCTCCACGTCTTACTCCTTCGCCATCTTGAAGGTCTCTCCTCAGAAAAATGTTGTCTTCATTCTTTTTTCTGTTCCGTGATAGTGAATTTCACCATTCTGTCTTCCAGTTCACTTATCCGTTCTTCTGCCTCAGTTATTCTGCTATTGATTATTTCTAGTGTATTTTTCATTTCAGGTATTATATTGTTCATCACTGTTGTTTTGTTCTTTAATTCTTCTAGGTCTTTTTTAAGCATTTTTTGCATCTTCTCGACCTTTGCCTCCATTCTTTTTCTGAGGTCCTGGATCATCTTCACTGTCATTATTCTGAATTCTTTTTCTGGAAGGTTGCCTATCTCTACTTCAATTAGTTGTTTTTCTGAGGTTTTATCTCGTTCCTTCATCGGGTACATAGTCCTCTGCCTCTTCATTTTGTCTATCTTTCTGTGAATGTGGTTTTCATTCCACAGCCTGCAGGATTGTAGTTCTTCTTGCTTCTGCTGTCTGCCCTCTGGTGCACGAGGCTATCTAAGAGGCCTGTGCAAGCTTCCTGATGGGAGGGACTAGTGGTGGGTAGAGCTGGGTGTTGCTCTGGTGGGCAGAACTCAGTAAAACTTTAATCTGCTTGTCTGCTGATGGGTGGGGCTGAGTTCCCTCCCTGTTGGTTGTTTGGCCTGAGGCGACCCAGCACTGGAGCCTACCCGGGCTCTATGGTGGGGCTAATGGCGGACTCCAAGACGGCTCACGCCAAGGAGTCCTTCCCAGAACTTCTGCTGTCAGTTTCCTTGTCCCTGCAGTGAGCCACAGCCACCCCCCACCTCTACAGGAGACCCTCCAACACTAGCAGGTAGGTCTGGATCAATCTCCTGTGGGGCCACTGCTCCTTCCCCTGGGTCCTGATGTGCACACTACTTTGTGTGTGCCCTCCAAGAGTGGAGTCTCTGTCCCCCCAAGTCCTGTCGAAGTCCTGTAATCAAATCCCACTAGCCTTCAAAGTCTGATTCTCTGGGAAATCCCCCTCCCATTGCCAGACCCCCAGGTTGGGAAGCTTGACATGGGGCTCAGAACCTTCACTCCAGTGGGTGGACTTGTGTGGAATAAGTGTTGTCCAGTCTGTGAGTCACCCACCCAGCATTTATGGGATTTGATTTTATTGTGATTGCGCCCCTCCTACTGTCTGATTGCGGTTTCTCCTTTGTCTTTGGATGTGGGGTATCTTTTTTGGTGAGCTCCAGTGTCTTCCTCTCAATGAATGTTCAGCAGTTAGTAAACGTACATCCTTCTACTCTGCCATCTTGAACCACTCTCTCGATATGCCTGTATTTTACATTTAGACAACAGTTGGAAGTTCTCTTTACCTCTTCCTAAGTTGAGCATAAAAACACCAAAAGTAGCATTTCAGACATATCACTGACATAAGAGAATTTGAATTCCAGAGGGATATTTAACGTGCAATTTCTTTACACAAAGATCATTTTCAGCTCGTTGTTTTTGACATTGACCAAATGAGTTTTGCTTACTTTGAGTACTGCTTCACTTTCTGCCACTTAATTTTTGCAGGAACTGGGTTACTTTCTCTAAATCATGGCAAGAAAAAGACTGACTGACAACTACTTTTCTCCTCCCACCATGATCCCCTCCTGCTGTTCTCATAAAGAAGGAAAAGAAGGGAGGATAGAAGGTCCTCCAAAAATGTCAGGAGGATACACAGTGATCTCTGCTGAGATGAAAACAGATCTGAAAAATCCACAAGCACTGTCCAAACTGCAACTTCTGCAGAACTCATGACTTTGCACTCTGACCAAGTAAAACATATTTTAAGATTTCTGAAATTTCAAAATAAATTCTCCCCTCTTTCCTACTAAATTTCGTAAATAGTAATATCGTTTCAAACTGTTTGAATCACTGGTATGACTCATTCAAATCCAAATTATTTGACAGGTAAAAATGACAGGAAGAAACCAGTTCCATGTTAAAATAAAACTAGTGCAGTTCTCACTGGGTTTTCTTCTGGTTCTATAAAGCTACATCCTTAAGCTTTCTCTCTCTCAGCTTCTCAAGTGAGTTTCATAAAGTTTTTCCTTTGGTACATTCAAACAGTCCACTCTTATTTTAATTATTTGGGCAGATGTTACTTGATTTTTGTGTGTGAGTTGACTTTGCTAGGTGCGTGAAAGACATGAGGAAGTGTCAGCAAGTGTAGAACAAGAAGAACTTTGCTTTGTCTGTTATTTTACTTCATTTTTCCAAGGCAAGAATAAGAAATGAGGAGGTGACGGAGATAGTTTGAGGAGAGAAAAACTACTGCGCATCTTATTCATCCATTCGTTCATTCAAAAATAATTATCCGGCACCTCTCATATGGTAATCATGGCAATTCAGAGCTAAAGGAGATAGTAATGGTCTCTGTCCTCATGAAACTTAGAGTTTGGCTAAGAAGACATTTATTACATATATATTCACATGCACACTGAACCTTAGAATAAAGTATAAAGTATACTGGGTGTGTGTGAGGAGCTGATCATGAAAACAAAAACCACTGAGTATTTAAAACAGCAGAAATTTATTGCAAAGGAATGGTGACACAGGTGATGAAAAACTGAGAAGTCCAACAGAGGACCCTGAGGCTATCTAGAGGCTGACAACAATAGGAACCCATTATCTCCTCACTTCAGTCTGAAAGGACAAAAGGCAGAGGTGGCATTATGAGAGCACAGGGGCCAGGGTCACCTGGTGGGAACTGGAGCCACGTTAGGAAACACAACTTCCATCAGTTATGACACCACGGGCCAGGAGATGTGGAAACGCCGTGGCTTTCCTTTTCCTCCCACCCTTCAGTTTCTCTACAGTAGTCATCATTGGCAGTAAACAAACTGGCATGGGAGTTTATCTTTTTGCTAAATAGAAAAGACCAAGAAGGAGATTTGAGGACAAATTGACCCAGGACCTGCACAGAGAATATAGAGAATTAGAAATATCTAACGTAGTACTGGGGATATCAGCTTTGAACCCTCTACTCACTTCCTACCTCTACATCAGCCTGGCTATGTAGCCACACAATCAGAAATGTTCACTGCCAGTCTTAAAATACTCTTCCTTCTACTTACTCAGACATAGATCTGAGGAAAGGAGAAAAAGGAGGTGGAGGAAGCTCTAAAAATGGTATAAGAGACCAAATGGAGGGGGAGTTTTATATATATGCAGCTCAGTATAGATACAAAGGAGAAACATAGTCATTATTGAAGCACTATAAAGAAAACCCTCCGCAAGATTTGGGTTCAAATTATATCTTTTGCAATTACAAGCCATGAGCTCTTCGGCAGTTTATTTAACCAATTTGACCTCAGTTTCTTCATCTATAAAATGAAGTTAATAATATCAATACTTACCTTGAGTGGTTGCTGCAAGGATTTCCATATATCAGACGTAGTGGTGGCAAGCTGGTTGGGGGTGGGGGAATGAGAGCTAAACTCATGTTTGCACAGAAAGCAGCAATTGCCCACTTTGGTACTGCCACCAATTAGTTAATGCCATGTTAATCTCTTGGATACATAGTAGGTGCTCAATAAAAAGTTACTTTTATTATGTTTATAAATCATTAAGTAAAACTTTGTGTGTAGCTTATTCATTTGGAATTCAGGTAGGTGTTGAAAGGAAAATTATTTATTTTCTCATCTCAATCTTCGTGTTCATCTTTTTACAGCCATTTGGAATAAACCGATGTAGAAACTTCTATAGAAAGAAACCCCTATTTCTTCTTTCAATGTCATCTCCTTCTCCTCCTATACACCTGCAACCATGTCTATCTTGTTCACTATTTGATCTTCAGTGCCTAGAACAAGGCCTCTTAGGACGTGAAAGGTCCTGAAATCATGTTGCTATGCAGGCTCCACTTTAGTAATTGATTGCTTAACTGGTAATTCTGAAATAATTAGGTTGTTGAAAGCAACCACTGAAATTTAAAGATCACTTCCCGACATGCCTTCACAGTTTGAAGACTGAACCTACTGTTTCCATATCGGAGCAAATGCTTTATGGGAGCCGACTATAAAATTCAAAAAGTTATTATTCCAATTAGTAAATCTTAAAACAATGGTTGAAACTAAAGAATTTATTCTTGGTTGAATTTCTTCTGTGTGAATCAGAAAGACTAATGTTGTGGGTAATACTAAATAAGACAGAGTATGTCTCTGTGTCAAATATCAAAATAATTTTGATATGTGATGCATAATTTTCTGAATCTTTTTGCAACATCTCCTGGTTATGAAACATCCCAACATCCCACATCATCTCCTTTCACACCTTTAATACTAGGCTGAGAACTTTCTTTTTCCTTTCATCTCCTGCTATTATATATGTATATAAATGACTCATCAGAAAGTCTAGCCTCATAATTTCTCAAGCTCCATATTCCCAAAACCTTTTATCTCCACTTCATTTCAGTCAGTCTTACAGCTCTGAATTGCTCCCCTTCGAAGATTAAATCTCAAGACTCCACTTCTATCTAATCCTTTCCTCCTGCTCTGTTTCCTCTCATAGTTGTTGCATTTACTCTTCAGGAAGACCTCTGGTGTCCTTTCCCCTTCTGTATCTTTTCAGTACATTAGAGCTCCTTTTGGCTTCTCTTACTTTTCTATTTAGCCTAATTCCATGCTTGCACATCTCAACTCTGCCCTTTTTTCCCAGCACTTTTGAGTCCCTAGACTCTAACCTCTCACCAACTTACAAAATCAGGTCATAAACCTTGGTAACTGCTACACTCATCCCCTTCTTTCCTTAGAATGCCTAATGTTCCTGTATGTCAAATATGATCCTGAATCATATGAATTCTTGCAATTTTTACCTCAATTCCAGGAATCTTTTGCTGTTTTTTTTTTAAATTTATTTTTTATTTGTTTATTTTGGCCGTGTGGTGTGGCATGCAGGATCTTAGCATGTGGGATCTTAGTTCTCTGACCAGGGATCGAACCCGTGCCCCCTGCATTGGGAGCACGGAGTCTTAACCACTGGACCACCAGAGAAGTCCCCCAGAAATCTTTTTTTTTTTTTTTTGGTGGTACGCGGGCCCCTCACTGTTGCGGCCTCTCCCGATGCAGAGCACAGGCTCCGGACGCGCAGGCTCAGTGGCCATGGCTCACGGGCCCAGCCGCTCCACGGCATGTGGAGTCTTCCCGGACCAGGGCACGAACCCGTGTCCCCTGCATCGGCAGGCGGACTCTCAACCACTGCGCCACCAGGGAAGCCCCCAGAAATCTTTTAATTCATTTCTTGTGGATTCAGAATCATATTTCCTAAGGAGACCTTAAAGAGTATTTTTCTCTCCCCCCTTGTCTCCCAGTCCCACCACGGCCTTGTTCAGTCTCAATGGAAGCTTTTTCTCATTTAATTTCTATGGTCTTGAACCAATAAGTTTAGGCTATTAATCACTGGGATATCTTTACGAAGGAGACACATTTACATGCACCTCTCCCAATTGCGCCGTATACAAGAGTAGTCAGAATGCAGGGTGGTGGGTGAAGGGAAGAGAGGGCACAGGCTGGTTTGTTTGAAAAACTCCCTAGTGTAGGAGGCACTATCAATATCCATAATTTCCATGCATACCATGATTGCTTCCAACATCTTGGGCTGCCTGAACTGACTTTGCTGGAGATCACAGCAGGCCAGAAGCGCCAGGAAAATGGTTCGCTGGTGTGGGAATACATATACTCCAGCTCTCAACATTCCCTGGATGGGACAATTTTGCACATGTGTTTTACACTGTCTTCTAGAGATTCCCTGGGGATTAGGCTCCATTTTTTTTTTTTTTTTTTTTTTTTTTTTTTCCCCCACTGTGGTATCATGCTTAATTACTCCTCCTTCAATTCTCTGTATCACCTCACCTGTGTTCCTGGCTACTTTCAATAAACTGCTTGCACGTGAATCCTTGGGTTAAGGCATGCTTCTGATGTAGGCAAAAGAAGACACTAGGAAATTCTAAAGTGCATACACTTTTGGGAATCAGTGCCTTAGTGAGAAGATCAAACCCAGCTCTCATCAATTTATTTTATCTTTCCTGTTTTTCATCTCAAGACACATTGCCACACCACTCCCCTCATCAAAAAATATTCAGTAACCTCCCCAATTAACTTTTCCACTCTTGTTGACCTGGGAAAAAAGCTGTCTTTTCTCCTTGTCAAGCCATGTTACTTCTTATCTACTTTCAACACTAAAATCCACTATTAAGAGATTGCCTTTATTAAAAAAAAAACAACAAAAAGAAACCTCTCCACCCTTGTACTTCTTGTCTATGATTTTATAGCTACCCTACCTTGCATCAAAACATCTAAAAGAGTAGTTGCTAGCCAGCCTTTGCCTTCACTTCATTACCATCCTTTGAGTTTTTAATCGTTTGCACTGCTTCTTCCCACCTTAATTAAAGCTGCTCTCTCAAAGGTGACCTATTTCAGGAGTCCCACCTCTGGAATGGCAGCATGAGGAGTTCCATGGATCCAGTCCCCAACCAAATAAGCATAAATAGTAAAACTTATTTTTAAAAAAACATGACATTTTAATGTATATGGAAATTGGCATAAGGACATACAACAAACATTTATTCAGGAAAATCTACTAAAACTCAGTAAGAACAGTGAGAATCTGGGCCATTTGAATCACAACCTGTTCCCTCTGTCCCTTGCTCCACATCAGCATGAAAGAAAGTTCATTCCAGACAAGTGCAACCAAGAACATAGGGTTCCCTCTCCTCTTAAGTGCTGTGCAAGGGACAGGCTGCCAGTGTTTATCAAATACCCCAGCTACATTTTGCAGAGGCTAAATTCCAGGTGACTGCAGTAGAGGTCAGAGGCTCTCTTCTTTCACCCAGCCTCAATTCATAGGCCAGAGGCGCTACCACAAGTGCGGTAGGCTGAGAAGACTGGGCCCTTGATTTCTCTCAAGCTAGCTCATTTCGAGGTGGAGGTTTCACTATAGGAGAGGCAAGCCAAGAGGACCAGAGGCTACTGCCTACACTTAGCGCCTTCCTCCTGAGGGAAAGATACCATACATAGAGAAGTCAGAGATTTTTTTTCCTCAGGAGGACAGATGGGCCTTTAGAACAGAAATTTCTGAAGCTCTACCAGATGATCTAACTTTATATGAAACAGAGTGTGGGAAAGGTCAAACCTAAGGGTGCTCTTAGAAACAATGGAGCTGTTTGTTGGGAGTGAGAATGCCAAGCTAAAAGGCTGGCCAGCAAGTTTGCTAGAGGGAAACAGGGAAAGAGATGCCCAAGAAAATCACTCCTGGAGTCAGAGCAATCTTCACACACTGGCTTCAGACACTACCCCTAAAATGAGGCCCAAATTTAATTGCATCAAACTGTGGAGCAATTTATGCCCAAGGGCACTATAAAACAATACAGCAGATCAGCCAGAAATTGAAGGAGTCTAACATCTGGGTGTGATCAGGGAAAGAAACAAAGAAAGCCCTGCTAAAACCACTATCATCCCAGGAACCTTTGCAGTACTCTCTCAGGAGCAACATCAGAGCCTTCAAACTAAGATAGCAGCACCAGTAGCTAAAGAAATAAACAAGTAAACAATGATAAGCACCAAATGGGTGGGGGAGAATCATATGCAGAGTTACTACAATATATTATCTAAAATGTAAAGTTAAAAAAAAGGAGACACGCAAGAAATCGGAAACGGTGACACATACACAGTTTTTTTTTTTTTTAAAGCAGGCAATAGAAACTTTATTTGAGGGGGCCCAGATGTTGACCATAGCAGACTTCAAAGCAGCTCTCACAAATATCTTCAAAGAATCAAAGGAAATCATGCTTAAAGAATTAAAGGAAGGTACAATGATAACGCCTCACCAAAGAGAGAATATCAAAAAGGAGAAATTACAAAAAAGAAACAAATAGAAATTCTAAAATTGAAAATACAATAACCAAAAAAAGAAAAATCACTACAGGGCTCAACCGTAGAATTGAACTGGCAGAAGAAAAAATTAGCAAATATAAAGAAAGGTTGATAGAGAGTATACAATCCAAAAAAATAGAAAGGACAAAAAGAATGAAGGAAAAATGAACAGAGCCTAAGAGAAACGCATACCATCACTAAGCTCACCAACATACACGTAATAGGATTACCAGAGCAGAGAAAGGAGAGAGAAAGAAACAAGCAAACAAAACTGCAAAAACTTATTCAAAGAAATCATGAAAATTTCTCATATTTGATAAAAAACATTAATCTACACATCCAAGAGGCTCAACAAACTACAAGTAGGAAAAACACAAAGAGAGCTACCCAGCAACATGATAGTTAAATGTTCAAAGACATTTTTGTCTAAAGACATCTTTGTCTAAAGAGAAAAATTTGAAAGCAGCACAATGGAGCTGTAATAAAGAAAATGTCAGGTAAACAAAAACTGAAAAAAATTCATTGTAAGTGAATCCAACTAACAAGAAATACTAGGAGAACCTCTTCAGGCTGAAAGCAAGTGACCTCAGACAGTAGTTGGAAACCATATGAAAAAAAGAAAAAAGATACTGATAAAATAATTATGTAGTGATAAAACATTGAAAGTGTATTGCTTCTCCTTTCTTCTCTTAGTTGATTTAAAAAGCAATTATGTAAAACAGCATGTATAGAAGTAGGTCTATAACATATAGAAATGTAATGTGTTTGCCAATAATAGCACAGAGGAGATTGGTGGGAGCAAAGCTGTATTGGAATAAGGCTATGATACTAGATGGTAACTCAAATCTTAAAGAGAACCATAAATGATAAATAAGGTTAATATAATAAATGCTATAAATATACATTTGCTCTTTTCTTCTCTCAGTTTTTTAAAAAGATATACAACTATATAAATTAACACTTATAACAATGTACTGTGCAGTTTGTAACATTTATAAATGCAGTATGTATAATAATAATGGAACGAAAAGGCAGAAAAAAGAACTCTATAGGAGTAACATTTCTATATGCTACTGGAATTAAGTTAGTATAAATCTGAAGTAGACTCTGATAAGGTAAGATGTATATGGCAAACCCCAGAACAACCACTAAGAAAATAACCCCCAGATAATGAAAAAACTGTAAAAGGAAAAAAAAATGTAACAAGAGAAAACAATCATTAATGCAAAACTAAGAAGTGAAGGAAAAATAAAGGAAAGAAAGAAATGAGACAGAAAAAAAAAGGTAAAATGGCAGGTGTAAATCAACTATATTAATAATAACATTAAATGTGAGTGAATTAAACAATCCAATAAAAAGACAGAGATTGTGACACTGGTTAAAAAAAAACAAGAACCAAGTATATGTTGTGAGAGTGGACAAATTTGTATTTATAGATACAAATAGGTTGAAGGTAATAAGATGGAAAAATATATATCATGTAAATAGTAACAATAAGAAAGCTGGAATGTGTATGCTGATATAAAGCAAATTGGACTTTTAAAAAATGTTACAAGAGACAAAGAGGGACTTTAAAAATGATAACAGTGTCACCCTTAGGAAGATAAAACATTCATAACCACATGTTTACCTAAAGTTAGAGCCACAAAATACAGGAAGAATTTACAAAATTGAAGGGAGAAACAGACTTAGAAAAACACAATTCAACAGCAATAGTTGAAGGTGTCATTAACCTATTTCCTTCCCCCCCCAACTTCATGGAAGTATAATTGACAAATAAAATTGTATATACTTAATGTATACAATGTGATGCTTTAATATATGTATACATTGTGATATGATTACCACAATCAAGCTAATTAACATCCAACACTTAACAGTTACCGTGTGTGTGTGTGTGTGTGTGTGTGTGTGTGTGTGTGTGGTGAGAACACTTAAGATCTACTCTCTTAGCAAATTTCAAGTATACAATACAGTATTACTAGCCATAGTCATCATGTTATACATTAGATCTCCAGGATTTATTCATCCTATGTAATTTAAATTTTGTGCCTTTTGACCAATATCTCCCCATATTCCCCATCCCCCAGCCCCTTGTAACCAACCACCTTTCTGGTCTCAGTTTCTATGACTTTGGCTTTTTTTCTATGACTTTGGCTTTTTTAGATTTCACAAATAAGTGATATCATAGAGTATTTATCTTTCTCTGACTTATTTCACTTACTGTAATGCCCTCAAGATCCATTCATATTGTAGCAAATGGCAGGACTTCCCTTCTTTCTTATGGCTGAATAATATTCCTTTATATATATATATACATATGCCCATCAGATATAGATATTGCTATAGACTATATCAATTTATATTTTTAGAATATATTCAAATATTAGCAGTTATCTCTGTGAATAGGACTAGGGAAGGTTTTTGTTGTTCTTTAAAATTTTCATATGTGCACAGTAACATTATATTCCTAAATAGAAAAAACATATTTTTTTCTAATGCCAACAGAGAATTACACTCTTTTAAAAATAGATGGGAGGGAATATCTCTTACTATCTAGGAAGTGAGGAAGTGTCGGAAAGAGAGGAGAGGGGAAAGCCATGGAAGAGACAGAGGAGAGAAGAAAATCGCAAAGAAACAGAAGTTATAGTCACTTGATGCTTTTCATATTTGATAAAAATATCTACTTTTATCTCTCAATTGGGTTTTTCTTGGACATCCAAACTCTATAGAAAGGGATGAAAGGTGACCTATCCAGATATAAAGTTGGGTCATAATACTTTTTAAGGTCCAAAAAGTCTTTTGGAATTGTTATAAAAATGCAGAAAAAAACTAATTGTGACATAGAAAATTTTATGTGCCTCAAGACTGAAAGCTATTTTGAGCCAATCTCTCAGAAGAGTAGATACTGAAAAGTCTTGACTGTAGAACATGAGATGGAGTAAAAGGAAGAAACGCAGTTTAACAGCAAGTCAAGTGAAGGAGGGGAAGAATAACTGGACATGTATTTTATGAAAACTCAAATGATTAAAGAAATGGCCATCCAATATTTGCAGATTGAGCCAGCAGTTAGACTAGGCACTGACATGCTAATATTACAGCACATTAATTTTGTAGTTCGGCACAACGGTTATTGTAGTAAACGGTATTTTTACACTAAGTTGTATGTTAATATACACTGAAATGCTATTCATACAGATGGGCAACCAGAACACTACTGGAAAATAAAAAAAATGTTAAAGACTAGCTCTTTTAATAGAAAACTTTTTCTACAGGATATGGGAAGCAAGTATCAGATATCCTGGTCTCAGCCCTCCCAGCTCCCACCTTCCTGTCCTCTCAGGACACTTAAATAAATAAACTTTTTGTGGCTTAGCCTCATAGTAGATTCCAATTTATCAAGGCTAATTACAAATGTACACGTGTGTGTGTGTGTGTGTGTGTGTGTGTGTGTGTGTGTGTGTGCAGGGGGTGTGAGGGAATTTCAACATGAAATTCAAGTAAATATCAATAGAGTTCGTTATTTAGGCCCACTGCCTACCACCATTGACACGTCATTGCAGATTCCCATCTACTCTAACTATATGCCCATAGCTGTGGGTGAAGAGGCACTTCTGTGGGTGAAGTGCTATTAGAGAAAAGAAATACTGGTCTACCAGCGTATTAGTCACTGTACTTAAATGCATAATTGTCATCTTCTGTGCTACCTTCCATGAATCTTCACTAGCTGCCAAACTTGTTCCCCTTCCTCCAAACTCCTGAGCACCTTTTCAGCTACCTTCCAAAGCACTTCGGATTGACAAATAATTTTAAGCTTGTTGAGCGTTACAATGACGCTATTACACGCGGTGCATATGCTTTCTGGCAAAAACAAAAAACACAAAAATGCCTTCTCTCCACTCAATAACACAGATGACATGTTTAAGAAGGCACAGCCTAGATAACCTCCTCTCCCCTCCCGTTTCGAAGTTCTCCTAAATTGGTCCTTCTCCTTCACTCTTTCCACGTTTACACAGGAGCCCGAAACAGCGCAGGACTTCGGGGCTTCCGGGCACCAGCCCCGGCCCTGCGTCGCGAAGCTCGGCAGATAGGAGCCCGCTTTCAGGGCTCACTCACGACACGAGCACCCGGCCAACAACGGGATCTTCTGGGTCTGGGGTGCCCGCCCTGGAGCGGCACAGGATCGCCGGGAGAAAGAGCCGACGCGTAATATAGGTAACGGGCCGCGGAAGATCAGAGAGCAGCGGGCGCTGCAGGTCGGGGGCGGGGAAACGGAAGAGGATCTGGGCGGAGCGGAATGGGGGCGCGGCGGAGCGGAAGAGGAAGTCGGCGCTTCTGGGAGCTGCGGGACCTTGTGGCCGTAGGAGCTTCACTTTAAGTAAGTACCGTCTAGGCGAGGACTCTAGCTGTCTCTGCGTAACGGACTTTAGTGTTTCTCCACAGGGATTCCAGACGGCGAGCCGCGGGGGTTCGGCGGCGCGGTCCGTGTGAAGCCGCCCCGCAGGCCCGCTGCCCTCTGCTGGGCGTGGGGACGCAGCGCACAGCGACGCAGAGGCCTTTGCCAGGTGAGCGGAGGGTGATAGGAAAAGACGAGTCGAACTTTCCTGGGAGAGTGGAGAAACAGCTGACATAAACGTTTTCAAAAGAATAGGGAGACCTGATTTCAGTGCACTAATTTAAATGCTGAATACTTTCCAGGCCCTCTTCTCAGCAGTGTTAAAAAAAAAAACGACTAAAGAAAATAATTTAGGTGATACAGTTTAAGTTCACATTGACATGAAGTGGGCAGTCTCCTTTTGGAGACATGCAAAATAAGGTGGAAGGCAGGAAGCTTTTAAGGTAAAAATAAAACAGCCGTTTATTTTACTAGCAAAATGGGCTTATTTGGGAATAGCAGAGGAATTGCAATTCGAGACAAGCGAACTATAGGAAAAGCCATAGATAAGTTCAGCAAACAAAGGAGAGGCCCATTCTGTTACAGAGAAAAAGGAGGAAGTTGGGAGGGGTTGTTCTGAAGAAAGTCCCCTGGTAGAAAGTGAGAGTTCAGGTGGTGATGGTTCCTCCTAGGCAGATTTGCTGGGTGAACAGGAAATCTTCCCTCCTAGTAGGTCTGTGAATGATGCTTTGCTGTTGGAGTATGTAATTAACGGGAGTAGTTGGTGCTTCTTGTGGTAGTGTGTGAGGGTTCCCCCTTCTGGACTCCCAGCTATTTTAAATGAGGTTTCCGCTATTCAGTTTGACATTTTCTGCTTTTCTCTGAAAGCATCGCTGATCAAGAGTCAGGTTTTCCATCTTCAGTGGCCTTTGTCTCTTGGTGCCAGGACTTTTCCTGGGTGTTGTGTCCCACCTTCAAGGGAAAGTGCACAGATTGAAAACGACTGAGGTCATGTTCAAGTAACAAGGAGGAGTAGGAGGGAGAAATCTCAGGCACTTACCATCTAAAGTCTGTGTCTTCTTAAGGTCATAAGCGTTGCAGACCATTCTGATCATTTTGAAATGTTGAGCCAGCATTACCTGTTGGACACATCAGTTTTACAAAGGTGTTACAGGAAACAAACTACAGAACTTAAAATAGTTATACAAACCGTAATTAAAAGTAACATAACTCCAGGGCTTCCCTGGTGGCACAGTGGTTGAGAGTCCGCCTGCCGATGCAGGGGACGCGGGTTCGTGCCCCGGTCCGGGAAGATCCCACATGCCGCGGAGCGGCTGGGCCCGTGAGCCATGGCTGCTGAGCCTGCATGTCCGGAGCCTGTGCTCCGCAACGGGAGAGGCCACAGCAGTGAGAGAGAGGCCCGCGTACCGCAAAAAAAAAAAAGTAACATAACTCCAAATTTTATGATGGTCTAAACTAGGACCTTAGGCCTGCGAGTAGCCAGCTGAACAAATCATGGAGGGTCAGGTGAGACTTGTTGCAACCAGTGCTCTTTCTCCTCAATTCTTCCATGCAGTTGAGTTTCTGCTGCTCTAATCATGTTTTCTTTGGCACTTACTCGGACCTGAGGGAAAAAAGGCCCTTCCTACAGAGGCAGACATGGAGTCATGTATGCGTCCTGGAAGTTCCCACTCAAGGTGGCCATGAAGGCTTAGTAAAATGGATCAATGGGAGGCTTCTATTTTGTATTGAAGAGAAAATAGAACAGTGAATACAGCAACAGCACAAACTGAAAGAATTAACTGAGCATGTTGGGAAGACAGGGCAGGAATAAGTATGGAGCAATAGCTTATGAGCTCTTTGCAAAAACAGCAGAACTTCAAAGACGTATTAAAATAGTATTGTTATCCCCAAAGAGCTGTTTAGAACCAAGTGTGTTATCCAGTAAGACAGCCTGTAAGGTTGCAAATTCAAAGACCGTGAATCTAGATAAGAATCCCGAAACAGTTAATAGTCCAGATGAAAGAAAGACTTCAGTGAATTCTGAACCTTCTAACTCTTTAAAAAAAAAACCAAAATGCAGGTGAAAAGACTAATTTGTTATGGGGTCATGATGAGGTAGTTTCTGAAAGGCCATAATCAAAAGAAGAGGATTTGGGAAATACAAACAAGGGCATTGTCTTTCTGTGAAAGAGAGAGAGAGTAAAAAAAAAAGCAACAGTGAGAAAAAGGGTATACAGGCCTGGTCAGGTCATCTTTGGAAAGCTGTATGCCTCCGTTGTCAGCTGCTTCTCTTCCTAGTCATTTCAATTTGGAGGTTTCCAGTGTTTGTGTAGGACCACATGTCAGGTGCGGTCTTCTCTAGCTGTGAGATGTGTACTCAAGGTTCGAGTCCCTGAAGTTTGGCTGTCTTCTAGGTAGTGAGGAGGACCTGGTATAGTCCCTTCCAAGAGGATTCAAGGCAGTCTTTGTTCTTACTGATTTCCAATCAGAAGAGTGGAAGAAAATTGAAAACATTAGTCTGGAGAGGAGTAGCCAGACATTACTGGAGACTAGAAGAATTTAGGATCCAGTCCAGTGTGCAGGTATATGACAGAACCTTGGAGATAATTGATAGCTACGTAAGTGCAAACATGATTTTTCTCTCTATGATTGTCCTCACTTTTATCAAAGATAATCATAGTAAAACTAATTTGTTGGTATTAAACTTGGTTTGATTATTTACATAAATGCAGCAAGAATGGTGATTGACCATATAAGCTCTTTTTCAAAATTCTTTTGCTGGAATCTTGTAAGCAAGGTACCAGGCTGATTTATTTATTATTTTTGAGAAGTTCCTTAAAGCTGTCTGGTCATATCTGTCTATGTACGTCTTTCTTGAATATGATAATCCAGCCAAAGCCTTGGTAATATAGCCAATATTTCCAGTTGTGTCTTGTTATGAGGAGAACAGATTCTCATTGAATTTATGCAAGTACACATATTGTCATGAAAAACATACTTAAGTTTTTGAATTCTGGAGGGATCAGGACGGGAGAAAAAAAATAAATATTTTAACCTTTGTTACAAAGATACGTTTTTTTCTTTTTTTTTTTTTATGCGGCACGTGGGCCTCTCACTGCTGTGGCTTCTCCCGTTGCGGAGTACAGGCTCCGTATGCGCAGGCTCAGCGGCCATGGCTCACAGGCCCAGCCGCTCCGCGGCACGTGGGATCTTCCTGGACCAGGGCACGAACCCGTGTCCCGAACCCGTGTCCCCTGCATCCGCAGGCAGACTCTCAACCACTGTGCCACCAGGGAAGCCCAAAGATACATTTTCTTAAAGGAGAGGAAGAAAAAGGTCCTTTAAATCTAGTTCTGTGTAATATCTTACAGTTATCTAACACCTGCCTTCTAGAGTATTTGTCAGGATCTTTTCTGCGATGAAAGGTACTAGAAATGATATTTGCAAAAGCACCAGAGTAAAACAACAACTGTCTATAACTGACAAAAGACTTAAAAATAGTAATGATTAAAGATCTGATGAAGGTTCATTATGATGTAATTGACAAGTCAATTTGGTTATTTCTATGACTACATCTTTAAAATCATGGCTGATAACATTATGCCAGGACACATCAGAATCATAGGAATTTTCATACAATCTCTAGAACATTTAATAACATTCACGTATACAACATAACCTAAGAAAGTTTATCATCATTTATTTGACAAAGCTTCCCATATAATCTGACATATCAGATAAACCTGATTAACATCTCCCTTTTTATAAGAAGAGAGAACAAGTCCTCTGAGAAGTCCCAGGGGCCGTCTGGAGATTCCCAAAGTTATTTTCAGGTCAAAACGACTTAATTTAGAGTTTGATTTTGGGGAAGTGTTTCAAAAATATCAAAAGGTTTTGGACATTTGACCAAATAAGATTACTGAAGATTACAAAACACCAAGTATCTATTTAATCAAAATGACAAAAAGATTTCAAAAGACAAATAGAGAAGGTTACATAGCTGCAAAACAAAAAAAACCAAACCAAACCCTTAGCTCTTCTTTATAAAAAAGACAGCTTTTTAGAAAAGCACAGGAGATAATTTTGATAAAACACAAAAAAGTAAGGAAAAACCTTTCACAATCTCTTATCAGGAGCAGACCAATAGCCCAAGCAAACTATGTCCTTTCAGCAGCTGAAAGAAAATTAAGTTCCAGTTTTACATAAGTACACTATTGATATTAAAGCTTACTTTTAAAACCCTTATAGCAAGTATATTTAATCTTATCCTACTTTATTGCGTATAAAATTTCTTTCAAAAGATTCTCGTTTCACAAACCCTTCTACAGTTTTCTATTTACATTCAGATTTTGTCTTATCCTTTCCTTTTTATTCTGGCAACTATTTTACTTCAGGACAAAACTACTTCCTTTGCATACAGCGATGTTTTCCTTATCATTTCTAGTAGCTTTAATCATATTTATTAATCAGAATATATAACCCTTAGAAACTTTGATTTCTAGTGAAAACTAAGAAGTAAGCAATTTTAGAGTAGCAAATTTATAAATGTATTTTCTAGTTTCCAAAGGTATATGCCATTTTAAATAGTACAGTCTTTCAGTGTGACACAAGACATGGTTACTAAAAGACAAAAATTTAACTTTGGTTTCTCTAAAATAGAAAGCCAAAAGCAATAGATCTGTGTTCGGTAATTAATGTTTTAGTAATTTATCATGTTTGGAGAATGATCCAGACATTCAATAAAGATTTGAGTATGCTACTTTTTTTAAGGACACATATCATAAAACATAATTATTGCACCTAAACACTCTTACCCCATTTTCATCTATCTGAATTATTTGTTCCCGGCATTTATGTTTAAATTGCTCACAAAAACTTCATGAGACATTAGACAAAGTCAGCCATCAACTCAAGCAAATTTTTTTTCTAACAAACTTGCAACAGAGATAACATGAACTTATTTGACTAGTAAACCCAAGTAGAATAAAAGTATTATATTTAATGCTGATAACTCTAAAGACATTCCTGTTTCAATTAGACTAACAAATTTAAACTAGCTTTAATGCCCGATATTTTCCCAGATCACATGAACCACAAAAGCATCTGTTTGAGTTTCTCTTATATTTCTGATAATTTAATTTATATAAGTACTTAATTTTTTTAGGCCAGTTAGATAGAACTGTTTTTATAAATTAATTTTGGCAGTACCATCTGGAGGTATAAAAAGAACACATCTATAACACATATATGGACGCACATAACATACAGACAGACACAGAGATCTTATAGCCTGGTACAAAACTCAAAGAGAATATTTGGATCCAAATTGTATCTCTGGCAGATGGACTAAGTTAACCTGTTTAATTGCATACTGTAAGGATCCTCTTAGAGCTGTCTTTTAGGAGTCCTCTTGTCTTTTTAGAAATTTCTGCATACCTATTAAAGAATGCATTCCACTGTCCTCGAGATCAGGTGTCCGAAATATTGAACCTGGGTTTGAGCAAACTGCAGTTTTTCTTTGGAGACATTACATCCCCTTAAGGCCAAACATTTTAACAGGTGGATGCTGTTTTTCTGTGAAGAAATTTGAGAAGGGGGGCAGAGAAACAGATTATCTACATAGTATAACAAAGTAGAGAATAGAAGAGTTTATCAAAAAATTTGATCTCAGTAGGAATGGATGTCAGTAGCTTGTAGGGATTAGGAACAATAGGGTACTGAGGGATAACGGTGTTATTTATTGTTCAGAGGTTCTGGACAAAGCTCCATCCCTGGCCTCGGGTTTTCTCACAGGTAAACTAGGGGTATTACAAGGAATGAGTTTATTGCTTTGAAGGCTTATTTATCTACTGTCAAATTCTAGAATTATTATTTCCTTTTTGGGGAGAAAGAAATCCCAGCATGATACTTTTCTAAGAAGTCTTGGCCTAATAAATGAATAGGGGGCAGAGGAAGTTAAGGAGGGAAGAGTGGGTATCTCTCAAAAGGCCTAAAAAAAGGCCTATTGCAGAGACTCCCACTATCTGAACCGTGTTAGTACCCATCTTGGAGAAGGGAAGGAGGAAGCCGGCACTGGAGGCAGGGCCTGAGACAAAGAAAATTGGAGGAGGGGAGAGAGAGACCTCAGAGGACATGTCTTTCTTTCTTCGTTTGAAACGTGCATGAGGTAGGACTGCAATTTTTAAATGTAGTACTGTCCAGAGTCCCTGAAAGGGCAGGGGGCGAACTCCAACATGTAGATTACTGGGATCCCATTTCTCAGGTTTTTTTCCTAGAGCAAAAGAAAATTCCTAAACAGTCTGCAGGTCAAATACCAGCACAGTTCCAATAGGAACAGCCTGATTCCAAACGAGTTGGGCCAAATGCTAAGTGAGTGAGTGCTCACAGGAGGGATAAAGCCTTTATACAGAAAGTTATCTAATGGAGGTTGTCTAAGTTTTGGTTTGCTGATGTGGGACCCATGGCAGGAACAGCTCTATTTTGGGCCTAGAAATTGATTTCAACAGTAGGTAATGTTCCCTGGGAACTCTGTAATTGTCCTTCTCACTACCTGTATTAAATTATCTTGCTTAAGTAAAATTTGCATCCTTCATTTCATGCAGCCAACTTTTCGACAACAGCAAAAATGACTAACTCATTTTTGGTAAATGTTCTTTCATTCTAGAATTCTTTTGAGCCTCATTAATCCTTTTAATGCTACACACACATATAACTGCGAAATCTGCTGGGGGAGGGAGGAGCATGGTAATAAAACAGAGGATCTTTTCTTGATATTTTATTGGTCTGATCTGAAAGATGAGCAGATCTCAGTTAGTTGGGGCACAGGCAGTGATCAACATTCCAAGAGGAGAGACCAGCTTGCAGGGAAGAATGGAACCGAAACAGGGTGAATGGTGGGAATAATAAACAGGGTAGGTAGAGTTGGTTTGTGGACAGCTTCTTAAGCCTTGTATGGCATTATGGATTCTCAAGCATTGTGTGCCAAATTATTACTGGTGAATATTATTTGTCAAGTACTGTACTAGGCACTGCAAGTGCCCTCTTACAGCTAAATCTAGTGGGAAGATTTGGTTAAAGAAGTCATTACAGGGAAGCGTGAGTGAGGGTTAATAAAGGATATAAATATTGTGAGAACAGAGAGTAAAAGTATTTGGTATAGTTTAGAATATTAAAGGAGATGACTTGGAGTCTGAGGAAGAAAAAAGTGTAATGGGTGGGGGAAGCACGTATTCAGAGGCTTGGAATGAAGAGAACACCTGAAGGATTTGAAAAACTGAAAGAAGTTCATGTTGGCTGAGAGGAAGAAGGGTATGTGTGGCACGTAATTAACCTTGAAAGGTAGGATAATAAATGACAGCCTAAAACCAAACTAAAATATGAGAAACAGGTCATATACTGACAGTCTAAAGTAGAATAGTTTTGATTTTTTGTTTACTCCCTGCGTTAAGCTAATTGTTTTCTTACTAAGTATGCGTTTGTGTTTATTGTCTAGATTTAGCAGTTTCAACACATGGTAAAACGGGTTATGCCTTCTAAGAGAACAGCTAGCTTAGATCCTGTGCAGGGAAGGGAGCTAGTTGATCACCTTTGAAGAACTTTAAAACAAAAGTGGAGAAAGTGAAACCTTTGATCTCAGATGTACACAGGGCTCTCTTCTCTTTTCCTTTTCCCATGGTATGGTTGTGAGCTTGTTCAGCTGGGCTGAATCTGCTTGTGGTAGGACAGCAAAGCATCCTGCAGGATGAGTTTTAAACATACTTTTTGTCCTGAAGAAAATTTATAAAATCAAAAATGCCTCCGAACCTTTTCGTTGCCTCTGATCCTGGGACAAATCCAAAATGCCGATTGCTTAACTACATGCTTATAAAAGACCAGAATCTCAGCCCTTGTTTGTTCACTTATACTTTCAGATAATATGGTAGTTTAATAGTGGTTTACACCTTGTCATCTTCTAAGTACTGAACTATTGTCTAATTTAATCTCTGAGTTTAGAATTGGGATGAAAGTATCCATAATAGGCTATTTCAAATGTCAAGAATTGGATCCCTAAACTTGAGATCAGCAAATCTAATGGGCTTAAGCAGTGCCCTTGAGTTTCTCTGGTACTAGTGTGTGGCACAGACAAGGGGATATGAGGGGAGGAGAGAAAAGAAAGGAGAGTTAGTGCAAGGGGGACAAGAGTGAGGGGGGAAAAGAAAAAAAATATGGAATCAATAGAGAAAAAGGATAATGAGGTTTTTATTATAAGGTTTCCATGGAAAAATCAGCATATCAGAGTTGTCCAATGAGGCAAAAATGTTAGTAACATGAATATTTAAATTTGTAATGATTTAAGTATGAGGAGATACAGATCTGATGATGTCTATACTAATTGCCCTTGTTTTGGTTATTGGAGGTAGGGAAGTGTGTGAAGACAGAACAGACAGACTCCTTACAATGAAAGAAGATAACATTTATTGAATCTATTATCCCTTCATAATACTTAAAAATGCTAATGATTTTATAAGCCTTACCCCTTCTTATTTTCTAGTTTAACTCCTTATTCTTTTCCCTAAACAGAATACTATGGAAAACAGGGAAATTTATTTATTTTTTTAAATAGCCATTTAAGTTCTCATCAAATTTCTTTGGCACAATTCTTTTATACTGAAGTCATGGTCAATGTGGAAGAGACCTCTGCCCCAACTGAATTTTCCATTGAGTGGTCTCTTCTATATATGACTTATCCCCAGGGGCAAAACATGCATAGAGCATATTTTAGGCAAAAGCAAGCTTGGTCATATTGTGTTTTGCTCTGACCCTCTATGTAGACCTCTCAGTTTTGTGAACTGATCTGGCAGGTGACCTTGAGAGCTTATTTTTCTTAGACTAGAAGCAGGCCTAAGGAACCCTGAGCCCTACTGCCTTTAACCTTCTTCAGATGCCTTCCGAAGATAAAGGCAGCCCCTGCTTCCATGTACCACACAAGCTGAAAAAGAAAGAGAGGAGAGGAGAGAGAGAACCCAGTAGAGAGGAAAAGGAGGAAAGGAGGGAGATGAGAACAAAGAAATCCAAAGTGGCAGCAGTGCCAATGGAAACAGTTTCACTCTGTTGCCTTCTACAGAAAGCTGTGGTACTTTGAATGTCGTTGGCTCAAAACCGATAGCATCTTCCTTTGAAGGAGGAGTGGGGAACGTAGGGCAAAATAGGTCCAGTCATGGGTTCCCCATTTAAATTTGCCACGAACAGTTACTAGGTCTTCTTTAAAATTAATTAATTTTTATTTATTTTGGTTGCACCGGGTCTTAGTTGTGACATGGTCTTAACCTCAGTACTCACTGGGTAAATTGCCTTTCATTCCTAGGAAGTTAGAGAATGTAACAGGCTAGTCCTAACCCTTGTGAGGGAAATCTGGTTATATAGTTAAAGTAGGAAGAATACTACTAACCAGACCCTTGTAAAATATGTATTACCAACTACAGACATTATAAATAGGTAGAGCGATGTTTTGTTATCTATTACTTACCATCATTTCTTAAAAAGTGTTAGTATTTTCATTAATGATCCAATAGAGATTGTGTTGTATGCAAACCCAATTTGTAAACATGAAAAGAAAAAAAATATCAGACCCAAAGCTCTTGTCTGTTTTGTGAAAAGGAGCAGGGGCTCCTAAGCTAGGACTGACGGTGGAGTCGTGGTCCTGGATCAAACTGACCAGGGGCCAGTGAAAAGGAGATCTCCTTCTCTGGCTGACTGTAATACCCTTGAGCACTTGTAGCTACATATCCTGGACTTGCATTTCCTAGAATTCCAACAATGGAATAAACTTTTTCTATATGGCAAATAGAGATCTTTTATTTAGTTTGGGGAATGATGGTTAGGTACAGTAATCCCTGTATGGTAATAACCACGTTAGGTATCATTTAGTACCGCAAATATTAAATGTAAAGCTCTGTATGCTAAAGCCATGAATAAGATGTGGTCCCTACCCGTAAGAGTTTTTGAATTTACTGGAGGCAGGAGCTTCATCTCTAATTCGTTCTTATCTGGTTTCTGGCTGTACATCAATTTTTAAGAAATATCATTACCTTTAATAAGGACACTTGCTCAGTTGTCAGACCTGCCAGAACCTTCAGACACCTATGTGGCCACCAATGGCAATATCTGTGTTCTTTATTAAATATCTTCTATGCAAAAAACAGAGTACTTAGAAAACTAGTCTTGAAATCGGCAGTTTAGAAGGTTGGGAGAGATTACTAGCAAAGGTAGAGACCATCCCCTCTAAATTTGGAATGATATCCTTCAGTTAAAAAAATGTTTAGTGAGAAATGTAGCATACATGCATATAGTGAAAAGAGCATAAGAAGAGTTTAAAGAAAGGCAACAACAAAAAGAAATACCTGTGTATCCATTACTTAGGTTAAGAACTACAACACATTCATTCTGAAACCTTACTTTTTCAAAAGTATGTTAGGTTAGCTTTCTTCATTCTTCATGTCCACATTTATTTTCATTCTGGCTAACTGTAATACAACCTGATTTCAAAGTAAGTAAATGAAAGCAATCTTTTATAGAAGTAATACATGAATAGTAGTGTCACACAGTTTCATATAACCTCATAAATGTTTTGATTTCATCCGATAGCCTTTATGTAAAGTATGTTCTTGTCTATTCAAAAGACTTGTGATTCTAGGCGGCTATTTAGTTACCTAAAATAGTGTCTCAAGTTTTAAAGGTTTTTATAAATTGATAATTTGTTTTAAAAAATTACATGTATTTATTTGGAGAAAAAGCAGAGTGAGAACTTCAAGAGCTTTCCTGTTGTTTCAGAATTTGACAGCAAGCAGGTCACTCTCTAGAGGAAAGCTTCACATAAAGGTAAGCTTTCATTACTTGTAAAATGGAAATGTGGGCCCTATTTTCTGTTTGTCTGTTTTCTAGATTTGTTTTGTGAGGGTAGTGGGACTATATAATTTTCATTCTAATATATTAGTGCTAACGTAATCAGGTGAAGAACTGATACTCTGGAAATATGTAAGATGAGAGTATTTTGAAAGTAGATCCCTCTGCCAATATTTTGGCCACAAGACACTGCAAAAAAAGAGCTGATCTGAGTTTACTTCTTTCTTTGGTTACTCCCCAGCAGAACTAGAATGTTGCTTGATTTTTGTTCTACTTCTGCTTAGAATGTTAAAACTTGGAAAGAATTAAGGGAAATAAAGTATAATCCCATGCACTGATTTAATGTCTTTGGATCCATTTCTGCCTATAGAAAATTCTTAGACTTCATGATAAAAGTTTATTGGTGAAGAGAAAAAAATCCTTTTATGAAGTTATGGCTATATTTTAAATTTGATGCAGGTCTCTAATAGAGCTTAATAAAAGGAGGTATTTTGTTCTATTTTCAACTAGAGAGTTGAATATTATTGCTGAGTGTGTATGTATTTTGTTTCTTTGATAAAACTAAAAATACTTTTTTTTTCTCTCTGAAATAGCTAGTTAGCAAAGGGGAGATCACTAAATAGGAACTCAATAAATACCGATTGAATTGTTACCAATTATATCTTACCAAATGCTCTTATCATATGCATGTATGTTTATATACTAGGATCCCAGTCCTTTGAACTTCTTGGCTATAAAAACCTATATACACATGGTGTAATTTACTTAATGGCTTTTATGCAAAGAAACTATTCAACCATTTTTTATTCTTAGAATGAAGCTATTTACTTTAAATAATCCAAGAAAGAATACTGTCCTGTTTTAAAAGATTTATCTTAATTGCTAATCTAGTTATTATGTATGTTTTTTGCAATTTGTCTTTTAAAAAGCAAGGAAGGCTTCCAAGCTCATTTTGAATGATATATTTTGACCTTATTTTTCCCACAGACTTTGATCACTGAACTTGAATCTAGGGATAGTGAAAGGGGAGATGAAAAAGAAAGAACAGTGGTTGGGGGTGAGAGGGCTTTTTTGCACATTGCTGGAGTCGTGAGCATACATATAAATACACATATATATCTTGTCCTGAGAATATAAGTTTTGCTAATTTAATTTATTTCTAGCCCCATTGCTTGTAATTTCTCAATAACTCCTGAAATTTTGAGTGTAGATTTCCTCTGCTAGCTAAGAGAATCTTGAGAGAACTTGATACTTATATTTAGTTGATAATTTAGGAAGCCTCCAAAATCCTTGTGTTTTTTCATAACTTTCGTACTTTTTAATTAGTAAAAACATTGTATTTCCCCCCCCATCCCTTTCATTTCCCATAGACCTAAATTTTCCCACCTTAATCACTTTATTTCCCCTTCAGGTTCATTTTTTAGGTTCATGCTCAAGTCCTGAGAAGGACTAATTTTAAATCTTTTCAATTTCTTTGAAAATGTATATGAAGATTTGTACTTCTGGGGGCATACAGTAGAAAGATAGCTCTGATCTTAAGGTGTAGTATACAACTGATTGGTGACCACTGTATTCATCCAGGTACATAGGTTTGAACTATGTTAGTCATAGAAGAAGTAAAGGATGAGAAAAATACAAAAGGTTGCATATGAGGAATGAAGGTGGGGAAGGAGATTGGGTTTTCCGCTGTGGCTTTCTGGGTTGAGGATACTAGGGAAGGAATAAAGTAGTTACAGGTTTTAAAAGTGTGAGTTAGGTTTAAACAGTGATTTTGAGAAACCTGTGGTACATCTAGAGGTGAGGAGTAAGGAAGTAGATTTTTGTTTGATTTAGGAGGACTTGGGCATAAGGTCTCAACTAGAGATGGAAATGTAGAATTTGTTGTCTTACGAGTTTTAATAAAAACTGTAGGCAAATGAATAAAAGAATTCCAACAAATTAGTACTAAAAAGGCAAAAAAATGAGCAAGAAAACTTGAAGAGGCACTTTATAAAAGATGATATGCAAATAACAAGCATATGAAAATGGAGCTTGACTTCATGAGACATCATAGAAATGCAAAGTGAAACCACAATGATATACCACTCTCTAGAATGCCTAAAATGGAAAGAAAGGAAAAAAAAGACATTGGCAAGTGATAACAGGGTTGTGGAACAACTGGAACGTTCACTAGCTGTGGATGTGAAAACTCTTAGGCAGTATCTTTTAAAGTGAAATAAATGAACAGATGTGATCATTATGACCAGTGGTGTACCCGGAAAATGGCTGTGGGGGGGGCGGGGAGAGATTGATATGTAGAGTTTGCTAATACTCTCACCATGGTTAATTTCAAGCTACCTATGGTTTAAAAAGCAACTTGCAAAATTCTTCAGTGTTTAACAAGCAGTTTTAGCCAGCTGCTGCCTGACCCACTAATTCCATTTCTAGATATAGCCAGCAGAAAGGCATACTTGTTGACCCAAAAGACAGATACTAAAATGTTCACAGCAGCTCTACTTGTAATGCCAAAACCCAGAAACAACCCAGATGACTATTTACATTAGAATAGATGAATTGTGATATATTCATATAATAAAATACAACAATGAAAAGAATGGACTATTTAGAATCTAAGTACACATAATAATAGTAATGGGTGTCACAAACGTAGTTGAAACGAGACACAAAAGAATATTTACTATATTTTTCAATTTATATAAAGTTCAGTAGCAGGCAAGCTAATGTTGGTTATTAGAAGTCAAGATAGTTGTTATTTTTATTTGGAGTCATGTTCAGTTTCTTGATCTGAGTGCTATTTACTTGAATGTATTTACCTTGTGAAAATTCATTGAACTGTAACCTATGATTTGTATAATTTTCTGAACGTATTTTTTATGTGAACAAAAGTACTTACATAGGGCAAAAAAGCATTTGGGCAGATAGGAGATTACCCAGAGATGAGATATATAAAGTGAGAAGAGTGACAGAAGTTTGGGGAATACAGAAACCACACACATACATTCCTATTTCTTTGCCCACTTTCCTCAGGACCCATTCCAGCTTTTTCTATAAAGCATTACATAAGGTAAGGATAATGCTAAAAATAAATTTTCTGTTAGAGACTGGAACTGCTCTGTAGCATTTCTGCATAGAGATTGTTTCCAAGGGAACTTCTGGACTGAATTTATTCTTAGATTTAGAGTTAAAGGAAGAAGAACTGCTGTCATGAGGAAGACTCCCTGAAGGCAGGAGATGGTGCTAACTACAGAACAGCAACATTTTTCTAAATCCTCCTAGTGTGTTGGATCTCAGTAAATGCCCTATAACTACGTCATCATCTCCTGATGATATACTGAAATAATGTAACTTATATCCTTTGGTTTGAGAAGCGGGGGGGAAGGGAAGCAATCCTATACACTTCTCAGAGAGTGTTTTGAGAAGTAGGGAAGTCCTCCCAATAAACAGAAAGGTCTCCCACTAAAGCCTATTAATGTATAATATTCTAAAAGTGTCTGTTTATCCAGACTACTGCATACTTATCTTTCTTTTCCAGAAATGGCAAGACATGTTTTGAAGACATCACCTATCCCTATGAAGACAAAATTGCTACATCAAATAGGATTGTCACTTTATAGTACCTCTCATGGCTTCCATGAGGAAGAAGTGAAAAGAAAACTTGAGCAGTTTCCTGGTGGATCCATTGACCTTCAGAAGGAAGACAGTGGCATTGGCATTCTTACTCTGAACAATCCAAGTAAAATGAATGCCTTCTCAGGTATAGAGAGCTTTCTTTTGTTAGTTAAAAAATGACACTAAATCTAACCTGCTGTCCCATGCTTTTATCCTTAAATCTGTTGAAGAATTCTTGAAAGTCATGGTACTCTTTGTAGAACATGAGAAAACAAAACAAAACAATCACCTGAACCAGGAACTCTTTTACTAATTGTGAATATTTTAATGTTTTTAAAAAATCCGTGAGTATGGATGTTGGTAAAAAGGAAACCATCAAATTAATCTTGATTATTTTTTCCACTGAAATTTTAAGTGCTTAATAACTTCATTTGTTTGTGTTCAGCTAATGTCACTGGGAGACAAAGGGAAGGATGTTTCAAAGATTTTACAACCTAAAGAGAAAAGCCTAAAATGAGAAAAAAATTATTTAGCTTAAATTTTTTTTTCTATGAACTGAAATAAGACTGTCATTTTAACCATGTAGTTCCAATAATCACTGAGAACACTGCACTTGCCTACTTGTTGCCCCTTTCTAGCTCTGAGATACAGGTAAATACCTTTTATTTACTAGGCAGCACTCTTGGCATATAAGAATTTTATATTTAAGAGACCTCAAGGTCCAGGACCTGTGATAATTTGTAATTTTTTGCCAAAGCTCAAATTTGAATTATCCTACCATGAGGTTATACAAGAGCTCATGAGTTACCTTCCTGACTACCCAGCACTTGTGTTTCCAGGTGATTTTGGCAATCTCTGTTTGTTAGTTACATACTTATTGTGGGGGGAGCGAATTATATTTTATAGTAGCATTTGAAATATTGGGTTCAAAAATATCCCAGTAAAGTTTCTTGTGTCTATATATAATCCTACTTATACACATAACTCAGTAGACTGTAAACTTTGTAAATTATTAGTGGTGGGTCTTTAAACACAAGATGACTTTTCTTTACATTCAGCAGAATTCAGAGATGTCTCTATTAATGTTAACCAATAGAAGTATAATGCAGGACACAAGTGTCAGCTACATATGTAATTTAAAATTTCCTAGTAGCCATATTTTTAAAAAGGAAAAAGAAAGGTAAAATTAATTTTAATAACATATTTTATTTAACCCAGTGTACTCAAAATATTTCAACAAATGACTGATACAAAAATTATTAATGAGGTATTTTCCTCTTTTCTTTTTTCATACCAATTCTCTGAAATCTGTTATGTATTTTACACTACTGTTACCAAATCAGGTCTGGTTGCTTGCCACTCAAAAATCAATACTCAAGAGACAGATGTTGGTAGAAAGGAAAGTAGCTTTTAATCAGAATGCTGGCAATCTGGGGAGATGTTGGATTCAGTTGTCCCCCAAAAACCAGCTCTGAAGATTCTGCTCAGCCATGAAAGTTTTAAAGGGAAAAGGGGAAGTAATCTCAGTCGTTGAGATAAGGGGTCAGAATCGTTGCCATCCCCGAGTGTGTGCAGGCTTGTTGACTTCTTGTGATTTTTCTTTAGATGCTATCTTGTTCACACAGATTTGTTCTCGATATTTCTGAAGGGGAAGCTAGGGAAGAGATCTGGTCATGTCTTAATTACTTATTCTTCATTTCTACTTCTTTGATCTACGGAAAGAGCCAACAGGTTAGGCAACGTATTGTGTGATCAAAAGATCTGAAAGTTGTGCTAGGGCCAGAGATGAGTAGAGGATGGGGGTGCCTGGCTTAAGGTTAGTGACAAGACAAAAGGGGCCTCCTGTAGAGAGCTCTTTCCTGCAAAGAGGCCTTTCCTGCCCAAAGCTGTTCACACTACTGCACATCTCAGTTTAGGCTAGCCATGTTTCAAGTGCTCAATGACTACATGTGCGTGGTGGCTACTTTACTGGACAGTGCAGCTGCATACCCTCAACTGGTTCAGAGAATAAAAGCCAGTTTTTATATTAGCCTAGGAAAAATAAAATTAGAAAGGTAAGACTGCTCGAGAGATTTAGACTAGATAAATACTTGTTTTAACTTACTACTGAATAGCTACAATTTATAATTTATATTAGTAAAACTTTTTATTCAAACGGAAACAAGTATTAATTTGATGCCTAATATTTAAAACTAATACAAGCAGAACTGCTTTGATTTGGATGATGGTGGTTAGGTTGGGTTGGGTTGTGAGATGATGAATTAGCCCCACACCACACAACTCTCAAGGCCCTTGTTTGAAAATCAGCCAACCAGATACTCTTTAAGGTCTGTTTCAACTCTTACGTTTATTTTACAAAGTCAAAAAGATTATTTTAACTACTGGTACAGATTTCTCATACTTAGGGCCAGCATTATTTTTTCTACCTAACCACATATTTATGTGACTTCTTAATTAAGGGAGAGAGAGAGAGAGAAAGAGGTCACTATCAAGTTGTAAACTTTTAAAGCAGAGACTGTCATGCTTGCCTCTTTTGTATATACTCCTTAGTACCAACATGATAGGCATTTGATAGACATTCAGTAAATATTTGTAAAATTTGTGACCTAAGAGTCTTGTTTGACACCTTACAGTTTCTGAATTATTTCTATTTGTCCAATATTTTATGTGTTTTTGACTCCCTCTCCCCTCTGGCAGGTGTTATGATGCTACAACTTCTGGAAAAAGTGATTGAGTTGGAAAATTGGACAGAGGGGAAAGGTCTCATTGTCCACGGAGCAAAAAATACTTTCTCCTCAGGATCTGATCTGAATGCTGTGAAAGCACTAGGAACTCCAGAGGCAAGTATTGTATGAATTATGCAATAGGTTCTACATGTTTGTCAGACATCTGGGCTAAGATACTTATGTTCTACTTATATGGTTATTATCATGACAGCTTTTCTTTAATAGCTTTCCAAGGATCCGAGTTTTTGTTTTGCTTCTTAAAGTAAAGATTAGCTTGTAATAGTGTGAAGTAATGAGGAATAAAATGAAGGACAGGAAGACTAGCAATAAAAAGTTCATTATTAAAGCCAGCAAGGATTTTAATTTTTTAAGTGGAAGTCCCTTAGCATCTCATGATAAGGAGTTTTCCATGAGGTACCTAGCATAGCTTTGGCACATGGTAGACTTCAAAAAATGCTAACAGTTAAAAAATTTTCTTTTGAATTATGATTACAGAAAAGGAATCCGAATCATCTCTCATTATCTGTCCTCCGAGCAACCTGTTTTTCTTGAATTCAGCTGTCCACTAACATCCCCTAGGCAGGAAAAAAAAAAAAAGAGAGAGAGTGAGAGTGAGAGTGTGAGAGAGAGAGAGAGAGAGAGAGAGAGAGAGAGAGAGAGGAGAGAGAGAGAGAAGAAAAAGAAAAAAAGGTATCTGTTGCCATTTAATTATAGATGTGAGCTGTACGTAGGTAATAATGTTTTAATATTATTGCACAACTCTCATACCACTCTATGTAGTATAATGATCTCTATTTGCATAATATATATGAGGAAGGATCTCTCTTTTGGAAATTTTGATAGATTTGTATTTGAATGCTGGTTTCAACATTTTCTGGCTAAGTGATTGGGTAAATCACTTACTCTTTCTAAGTCTTATTTTCCTAATCTATAGATAAGAATTGTATATTTCACAGAGCTATCGTGAGGATTTAAGATAATATATATAAAGTGCCTACTAGCATGGTGTCTGAAAAAGGTAGCTATTATTTTTATTTCAAAGATCTTCATCCATAATGATCCGTAATTTGTAGCAGCACTAACCTTAAATTTGTAATGCCTCTGAACGGTTAGAGTGAAACTGCAGAAATGCATCTCGGGGCGGGGGGCTCCGAGGAGCTCTGGTTCTTTATGTCTCAGATTGGAAAGAATTCAGCAAGAGGCAAAGTGATAGATAAGAAATGATTTATTAGAATAGGATGCTTATAGGTTTACAAGCAGGCAGGCAGGAGGGTGCTGCCCTGAGAACTTAGTAGGCTACAGTTTTATAATCAAAGGAAAAGTGGGGAGGGGGAGAAGACCACCTTCTTCCTCATTCTTGAGTAGACATCACACTTCCAACATTGGTTCCTCCTCCATGTCGGGTGGGGGATTTTTCTTGTCCCTACATGGTCAAACTGGGGCTGTCATAGTGTAATGGAAATGAGCAAAAAGGTGGTAACATATACTAAAATATGATAAATCATCTCAGCTTTCAGTATAATGTCACCTTTTCCTTATATTTTTATTTTCAGTGTATGCAGAGAAGCATGTCCTAGAAATCATTAACTTACCTCACTGGACAGGATGTGGGTCTCAATCCACCATTATTTTATTGTTTGGGGCATGTCTCATGCTTCTGTTGCATGATTTTGTTGCTAAGCAAGCCTGCTTGGTTTTGTGGTGAAGCAAACCTGCTTTCTTGAGTGATCATTACCTTACAGGGTCTCCCATGCTTTGTCTTTACTTACAATCTCCTAGTGGGATTAACTATTTAATCACCTACTTTGTCCCTTTAATCTGTCCCTATCAAGAGCACTAAGCTGCGGATCTGAATATATGGATTCTTGCCCAGGCGTTACTGATAATTAACTATGTGACCTGCAAGTCATTTGATTATAATTTTCATTTCTAGAATAATTGTATTGCTAAGCACTTTACTTTGTTCACAAAAGATACTATAAAGATATTGTAGAATGAGATAATAGATTACTGTGGGTCTGGTGTGTTGTCAGCGTTGGGCTGCACCCTGCAGGCCTGCAAGGCCTGTATTTGCCCAGCTTTAAGACCTAAGAAAGAGCCCCGAGTCAGTGACAGAGACATCAGTGGTTCAGTGGATAGGGGGAGCGTCTGAAGCAAGGTCCTGGAGCAACACCTCACCATCTGCAGCAGATGGCGGGTAGGACAGGGCAGGACAGTCTTCACTCCAAGGGCAAGGGGAGATGGGAGATTGCCAGTTTTAAGGGGAATTAACCTCAGGTTGGCTCATTGGTTACCAGGGAAACTAGCAGAGGGGCACGCCCCTCACCACCCCTTTGTTAAGAACAGTCACTAGCTGGGGCCTGGGGCAGGTATGTAGGAAGGTCAGTCATGTGAGTAGGGTGTAGGTAAAGCAGGCACTGGTGGAGCAGGGAATGTATAGAGAGCCAGAGAACAGCCATCTTGAGTGGCCTGACCTTCCAGTCAGATAGGAAAACACCCCTAAAAATGTGAAAGGTTATTTTGCTTTCTTCTAGTTAGAAGGTTGTTGCTGTCTAACTAGATCATGTGGCCAGGAATTTTTCCCCTATAAATGTAAAAACTAAAAGTGGAGACATGCTAATTGTTTCACATATATGTAGCCAGCCTGATGTAAATCATGTAGAAAAATATGTATCATTTTTTTTCAGACTTCAGGTAAGGGATCACTAAATAAAGTTTATTCTTTCCAGTAAGGACATTCTCCAAGTAATCTGCTGTCTTGAACGCCTGCAGTAGAGTAAGATTGACTTTTGATCAACAGCTGAGAACTCGGGTGGTGTTACCCCAATGCTTAAATAACACTGCCGGTGTTCGTCCCTTGTAGCTGCACATCTGCCAGTCTCATTAGAAAAAAAAATCTGGAATTGTGATTCTGCTTTACAGTGTGTATGCTTCAAGCCCAGATTGGTATTTAAAATACCTTACTTTATTTAAAGCATTTTTTTGTGTAGATGGTTCCTTTATTGTACTTTTATGAAACGTTCTTAGTCATAGTTATAGGAAATATATAGCATGGAAATAAACAATTTGAGTAAATTCTCTTTATGGATAATATTAAGAAACAGTAATATTTATAAAGTATGGTGTATTTGTCACATGATGATTTTTAAAATTAATAAGTGGAAGCAGTTTACATGAAGTTCCTGTTAACTGTTTCCATTTCTCATATAGAACATATTCCTGTATGCCTGAGAAGTAACTATAAATGTGTGTAAAACTGAAATTTTCAATGGCCTTGGGACTTTTGAGGCTCATGCATGTTTGTGAATTGCAGCTGCACGTATAAACGCATCTGTCCCTCACAGCTGAGAGATTCTGAGATGCTTAACATGACTTTAAGTATAAACAGCCTTTCTCTCAACAAAGCTCTTCTTTATCTAATATACTTACTCTTTGTTGTTGCAAATGCGTCATTGCATCTGCTTATTTGGTGAATTTACTCTTCTGAGGATGATGAGATAAGTAGAATAGATGATTTTAGTAATTGGGTTACTTTCCCTTCTCATTATAATAAGATACATGAAAGTGATTATTAAATGGCTTTTTTAAAAAAGATAATTATGTTGATGTTTTTGCCACTGTATGTTTTCAGTTTTGAAAAAAATATTTTATTAATGAAAATTACCAAATATAAACAAAAGTAGACATGTCGACTGAAAAAAAGTACATGACCTAAAAGTTGAGAGTTATGTATTTTTCAGCCGACATTCTTAGGACTTCAAGCCTGGAGACAACATCTCAAATAACCCTGAGAAACTGCTCCGAGGAGGTGAGGGGGAACCGGAATATATAGGAGTATTTGCAGCAAAGGGCAGGTAGTCGGAATGTCAAAAGTTTATTGTTAATTAAAGAAAACCAGATATCTCAAGTTAAGGAATTTACTGCTTTTCTATGTATAGGGAGGTGCAAGAGTCTAGGCTCATTGAAATCATTCCTTTGATAGGCACTTCAGCTATCTGGGGCCAGTGTTCTGTGTTTTCTCATCCTGAGTTTCCTTAAATCTGCAGTGTTGGGGTGGCTGCAGTCTAATGACTGCTAGATGGGGGGCATTCCTTGTTTCCATCCCGAGTTCCCTCAGGGTTCACCATCAGCAGTGGCTGCTGTGACTGATGGCTGTGACATCCTTTGTTTAGTGATATGACAGGCAATATTTTTCTTCTCAGACTAATACGTTGAAACCCTCATGTACTCATAATAGTATCAACAGTCATCAACATTATATTTGCTTATCTGTCATTCTAGTTTTTTTTTCTTTATGTATGTGGTTTCCTAAGAGGTTGGTTTCATATTGGTACCCTTTGTTTAATGAGCAGGAAAAGAGCTCTAATTGTTCCTATTAGGCAGTTAATCCTTGGTTGAGAAGGTCCAGGCAGGGAGATGAATTAGCATAACACAAGCGTTAGCCCTGAAAAGTTATGGGACAGAAAAAAAGAATAAAATAGGAAAAAATCTAGTGTAAGTATTAATCCATTTATAAGATTTGAACTGATACTATCAATGTTCTGCAGACTAAAAGAAGTCTTTTTTCAGAGGGCAGAAATAATCAGAATCCAATTAGAAGCTTCAAGATTTGGGGTAATAAAAACCTGCTTACTCTGCAGTGAATGGGTTTAATGCCTCAAGGAAAAGTCTGGCGTTTTAGAAACCTTTATACTCTTAATCTAGCTGGAAGATAATATCCTCCTTTGTCCGCTGACCTCCCTTGTTACTTTTCTACCAGTCTATTGCCCCCTATTTCTCTGTTGCTTAAATTTCCACAGCGACCTCAAAGTTCTTGTCTAACTTCTTTGCTTTTGCTATGACTGTTGTACAGTTCCATTGTAGCCTTATTAATTTGTAGACAAGCTATTATAATTTTCTTGAAACCCTTCCATGTATTTTGAGGAAATTAATATATACAACAAGCGCTTAGGGAAAAAAAAAGAGGCTCATTTATGGTTATGTTACTGTAAGGGGCACCCCTTCCAGGGCCCAAGAGTGGACTCTTGTCTAACACTCGGAATTGAATTGTCCAAGGAGACACCTGTACTGACAAAGCAAAAGACTTTACTAGGAAGGGGTGCCTGGGCAGAGAACAGCCAGGTATAAGGAACCCAGGAGAACTGCTCTGCCACGTGGCTTGTAATCTCAGGTTTTATGGTAATGGGGTTAGCTTTCCAGGTTGTCTCTGGATGATCGTCTTGCTTGTGCCCATATTTGGCCCACTTCCTGGCAGTGCATACATCTCTCAGTCAAGATGGTTTCCAGCGTGAGGATTTCTGGGAGGTTGGCAGGACATATTATGGGCTGGCATCTCCTCCCTCATTTTGGCCTCTCTTCCGGCTGGTGGTAGCTTGTCAGTTCTGTTTTCCTTATCAGGACCTCCTGTTGTGAGATAATTCATTCAAGCAATTATTACCCTGCCTGGCCAGGGCAGATGATTTCTGTCAGTGGTTCCCAAACAGTTCTAGGATAAGATATGTTTACAGGCTGGGCATTTTTCCACTCAGTATACATGTGGTTTAGAGTAAATATGACGTTGATAGTTCCCTTTGGCACTTAGGCTGGGCATTGTGCGTCTCATCTTTGTTAATTCTAGGAGGAGCTGGAGGAGGAGGGTTGGGTCTCAGGGTATCATCCAGATAGGATGGAAGTATCCCCTTCTGCAGCAGCTCTGAAAACCTTTATTAAGTTTAAGTTCCAGGCTCCCAACTTTCATTCATCAGAGTAGGTCTAGATTTTCATTGGTTCCTTTCTTTCAGTTTATTCTATCACAAGTCAGGGTTTCTCTGTCACTGGCTTATTTTCATCCTGTAGCCTAGGAAGAAGCCTGAACATTTAGTCATTGTTGGCTCAATAGCTTTGGGGAATAAATTTAATAAATTAAATATTTCTTCTCCCTAGGTCATGTTGGCTAGTGCAGTGTAATCTCTATGATACATTTAAAGCCAAAGCATACCTTATTATCTGATTGCTATTACTGATATTAATTATAATGATGATAGATAACATTCTTGTTCTGGTACTGTATGTCAGGCACTGTTCTAAGCTCTTCTGTGTTGTAACTTATTTATTACTAATTCCCCTAATGAGATATAGGTACTATTACTAGCACCATTTTACAGGTGAGGAGACTGAGGCACAGAGAGGTTAAGTATCTTGCCAAAATTCAAACTAGCTATTAAGTGGTAGAGCCCAGATTCAAACCTAGGCAGTTTAGCTCTAGAGTCTGTGTTGTTATCTATTATTCCATATTGCTTTTAAACATTTTTAGTGTGACTTTTATCTTTTGAATGAGAAGCATAATAGTACATAGGTTAATACCCGCTTCACTTTTATTTCTACCAATTCTAAATAATTCCATCAGTATTTTAAGTACTCTAAAATCTAGTAATAGAAAATAAGCCTATTAAAATTACTTTGTTGAGATAATTTAACAGACTTTATAGGACAGATTTTTAATAGAATATAAACTATTCTAGTTTTAAACCTTCTAGCTCTTTGTGCTTGTGTTAATTTTCTCATCACTTTATTGTATAGACTGACCTTCCTGGTAAAGGCTTTCAGTTAGGAAATTTGTATCATACTGGTTTTTACCACTCATTGACTGCCTTTGTTTTATGAATCAACATAGTTCTCCATCTTAAATTCATCTGAGTCAGTTAACTTCAGCAAGCACATACTATATGCAGAACATTGTACTACTAGCTTCTGAAGATAAAGAAGGCATTTTGTTAGCCTCAAAGACTTTATTATCTAGGCCTAGCAAATGCCATCTCCCCTTCTCCTCTGTAAAACCTTCTCAACTACCCCAACCCAGTTGAAATGAATTGTTTCCTATTTGCCACTGTTCTCAGCTTGTTCAAGCATTTCTTAAAATACTTATTATACTATACCTTGATGCATGTTGCATTTCTTTATTTCTCACAAGATTTTTGAGGACTGGGAACTGGGACCACATTCTACTGATTATGTTCCCTATCCTTATTTTGTAGAGATGATGTGACTGATAATAAATCCAAATACAGTGTATACAATCTATAAATTCTGTAGTTAAGTTAGAAAAATAAAAATACTGCAGAAACACAAAGGAGAAAACTATTACTGTGGGATTTAGAAACTCCTGATGGAAAAATATTTGATCCGGGCATTCCTTGAAATAGGTAGAGAAAAGGACAGCCTGTTCCAAATAGTGGGAATGATGTAAGCAAAGACACAGGAACAACCGTAACTGCAAGGTGTTAAAAGAATGACAAATAGTTTGTCGTTGCAGAAGTTAAGATGCTTGGATGAGGGGTGCAGTAGTCAATAAAGTTGGTAAAGTAGTTTGGGATTAATCCTTCCCAAGGAATTTAGACTTCATTTTATTGGTGATATGAAATTATCATCCTACAGGGAGGTTTTTCAGGCAGGATGCAAGATATATCACAGAGGAAAAAGAAATTAAATATAGAGAGACCAGTTAGGAATCAAGGCTGTTGGTAATAATCTAAGCATGAGTAACACAAGTCTGAACTAGTGTTGCGGCAGAGAAAATAGAAAAAGAAGGGATTTGCATTGGAAATATTTCAGAGGAAGGATTGAGGGGACATGCTTGTTAACTCATCGAGCATGGGAGAACTGTGAAATGGAAGAGTTAAAGATAATACCAAAATTCTGAGCCTTTTGGACCAGAAAACCTTTCCTATTAACTCAGAACTCACTCTGTGATCTTTTACAGAGTATCTAGGTACATTTTCATCTTTCCAACCATTCTTTAAGTCAAATAGAACAGGTTTTTAAAATTTTCATTCCTTCCCTATGGATGAGAAAACCGAAGTTCATAGTTATGACCTGCTCACGTTTATGTTATTATTATGTGGCAGTGCTAGGATTAAAACCCAGCTTTTTCACAACCAGTTGGTTTTGCCATGCTGAATTTGAAGTATTAGCAGAATGTGAAATTTCTAGCAGGTTTTGGGACTCTACATGAAAACAGTAGTTGAAGCAATGGGAATGGTTGAGACTTCCAAGGAAAAATTGGAGATAAAGGAGAGAAAGAGAATCATGGATTGGATCTTTGGTAATAGCATTTAGCTGAATAAAAAGAGAGAAAGAAGAAAACTGGAAAATAACAATCAAAGAAATAGGAAGGGGATCAGGAGTGGAAGATGTTGCTAGAAACTGAGAATATCAAAATGCAGAAACTGGTCAAAGCAAGATGCTATGTATACTACGGAGACACAGAGGAAGATGAGGATAAGGAAAAGCCATTTAATTTAACAATTAGGAGATTATTAGAAACCTTTGAGGAGAATCTTTTGAGAGAAGGCTGAAGACCACATTATACTAGTTGAAGAAAGTATATGAGGGAAAAAAGAGGGGGCAGTGAGTTTACACTACTATTAGGAAACTTGTTTTTTATGTTTATATTCTTAGGGGATCAGAGTTTGGGATAATAGGTGGGTTTGTCTTATGCCTCTTCCCTCCAAATTACCCTGAGTAGAACTCCCCTCTTTTCTGGGGTATATGACTTAGGTGTGAGAGTTACTCTCTCTCTCTCACACCTAAGTCTTTACTAATAGCGCATGCAAAGCTGAGCTCAAGGAACCCTAGAAGATCCACACAGCTAAATACTGCATCATTTGCATTTCAGACAGCTTCAAAGAGTTTTAAATGATAACCTCATTTTATAAAGTTTGGTATATTTTTGGCTTTATTACTTTCTAAATCCTGAAAGTGTTTTTTAATAATTTCTTATATAATACATTTGCATTGTATCTTTGTGCTTATTCTTATTTAAAGGATGGAATGGCCGTATGCATGTTCATGCAAAACACCTTAACAAGATTTATGAGGTAATGTATCTTTGTTTTTAAAATATAATTTCTAATAAACCAAAAATAGCTCTTCATTCTGTGATTTGCAGTAGATAAAAAGCAGTCACTGACTTTCTAACCATATTTATTCTAATGATGAACTATTTGTGCCATCAAGGATTGTCATATAATTAAATGTTACTGAAGGACATACAAGTATGTCTCTTAAAAAATAAGAGATGAGAGATAAAAAGAATTAAAGACATAGCACTTTTCCCTAAAGAGCTGTTATTTAGGTATAATCTGGTTATATTTAGGTATAGACATGGGAAGGTTAAATACTGTTACTAGAGCAGAATAGACACTGGTCAAGAGGTGACACATAAAGATTACCTAATATTCAAAATTAGTAGAATGTATAGTGAAGTGGTCTGTATCCGCAAGGAGATAGAAAAAGAGTTCCCAATTGGAGAAGGCTTTTACAGATTTCTGAGGAAGATGGATTCACTTTGCACCTAGATGAGGAAGAAAAATGAGAAAATTTTGGGCCTGTCATTTTGTATTTGGGGTTACAAAGTGTGAAATGATTGGGCTGATTAGCTTTCTACTTCTATATTCTGAATGTAAACAATTTAAATATAATTATAACTAAGGAAATTCATATTTATTTAGCATACTTGTTTATTGGACATCACTGTATTTTTGGTACTCTTTGTATGTGAGTCTAGAAAGAAAAGTGGAATCAACATTACTGTTTAAAATACCTTCTTCATTGTCTTAGCTCCTATTCACCTACTTCTCCCTATTACATTTGACTTTTTCTTAAATAAATCTTAAAACTTGGGTTTTTTTTTTTTAATAATCCTTTTTAGGGACGTCCCTGGTGGTCCAGTGGTGCAGAGGACGTGGGTTCTATCCCTGGTCAGGGAACTAAGATCCCACATGCTGCAGGGTAACTAAGCCCATGTGCCACAACTACTGAACTCACGCACCTCAACTAGAGAGCCTGCGTGCCGCAAACTACAGAGCCCACGTGCTGTGGAGCCCGTGTGCCACAACTAGAGAGAGAAAAAAACCCACATGCCACAAATAGAAGCCCGTGCCCTGCCAGGAAGAGCCCGCATGCTGCAACGAAAGATCCTGCATGCCTCGACGAAGATCGTGCATGCTGCCAGTAAGACCTGATGCAGCCAAGAAAAAAAAAATCCTTTTTTTTCTTTTTCTTTGCGGTACACGGGCCTCTCACTGTTGTGGCCTCTCCCGTTGCGGAGCATAGGCTCTGGACGCGCAGGCTCAGCGGCCATGGCTCACGGGCCCAGCCGCTCTGCAGCATGTGGGATCTTCCCGGACCGGGGCACGAACTCGTGTCCCCTGCATCGGCAGGCGGACTCTCAACCACTGCGCCACCAGGGAAGCCCAAAAAAATCCTTTTTATTTGGAAGCAGTGTGTGTTAAGAAATTTGCAATTACTTTAGACCTGCACCTTTTCATTTTGGTTAGACCTACAAAAAATTCTGTACTTTCAAAACATTTTAAATTCACCTTTTAAATACACACTTTGCAAAGTGGGTCTTTGCAAACACAAAAGGTTAAGACTTTTTTTTTTTTTTTTTTTTTATGGTACGCAGGCCTCTCACTGTTGTGGCCTCTCCTGTCGCGGAGCACAGGCTCCGGACGCGCAGGCTCAGCGGCCATGACTCACAGCACTAGCCGCTCCGCAGCATGTGGGACCTTCCTGGACCGGGGCACGAACCCGTGTCCCCTGCATTGACAGGCGGACTCTCAACCACTGTGCCACCAGGGAAGCCCAAGACTTATTTTTACTTCAGAACCATTCTTTTACATAGGATCAGTCTCTGGATCATTTTAGTGAGTAATGAAAACATTTTTGATAGGAACCTTCAATAACAGTTCTGGAGCTCAGTCTTCTGTACCACAATTCTTCCTTTTGGATACATTCTTAATTTTCCCATCCATAATTTGATACCAATAAAAATGGACTAAGACAGTATCACATTGAATTATTCCCGATTGCCAGCTGCTGAAAAGTTCCAGGAGCTGTATCCAGGCCTACCTCAGAGATATTGCAGGTTAGGTTCCAGACCACTGCATAAAGCGATATCGAAATAAAGCAAGTCACAAGAAGTTTTTGGTTTCCCAGTGCATATAAAAGTTATGTTTACACTCTACCATAGTCTATTAAAGTATGCGGTAGCATTATGTCTAAAAAAAATGTACATACCTTAATTTAAAAATACTTTATTGCTAAAAAATGCTAACCATCATCTGAGCCTTCAGTGAATCGTAAACTTTTTGCTGGTGGAAGGTCTTGTCTCAGTGTTGACGGCGGCTTACTGATCAGGGTGGTGGCTGCTGAGGGCTGGGATGGCTGCGGTAATTTCTTAAAACAAGACACCAGTGAAGTTTCCTGCATCAGTTGACTCTTCCTTTCATGAATGATTTCTCTGTAACATACAGTGCTGTTTGATAGCATTTTACCATAGAGGAACTTCTTTCAAAATTGGAGTCAGTCCTCTCAAACCTTGCCGCTCTTTATCAAATAAGTTTATTTAACATTTTAAATCCTTTGTTGTCATTTCAACAGTCTTCACAACATCTTCACCAGGGTAGATTCCATCTCAAGAAACCACCTTCTTTGCTCATCCATGAGAAGTAACTCCTCATCTGTTAAAGTTTATCATGAGATTGCAGCAACTCAGTCACATTTTCAGGCTTCAGTTCTAGTTCTCTTGCTGTTTCCACCACATCTGCAGTTACTTCCTCCACTGATGTCTTAAACCCTTCAAAGTCATCCAAGAGATTTGGAATCAACTTCCTCAAACTCATGTTAATGTTGATATTTTGACCTCTTCCCATAAATCGCAAATGTTCTTAATGGCATCTAGAATGGTGAATCCTTTCCAGAAGGTTTTCAAGTGACTTTGCCTAGATCCATCAGAGGAATCACTATCTATGGCAGCTATAGCCTTATGAAATGTATTTCTTAAATAATGAGACTTGAAAGTCAAAATTACTACTAGATCCACAGACTGCAGAATGGATGTTGTGTTAGCAGGCATGAAAACAGCATTAATTTCATTGTACGCTTTCATCAGAGCTCTTGGGTGACCAGGTGCATAGTCAGTGGGTAGTAATAGTTTGGTTTTTATAAATTTATTTATTTATTTTTGGCTGCATTGGGTCTTTGTTGCTGTGTGCGGGCTTTCTATAGTTGCAGTGAGCAGGGGCTACTCTTTGTCGTGGTGCGCTGTCTTATTGCAGTGGCTTCTCTTGTTGCGGAGCACAGGCTCTAGGTGCGCGGGCTTCAGTAGTTGTGGCATGTGGGCTCAGTAGTTGTGGCTTGCGGGCTCTAGAGCGCAGGCTCAGTAGTTGTGGCACACGGGCTTAGCTGCTCTGCGGCATGTAGGATCTACCCGGATCAGGGCTTGAACCCACGCCCCCTGCATTGGCAGGTGGGTTCTTAACCACTGTGCCACCAGGGAAGCCCTGGGCAGTAATAGTTTGAAAGGAATCTTTTTTTCTGAGCAGTAAATCAGCAGTGGGCTTAAAATATTCAGTAAAACATGTTGTAAACAGATGTGCTGTCACCCAGGCTTTGTTGTTCCATTTATAGAGCACAGAGTAGATTGAGCATAATTCTTAAAAGCCCTAAGATTTTCAGAACGGTAAATAAACATTAGCTTCAACTAGTAGCGTCACCAGCTGCATTAGCCCCTGACAAGAGAGTCAGCCTGTCCTTTGAAACTTTGAAGCCAGGCATTGACTTCTCTCTAGCCATGAATGTCTTAGATGGCATCTTCTTCTAATATAAGGTTGTTTTGTCTACGTTGAAAATCTGTTGTTTGGTGTAGCCCGCCTTCATGAATTATCTTAGCTAGATCTTCTGGATAACTTGCTGCAGCTTCTGTATCAGCACTTGCTGTTTTATCTGGCACATTTATGTTACGGAAATGGCTTCTTTCCTGAATTCTCATGAACCAACCTCTGCTAGCATCACACTTTCCTTCTGTATCTGCCTCACCTCTCTCAGTCTTCATAGAATTGAACAGAGTGAGGACCTTGCTCTGGATTAGGCTTTGACTTAAGGAAATGTGGCTGATTTGATCTTCTATCTAGACCAATAAAACTTTCTTCCTATCAGCAGTAAGGTTGTTTTGCTTTCTTATCATTCATATATTCACGGGAGTAGCCCTTTTAATTTCCTTCAAGAACTTTTCCTCTGTATTCACAACTTGGCTAACTGTTAGCCAAAGCCTAATCCAATGCAATAAAGCGAAGCACAATGAAATGAGGAGTGCCTGCATGACACAAAAACATCCATTTATTTGGAAGAAAGTTGATATGTCTGTAGTTTAAAAATATATAATGATTTAGGGAGGTATTTTGATAAGCTTACATAGCATTTAGTATGAATTATTTTATCTTCATTATTATACTGTTTTGCTCATGATACATTGGCTAATAGTTCTATACTTTGAGGTGTGATTATTTTTATAAACATAGTTCAGTAATTTTGTTTCTACTGCATCTTAAGTTTTAAAAGTATTTGTAAATTAATATCAAAATTAAAAATATTAACATCCATTTTTCCTTTTTCCTTCAATATACAGACTTCCTTTAATAAGTGTTGCACTAGTTCAAGGTCGGGCCCTGGGTGGAGGAGCAGAGGTTACCACAGCATGTGATTTCAGGTAGGGTAAGAATTGTATGACTCCTTGCACAGGTGTAATTAACATGCTCAAATTCATTTTTTGCCTGAATATCAATATTTTATTTATTCTTAAAGAGGATAATCAGTTAGTGAATATTTTCTTTTTGCCAATCATTCAAGTAGATAATTTTAGTCAGTCTAGTATAACTCCATAAATATTTCATTACTATGCATTTCAAAAAGTTAACAAAAGGATTTGAATAAATCACATCCATATTAGCAAAGTCCCTGGGGAAGGAAACCAAGAAAATATATGAAACTTTAAGATTCCCAAGAATTATACAAGAAAAGTAAAGAACTAAAAAAACCCAGAGAAATAAAGTAAAGAGAATAGAGAAAGAGACCTCTTACAAATAACAAGAGGTTTTCTGAGAACTATTTCCTATCTTTACTGTGATTTGTAGTAACTTTGTGGAGATTTTGGGCTGATTAGGGAATTCAATTAGAGAAAGTTATTCGGGACCAATTAACCTTTCAATCCTTAGAATTCTTTTTAGTATTGGCTAGCTGTACTTTATAGGAATGACACAATTTTGATAAGGCCTTCTATATTTTGGTTTTGTGTGTATAAAACATAGATGTTCAGTTTAATGACTTGCTACAAAATAGGAGCCTATGTAACCATATTATAGGTCAAGAATTGAAAGATTGGGGCTTCCCTGGTGGCGCAGTGGTTGAGAGTCCGCCTGCCGATGCAGGAGACACGGGTTCGTGCCCCGGTCTGGGAAGATCCCACATGCCGCGGAGTGGCTGGGCCCATGAGCCATGGCCGCTGAGCCTGCGCGTCCAGAGCCTGTACTCTGCAACGGAGAGGCCACAACAGTGAGAGGCCCGTGTACCGCAAAAAAAAAAAAAAAAAAAAAAAGAAAGATTACCGGCACTCCTGAACTCCCATACATGCACCTTCTAAGTCATAGACCCTTCATTTCCATCTATAGGAAACTGTTACCCTGTAATTTATGATAATTACATTCTTACTGTCCTGTATAGTTTTATAAGTTAACTATTCTGTAACCAATATATTCTATTATTTTTTCTTTTTGAACTTAATATAAATGGCATCATATACTAATAGAAATACTATGAGGAAAGATTCAGTAAGCTAATTCATGCAAAGTAGTAACATTTTATTGATATATTAATTTTTCTTTTTAAAGTTGATGACAGGTTTCAATTTGTAAGTTGAAATATATCACTTTGTATTCACATAAGTCGGGATTTTAAAATAGTTTTGGTGTATAAGACAATTTACAAAGATCCCAGTCTCTCTGAAAACTAGTACTTACTAACTGGGGAGGATTCTTGTACACAACGAAAAATGGCGAGTTCACATGACAGTGACCCCTGCTGTCATCAGTGCAGATTGCATCAGGAAGCTACATTTCATTCTGTGAGGAGGAAGGAGTTATTGGCTTCATGGACAGTATGAGACTAAATATAAATGCTCTGTGTGTGAAAGGATTAAATGCTTTCTCACTTTACCCTGAAACACAGGTACTTGTGGAATATAACATTTAAATGTATAATTATATAATATATATAAGATATAAAGTATATATTTAAGTATAATTTAATATATTTAAAGAATCCTAAGGTATATGTGAGTATACATTATTACACTTAAAAATTCTCTACATAAAAAAAAACATTCTTTGCATAAAAGTAAGTGCAAGTTAAAACTTTATAGATGCACTCTGGAGAAAGTGTACCCTCTAACATAGTCTGGTGTTCATCTTTAAGCATTTATTAGACTTTTGCATCATCCTTTATATTCATTCCTGACCTGTGTTTGGGTGTAGTTAGGGTTTAGGCCAAAAGGCAAAATCACAGAAAAAATAGAGATTATTTAGTCCTTTAATACTGCTAATTTACCTTGCTATGTTATTCTCTAAATGAAGGGTCATGTGTTCCTAGAGCCTCATAAAATACTTAGTTTTTTTGATTATGAGTTGTCTGAGGATACTGCCCTCATCAGATATATTCAGTAACATAACCAGATACAGTCACTTTTCCAATGAAGACATATTCATTTGTGGACCAACTACTTGGCATATACAGACCCTCATATTAAATTGCATTCAGTAGAGTCATTCATTAAACATAGTTTAGCACCATGGCTATCTAGGCACTGCCATTTAAGAAACTTTTATGTTTTGGGTTCTTGTTTAGTTTTTCTAGTAATACAGTTTTATTACATTTTATAAAATTTCTGATTCACAACTGTAAAGAAATTAAAAAAAAAAAACTGATCCTTCACAATAGAAGTGTGAAAAGCACTGTCCTAGACTATTCAGCCCTTTTAAATCTTTATACTAAATGCAAGAGTTCTTAAAAGATAAAGGCTAATAGAGAGGGTTGTATAGTGAAGTACATTACTAGCCACAGTTACAAGGTAGTGATAAATCAATACAAATTGCTCTAGCTGATTTTCCCCCCAACTTGATCAGTACCCTGTCAGTTATCTTCTATGACAAATTATATTATAAAAGTACCTACTTGTTATTAAAAAAACACCAAAAGCTTTCATAGCATTCTGCTAAAAAGATAAGTTCCTTCCGTAGGTTGGCTCTTTTTAGCTTAACTTTCTTACCTTGGAGAGTTGCCTGGAATTCACTCAACTGACAGAAGAAGAAGAGAAATAATCTTAATATGAATATTCCAAAGAATTGAGCTCATGCACCATTCTAGCATTATCCTACTCGCTGCCCCCAAACCCTTTAAGCACCAGCTGATAATACATGTAATGAATTAATATGTCAGAAACAGGTCTACATGGCATGTATAGACCCTCATACTAAATTGCCTTCAATTGAGTCATAATTTAAACTTTCTTAGAGAAAATGGCTTTTTAAAAACATTTTCTAAAGCAAAACATTAACTTATGAATTAAAAAATGACATTCTACAGTGCTCACAATCTCGTCACTCTAACATTATCTTTCCCTTTAGTGACAAAATTGATGAAATAAAAAGCTAGAATTGTATTAAAATCATTTGCTTCAAATTTTTAAATTTGTCTTGATTAATTAAAATATCTAGAATGAAATATAAATTAAGAAAATATTTGAGTATTAGTTTTCTATTGCAGCCATAACAAATTACCACAAATTTAGTGGCTTATAACAACATCAGCTTATCTCACAGATGTATAGGTTGGAAATCTGGCTGGGCTCAACTGGGTTCTCTAAACCTGGTCACACAAGGCCCAAATCAATATGTTGGCTGGACTGGGCTCTGAGGGATCATCTACTTCAAGGTCCATCCTGGTTACAGCTGGCAGAATTCAGCCCCATGCACTTGTAAGACTGAGGTCCCTGTTTTTCTGTCAGCCTGTCAGCCAGGGGCCAGTCTTTGCTCTTGGAGGATGCCTGCATTCCTTCTCATGTTTTCCATGTGGCCCCCCTTCAGCAGTGGTGGGTTAAGTTCCTTTCGTACTTTGAATCTTTCTCACTTTCCCCTCTGCTGCATCTCTCTGACTCCAGTTGGAGAAAGTTTTCTGCTTTTAAGAGCTCATGTGGTTAGATTAGGCCCACTCAGGTAATCAAGGATAATGCCCCTATTTTGGTGTATATAACCTTAATTACATTTGCACAGTCCCTTTTACTATGTTTACTATGCACAGCTTCCAGGGATTAGGGCCCCGGACATCTTTGTGGGACCATTCTACCTACATCGTATGGGCTTGGCATAGAGAATATTGCCAGATTTTTTGCTTTTATATTCCTATTTGATCACCAATTAAAATTGGTAACTTTGTTACTCTAAGCTACCTTTGTAACTCTTTTTTTTTTTTTTATAAATTTATTTATCTATTTATTTATTTTTGGCTGCCTTGGGTCTTTGTTGCTGCATGCGGGCTTTCTTTTTAGTGGTAGCGAGCTGGGGCTACTCTTCGTTGCAGCGCGCAGGCTTCTCATTGTGGTGGCTTCTCTTGCAGAGCACGGGCTCCAGGCGCGCAGGCTTCAGTAGTTGTGGCACATGGGCTCAGTAGTTGTGGCACTCAGGCTCTAGAGCACAGGCTCAGTAGTTGTGGCACACGGGCCCAGTTGCTCCGCAGCATGTGGGAATCTTCCCGGCCCAGGGCCTGAACCCATGTCCCCTGCATCGGCAGGCGGACTCCCAACCACTGCACCACCAGGGAAGCCCTGTAACTCTTTTTAAACTTTTATTTAGGTACTTTTTAGACAACATTAATAAGAGTTCCTATATACACCAAATTAATAAAGGTTCGTTGATATAAACATTATTTTAAGTGTAACTATAGTATGGTTTCTTAGATTGGTTTCAAGCTCAAGTTTCCAGAATGTATTTTAGGAGGTACTTAGAACACTCATTCCTTGATTCTGCTTTCTGTCTTATTCCATATCATTCAGAAAAAGGGGGTCGGGGTGGGACAAAGGGGAGAGAAAAGAAAATCTCTCAGAACTACCCTAGAAAATAGAAAATGACAAACTCAGACTGCTTGGCTTTTCAGCATCAACTTTTGGCAGTCAAAAGCATGTAAACAGTTTAATTACATGTCTAATATTTAGTTTTTGCTACTTAATTTGGTATAAGAGAGAAACTGGAATTGCATTTTTTGTTTGGAAATATAGTCAGCCCTCTGTATCTGCGGGTTCCAAATTCAAGGATTCAACCAAGGATTGAAAATATTCTGGAAAAACATCCAGAAAGTTTCAAAAAGCAAAACTTCAATTTGCCACGTACTTGCAGCTGTTGACATAGCATTTACATTGTATTAGCTATAAATAATCTAGAGATGATTTAAAGTATATGGGAGGATGTGTGTAGGTTACATAAAAATACTACACTATTTTATATGAAGAAATTGAGCATCTGAGGATTTGATATATGTGGGGAGTCCCAGAACCAATCGTGGAATGAACAGAGAATTTTCCTATAACATATTATCACTTAAATTTACCGATTTTTAACACTTGCTGTTTTGTTTTTCACCTCGTGTGTGTGTGTGTGTGTGTGTGTGTATATATGTATGTTTTATATATATATATAATAATTTTTTTCTGAGAAATTTGAGTAGGTTGCAAACATCTTGCCCTTTTACTCCTTTAAACCCACATTACTCACATAAATATATATTATTTTTTAAGAACTAGAGTATTTCCTTATTTAACCACAGCACAGTTGTCAAATGCAGGAAATTTAACATCAGTGCCATACTTTTATCTAACATACTATCCATATTCCAGTTGTGTCGATTCAGCAGTAATACCCAGTATAGCACTCCTGGACTTTTCCTCCACTGCGAGATCATGTACTGCACTTAGTTGTCAGAGTTCTTTACATTCAGAACTGAGATTATTTATTTATTTATTTATTTTTGAGATAATTTATTTTTAAGCCAATAAGTTTGTGTTATAACATCAATAGTAAATAATACAGGTGATGATAGTTTTAAAATGTTTATTGTGCTTTCTGGTTGTAAAAGGATATGTGTGCATGCTGGTGAATATGAATCACCTGGGGATTTTATTAATATGCAGTTCTGATTTCATCTCAGGGGTGAAGCCTGAGGTGATGCTGATGTTGCTGGTCCACAGACCACACATTGAATAACAAGGTTCTAGATTATTTTGAAAACACTTATTTCAAAAATATTTTACATATTGTAAAATATACCTTACTGTACAGTAAAAAAAATTTTTTAATGTACAGTTATAGACTAAAAATTAAAGTTGTTGCCATTCAAAGATAATTAGCATTAGCACTGTGGTGTGCTTTCTTCACATCTTTTTAAAACAGATGTATAACTATTTTTTAAAAATTAGGATCATATGACATATAGTTTACTTGGAAAACATGAATTTAATAAATTTAAAATATTCCATCAGTTTGGATTACTAAAATATCCTCCTTCGGTTGTTCCTAATTTTTCTCTATTATGATTAATGCTGTGATAACTGCCTTATAAATAAGGCTTTGTCCTTTTGGATTATTTCCTTAGAATAAATCCTAGTACTTATTAAGTACTTCAAGTACTTAGTCAAGGGATGTGAAAATGTTTAAGGTGTTTGATATATGGTGCCAAGTTATCCTCCAGAAAAGATTCTGCCAATTTATACAACTACCAGCAGTATATGAGTGTCTGTTTGAGAGCATCCTTTCTTACAATGAGTATTACTCTTTTAAAAGATCTTTTCTAATTTTGATAATCAAAAATTAAATTTTATTTTCATTTGCAATTTTTAAAGGTTTCAGTGAGGCATAAATTTTCACATGTTCATTGATGTGTATCTGTGTGTGTGTGTGTGTGAATTGTCTGCATTTTCTTTTTGCTCTTCTTTGGAGTATCCAAGATTTAGCTGTTTATACACTGGATGAAAAACATTTTTATTCCTCCATCTCCCTAGAGAAATAAGATTCTCACTTATGCAGTTTAGAGCCTGCCTATCTAATTTGTTTTCAATCTCTAACATTGCTTTCATGAATATAAATAACCCTCAGCCAAAGGTATTAGCATTTCCAGCTGCTACCCATTAGTTCAAAGTATATTACAAAGAAAGGGAGCTATAAACAGCCTTGTCCCAAGGGAGCTACTGTAGGTAGCTCTTTTCTTAAAATACTAAATAAGTAAAACACAAAATACACATACACACTTGCACAAATGTGCACGTGCACACACACACCAACCAGCACATCCCAGAGTCATTAGAAAAGAAATTCCCTTTTTTTTTTTTTTTTCCTGTACGCGGGCCTCTCACTGTTGTGGCCTCTCCCGTTGCGGAGCACAGGCTCCGGACGCGCAGGCTCAGCGGTCATGGCTCACGGGCCCAGCCGCTCCGCGGCATGTGGGATCTTCCCGGACCGGGGCACGAACCCGCGTTCCCTGCATCGGCAGGCGGACTCTCAACCACTGCGCCACCAGGGAAGCCCACAAATTCCATTTTTGCTGCGGCAGTGCCTGTTCTTTAAATATGAGCTGTCCACCTTAGGAAGCAGTCACGCTGCCCACGCATGTTGCTTTGTTTTGTAGTTATCACTATTATGCTGAAAGACTTACTTTAGAGCCTGTGATATCAAGAAAATGCACCTCTGAGCATGCTAGGATTACTGAGTATTAAAATCAGACTATATTCCCAAAACATTTCACTGTCTGTTTCTATCTCACTGTACCACCACACACACACACACACACACACACACACACACACACACACACACACACACACACACACACACACACACACACACACACACAATATTCACTCATTCAACCACATACTCTCTTAGTCAAGCAGTCTCCCTGCATAAAATACACGGAGCCTCATGAGAACAATCAGCTGAGAGCAGGAAATCAGAACAGTGAGCTATGGGGAAAATCTTTGGAGTCTTTCCTTCTGTTTTCCATAATTTGTCTTACGTTGTGATGGCAGGTAGAAAACATGAGGAAGGAGGTGCCAGGAAAGTACATGCACAAACAAATAAGTGTCTGTGTTCAAAGCATGATTTTAAAGTATTGTTTGTGGTCAGGTATGTTGTTGCTATTATATAATTTTATGTGCCATATTTCCCCATATCACCAGTTTGCTTTGTTGTATTTGGGTCTTCGTTTCTGTGCGAGGGCTTTCTCTAGTTGCGGCGAGCAGGGGCCACTCTTCATCGCGGTGCGCGGGCGTCTCACTGTCGCGGCCTCTCTTGTTGCAGAGCACAGGCTCGAGACGCGCAGGCTCAGTAGTTGTGGCTCACGGGCCTAGTTGCTCCACAGCATTTGGGATCTTCCCAGACCAGGGCTCAAACCCGTGTCCCCTGCATTGGCAGGCAGATTTTCAACCACTGCGCCACCAGGGAAGCCTGGTTCGTTCTTAATACCATGTAAAAGGACCAGCAATTTCTGGCCCTACAGTTTATTTAAATCAATGATTTCAGACTTCAAATTTATATTACATGATTTAATTTTGTAACAGGACTGCCTTCTTTAAAATTTTTAAATATTTCAGCTTTTACTTACATTGTATGATATTCCTTAAGTTAGTCTTAGAGAGATATATGTCTATTTTTCTTTTTTTAAATCACCTTGGAATCTTCTGCTTCAGCCATATCTATAACAACACAGTATTATTTCTACCTTTATTTGGAAATCAAAAATTGTATATATTTTGTATTCTCCATTAACAGATATTGAGGAAAGGTAGTATATCATTATTTGCTGGGCTTCAGTGCGAGCATAGCTCTTACTTTAGGGACTGAGTGAGTTTAGTCCAGGAAACAACTTTATGATGTCTTTCTAGCAGAAACACTGCTGTATTTGTAGTGACTTATCTATTAATGTAACCAACTTGATAATAATAAAAGCTAGTACACAGTTTAATATGTACACTGTGAGGCTACAAAATACATACAATTTTTATATTCCAAATAAAAGTATAAATAATACTGTGTTCTATAGATGTGGCTCAGACAGAAAATTTCACACTGATTTTTTTTTAAACATATATAAACACAATTCCTCTAAGATTCTGTTTAAAAGAATTGTGGTGTATATATGTTCTAAGTAACTTTCATATATTAACCATTTAATACTCATGGTAATTCTATGGCATAAGTACTATTGTTATATCTATTTTATAAACAAGCATACTGAGGCCCAGGGATGTTAAGTAATCTACTCTTCCTCATCCTCTTTATACCATGTGTCTTTTTTCTTTGCTGTATTTTATGAGGTGTAAAATGCAGCCGGTCTAGTGGCCAAGCCAGGCAGTCAGTCTGGTTTACATTTATGCACTTCACATCAAAGCTCCTACTCTATCCCAATGCAGTTATTTATGTGTTTCTCTTTGCCACAGAGATCAGTAAAAGTACCTTTCTTTAATAATAAACATTTTTTACTTTTACTAAAAATCTTCCTGTTTTAGTAAAATTTGGTAATTGTTTTAAAATTGTTTTTCTTGAATACATTTGTCCAAAGTCCTGCAACTTATAGCCAACTCATCAGAAAGTAGTAGCACAATGAACAGTCCTTTCAGGTATCAACATTGACTTTGCAACACCTGTCAAAGGTGATACTCTTCCTCAAGTTATGGGTAGTTTTTCCTATAACACTGATGCATCCATACTGTAACACCAGATATATCCATATTTGATTAAATTTCCTCATCTCCCCTCTCCCAAGGTGTTGCAGGAAATTTTCAACTTTGCTAATAATAATGACACTAATAAACAGATGATACTTACAATTCTTTTACTTTTCAAAATAAGAGAGTTTAATATGGTTTTATAAATGAGTCGGGCTATAAGGCTTCAGAATCTTAAGATTCAGGTCTTCCAGTTTTCTACATAGATTAATAGATTATCCCTTGCAATAAATTACATTACATACAGGTAACTGCATCTAAACTCTAGCAGTAATTAGTGTATAATCCTATAAGGCCTATCAGGAAGCAGTTTCTGTTTTTGGATGCATCTTGCTCATATGACGTTTTCTTCATAAATTCTGGTTATCACCATTGAAGATTTTATATTTAACTTTTAGGTTAATAAAGAGTATTGTGGAAGGTTATCATCTGAATGTTCCATATTTCTTTCATTGTTAGACTGAACTACTTTGTGTTCTTTTGTCACTAATACATTTTTTGGTCATATTTTCTAATGTATTGATAATATGTACATCAGTACACAAGTACACCCTAGGCATGACATGTAAAGAATGGATGTCAGAGTTTGATCACAATAGGTATTTTTATAAAGATCACCTCAGGATTTGTTAGAGTTATAAAATATGATTCAAAAAATCATACCTCACCTTATAAAATAAGGCAAAAGGGAAAAACCACACATGGTGTAAAGATGGTAATAAACATTCTTCTTTAGAAGCAAATAATTCCAAATATAAATATGCTTCCATATATAATAAGTTTTGTTGTCATAAGTTCATCTACATTATCCCAACATCTAGAACTTTAACCAACTTTTATGTTCAGCTGATTTTAAATGAATTTTTCCCTGACATAATAATCCTTTTCTGTACTGTAGGCATAGATCTGAGCCATCAGTGTCAATTTCAGTATATAATGAGGAACTGTGACACATTTATTTTGTGAAAAGCTTTATAGGATTTTCAGTATTAACAATATTCCTATTTCCAAGTCTATTAGACATTATTGTAATGTCTAGTCTACTTTCTTAACTTTTGACCTTGATTTCTGTTTATTATAAGACAGTACTCCTCTCACAACTTGGGGCTAGATTCAGATTAAGACACTTGTTCTTTCTTCCCTCCCATTTAAAAATAATTTATTGAAAACTACTATTTTCATGGCTATTTGCTTCTAATAGCAGTTGTCCGTAATAGAGGCAGATTTTCTCTTACAGGAATTCACAGCTGTGAAGAGAAAGTTCTCTTTCCCAGTGGGTTAGTAAATAGGCTTTTGTGAGAATTCTCTACTGGAATATTTCTCTTGATTAAAGGGTCAGAGACTGAAAGTCTATTGTTCTTGGTACTAAAAGAACCAAACCACCTGCAGCTAAGCATTGAACTCTTTGGAAAACCAGAACTATCTTAAAGTCTTCGTTTTTGTAATGAGTAGTTTGAAAGCAATAATTTTTCTTAAAAAATTAAAATTCAGACATGACTTTTGGTCCAAATTAGAGATTTTAACATAGTGGATGCATTGAAGAATGCAGTCCAAATAAAACTCATACGCTGCATTCTCTAAACAGTATAGCTTTATGCAGCCTATTAATACTATACACATTTAACTGGCAAATGTGACTGCTGTGCCCACTAATCTCTTTGTGTTTATTCCCTTTTATTGTTCCACTTGATTATTAATCCCCCTACTCATAAAAGTCCCAAGATTTGAGGGAAATGAATCCCTGCTATAGGAAATCACTCAAGTCCAACCCAAGCCACTGTCAACTTTAATGGTATCCCTGCTTCCACTCATCTAGTTAACTATTTTATGTACTGTGAGGTTAAGAGCACACATAATGAAGCTAACTTACTTGGATTTAAAATTCTGGTCCTGCTATAGCTGCATGGCCTTGGGTGTGCTATTTATTTAATCGCTGTTGCCTCTGTTTCCCTCTGTAAAATGAGCATATTACTGTACCTCATATGGTGGTTCTGAGGATTAGTTAACATAAAGTTCCTTAAATAGTTGGTGTGCTATTAAATGCTAAATAGGCTACTCTTACAAAACAAATCAGATACTACTCCTTTGGTCAGCCTCCTCCTAAAGAGCTTCACACTTAAAAAATAAAACCTGACCTCCTTAGTGCCTATAAGCTTACCTGTCTGATTTCATCCCCCATTACTCTCTGTTGGCTCTATTCAAGCTACATTAGCCTGTTCCCCAGAGATACTAAGCAGTTCTACTTCAAGGCCTTTGCACTTGCAATTCCCTCTTCCTGGAATTCCCTCCCAGAATTTTGCATTGCTCACTCACTTGGGTAGCTGCTCAAATATTCAGAGGACTCCATCTAAAATAGCACACACCCAACACACATTGCCTCATTCTCTAGTTCCTTGCCTCATTTTCTTTATAGCATTTATCACCACTGACATTATATTGTCCAGTGTCTTTCCTAACAGGAATGTAAACTCAGCATAAGGATTTTGTTTTGGTCATTCCTGTAGTCCCGCATCTAGTGTTGGTAGTGCTTAGGAAATATTTGTTGGAAGAGTGGATCAATCAATTGAGTTAAAAAGAAACCAAACATTCATTTTTTTTTTCCCCTGAGGACTACTGAGTTTAACTTACTATGCATTTTTTTTCATGGTATGCACCTAACATTCCTTACTCCCATATTTTCACTTTAATCCAGGTTTTCTCAGTAGGCCACCACTCGAGAAAGATACACTTTGGGCTTTTAGAAGTAAACATAAAGATTAGATTCTTATATGCAAAGTAAAAGATAAGCGAGCACAAGAATGTTGACCATGTTTTCAAAGGGAAGTGCTAAATACTGTGCAATAAATTGAATTCTATACTTAGCCAGATTTTTTGAACATTGTTTTTAATACAACACATCTACCTGTAAAGATCTATGGAGATTTCAGATCAGATATGAATAGGTAGTACTTTGTGACTAAAGCATATATAGTTTCAATTAAGTTTTTTCTTTTTTCTTCTGCAGATTAATGACTACCGAGAGTGAGATCAGATTTGTCCACAAGGAGATGGGTGTAATACCAAGCTGGGGAGGTGCTACCCGGCTAGTTGAAATAATTGGCAGTAGACAAGCCCTCAAAGTGTTAAGTGGGGCCCTTAAGCTGGATTCAAAAAAGGCTTTACAAATAGGAATGGTTGAGGAGGTCTTGCAGTCTTCAGATGAAACCGAATGTCTCAGAGAGGCACAAGAGTGGCTACAGCAGTTTATCAAAGGGCCACCAGAAGTAATTAGAGCTTTGAAAAAATCTGTTTCTTCAAGCAAAGAGCTTTGTTTAGAGGAGGCATTACAGACTGAAAGAGATCTTTTAGGAACAGTTTGGGGTGGACCCGCAAATTTAGAGGCTATTGCTAGGAAAGGAAAGTTTAATAAATAGTTTAAAAAAATATGTACTACAGGTAAAACTCCAATGATTAATACGTATGAAAGTTAAATGATATTAAATATGAATGTCAGAACTACTTTGAAGGCTACTATTAGTATTTCAGTTTTAAACAACTGTTTGAATACCTGAACTCATTGGCCTAGTTTTCAGTCTATTTGGGTACTTACCAAGTAATTCTGAACATCTGACTAAAATATGCAACACTTTCAGCTTAAAAATTATTAGCAATTCCCAAATTCCCATATTAGTTCTTAGGCTATAACCAAAGACCAGTTTTTAAAAGAAAAAACTACACAAAATCTCTTGTGTTATTTTTCATAAAGTCTTTGTCTTGCCTTACCTGGAAATTATTTACAAAAATAGCTTAATGAAACTTAGCAAAAGTGGAGAGGGGTCAGGGACAGGAAAATACGCAAAGGTATGATTAGTCCTCTTCTGCTCCAAGCAGCTGCAGTAAAGAAGTCATGGGTAACAGCCCTTCTTTTAAATAAAGATGCTCCTCACCTCAGCCCTCTACAAATCTGGACCTTATTTATTTGATCTTTTAAATAATTATTAGATTTCTATTTTAAATTATCTACGAAACAATGATAGCCACCATAAAGAAAGTCTACTAACTACAAAATTGGCCAGTTCATTTGTGTGCTCCAGAATTTCCAAACCAATAGTTAAGAAGTACTGTAGTTTACGTAGTAATCAAATTGAACTTTGATCAAAACTGCCAAAGACTGCAGAGACTGAGGAAGCACCCTGTAACATACATTTGCATTTTACATCAGATTTCTATTTTTTTCTGAAAAGTAGCTAGTGTTTCTTCTTTTATAACTAGCTGTCTTTTAAAAGTAAAGTTAATAATGTGCAACTGAAACTTTTATGATCTCAGTAATACAGACTTTAAAAAACGTAAGTCAAAGAATTAAGTCCTAATTCTAACCTGTCACAACAAGAGGTAAAAGGATGGACCTAGAGTCTGTCATACAGAGTGAAGTAAGTCAGAAAGAGAAAAAGCAAATACTAACACATTTGTATATGTATGCTAACACATATACATGTAATCTACAAAAAAAAAAATGGTTCTGACGAACCTAGGGACAGGGCAGGTATAAAGACGCAGATGTAGAGAATGGACTTGAGGATGCAGTGGGGGAAGGGGAAGCTGGGACGAAGTGAGAGAGTAGCACTGACATATATACACTACCAAATGTAAAATAGACAGCTAGTGGGAAGCGGCTGCATAGCACAGGGAGATCAGCTCAATGCTTTGTGACCACCTAGAGGGGTGGGATAAGGAGGGTGGGAGGGAGGCTTAAGAGGGAGGGGATATGGGGATATATGTATACATATAGCTGATTCACTTTGTTGTTCAGCAGAAACTAACAACATTGAAAGCAATTATACTCCAATAAATATGTAAAAAAATAAATGACAATTTATATTTGCTACTGTAACATTCAATTCACCTTTGAAAAATCGTATTAAAGACAACTTGCGTATGCTTTGTGATCCTACTGTTTTACTTAGGAAAATACAGAAGAGAAGCTCACGTTACTTTTCTTCAGAATCAAATTCTGGATTACCAAGTTAACCCAATGCTTCCTACCTTGCTATACAGATTGTACAACATTTTGTGTTGAATCACTTTGTGTCTACTAATGCTGTTTAAAAATAAGCCTACCATTTAATTCAGATTAGGGTTAGCCATTAATGAATACTGGCAAAGAAAATCTAATATATATACACGGTCTCTACTATCAGTTATTTAAGGCCTTTAAGTCTCACAGGCTTTAGGTTTATTTCCATACATATTTATTCCATGAACATTCCCTGTAGACTCTGTTTAAATATTCTCTATGAAGAAATCAAACTTTTCTGAGCAGGTGACTATGTAAGCTGAATACACCACCAATTCAAATCACCCCCTTTTTACTGACCTTTTGGCCACAGATGTCAAAATGTTTCCATCCCCTTCCAGACTCAAACAAGAGACAGATTAATTTTGATAAACTCTAGTATTTATTAAATTATAAAGTCTGTAATCAAAAAGAAAAATGTGGATCAAGACACCTCAAACTACAAGGACTAGACTGCAAAGCCTATGGGAACGCCATGAAGTGTGTTACAGACAAGATTCTGAAACATAAGTTATAAGCTGTTTTCTTTACATTTCCATTTCAGTAACTTTACTATTAAATAGTTGTTATTCATCTATTTTAAACCCCCAAATTCACATCTATGCTCACATTAATTAAGCTGCTTGTTCATACTGATCCCAGACATCTCATAGGTGCCAAATTTTAGTAATGGTTTTATGTCATTCCATGCAGAAAAATATGACAATGCAAGAGTCAGATGAGGATCGTTAATGCACAAATAATACACGCTGGCCAAAAGAACTGAAGATATTTTAAAAAACTATAAACAGACCTCAAGAAAACTGGGTTACTACTAAACAGCTCTCAACTATTAACACCCAAGTTCCTTATATTAAATAAATTTCTCAACAGAGACATGTTAGACATTTTAATTACAGGTCTATCCTTACCATACCCCTTCCCACCCCAACTCCCAAAATGCACTACTAGGGATGAGTATAATGTTATGTGGGCAGAAATTTACAGATAACCATTTTTACCTTGAGCATGGATCTGAAAACTTTTTTACTTAAACTTCAGTTACTGTGCACTGTCCATCAGGCCTTCTGGATCTGACACTGACACCCACTGTTCCACCCCCTGCCACAGATCGATCAGTTCCTGATAGATCAGATCGATCAGATACTGTCTGGTTGGGATTAGGAACCAAAAGTCTCTGTTGGGTCAAGGAGTGTTGCGCAACAAGCGCAGATCCATCCTCACTATCACTACTGGCATCTGATTCGGTTTCTTCAATGGAAGTGTCTGGTGCTGGTACCCTGCCTGAAGATGGTGACTCATGATCTTCTTCTCCTTCCCCCCTATGACTCCTTTCAGCTATGCTGTCTCCACCGAGTTGTAAATGTGCAAAAGAGTCTTCCAGAGAAGTGCTTGCATCAGGGGATGGTGTTGCAGGGCTTGTTAACTGACCATCTACTGACGTCAGGGGCCTTACAGAAGAAGACACTAGAGGCTGAACAGAAGCTCCACTCTGTGCTGATACACTGTCCGCTCCATCAGCAGAGCTCTCTCTTGCTAGGTTTACGGTATTAGCATCACAGTCCAGCCTAAGTCCGGCTACTCCCTTCTTTGGTATATCTATTATATCCCGCTTAATCTTCCTGCGACGTCCATGTTCATTTCTCCTATATTGAACCATATTTTCAAGATCAGCAACATACAGAAACCCGGCAATTAACATTTCGGTGCTCTTTTTACCTTTGGAAAAAGCATCTTCCAGCTCTCTACTAGTGCGCTCATCATACTGCCACCACCCATTTCTTCCTTCATAATACCATGCATATTCACCATTTCCTCTACTTGCTGCCTTGAGTTCTTCTGGTGACAATAAGGTTGGCTTATCAAGGAAATCCTCGGGAATTTCTTGTCGACAGAGGGCACATCGCTTTCCAAGCCATGATGCTCCCTTCACACACAGATAGCAGAAAACATGCTTGCAAGGCAGACTGACTGGGTGAACACATGTTTGCAGACAAATGGCACATTCAGGGACAGTTAGAGAAGGTGCAGTATTAGAACAGGACTCATTTGCTTTCCTGTTCGTAGGAAGCATATTTATTGAGTGATCAATTTCACCACAGCCAGCCATCCTGAGAAAATGAGAGAAAATACATATAGTATTAAAATCTTGTTTTAACTCTTCCAATATCTTAATTCAACAATTCAGAAAACATTAAGTACCTGTTACATGCAAGCCACATCCTAGACAATGGGGATACAAAAATGAAAGTAGAGGAAAAAACTCTAACTTGTACAGAAAAATCTTTTTGATTTGTATTAATTTTTACTTGTGGGTGGCAATGAGGCACACAAATGTTAAGCCAAGAATAAAAACATACAACCAAAGTATAGATTTCAAATAAATACACCATTTCTATTTATTCACAGAACTTACAAGATAGAACTAAATGCAAAGATTTTAAAATGTATCAATACAACCCATCTAGACTTTTACAATCAGTCTGGAAAGCAGAGAAACAGAAAATCGCTAAAAGTAATTCACGTTACAATTGCAGAAAGTAACAAATTTTGTAGCCTTTTAGGATACTACTAGGTGCAGTTTTGCAAATATTGCCATGTATTAATGTACTTTTGGTACTTGACAAGGAGACCATATGAAATCAATACCAGAGTTTAAATTCTAGAAATTCCCTTTCTCTGCTGTATAATCTAAAAACACTGGTTAAACCAGTCATTTCATTCCCCCTCTGTGAAACACTCTCTTCTTATGGCCTTTTCTGTTGTTGCTGCCTCTTTCTAAACCATATATATGCTCTTCTTGCTATACTCTTTCAAGATAATCTTATCTATATTCATGGCTTCAACTGTTACCGACTCATAAGTTGACAATCACCAGCCCAGGTCTCTCCTTTCAGCCCTATACCTATACTTTTAATTGCCTATTTTAGATCTCTTCTTGGATGTCTTGAAGGCACAGAAACTGAATTTATGATCTGCTTCCTCCTTATTTACTCACTCCCTAAATGCCCCTCTGGAGACACCTCTATTCATCTGCTTTTCAAGCCAGAAATCCATCCTTGAAGTTGTCCTTCTCCTAACCCCTCCCCAACCACAACATAAGCAAGTTTTATATTTTATCTCCTAAATATCCCCTAAATCCATCTACTATCCACCTCTACCCTTCCCTAGTCACCAAGCAAACACTATTTATTAAATTACTGCATATGCCTTTTAATGGGTCCAGCCTTACCCCTTTTTAAAAGGTTGATTTTAGGTTAAAGACCAGGATCTATATGCCCTGCATGGTCTGGATGCCAGCTCCCACGCCAGCCTCATCTCACATCAAACTTCCCCTTGATCAGGCTTCCAGCCACAGTGGCTACTCCCTCCAATAATAGGTTTTCTCTATACGGAATATTTCTTCATTTCTCGCCTCTCATGCCCCCCCATGGACAAACTACTACCCATCTTATATCTCTCTTGAGAAAGCCTCCATGAATTCATGAAACTTAGGTGGGAAACCACCCCACCAAAAAAAAAAAAAAAAGCTCAACAAATGTTACAATCATATAAGACCATGGGAGAAAATGACATGAATACCGAAGTTGCCCTGAAGAGGAAGGAGAGAGGAAAAAAAAAACAAAGATTTGTCAAACTATCTACAAACAATAAATGCTGGAAAGGGTATGGAGAAAAGGGAACCCTCCTACACTGTTGGTGGGAATGTAAACTGGTGCAGCCACTATGGAAAACAGTATGGAGGTTCCTTAAAAAACTAAAAATACAACTACCACACGACCCAGCAATCCCACTACTGGGCATATACCCTGAGAAAACCGTAATTCAAAAAGATACATGCACCCTGATGTTCACTGCAGCACTATTTACAACAGCCAGGACATGGAAGCAACCTAAGTGTCCATCAACAGAGGAATGTATAAAGAAGATATGGTACATATATACAATGGAATATTAGCCATAAAAAAAGAACAAAATAATGCCATTTGTGGTAAAATGGATGGACCTAGAGTTGTCATACTGAGTGAAGTCAGACAGAAAGACAAATATCATATGATATCACTTACAGGTGGAATCCAAAAAAAAAGGGGTACAAATGAACTTATTTACAAAACAGAAGTAGAGTCACAGATGTAGAAAACAAACTTATGTTTACCAGGGGATAAGGTACCATAAGTTTGAGGGATAAATTGGGAGATTGGGACTGACATATACACACTACTATATATAAAATAGGTAACTAATAGGAATCTGCTGTAGAGCACAGGGAACTCCACTCAATGCTCTGTACGGGCCTATATGAGAAAAAAATCTAAAAAAAAAAAATCGTGGATATATGTGTATGTATAACTGATTCACTTTGTTATGCACCTGAAACTAACACAACACTGTAAATCAACTATACTCCAATAAAAAATTTTTAAAAATTAAAAAATAAAAAAGATTTGTCAAACTGGATGTATAAAGCTTAAACACTGGTATAAAATTTGGAACTTCCACCTTACTGATTCAGATAAACATTTATTAAACTACTACTATGGTCCGTATACAATTCTGAGTATTGATGGATCTAAAGATGAATAAGACACATACCTACTCTGTTAAATAGAAACGTACATGCAAACAAGCAGATATTCACAATGTGACCTGATTCCTGCAATAACTGAAATGTGTTAGGATACTTATTAAAAGTAACAATGATAAGAGAGATGAGAGGATAGACATAGGTTAGAAAATTTGGGGTGCAGGAGGCTGGGGAGTGGAGGAGATTCAAGGCAGAGACATGTGCAAAGCACTGAGTCATAAGCAATGGAGCAGCAGGAAATTAAGCTGAAAAGGTAACCAGATGCCCAACCTGAAAACCTTATTGTGCCCTGCTAAAGAAACATCTGATTTGGTTTAATCCCATAGTAATAGGAAACCACAGATATTTTAAAGGGGGAGAAAATGATAAGAGGGTGTATATGAGTGATAAGTGAAAGACTGAGAAATGGAGGTGAAGACCTTACAGAGACTAGCAACCCTTAATTAACTGCTGCTTAAAGTGAGTGGCAATCTCTCTCTCCACTTTAATCTCTGCTTAAAGTGAGTGGTTCTACCATTTTAAATACGGAATATTTAGAATTTAATCACCATAAGGATATTTGCTTTTTTCCCAAGATCAAGTTCTCAAAAATGGGTTCAATGGTTACAAAAGGTATAGTCAGTAAAAATGTTTACACTTATCTCTTAGGCTTTCATCACAGTACATCTAATCAAACAAAAATACATTCTCTTACTGCTTTTTCTGTGTCCGTGGTTCCTCAACAGGCAAGGTTCAAAATGATAGTAAGTTTTTGAAAAGACTGCACTTATCTAGAAAAGGAAGCAACACACAGTCTCAAGGGAAAGAACTGATCTCCATGAAATGCTTAATTTCCAATCTTTTTTTCAACCTTTAATTTCACTTCCAATCAACTCCTTTACCAGAAATTCTAAGTTACAGAACCTAGTAAAATACAACTTTTTCCTAACCTATGGTAAATTCTAAGTCAACCAAATATGACCTCTTAATATGTGTCATTAGGCACTACAGGAGCTTCAGAGTATTCTGAGATACACTTATGCCTTCAAAGATTTTGTAATTTAACAATCTGAGTTATAAGTGAAAGCACATGCTTCTCAACCGGTCAATTAATATCCCCCACCTATTTCCCCTAAAATGAACTGGCTGTACACAGAATATTTTGTTAGGCTCTCAAAAACTCATATGTATTGCTTGAATACAAAATCTAACTACTTTCCAAAATGGCAAGAGACAGAATACCACATATTTCATTTGTCATTTAGCAAACGATTCAGAATACTTTTGTCTGCCCCAGGTAGTCTTACACTGTGGTAACAGTTTATGTACACTACTTTCAATTTGGCCAAATACTACACTCAGTGCCCAATGTACCTTTAAGAGATTTAAAAGAAAAAATATCTCACACACCATGCTTCTGGGACTTCAGTTTTCTCATCAGTAAAACAGGAAAAATTCATGTTTTGACTCAAAATTCCCTTTTCTAAGATATCTAATACATGCTCATCACACAGTACCTAATAAATACTTGCTAACTGAATTTAGCTTCTCACTTTTCTGTTTGTTGGCAAAAGCTATATATAGGCCGTGCTCAGGAAAAGAACTCTGAAAACAGTTGTAAGGCACTGGCTACCTAGTTTTAATTCATCAGGTCCTATTGCTACATTTAAATCTCAGGATAACTTTAAACATTTTCATAACAAAAAGAACTAAAATCAGCTGTAGAAAGGGTGAACAATTAGTACATATATTCTTTCATCCCTTTCAATTTAAGTTAAAGAAATCAGTTGTCAATGCAATTCTTGAAAATCTTTTTTTAAATCTCCATATTTATTTGAAGCCCAAGTAAGAAAAAGAAAATAAGGACGCCCTTCATCCACAAGTAATTTAACTGAGTAAGACAGATGTTTGATTCTATTCGGAAGACAAAATGTTGAAATGGGCTAATGCTCATCAGTACTTTGAAACAACAATAGCAACATCTCATATACAGTAAGTCCATATCCTAAACTATCTAGGTACCCTCTGGGCAAAGGACAGGCCAATAAATTTAAAATTTTAAAAAGAAAATGTCTATATGTAAATGTAGATAAATGTAAATAAATGTAAAATGTAAATAAAATATCCAACAGTGTAACCTGGATGAATGCCATACTTTTAAAAGATACATAATCCCAAACCCTGTTGTATTTAAGTAAAATTAACCCAAAAGTCGATCTTCCATTAGATGCGGTTATCTACAAAAAGGAAGTTTTCAACCTAAAAACATTACTCTCCATCCTGTTTAACATGATCAATATTTTATATGACTCTTACTCTTGCATGCACAAATAAACGTAAACATATAATTAACAAACTAAAAAAAGCAATTACAGCCATCCCAGGGGAAGACATGAACTGTGAAAGCAACATGCTTATTTAGAAAGGCAAAACAATTCTTTTGGGGCAGGTATTTTGGTTCCCTCATTAGAATGAAGTAGAATTGGATAAACTTCATCAGAAAACAGACAGACACAAGACAGTTAAAGTTTCATTCACCTAAAGCACTTTAAACTATCAATTTGCCATAGCAAACATCAAATTCTGATTCTGTTTAGCCCACCAAGTACACTCCTAGTCTATCACCAACTAAGAAACGGAGAGAACTTATACTTTTTACATAGCTCTGGATGAGGCACACACAGTGGACAAGATACCATTAAGATATTTAACAAGATAAAGACAAAGCAACCCACTAGCCTGCCTATCTATAGACACACTTCAAGGTAATTTTCATTACCATTTTAATCTACTCTACAAAACAGATTTTTTTTCTTTGCATAGTTTCAATGATCTTCAAATAGGCTGGAGACTGAGTATGTTCAGAGGATCATACTGGTGTGTAAGAAATGCTTTTTTCCTTTCCTTTTTGTAGAGCAAGGATTTGATAAAGAGAATGCTAATCAAAGAGTAGTATTCCCTAACTAGTAAATGTCTCAGGAAACTTCAGAGATCATTTTGAAAAAGGGAATTTATTTCCTGGTTACTAAATTAAGAATAATATGTAGAAATTTGGAATGACGTTAGTCCAACTCTGCTGAAGAACATAGTAAATGTTTCTTTCACTCATTTTCCAAGACTTTCTTACTAACTGAACTCTTAGTGTGATATGACTTTTAAGCATAAATCCCATTCTTCGTCTAAACTATGTAAAATATTTCCGGAAGACAAATAAACATCTATTAATGCTAGTAAGGCTTCTCTCTTCAACAAGACCAAATATAGAGGGATATGGGCAGATTCAGTGGAAATCTCCAAGTATTCAGATTTTGTTTAATCTTCTTAAAAACATTTCATTAGTCAAAAGAAAGGTAAAATTACTATAAATGAAAAAGACCTTTAGCTTACATAGTATTGAAGAAATCTCTGCCAGCAATTAAAAACTACAAAATATTAAAAGTCAGGTTTTTAATTCTGGGCTCAGAATCCAATTAAAAACATAAAAAAGGGAATAAAGAATAAGGTACTGCAACATCTTTTGCGCAGACCTACCAAAAAAGAATGTCATCTTCCTTCCCAAAACTTTGACTATTTTTTAAAACAAAAAAAATTCCTCAAGGGCTTCCCTGGTGGCGCAGTGGTTGAGAGTCCGCCTGCCGATGCAGGGGACACGGGTTCGTGCCCCGGTCCAGGAAGATCCCACATGCTGCGGAGCGGCTGGGCCCGTGAGCCATGGCCGCTGAGCCTGCGCATACGGAACCTGTGCTCCGCAACAGGAGAGGCCACAACAGTGAGAGGCCTGCGTACCGCAAAAAAAAAAAAAAAAAAAAAAATTCCTCAAATCTTTAGTTCTGCTGGAATATAAAGAGTTTGAGGTTTAATACAAGTTAAAAATATAACATTAAAATTTTAACAATGACCATTCCTAAGTCCTTAAGACAAAATTCTTAACTTTTCCTATTGTACAGGGTGTTGTAATTGGTGGGTGTTTAATTTCTGTTGGATGTCTGTTGATGCATATCTCATTACATTAAAATATAACAACTAACATTTACTGATTGCATGATATGTGGCAGATACTTTGCGAAGCACTTTATATCTAATCCTCTTATCACCCTACGAAATGGGTCCACTATTTTCCTTATTTTACAGATGAGGAAACTGAGGTACAGAAAGTTCAGGTGAAGAAATACCCAAAGTTCATTAAGTGATGGAGCCAGCCTCAAATCTAGGTTTCATAATCCAGGTGATCTGACTTCATAGTCTTTACCCTTAACTGTTACAGAATGCCTCTAAAATAATCATGACTATCCAAATATAAGAACCACCATCAATAATTTTAGGAAAGACTTCAGGAAGTTACTAAGAAATTTCACAGACTGATAAAGGAATGACATTTTTATCACCTGCTGCAAGAGCTGTCACGTATTTCTCCTTACTCCTTTTCAGTTTTGAACAGAGAAAGTGTCTGAGCATCTACCATGCTCATGGCGCTAGCAGAGAAATGGATAATCAAACTGCCATCAAAGTTAAGTTGAAGAACACTACATTACCTAATGGTTTCTGATAAGTGTAACAGATACCATTTCTTCCTTTGTACTCCCCAGTAACTAGCAGGGAGGGGAAAGATACATTTTGAATGGACGAAATGTACTATGCAGGAAGTATTGCAAAGACCTTGTACATTACGCTATCTTAGTAAGTTTAAACACTTATTTTAAATACACATGGTTCTTAAACATTTTTAGGTCACAGTCTTATTAAGGAAATCTTACATATAACATCAAGGAGTTCAAGGATCTCTATGAAGCTGGTCCATATATGAACCCTTAAGGAGGCAACAGGAATTCATTGAAAGGTTTTATGTTAGGAAGTTACAGTTTAGTAGTTTATCAAGACCATTTGGACAGGAGTTTGGAGGAAGACTTGGTGTCATGGGGCTAAAAGGAAACTAAAATTTGAGTAATCCAGGTATAAGATAATTGGGGGGGGGGGACAGATGTAAGGTTCCAACAATAGAATATAAGAAATACTAAGGAAACAGAAATGAAAGCATTTAGTTACTGATGGATGATGGCATCATTCATCAAGATTCGGAACTTGAGGCGAGTTCTGACATAATGACTTTGAGATATTTATAAAGTCTTCAGATGAAGACAGGTAGATGACAGTTGAGTTTACTAGATAGGTGCTCTGAAGAAATCTAAGCAGAAAGAAGTCTCATGAGCCACCAACACATACATGGTTCTTGGGACATGAAAATGTACAAATGCCCAAATTAAACCTGTTAGAGAGTGCACACAAAAGGGCCAGCGATAGAATCTTGGATTACTCCAACATTTATAAGTGAGGCAAAGGATGGGAGGAATGGTCAGAGAGGAATGGGGAATAAAGTAAGACTGCCACCTCGAAAGCCACAAGGGGAGACATTTGCAAAAAAGAAGGGTCAAGCAAGGAGAGAACTTATAAAAGTTACTCTTCAACTTATGAAAATTTCCATATTTGTAGTGAAATATATGGTGCAAAAATTGTGAGCACCATACACTGATTAGCTATTTTGATTCCCAGAATCCATCAAGCCTGCTATCAATTACTTTTTACTCAGCTAAGACATCTTTCTTTCCCTATTCCCACAAAGACTATTACAAAACTCCTCCAACCTCTTAGTAAAGAGATATTCTGGACTCCCTTATTAAGAAATTAGGTATGAATGACTCCTCAAAATTTATTTTTATCTTCACTCTACCTTATCATCATTCCTCTTGGCTCAGGATGGGGCACTGCTAGTTTTCAAAGCTAAACCATCCCAATTCCTCCAAGATTTCGATTAATATTCTCCATCCCTAAATTTCAAAATCAACTAATATGCTAAGTCTAATGACCTCTTTCAGTCTGATCTATTCGATCCCATTGAACTAAATGATATTATTAACCATCGACTCTTTTTCTAAAAATTTATATTATTCATTTCCATGATGGTACTCTCTCCTAATTCTCCGTTCTGTTATCATTTTTTTTCTACCTTCTTTAGCTTCCCTTAAATACCAGTATTCCTCACAGGGGCTCTGTGGGTGACCAAATTTTCATACTACATTCCATGCCTAGACAATCTACTGAATATTCCAAACTTATATATATGTATTAGTTTGGAATACTCAGTAGATATATAGTATATATATATAAACCCCCATGAGTCCCCAAATCTAATATCCAGAACTGTTCTAGATACCTAAAATCTGTATTTCCAATTCTGTATTCAAAAAGTCTACCTCAGTATCTCCAGTCACCTGAAACCAAACATTAATAAAACCAAAATTATCTGCTCCCCTAAACCTACACCCTCCTCCTTTGGTCTCTATCTTGGATAAAACTTGGGAGTCATCCTCAGTGCTCCCCTATTCCTTGGCCACTTTGCTTTTCTGCAACAGAAACTTCTTTAGAATGTGTTCCCTTTAAAGCTGTGACCTTAATTCTGGCCTCTTGGACACACTCTTGTACAAAATACTGACCTCCCAAGTGGCCTTCCTGACCTCAGTCCTTTCTTCTTCATCTTTCCTCAGTTCAATTATGTCTAATTAGTCTCCCCCCCACTCAATCTTCAATAGTTTTCTATTGCCTACATAATCCCACAGAAATTCCTAAACACTGGCTTTCAATTATACTGACATAGCCTTCAGAGTATAACAGACTTAGTTAAAATCTATCATTTATTCTTACTGTTGACCTAGAACAGTGTTTCCCAAACTTCTCTAAAGATAAGAATTAGCTGGTGTGCTCTCTCCTGGAAATCTGGACACATCTGGGTTAGAGTCTAAAACTCAGTTTTCAACAAGTGCCCTAGTAGATTATTCTCAGAGATATTTGGTAAACACTGACCCAGGGAAAATGACTTCATCTCTGTTTCTTCATCAGTAAATAAGGCTACTACCATCTTGTGACTGAATTCAGTAATCCAAGTAAAATACCCAGTAAGCACCTGGCAATAAGTAGGCACTAAATAAACACTCATTCCCTGTGAAGTCTCTATTTCCCACTCCACCTTCACACATAGGACTGCTCCCCGACTCCCCTAAGATACCCTGATATTTAGGCAGCTGTGCCCTTCCCCATTCCCTTGGCTTAAAAAATAATTCCTAGTTTTCTCAGATTGTTAAAATTCTATTCATTCTTTAAGACCAAACCAAAAGTTCCCTGTTCACTCTGAACCCTTCAGATGGAATAAATCCTCTCAGTTCTGAAAGCATTTTATTGTTGCCTCAATACAGTATTTCTTCCACTATATAATTATTAATTACATATGTGTCTTACTGACTACACCACAGTCTAGTTCCTTGATGGCCATGATAGTCTGATGGCCAGACTATCTGACCTACAGGATTAAAAAATATACATATGTATATAGATAGACAATACATGAACAGGGTTAAATAAAAAATATATTTGTCCCAATTTTTAAAAAAATGCTTACTGGTTTCAACTGTCTTTTATCAAATTCTCAACATTGACTAAGAATGATATGGTCATACTTTTAATAGGAATATATAATCAAAGCACCATATTGGAAAAGTAGGTAACAATAGTTATATGTCAAACTGGGAGAACATATGAAATAGTATCTACAAGGGTCACTCTCTGGTCAAGTATATTAAACACTGTTATAAAGTAAAGTGTTCACTGCATTTTTCATGAATGACTCAAGTTGGATATTTTTCATATCAACTTGGAAGACGGAAATATGATGTTCATTGTGTGAAAAAGTTTCATCAATAACAGAATGAAGTTCAATATGGGCAAGATCAAGGTAGCAGTAACATTTTAAAGCATACTTCACAAAGAGAAACTGATAGGAAAACAGAACTGGTAAAACTGGGGACTACAGTGACTCCAATAGGAATTAAAATGCATGTACTAACTTGTTAAAAGAACCAATTAATTAAAAAAAACTATTTATTTTACTGAAACATGTTTTTAATAACTAGTATTTTATAACCCATAAGTCTTTCTTATTTATAAAGCCTGATATTATCTCCTTAGCTTGGTTATTTAAGTAAATTACTATGTAAAGAAAAAGTAGAACCTAGAAGACCTGGAGATCTTTCCAGTTTTTTTTTAGCCTTCTATGAGCAAATTTCTCTGTCTTCAGTTCCACTTTTTAATAGAGATTTTTTCCCTATGAAGAGATTTTTTTTTGGAAATCTACATTAATAATAATTTAATGTGAATAAAATTGTCAACTCAAAGATCTAAACGTTATATAAAATGCTCATTTTGTATAATTAAAACTAACTATGACAGATACTTGATTTATTACATTTTATACCAGTCCACTTAATTTACTGCAGCTTTGGAACAAACATGATGCCATACTTACATTTCTACTACAGATCCCACAGATGACTGTCACAAAAATAAAACATCTTCTTCACGAGCAATCAGCCAGTTTGCAGTATTTTCTCCTCCATTGCTGGATCATCCTGTGCTGCAAAAGAAAAATTTCAACATCAACTTCTCTACAGACAACATTAAGATCAACAACATTAAAAATTAATTTCAGTCAATTATGTATGATTCTTCATTTAACAAAATTCACTGGCAAATTTTATCTCAAAAGTGGAAAAATTTCAAGACAAGGATGCCTGCTTTCTCCACTGCTATTCAACACTTTACTGGAAGTTCTAGCCAGAGCAATTAGACCAGAAAAAGATATGAAAAGCATACAAATTGGTAAGGAAGAAGTAAAACCATTAACTATTTGCAGAGACAGTAAAATTTTCTCTATTCTCTATATAGAAAATTCTGGAGAATCCCCAAGAAAGCTACTAAAGCTAATAAACAAATTCAGCAAAATTGCAGTTTATTATAAGTTCAATGCACGAAAAAGTCAGTTCTGTATCTAGCAGTCAACAATTCAAACAGGAAATCAAGAAAGCAATTCCATTTATAATAGCATCTAAAAGAATGAAATACCTAGAAATCAACTTAACCGAGGAGGTGAAAGACTTGTACATTGAAAACTACAAAGCACTGCTGAAAGAAATTAAAGAAGAGTTAAATAATGGAAAGACAACTGGTGTTCATGGATTGGAAGACTATGAAGATGACAAAACTATCCAAAGTGATCTACAGATTAAACATAATTCTTATCAAAATTCCAAGAGCCTTTTTTTCAGAAATGAAGAAACAAATCCTCAAATTCATATGGAATTGTGAGGGGCCCCAAATAGCCAAAAATAATCTTGAAAAAGAACAAAGTTGGTGAGTTCAAGCTTCTTGATTCCAAAACTTACTACAAAGCTATAGTAATCAAGACAGGGTGGTACTGGCATAAGGACAGACAAAGATACCAACAGAAGAGAGTCCAGAAATAAACTCATCTATGGCCATCTGATATATTTCACCACAAGAAAAAAAATTTAAGTGAAACAAGTTCTTTATAGACAAAGTAGCCCACATGGAATGTATTCCATAGCCACTGCCTTCCTACAAGAAGGTAATGTATGGGAAGGCAAGGTCATCATCACATTAACTAGGACCTCCTGGTATTTATATGTATGTCCAAGTTTAAGCCAACCTTCTCTCAAGATGCCTGTTGTCCAGGAAGTCCAGAGTCACCAACTAAAGCATCATCTCAGCCATTAATCCTCTTTCTTCCCATTTAGTATTTCCTCCTTCCACTTCATCATGCCCACTGTGGGAGGCTCATTTTACCACACAGAAATTAGGATCAAGCATACGTGATGACTAAAGAGATGACGGGCTTCACAGTGACCACAAGACAGGAGAGACAAATACTCTTTCAGTTCCATGTGCCGCACAGTGTGGGAATCCATCTCCCTAAAAAATTTGTAATTTTAGTATTTAAGACGATATATGGCCTTTAAATACAAGCCAGCGTATCTCACCAAATGTTTAACAGACCAAACAGTATGCAATCTGTTTCAAAACTGGAGAACTTTCAAAAGTAACTGACTAGAAAGGGTTTCTAAACAACATGACTTTTTGTTTTACTCTGACTTTAGAACTTAGTCTTTACATGATAAGGACTCCACTGTCCTGACTTTCCTCAACAGCGCTTTCACTTTACCCTCCATCATTCACTTCCCTCCTGTAGCCTACTCAAAATAGAAACTGTCCAGTTTCACACACAGGACAGCAGGAAACACTCTACTATTCTAACATCATTACTCTTAAAAACAAACCAAAAAACCCCACTTATTCTTTGAAGTCTCCAACCATTGGCTATAATCCCCTATAGCTGTTCTCTCTTAACCCTTAAGGTACTGATTTAATCTACTCACTACTGGTCATCCTATTCATCTTATCTCCTGACATCTCACTATGAACCTATTTAAATATCCTTGAGAATAAACCACTCAACACCTAACTCAGAGGTTCCTGAACTTGCCCCACAGAGGTGGCTTGTTAGAAATACACATTCTCAGGCTCTAACCTGAGATACTGTAGGCCAGTAGAGATGGGTTTCAGCCCAGGAATCTCACCTCAAGTGATGCTGATGCAGGTAGTCCATCGAATACAATTTGAGAAACACTGTCCTTGTTTTTCAATTCCTAAAATCCTAAATTCAATGAACTTCATCACCCCCCTCCCCCCAAAAAAATATGATGGCCACATTTGGAACTAGATGCCTCCTAAAACTACTGCCTCTATAAAATCTTAATCTCACTCTCAGATCACAAGCTCCGGTCCTTTCAGCTCACTTATTCATTCCCACACCCACTCTTTAATTTCAAGGGGCCCTCCAGTCTCTTGACCACCTCCTTTCCTTTCTCCAATACCTGATCTCATTTCCTTTCCTGCCCAATCTGGAGCCCAACCATTTTAACTTCTTAAGAGAATGCTTGGTTCTCTCATATCTCTGTCTCTCATCTACACATACTCTACACACCCCCATCTCTGCATATATCTAACAATGTGACATCTTAGCTTCCATGCCTTAACCAATGAGTGCTGACAGAGAAAAACAAAATTCTTTTCCTCATTCCCCTCCTAACACATCACACCAAATTCTGTCAACTTTCATCCCTAACACCTTTGGAATCTATCCTCCATTCTCTTGCCATTGCTAATCCCCTAGTTTAGAATTTTATCCTCTCTCTCCTGGACTACTGTTCAGCCTGATTATCTTGCTTCAGTATCACCCCTTAAATTTATTCACCAAGTCTCTGAGTGTGATAGACTTAAAAAGAAAAATGAAGCCTTCTATACACGAAGCCCTATATGGGCTCTCCAGCCTATACAACAAAGGTAAAGCTCCTTAGAACAATATTCAAAAGTCTTAAAGACCTGAAACCTAAATAACTCTCTAGTCTTATCTCTCTCTCACAAATTAATACTCTACTTACACCTAATTACTCAGTTCTCCAAACTTCCCTTTGTAGTTCTGTATTTCCTCCTGCCTGGTATAGTCTCCCTCTTTTAAGGCTAAAAAGAATGCTACTACCTTTCTCTGACTACCTCCAAAAAACTGTTCCCTCCCCTCTATTTTGTAATTCTTCTATTACTGAATTTATCATATGCACTGCAATCATCTGTTCGCTTCTGACTCTTCTAGTAAACCATGAGCCCCCTGAAGACAAGGACAATTTATATCTCTAAGCGGCCAGTAAACTGCCAATCAGTTGTTGACAACTTGAACTGGTATTTCTTGGATGAATGAAAAACTAAATTTATTTACTAACATAACACAACATTTGCATTCTAATTGTGAATAGGCACCCAACCACAAAAGACATAAAGATATCTAAGCTCTAATCCTTTCTTTAAACAACTTAAAATCTAACAGAGGGAGTTACTACATTTACAAATATAAAATTCATGCCATCTTTATATCTTTTGACAAGTACATCATTTATCCAGCTTTATTTGCTGGCAATGAATTCTACAGAATGCAGATAAAAATCTAGGAATAAAACCAATTTTAGTAAATCTTGCAAGCTATGGGGACTTTTCCAATTCCTGTATCCCACGGCTAAATTTCAAAGCTGACTCTAAATGGATAATGGTTGAGGGGAGGAAAATGAACTAAAACCTATGTAGTCATCTAGATCCTAGCTATGACAACTGTGGTCCCCAACTAGCAACATCAGCATTACCTGGGAGTTCCTTACAAACAAAATATCTGAAGCCCCACTCCCTACCAAGAGAATCAGATCTCAGGTATTTCATATGCATATTAAAGTTCAGGAAGCACTAGTAGCCCCATTATATCATTGAATTCTCAAAATGACTCTGTGAGAAATTTTATAAATGAGGAAACCCAAGCCCACAAGGATTTAACCCCAAATCACGAAACTATCAATACTGGGAGATGAGATTCAAGCTCAAGTATATCTTAAAAAAAATATTTTCCTCAATGTGCTGTATCTCAAAGAAAAGGTCTAGAATAGCATTGTCTAATAGAAAGATGATGCAAGCCACATATGTAATTTCACATTTTCTATTAGCCACATTAACAATAATAATAAGAAAACAGGTAGATTTAATTTAAAGAATATATTTTATTTAACCTAATATATTCTAAACATTACCATTTCCACTGGTATTTAATATAAATTAATTATTAATGTGATATTTTACACTCATGTGTGTGTGTGTACACTCTTTGAAATCTAGTGTGTATTTTACTTATAGCACAACTCAATTCAGACTAGCCACACAGTTTGCTCAATAGCTCCATGTGGCTAGTGGCTACTGGCAATGCAGGTTTAGAATGTCTTGCATACCAACAGGTTTTTTCCAACACAAAACTGGCAATTTACTACAAGAATTGTTGAATAAAGAAAATGAACTCCATGTTACTTTACTCACACCTTTGCTGGCACAGATGAAAAAGAAAATTGCATATTTTGCTGTGATCAAAACTGACTGGTTTAGCTAGTCTCAATTCTACCAAATAGATCCATCAACTCTAGCCTCTGAGAATTACAATGCCAATTGGGCACAACATAGGGTATGGCATGTATCAGTAATATTCAGAACAGTCATGTAAAGTAGCCCTCAGAAAACTTCTACATTTGAAACCGAATATTTTTTCTTTAATGGAAGGAGGGGGAGGCTTTTACTTTCAACTAAAGATAAAAGAATAGTATAATTCTAACTACAGGCCAGAATTAATTTGGTAAACATACATAATTCCTTCTGCAATGAATGATTTGTAAATTATGACCAAAGTCAACACAATTTATGAATTATTACAGTAAAATTTGCCACAATATTTTGACATGCAAATACCAATTAGCTAATGGGTTAAGGTTCCTTCTTAAGGTGCAAACTTATACAGAAATGAACCATTAGGAGGGTAACATAGAAAGAGAAAACATATGGAACTAAATGAGATATTTCTGCCCCTTAACAATTCTAAAGAAAAAAAGTGGCAGACTGAATTTAAAAATATATAAAAGAGATTAGAGAGTATCAGTTAATTTAAATCATCTACCCATTCAACCAATTAAGTATAACAAAATGAATATTGTATTATTTATAATTTGTGACCACTCAACAAATTCATGCTCCTATTATTTGCACCTACTGTTATTTTCTCTGAAAACAGGCTTAATCACAAGTCTACTTTTCAAGTCAGTCATGGAGTCAAAAAAAAGGTTTTTTTTAGATTATAGATTCAAATAAATGATTATCTTTTTTTAAAGAACTCATCAAAGAAAAAGATAAGCATGTAACAGTTAAAATATCAAATTACAAAGATCTGAAGATTTCCTGTATTTTTCCAATTATACTAACAGCTAATGTTTAATAAAATAGTTCTTACTCTTTATTCAAAATACACAAAACAGGAAATGTTCTATATAAAAGGTATCAGTGACAGAAAAGAAAAATACTACAAATCTTACAACTTTTGGTATACAAAGTCAAAAAAGAAAAAAGAACAAAAAGCAAGGACCAGTAAAAGAAGGAACAGAGAGAGAGAGATCGGGTGTAATTCAGCAGATACATCTTAATATTTCTTAAGAAAGAGTCCCAAATTGAGAGATGTAACTAAATGCCCTAATGTTTCCATTTTTAGCTTTCCTTCTCATCTCCTGCTAAAACTCAGCTTACTGAAAGCACACGTCATACTGGGAGACAAAAGTCTTCGGTCAAAACTCATTTCAACTAAATGGGGTCCAATATTTTACAGTACTCTATGTTAAAGAATTATTTCCACCACTGCGTTTAACACTTCCCATAAAAAACATTACTGTATGACAACCTCCGGCCTTCACAATCTTCATACCCAAGAATTAAATCTTTATATTTTCCACCCAAAAAGGTGGGCTTTGCATTTTATTTTAACAAAACATTAAATGTGAATGTGAACAAGTACTGTCTTTTAATCACATAAACCAGAAGTTGCATAGCCTGCAACCATTTTGTAAATAAGAAAAGCTCTGCTGCTAATTATCTGTGTGACCTTGGTCAAGTCACAACTCCCATGTCTGTTATTTCACCCTACTCTACACTTCCATAATTCTAAATACTTTAATTAATACGATTTAACAACGGGTTTTGTTTTAACTAACTCAAAGGGTAATAAGCCATGAACACTCAACAGTCCATAAATAGCACAGGTGGTTGTAGCAGAATGTAAATAAGATGGATTCCATACCCACAAAGACTGTTTCTAATCCAGCTGGTCGCACAAAATCAGGTTCCTTGGGCACAATCAAAAACCAGGCAAGAGGATGGAAAAGGTTCACCTTCTGTTACTAACACTGGGGGAAAAAAAAGCATTCAAATACCCAACTGACAGTGTGTCAGGTGTTTTATGCTAGTAAATTGCTAATACATGGGATAATATTCTCTATGCAGATCAATATTGTGAAAAGAAAAAATTTAATACTATATTTTTCTTCTACTAAGTCAAGAAATCATTTTTAGATCCTTTCAAAAAAAAAAAATCTGCCCTATCCTTGCGACAACTCAAAAACAAAATACTTTACCAGTTGACACATGTCTCCTACAAAAAAAAAAAAAAAAAAAAAAAATTCTTTTTTTCTTCCTCTTGTCTCATGATCAGCTATTTGGAAAAACAGTTTTCCTGATGATTATAATTCTACCAAGTTTTTAACAACCGAGTAAATAACAAAATCCTACAAATGTTTGCCATTATTTTCATTTTGCCCACAATTTACACTGGCCCACTTGAAACATAAATTCTAAATCAAAGATTCGGCTTAACAAAATGCTCCAATTTAAGATGTACAAGCTAAAACAAACATGCAAAATCTATTTCTAAAGTGGTTTTTCACTTTTCCGGTTTGCTCTTTAAAATTGGATTACTTGACGTATTTTCATGATTTTTAGAGCACTCCCAGACATTCAACACGAACAGTATTTGCTGGTCACAAAAACAGCAAAGCCAACATCATAAATCCTGTTATTTGTGCAGGTCATTTTCCTCCTGGGTCTTATATGCCACGTCTTTTAAAGGTCTAAATATAGATTCACTTATTAAAAAAACAAAAACAGTTTTAAGTCTTCCAGTTTCCGTAAGTATATACTGCTTTTAACGCCAATGTCATACTTTCAAATTCTATTTTAAAAGTACACACATTGGAGGGGTACCTGAAATGTCAATCATCCAAAGACAACGCGTTTTTCTATCATTTCTTGGCTTTCTTCTCTCAATTCCACAGTTTTAATATTACTTAATAAACAAAATATTACTTAACAAACAAAATGTACGTACTTTAGAAACTTGAGAAATAAGTGCTCACTAAAATGGCACTTAGGAAAAAGAAAAACATATTAAAAGCGATATCAAGCGGAAAAGATCTAGTTGCCAGAAGTGTGTGTAAACTCAAAACAATTTTTCAGCCTTTCTCTAGATGCCCACGGAAAATAAAACAGCGGCAACAATATAAGACCCGTACTCTTTCAGTCGGGATGGGGGGTAGGGAGAGAATTCCGCACCCAGCAACCAGAAGAACAAAGCAACAGCCTCCGCTGTTAAGATGCACCGAGGTTTTTGGAGGCTCAACGGGTATTGAGAAATCTCTTAATGATTCTGATGCTTTAATAACAGCGCTGGGCTTAACGAGAGCAAGGCGAGGGACTGCTCGTCATATTAGGCAATACCCAGAAACTGAACCGGAGGAGGAGGGAAAGAGGGAAGAAAAAGAAGCCAAAGACACTCCGGAAAAAGACAAAATGCAGTAACTCTACGCCCTGACCCAAGGCCCGGGTAGAAGCCTCCGCACGGGAAATTGGGAGTAGGATACCCCTCAAACCATTGCCGCCCCTAAATCTTGAGGCCCAAAGTCCCCGTGTAGAGGCCTGACACCACCGATGAGGGGAAAGGAGAGGGACCTGGCTGCCACCAAAGGCAGCGACGAGGACCCCGGCGGAAGAGGCTGCGCAGTAATGGCCGCTGCTCCGCCTCTCGCACCCGGACCGTGACCAGCTCCAGGCTGTCGCCCAGGGCAGGGGCTGCGGCGGCCCCAGGCAACGCAGAGCCCGTCACCGTCTTCTTGCCTGTGACAGCAGCCAAGCTGGGAGCGATGGAAAGGGCTGAGCTGTCCCACCCCGGCTCGGCGCAACCGCCGCGGTCCCCCCGGCCCAAGGGCGTCCACCTACGTACCGGCCCCTGACCCCGCCGCCGCCGCCCCTCTCAGGCCTGGAGCGCAGGGCCGACCCAGAGTGTGTCGCCGTTGGAGGTGACACCGCGGGCCATCACTTCTCTCCCCAAGTTAGGATCCCGGAGCGGCTAACTTTCACCCTGCCTCTCAAGTGGGCTTCGCCCTTACTCGCACCTCTGTGGCCACAGCCGCGGTCGCCTCGCAGTCTTTTCTCTTCGGCCTCGGGGCCCGCAGCGGCCGCGGACGCGCGCGCGGCCGTCACGTGACCGCCGGTAGCGTCGCGGGGGGCGGGGCCGCGCGATGCGGAAGCAGCGCCGCGCACCCGTGAGCTCGCTCAAGCCCAGCTCCGCCCTAGTTCCCCACGCCCCGTTCCTGACGCACGCCGCAGGTTGCCTGCCTTCTCCTATCTTTGGGGAGCTGCAGTTTCTCCGCTTCTAACTGCTTTATATTTTGCTTTACTTGTAGTTAGGTGCCGAAGAATTCTGAAAGAATGCAAGTCCACCAGAGAGAGATTTGGGGCCGAGGAAGTAAGACACGTGTAGAACCAGCAGGTGGTGCTGCTCAGAAACCCAGCTTCGAGATCCAGGAGAAGCCCTTTGGGCGCCTTAGCTGGATTTGGGGGTGAAGAGTCCTTGGCAAAACTACTTGTTCTCTTTCAAAAAAAAGGAAGTTCCAATTTATTCATCTTTTGAACCACTGAGCAATTTAATAGGAAAAAAAATCTTACTTTCCTTTGGGCTCATTTTTCTTAGACCAGGGCGCAGGAAGCTGGAGGAAGAGATTAATCAGCATAAGAATCTAAAACTAAAGAAATGGCTTTATTTTATTGCACGTGTTTGGTTTCAAACATCAGATTCCTGGCAGTACCCTCCATTTCAATTTAGCATATACATCATCTTTTTTTGGAACTGATTGTATTTTCTTAATTATTTGTAGTAAAATGAAAAAGGTGGAAGAGCATGCTTTTTTATTTTTAAAAGAATATATGTTTCAACATTCCTTGCCAGCATCTTCTTAATTTGCAATGCTGTTGCATTTTGAACTCTCATTAACTGTTTATGGTTAATTTTCAAGGTTGGAAATTTTTCAGAGTTTATATATATGTGTATTTTCTTTTATTCTGTCTGTCTACCTATCTATCTGCTGATCTGTCTGTCTATCCATCTGCGTGCAAGAAAGTGCAACAGGAGTCTCACTAAAACGCCATTACAGGCTTCAAACTCTCAGCACAGCCATAGTCTTAGTCATTTCAGTGAATAGCTCTTGCTCACATCATCTTTCCTTGCTCACACCTATCTGTACTTTCTCTCTTTCTCTCATGTCCCATATCCACTTTGCAAATAACCTGCTGGCTCTTCGTTCAAAACACGTTTTGAATTGGACTACTGACCGCCTCTACTACAACCTACATTATCTCTTAGACCAGGGACTGGTTTTCTGGCTTCTGTCCTTGCTTTCCTTTTAGTCTGTTCACCCAGAGGCCACAGTAAACTTATTAAAAAGGAAGTCAGTCATACCACATCTTTGTTGGAAGTCTCCCCTAGCTTCCCAAAACAAAGTAAAAACCAAAGTCCTTAACAGTGGTGCTAAGACTCTCCCCTCATTACCTCCCTGACCTCACAAACTGCTTGTTTAGCTTTGAGTTCCAAGAAGATTCTACAAAGTCTCTGAACCTCGGTCTCTGCAGTTGCTCTTTCCTCTGCTTGGAAAACTCTTCACCATAGTGGCTTTCTCCCTCTGTCTGGGCTCAAATGCCATCTTTTCAGTCAGGCCTCTACTTGCCAAACTATTTTAAATCGTGACATTCCCCCATTCCCAATATTTCTTATTCCTCTCACCTTTTTCTCTCTAATACTTAGCACAATGTAAAGGATGACTTAGTTTACCTGTTTATCTCTACTGTGTGTCTCTGCACACTAGAACATAAGTCTCTCGGGGTCAAGAATTTGTGTTCTATTTTGTATTCCAACTGCCAGGAATAGTACCTAACACACTTAGAGAGGCTCTCTGGAAATATATGTTGAATGATTGAATGAATATGTGCACACACATTTATATACTAAATAATATATAAATGAATAAAAACTTATTTGTCAGCAGTTGTATATAGAGAGGAAAATTGAGTGTATGGAATGTTATGCACTCCACCTTCACCACACCTGAAAGATAGTATGAGTTTCTCTCTATGAGTAATACAGGAGGGCACCTCTCAACATGGACAGAATTATTTGAAAAGTAATTGGTTTCCAGTAATTGTCAAGATGCCCAAACTTTCAAATGGTAAGAAATAAATCAGAGCCCAACAGATTCAAGGTATCTCTGTAATAATGTTATTATCATTTTCATTCTATTTTGCTTCATTGAATCAAGAAGTTGCAAAAGACTGCTAGGAATTGCTCATTATTCATAACTGACTGTCTGTTTCCCACAAGCATATAAAATGTGTTCATGAATACCACACGTCTCAGGTACCCCCTCCTCCCTATACTATCCCCCCCAACATATAAAAATGTTTGGTGTTGTTAGTTTAATGGTCAAAATATTCTGTTTAGTTAACATCTGAAGACATCCATGAAAACATGCATGAGAAAATTGTATGTGTCACAGTGGAAAATGTTTTGAAAACAATTGATATAGCTAGTCTAGGGCAGTGGTTTTCAGAGTGTTTTCCAGTGTTCCCTGGGGGTCCTTGAGATCCTTTCAGAGGATCCTAGAGGTAAAAATTATTTGGATAATAATATATACAAAGACTCTAGCTGCCTTGTTTCTCCCGCACCCCCGTTCACTTTAGTACAGTGGAGTTTTCCAGAGGCCACATGATATGTGACGTAACAACAGGTTGAATGTAGAAGCAGATTCTAGAATTTGGCTGTATTAATTAGGCCAGGGATTAAATAAATTTGCAAAACATAAAATAATACTGCTCTTCTCACTAAGTTAACTTTGGTTTTAAAAATAGTTATTTATCAGGAAATATTTATGGGGTTATTAATGTTAACATTAATGGGGTTATTTTTAATGAATTAATTTTAATTGATGAATTAATTTTAATGAATTAATAAATATTTTAAACAGTTCTCAGTTTTAGTTTGGTAAATATTGATAAATTAACATATATAAACAATACTTCTTCTGAGCCTTCTATAGGTTTTAAGAGTATAAAGGGGTCCCAAGACCAAGAACTTTCAGAACACTAGTTCTAGTGTAATGTAAAATAGACTGGGACTATTTTGTGCACCAGCCCTGAGCTAGATTTCTTCCCACATGCCAGCAGTCATCTGATAACTGTGGACACAACTTTCTCATGTTTCTGGAAACAGAACAAACCAGATTCAGGAATGTACTAGTCATTATAGCTAGCATATGAATAGAAATAAAGCCAAGGGGAAGTTTTAGAAAGCAAACTTTTCCATTTCAGTTGAAGATTTTGCTCCAAGAGCTGATATATATCTTGCTCTCTGTCCTACCATTTGACATGTTCTTCAGTTATCAAAAATATGTACTTTTCTACTAGAATTCCTTTGTAAATAGTAGTAGACTAGACAGTTTTGCTGGTGCTCGTCCTTTACCTAATGTGATAACCAGTTCTCTCTCTTTGGCTCATTCTTAGTGCTTCTACAGCAGCCGTGGAAGTTACGACTGAGTTATGACAATTGTATGCCTGGGAAATAGCCCAACATTTTATAGTTTGTAAAGGCACGCACGCCTTTCCTAACCCTTTTTGTATCTGTACATGAATGTATGTATTGATTTTTAGATGACTTATATTGACAATATTAGCTGTTATATTATTTCCAAAGTCCATGCTTGTTTCATTGGACATGACCTCATTGAGCATTGTATTGAATAAATGCTCTATTTTATTTATTGGCAAAGTCATTTATTATTTTATTTTTATTTATTTTTTTCTTTTTTTTGCGGTATGCGGGCCTCTCACTGTTGTGGCCTCTCCCGTTGCGGAGCACAGGCTCCGGACGCGCAGGCTCAGCGGCCATGGCTCACGGGCCCAGCCGCTCCGCGGCATGTGGGATCTTCCCGGACCGGGGCACGAACCCGTGTCCCCTGCATAGGCAGGCGGACTCTCAACCACTGTGCCACCAGGGAATCCCCTGCCTCCCATTTTATGCCAGCTTGCCTCATGCATTTAGACGAGTGGCTCCAGTCCTGTAGCCATTTGAGATGAAATACTCTGGATGGATCAAGAGTTAGATATAAAAGATAAAACCATGAAATAAATTAAAAGAAAACACAGGTGGATATTTAACTGGTTCTTGTGAGTTGGCCTAACTCGGGTTATTTTTGTTAAAGAATGGTAGCCTCCAAGGGTTAGAGGTAAGTGAAGGTTAACTATTTCGTCACAACCTCTCTATCACATTATAGAGAAAGCAAGTCTCAGACCAAATTCTTCCCCACAAGCAGCCATTTAGCCAATTTTTATTAGAAAGTAGGCAAAACATCTCAGGGATCAAGTTTTGGTGTCATCCCTAAGCAAACAGGATATAGGGCTCCCTAAATTCTTACATACTATTTAAGAAAGGGTAGGAAGTGTCTCTGAAATTTTTTATCCAACATACATATCTCAAATGCCATTAGCTTCACCAATAAGAACTCATCTCCCCAACAAAAATCCTTTTCTACCATTTGTATATCGATTAGCAAAAGTTCTGGTGGTGATTAGAGACAAGCTAGCTGAAGCATTGGGGTTCTTTGGGGTGTGGCCTTTCTGACTGAGTGCTAGCTGATCACCCTTTGGATGGGAAATTCTAATTAGGGCAAATAGCTACACATAACAAGTAGCTTAAGCTAAGTAGCACATACATTGTAGCACACTGTCTATGCTCAAGTTCTTTAAAGTGAACTATAGATACCACAACACTGGCATTTTGCAGAAAAGCACTTTCCAAGCATAAAAGAAATGGAAGAAATTACAGTGGAAAAGGAAGGCATCTGATACCATAAAAATGACAAGTTTCTGTACATCAAAAATACCATAAATTAAGAGGGGAATGAAAACTGTTGGAAATATTAGAGCAGTTATTTCCTAAGTGAAATATGTATTGTGCTTATTATACATACATAAATGTACACATTTATATGTATTACATATATGTGTGTGTGTTTCTAGCTTCCTCTTTGTCTTTTTATATGAATCTCATTATGCAAGATATGGTTACATGGATTTTCATTAAATGCTTGCTTTGGACTAAGCTGTTTCTTTCACTCCAGCATTCTCATCTGGCTTCTATGCTATGTTGCCGCTGCTGATTCTCTTGAGTGTTACTCTGCTGGCCACAGACCCTCTATTGGTCACTATTGAGGAAACCCCATCCTGATCTTAAGCAAAGAAGAAACTCCTGCAGTCCAAATAACTGGGTTTTTTTGTTTTGTTGTTGGGGAGGGCACTTTTATTTTTGGGGGGGTGTTGTTTTGTTTTTTGGTTTTTTACCATGCACCAATTATGCACCACTCACTCAGAGGTACCATCCATGAAACGGAAGGACTCCACAACCACTGTCACGGATACAGGAAGCTCCAGAAAGTAGCTTATCTTTCTTCATTGTTGCTATTGCACCTCGCATAGCACACAGAGATTCCCTGAAGCCACCACAGGCAGGAGTAGTTCTAAGATAACATCTTGGCATCAGCATGATGCCTGCAGCTCCAGAGAGTGAAGACCCTTCCTCTTCCAGACAGAGGCCTATCTCATTTCCTCCTCTAGCATTAACCACTTCCTAGAATGACTGATCTTGAGAAAATCCTTTCTCTTGCTAAAAAATCATGGTCTTGCACCAAGATTCAACTTGTAATCACAGTGCTGTTCTACATTGGTACATTTCTCAAAACCTGTGTTATTCAGTCATTCACTGGACATCTATTGTAAAAGGCTGCCAAAAATCCACTTCTCCGTCTTTTGAAATGGTACCCTGAACTTAACATTGGGAAAACTACTCCTTCACTATTGGATGCAACCACAGAACTATCAATCAAGATGTCCCTATTTCCCCTGGCCAAGGGATGGACATGTGACCCAAGCTATACCAATCAGATCCTTTCCTCTCCTTGGAATTTGAAGCTCATGTGGAATGTGGGAAAAGGTAGAAAAAGCAGTTGGAGTGGATCAACTCCATCTGGCTGTGACTGTCCATTCCTTCTCATTTTCCCCATAGAAACCTTGGCTTTTGACTTTTCCAAGACTGACTCAGGTTGTGTAAAAATGTCCCATGTTCTTCAATCCTCCAATATATCCCCCTGTGCTTGTTAGGCTGGGTTGATTTTTGTTTCTTGCACCTAAAAGTCTAAGTGATACAAGTTCTACTCATGATAACATTTTTATGTAAGTGTGCTTTTTCTCTACATTTCCTGTTACTCAGTTGCATCTATCTACCAGGATAGAATCCTGCATTGATCTTACTAACACCATTCACTGATCTGGTCTACTTTCTCTTGAGATGCTGGATCTATCCCAGGATGAGGCTAAGATCAGATCATGCCTGGAATGTGGTTATTGAGGTGAAATAGCTGTCATGACTCATTTTCAAATGATAATAGTTTTTTTGCTTTTTCATTGCCTCAAATCAAATGCACTCTTTGAGTCCCTGAAGAAAAGAGAAGAAAATGAATGAAAGTAATGACCAGTGATGTGGAGGGTCTCCTTTCCCCTGTCCTTGCCACCTGGCAGGAAGGAATAGGCCAATGCAGGTATAATCAGGGCTGAGGTTTATTAGTTCTGGGTGAAAAGTTGAGTTTATCTTTGGGAAAGACACTCCCTTGTTTTGTGTTAGGCTTCTTAAAAATGTCTCTTTAAGTATTTCTTTAATCTCTTTAACCATAGATCTAAAGCAGAAAGCTGCCTGTGAGACAATAGAAAAAAATTATATATATATATGTGTGTGTGTGTATATATATATATATATATATATATATATATATATATATATATATATACACATGTATATATCTGCCCCGGGTTCCTGGCACAAATCTCCTAAAATTCTTAGAACTTCCTAAGTGTTAAAAGAACTAGGAGTGTCCTTTTGTCTAATATTTGGTGTTTGACCCTATTCCTGACACAGAGTTCCTAAATCCCTTGGAATTTCCTGGGTGATAGCAGTGTCTTTTATTCAAATGCAGTGACTCTTGGTGGACTGCCTAACGTGGGCTGGTCACTGGAAAGACCAAGACGTGATTAGAAGTTTAGAATTTTCAGCCTCACCTTCTATCTTCCAGGAAGGGGAGAGGGGCTGGAATTGAGTCGATGATAATTGCGTCTGCATGATGAAGCCTCCATAAAAATCCCAAAGGTACCAGGTTCAAGGAGCTTCCGGGATGTTAAACAAAGTGGAGGTGCTGGGAGAGTGGTGTGCCCGGAGAGGGCTTGGAAACCCCACAATCCTTCCCACATACCTTTCCTTATGCATCTCGTCCATCTGGCTGTTCATCTGTATTCTTTGTCATATTCTTTTATAATAAATTGGTAAACAGTAAGTAAACTGTTTTCCTGAATTCTGTGAACAGCTGTAGAAAATTAATTGAACCTGAGGAGGTGGTTATGGGAACTCCAGTTTACAGCTGATCAGTCAGAAGTACAGGTAACAACCTGTACCCTAGACTTGCTATTGGCCTCTGAGGATGGGGGCAGCCTTGTGAGACTGAGCCTTTAACCTGTGGCGTAAGATGCTATCTCTTAGTAGATAGTGTCAGAATTGAGTTAAATTATAGGACACCCAGCTGGTGTCACAGAATTGCTTGGTGTGTGGAAACCCCCCCATAGCTGATGTCAGAAGTATTGTGAGTCTGATAGTAATGTGAGAGTAAAGGAGAAACACAGGGGTAATATAGGTTTTCTTTATATTACCCATTATTCTTGGAAAAGCCATTTTCATATTTATATATCGCATGTTTTACTCTTCCATATGATTTTTAGGATTATTTCTAAATTCCATAAAAAACCTGTTGGGGTTGTTTGTATTATACTGGATCAATAGCATAGGGTTACCCAATAAAATCCAAGATGCCAAGTAAATTTGAACTTCAGATAATCAACAAATATATATATTTGTATAATTATTATATATATGTGATAATTTTTTTGGTGTGAATGCATCCCATACAATATTTGGGACATACTTATACAAAAGAATTTTTTAAATTATTTATTTGAAATTGAAGTTTAATTATTTTCTATTTTAATTTGATAACTCTGGCAACCTAATTTGGGAAGAAATGATATCTTTAAATATTGTCATCCTTTTCACAAACACTCTATCCTCTCCATCTATTTAGTGTTTATATCACTAAATCATTAGGGTTGTATATCTGGCTTATTGTGTTAGATTTATTCCTAAGTGAGTTAAACATTTTTAAGTTATTGTAAATGAGAAAATTTGTTATTCCAGAGGAATCCTATTGATTTTTGTATAGTGATCTCATATTTAGCACCCTTGTTGAACTTCATTAATTAACTTGTCTATAAAGTATCCTGAATTTTTGTATTTACAATAGCATCACTTAAAAAGAATGAGCTTTATTTCTTTCTTTCTAATCCATATCCTTTTATTTCTTTTATTATTTTACTGCATAGATAGGATCTCCAATACAAAGCTGAGTAGAAGTGGCAATAGCAGGTATTTTTATCTTATTCCTAATATTTTAAAATCTATAATTTTATCAATCTATTATGTTTATTGAAGATTTTTAATAGATAATTCTTATCAGGTTAAAAATTTTCTATTTCTACTTTGCTAAGAGTTAATTATTATTATCATGAGTGGATATTTAAACTTATCAAAAATACATTCTGTACCTATAGAGATCATCATATGGTAATTTCCTCCTTTAATTCATCAGTGTGGCAAATAGAGTAACAGATTTCCTCATATTCTCAACTTAGTCAAGGCACACACAGAAACAAACACACACAAACATTGGTGGATTCCATTTGTTAATAGTTTGTTTAGAGAGTTTTTATCCCATGTGACATTAGCTTATAATTGTTCTTTCTTGTAGTGTTTATATCTGATTTTGGAGTGAAGGCATTACTGGCTTTATAAAATGAAATCACTAGAGAGGAATTTCTGTTTTTACTGTCCTCTAAAATAGTTTGTATAATTTTAGGTTGATCTTTTCCTTGAAACAAAATTCTCAAACTTCAGCATGCATCACGTACAGATTCATCGGCTCCTACCCAGGATTGCTAATTTAGTGGGTATGAAGTGGAACTTGAGAATTTGCAGTTCTAACAAGTTCTCAGGTGACGCTGATGCTTATGTTCTGAGGGCTCGACTTTAAAAACTACTGCTTTAAGTATTTGGTAAAATTTATAAAATCTCATGGAGCAAGTTGTTTGTTTCATTTTATTTTCTTAAGTAATGGGTGAATTTGAAACTATCAATATTAATTCACTATCTTAATGACCTAATTCTAGTCTAGTTTCCTTTTGGGTAGATTTGGTAAGTTATACTTCTCTAAGAAATTGTCCACATTTTCACTTATGTTGACAGAATTATTCAGGATATTCTCTTACAATGTTTTAAATCTTTAGTACATTGTGCTCTGTTTTTCAATTCTAATATTATTTGTTTGTGACTTCTCTCCAGTGGTGTGCTGGAGCTGGATTGTACCAGCTTCCCAGAGCCAACTCTATGTATCTCTTCCCAACATGTGCACCTCTTCCCAACATGTGCACTGTGACATCATGTCTGTAGATTAAAATCAGAAATAGTGGGAATATTTAAACTATGGAAATCAGAAATCTTACAAATTAGCGCCTACCTCCACCCCAGAGAGAGGTGATTTACCAGCATAACTCCTTCCCTCTCTCTTTCTTTCTCTCTCTCTCCACTCCCTTCTCTCCCTTTTTCCCTCTTGTCCTCTCTCTCTTCCATCAAACTTGTTATATATTTTTATATTTTATTAGTTTTATCAAAAAATAATTTTTTGAATTATTTGATTCTCTGGTTTGTATTTTTGTTTCTTATATTAATAGATATTTGATCTTAGTTGTATTATTCTCCTTATCTATTTCTAGAACTTATCCTGTTATTATTTTTCTGTTCTTGGAAGGATGACAGGCTCATTAATTCTTAGTTTTTCTTGTTTTGTAATATATACATTTTAAGCCTATACATTTTCCTCTGAAAACTGTTTTGATTGCACAAGTTTTGCTATATGGGAGTCTAGTTGTAATTCATGACTTAATACTTAATAATAAATACTGTCCGTTATTATTTCTTCTTTGACTCATGACTTATCTACAATTGTGCTCGCTTAAATGTCCAGATATTTGCTACTATGATTTTGATTTGTTTGCTTATTTTTTAGGGTATACATTATTGGTTTTTCATTTTGTAGCAGAGTAGTTATGGAATGTGGTATATGTTATTCATTTTGGGGGCACTTGTTGAGAATACTTGGTTGTCTGAAGCCTAATCAACCTTTGAAAATGTCTTATTAGAGCTTAAAAAGAATGTGCATTCCCTAATTGTCGTCTAAATTATTAATGTTGTTGCTCACTTTAAAAAATGTTTTAACATTAACTATCAGTAACTATGCATTAACTGTCAGTTTCTGGGAGGAGGGTGTTAAAATTTTCCACTGTGAAACACTTTGTCACACTTCAATCTTCCTCTTTGCCTTCGAATCCCAGCCCCTATGATATATCTCGTTGAATACTCCATGGGCAAAGACCTAGCTTCAGCTTCCCTCTCTACTATTGCTTTAGTTCTATGTTTATGGCTCCTGGAGTCTTCTTGTCTTCCTTTCAAGCTGAGAGTTGTGTTAAGCGATTTAAAAAATATTTCATTCAGAATTTTCTTTATAGTCAGAGGGAAGCCATCTGTGCCAGCTCAGTTCGCCATGTTTGTTCATGCTCTTCTGCTTTCCAACTCTGCCTTGAATTTCTTTTAACTAAGATAAAAGTTCCAACTTTTATCTTTATTAATTCCTTTCCTCTGTATCTTATTTTCATTTACTATATTCTTTTTTCTAATCTCTTGGATTGGACCCTTATCTTCTTGTCATTATTTTGTACTAATTTTGTGAAAACACTCAAGAGTTTTGATTTCCCTATGAGGAATTTTTTAAGGAGAGGTATATGTCTTGACTATCATTTTCTTAGTTTCCATTTGTAACGTTGCTCTTTGTGTGTTCTTCTGTATCTGTTTTTTAATCTAGAGGTATATGATGACAAGAGAGCTGCAAGGCAGAATTGAGAAAAAGGAAACACTGCCAAGAGATATCACATACATCTTTTTTAAAAAGAAATTTTATAAGGGTATAGTTGATTTACAATGTTGTTAGCTTCAGGTGTACAGCAACGTGAATCTGTTATACATATATCCAATCTTTTTTAGCTTCTTTCCCCATATAGGCCATTACAAAGTATTGAGTAGAGTTCCCTGTGCTATACAGTAGGTCCTTATTAGTTACCTATTTTATATGTAGTAGTGGGTATGTGTCAATCCCAATCTTCCAATTTATCCCTCCCCCGCCTTACCCCCTGGTAACTATAAGTTTATTTTCTACATCTGCAATTCTATTTCTGTTATGTAGATACATTCATTTGTAGCCTTTTTTTAGATTCCACATATAAGTGATATCATATGATATTTGTTTTTCTCTGTCTGACTTACTTCACTCAGTATGACAATCTCTAGGGTCCATCCATGTTGCTGCAAATGGCATTATTTTGTTTTTTTATGGCTGAGTAATATTCCATTGTATATATGTACCACATTTTCTTCCATTCCTCTGTTGATGGACATTTAGGTTGCTTCCATGTCCTGGCTATTGTAAATAATGCTGTAGTGAACGTTGGGATGTATGTGTCTTTTCGAATTATGGTATTCTCCAGATACATGCCAAGGCATGGGATTGCTGGGTCGTGTGGTAGTTCTACTTTTAGTTTTTTAAAGAACCTCATACTGTTATCCATAGTGGCTGTACCAGTTTACATTCCCACCAACAGTGTAGGAGGGTTCCCTTTTCTCCATACATTTATTTATTCTTAGTAGATTTTTTGATGATGGCCATTCTGACCAGTGTGAGGTGATACCTCATTGCAGTTTTGATTTACATTTCTCTAATAATTAGTGATGTTGAGCATCTTTTCATGTGCTTTTTAACCATCTGTACGTCTTCTTTGGAAAAATGTCTATTTAGATCTTCCATCCATTTTTTGATTGGGTTGTTTGTTTCTTTTGATATTGAGCTACATAAGCTGTTTGTACCTTTGGAGATTGATCCCTTGTCATTTGCTTTGTTTGAAAATGTAATATCACATACATCTTGGTGAAAATTAACAGTTTTCAGAGTTTCAAAGTAAATGTTTAAAAGCTAAGTCCTTCATGTGTCTATAAATTCTCAGAATTTTAAAAGGGGAAATTAGCTTTTATTTATGTTTTTAAAAGTTTATGAGCACATAATTATTTGTTTAAAAATACACTTTAAAATTTTTAATAGAAGTTCCTCTTCTAGTCAAGATGAACTAATAGAGACCAGATTTTACCCACATCTATTGTCTTAAGCAACTACAAAAAGAGACACACAGGAAATGTAAGTTTTTGGACATTGGATAGCAAATAGCACAGGACTATGACCCCTGAGAGAAGGGAAATAAGCAGTGCAAGACTTATGTTTTTACCAGCTTATTGCCCAGAGACAGTTTTCATGCTGCAATACAGTTATAGGAACCTGAACAGCCTAAGTGTCTTGCTAAATTGAAGAGAAAAAAAGTAAAAATTTGGGGGGCTGAGTTGGCTAGAATTTGCTCGTGAAATTTCTGAAGAGAAAAAAACTGTGCAAAAAGAGTTCCAGAGGTTTTCAGAGGGATCTCTTGAGTCTTTAGCTGAGAAGTGATTCTCAGAGAAAAACTATCTGAGGAACATAGAGAGAACCACCATGAAGGAGTAGGCAGAATAATTCCTAGAAATCACTCAGGGTTGGGAACTGTTCATGTTCATATCAACAAACATGTAAACACCATACAACCCAGAGTTCATCAGAAAGAATTCTCAGAAGAGTATCACCTTAGTGGGACTACATTAGCCCTAGACTGAAGGCTGCTTTGGACACTGTTCAACAGTATCCTTCACTCTAAATAGTATGAGGTAGCCAAACACATGGCACTCAACAATGGACAGAGGAGATTGGCAGAGGTTTATTGGCCACGTATACTCACAGCTTGGGAGTGGACACCATATGCCATGCAGGAACACATGGGGGCTGAGCCTGGGGACAAAGTAACCCCAAAGGGCTGGGGGGAGCAGTTTCCAGGCCATGAAGAAGGGAGGAAATTTTTAAATTGAAAGACATTAATTACCAAAGCTCACTCAAGCAGGAATAAATTTGAATACCTTTGTATCTGTTAAAGAGACAGATTGTAGTTATAACACTTCCCACAAAGATAATTCCAGCCTCATCTTGCTTACCTGGTGAGGGAAAAACAACATTAATTCTACACAAACTATTCCAAAAATTAATGAGTAAGGAATACTTTCCAACTTGTGCATTAAAGTGATACTAAAACCAGGCAAGGCATTCCAAGAAGCTAAACAAAACAAGCAAATAAGAAAAAACACTCATCAATATGACTCATAAGCATCTATACAAAAAATCCAAACAAAATTTTAGCAAATTGAGCCCGTAAATATATTAAATGGGTAATACATCATAATCAAGTGGGCTTTATCCCAGGAATATAAAGCTGGTTTAACAGAAAATAAATCAATGTATTCACTAAATTACAAGATAAAAAAGAAAACTCATATCGAAAACATCTCAACAAATGGAAAAAGCACTTGACAAAATTCAACATCTATTCCTGATAAAAATACTCAGCAAAGAAATAACACAAGCATACTCCCAGAGCCCGAAAAGGAAATCCATAAAAACCTACAGCTGACATAATACTTAATGGTAAAAGAACAAATGTTTTCCCTCTAAAGTCAGAAACAAGACATAAATATTGGCTCTTCCTAAATCCATCATTGGGAGGAAGGGCTACATCATGACAGAGTTGCATATCTGGAGTGAAATTTCCCTCATTTATAACTGTGAGAGCACATGCAAGTGCCTAATTGTTTATTGCTCAGTGATAGAATGAATAGAAAGGTCACATACTGCCATATTCCATACCCTGAGAAAACCATAATTCAAAAAGAGACATGTATCATAATGTTCTTTGCAGCACTATTTACAATAGCCAGGACATGGAACCAACCTAAATGTCCATCAACAGATGAATGGATAAAGAAGATGTGGCAATATATACAATGGAATATTACTCAGTCATAAAAAGAAACAAAATTGAGTTATTTGTGGTGAGGTGGATGGACCTGGAGACTGTCATACAGAGTGAAGTAAGTCAGAAAGAGAAAAACAAATGCCGTATGCTAACACATATATAGGGAATCTAAAAAAAACACTGTACTGATGAACCTAGTGGCAGGGCAGGAATAAAGACATAGACATGGAGAATGGACTTGAGGATACGGGTGGTGGGAAAGGGGAAGCTGGGACGAAGTGAGAGAGTGGCATGGACATATATACACTACCAAATGTAAAATAGATAGCTAGTGGGAAGCAACAGCATAGCACAGGGAGATCAGCTTGGTGCTTTGCGATGGATGACCTAGAGGGGTGGGATAGGGAGGGTGGGAGGGAGATGCAAGAGGGAGGGATATGGGGATATATGTATGCATATGGCTGATTCACTTTGTTGTACACCAGAAACTAACACTACATTGTGAAGCAATTATACTCCAATAAAGATGTATATATGTAAAAAAGGAATACAACCTTTCCATGCTTCTCTTTATTTAATAACTTTTGGTTAACTTGACAATTTGTAACAAATGATGAATATATTTTGTATCCCAAATTCTACCTAGCATTGATTCAAATTCCATGTAGTATTATCCCAAAGCCTATGTGTTTTGTTTTAAGAGAAAATGATTTTTTTTTAGGGAGGTTACCGTGAAAAAAATAATAAAACACTGGTCTGGAATCAAAAGTTCTGATTGTGGTCTTGGTTCCACCATTTAGGCAATTACCTTATCCCTTCTTGGCCTCAATTTCTCATCCAACAAATAAGTAAAGGGCTAGACTAAAAGACCCTCTAATTCTCTTCCAGGTTAGAGGTGTTTTTTTGTTTTTTTGTTTGTTTTGTTTTAATAAGTACTTAGAACAGTATGTCTCATACTTTAGCATGCCTCAAAATCACCCAGTGAATTTGTACACAGATTCCTGATTCCTGCATACAGACATTCTGATTAAGTAGATCTGTGGTGAAGTCAGATACTTTGTATTTCTGACAAGTTCTGAGGTCATGATGTTATTGCTGGTCTTCAGACTACACTTGGAGTAACTCTTGTCTAAACTCTAGAAATTATACTAGTTGCAATTCTGTTTCAAGACACTAGATGATATATTTTTGGACTAAAACTAGTCAGAAATACTTTAGTAAGGATATGTGTTTTAAATAGTCCATCATAAAGAAATATTTCTGTTGCTATAAAAAGTCAGTATTTATTGTTTTATATTATCATCTGGTTTTGTCTGGTTAATGAAGTACATGATTGGTTTATTTGTATGTGTTAGCAAATTTAATCTCTTTTATTGAATAACTTTTATATACAAAGTCTTTTGATTTGTATTTTGGTTTGTATTTTGAACACAGCTTAAGGGTCTTCTATCTTTCATGAATTCATTAGCAAGTGGGAAGGCAGGCAAAAACACAAACAACTTTAAATAAAGCATCAAATTAAGATGTCAAAATAATTCTTAAGAAAACACAACATAACCCCCCTTACAAACAAGGGAGAATGAAGGAGAGATTAATTCTAACTGGAGGGTACAGAGAGGAGGAAACAAATAATATGTTATGACCTGATGACCAGACTCTGTTAATAAAGAAAATAGGAGCTGCCAGACTAAGGGAACCTGTATAATAGGTATGGGGACCTATTTTAAATTCTCTTCTATATTAGAAGACAACTAATATATTTGGAACTTTCTTTTGCAGCACTACATGCATTTTTCAAGTGTATTACTTTTAAATACACTAGGAAAAATTAAGAAATAACACCAAGCAGTCATTGCGGTCATAAAAAGTCACTTTTAAATCTATTACAAAGATTTAAAGATTTTAAATCATTAACAATAATATCTTCTAAATTTTCGTGTTCATGAAGAGGATAAGCAAACATAATTAGTCAACTCAGACACCGGTCAAATCAAATTTACAGTAGAATGAACGATATTTCTAAAAATAAATTTTGGTAAAAACTACAATGTAACATATATTTTCTGATTTAATACAATACATAATCATATGAGTTATACATATAAACTATTCACATAATATCTGTGTAATTATATGAGTTACACACATAAAATAAATAAAATACTTAGAAATTAAGGTTCTAGAGGCAAAGAGGTTCAACCACATCCTAGGGCTGCACCTATGAGTTTTATTCTTTTTTTTTTCTTTTTGCGGTACACGAGCCTCTCACTGCTGTGGCCTTTCCCGTTGCGGAGCACAGGCTCCGGACGCGCAGGCTCAGCGGCCATGGCTCACGGGCCCAGCCGCTCCACGGCATGTGGGATCTTCCCAGACCGGGGCACGAACCCGTGTCCCCTGCATCGGCAGGCGGACTCTCAACCACTGCGCCACCAGGGAAGCCCCTATTCTTTTATTCTAGTTCTCTACTTGCTTTATGATCTTAAAAATTGTGGTGATATTCATAATGATTGCTATAATTTGTTGAATGACTATTATGTGCTATCCACATAATATACATTTTCTTGAATAATCCCAACAATCCTAGAAAATAAGTAGTACTAACGTCATATTAAATATGGAATAAACAAGTCACCTTTCAAAGGGTGTGGTAGATTTATACTTGACACCAGAGTGAGCACTTTGCCCACATCAATTACTTTATTTCGACCTATTCTGTTTTTGCCTTGGAAGAAGAAATTTCTGCTCATTTAATTACTTATCGGTCAGTCCTGTTACCAGGCACGTATCCACTCCTTGCTTTGTGTGTGTCTTCTCGTGATGGTGCTATGTACTAGTATGAATCACATGGGCCCAGATATATTTACAAAATGAAGATGTATCAGAAATACAAAGGACGATGAAACATACCAGAACTGACAATCTTAAAAACATGGCTGTAAAGTCTGAATGAGAAAGCTATGTAGGGAGTCAAGCCAATACGCACAATGTAAACATGTGATTTAGGACCTGAAGACAACCTTTTGGGCCAAGTAATGCAGCATGTTTAGTTAGTTCTAAATGAAGTATGGGACTGTAACCACATAGTCTGTCATTTTCTTTCTTTCTTTTTCTTTCTTTTTTCGTAATTATCCAACCCTCAGTTTGCCTCAGAGACATTTTCTGCTCTTAAACTCTAGCTTCCCATGACACTTCCTTCTGCAAAATGTCCAAGACTTCAGCTTTTGCTGGTTTCTCCGACACCTGTGCATCACTAGCCTGTTTCTGCTTGGATGGTGTGACAGATGAATGACAGCCACAAAATTTTTGACCCTCCTTCTATCACGAGATAGGCTCTACTTGCCCTCTTCTTGAATCTGGGCTGGCATGAGGTTATTTTGACTAACAGTGTTCAATGAGAGACTATGGCCATTCTAGACCTTGTTTTTAGGAGGCTAGCAGCTTCTGCTTTGGTTTCCTGAAGCCCCAGACCACAAAATAAGAAGTCAGACTACACTGCTGGAGAGACCACATGGCAAAGCCTGTGAATGCAAGGAGAGGGACAGAGGGGTCTAGCTGAGCCCAGCCCTCCCATTGACTGTGGCAAGATGTTAAGAGTGACAGTGAAGCTACCTTAGACCTTCCAGCACAGCCCAGCACAGCACCAGGTGAAAACCCGTGAGTCAGCACCCTGTGGAGCAAAACAATTGCTCAGCTGAGTGTATGCAAATTCCTGACTCACAAAATGATGACATGTAACAACGTGGTTATTGTTTAAGCCATTAAGTTTCAGAGTCATTTTTGACACAGCAGTAGATAATGGATATTCTGAATCTTGGACTTAATTTTCCTTTTTAGGATAGTTAGTATCAGTTCTTCTCCTCTCTCTATCCAGGAAGATGGATGATTCCCTTCAAATCATGCCAACAAAGCCATTCCTGCAATAGGTAAAGGTCTGTCTGCCTGAATTCCAGTTCCCAGTCTCCTTCAGCTGGTCCATCCCATTCTTCCTGAGTCCTGCTTATTTATATGCATGCCTTTTCCCACCTTGGTTTGTATATTGGTCTGTCTTTAGAGTCTGCATGCCTTTTTTGTGTGTATGGATCTCTCTCTGTGATTGTGTTACAGTATGAATCTTTTTATATCAATTTCCCATTGCCTCTGTGGGATGTGTGTGTGTGTTTCTCTCTGTTGATACCTTTCTGCCCAATCCTTTATGTATGGGTCAATTTTTACATGTTTAATTAACTTTCCATTTTTCCTTTTCTGTCTCTGCCACTTTCTACTTACTTCTCTCACTCTCTCCCAGGACAGGTAGTACAGCATAGCAGATTAAAGTACAGACATTGGAGCCAGATTGCCTGGGACCAGACCTCAGCTCTGCCATATACTGAGCGATGACTTGGACCAATAACTTCACATCTCAGAGTTACAGTTTTCCCATTTGAAGTATGAAGATGATAATAGTGCCCAATCATAGAACTGTTGGGAGGATAAATATGTACCTACACACATACATATGTATAGGTATACGTGTGTCTGTGTACACATACAAATGTGTGTGCATATGCAAATGATAATTGGTCCCCAAGAAGCACTCTCTAAGCATAGGCAGGATTATAAGTTTTGTTTCTCACTGTGTCTCCTTGTCTGCATTCCCTGTATTCTGCTCTTTTCCTCCTCTGTTTTTCACCTTTCTCTAGAAAGTAACTGAAGTGGAAATTTAATTATTTTCAGAATAAATCCATAGAATTCAACATTCCCATTAATAATTTTAAAAGATAAGTAGATTGTGATACATTTTTCTCTCTTCAAAATTTCAAAAATTCAATTGATATAAGAATCTTTAAGCTCATATGGACGCTAACTTTTTTTCTCTCTTCTGAGGCACAAAGACTGAATATATAAAAAGATTCCTCAACCAGGCTTAATTTGTGGAGGGATTTCAACCCTTTTTTTTGGAGTGACACGTCTAACAGATGGCATTTCTATGAAGGACGGTTCTGTGGGTGAACTTGGAGCCCTGTGCAGTTTCTGACAGACCATCTCCATGTTTATCATTTTCTCTTCTATTCAAGACGGCATATCGTCTAAGGCTAGGTTTCTCGGAAGGATAGCAGCCCCAGCCATGTGATTTGTACAGGAAGTGCTCAGGAGACACTGGGAAGAGAGGCAGGCTAGCAGGACAGGGAAGCAAAAGAAGCCAGGGAGGGGCCTTAGCCTGATCTGGGGGAATGTCAAATTCTCTGGAAGGTGAAATTCACCTCGACATATGTCCTGACTGGAAGGGGAAAGAGCTAGGCCTTCACAGTTCTGTGTCGGTAAGTAAATGGCCAAGGGCTGGGGCTGTGAGAGGTACATAAGCTCTCAGGCACCTTCAGCTCCTTTGCTCCAAGTCTGTGGGCAAAGCAGTTCAGTTGGCCTTAGGCAGTTTCCAAAAGAGGTTGAGGTACAGACAGGAAACTGGCAGAGGGCAGGTAATGGGGAATCCAAGGCGCTCTGGGCAGAACACTGAGCGTGTCCCCAGCCCTGCACATATCAAAATGCAGGAAATGGGAGTGATAACATTTTAGGAATAAAATTTGAATTGGTTCAAATTTACATTTAAATTTTAGTCCCTCATAGGTGTTGGTGCTTTAACAGATAGCAGGTGGCATTTTCCACATCTGTTTGCTCTACTTCTTGTGTCATGACGACACAGTTTATATGTAACTAGATTAGACACTAGTTTGTCCATTTTTTTAAGAATAGTAGCTATTGTCTGCCTGCAACTTAATTCAATCTCATTTTTCTTACATTCTAATTATACTTACAAGTTGGCACGAGTAATAATGATGTAATAAAGAGAAGAGGTTTTCCAAGGTTAACACATATCACAGGCTCATTGACATTTTCAGGTCAAGAAGACTTCTAAATGAGCGGGCAATAGCTAACTTGTTCTGACTGTGTTAGGATTGCTGACATGACCCAGGCCACCATGAAACAATGGAAGTTAAGGGAGATGCCATCTCTTACTGATTCCCTGATTTCAAAGGTGCCAAATGGACCATTAAATTCACTCCTAGGTCCTGCAAAGCCTTTCCCCGACTCATTCCTAAGGTCCTGAAAAGGCCAAGTAGTGAGGCAGTAAAGTTTGTACTCAGCAGCCTCAGTCTCTTTTTCTGAGCCTCTTTTTGCCACTGCTGGGGCTCCTGTGAATCTATCACCTTTGTGTTTATCCTCAACCAATAGAGAAGGAAACTGAGTATTAACTATGTTTAACCTGTATCATGTTGTATGTGAAATTGTTAAATAGACACATGCTCAAATGCTGTAGTCAGTGTTGACATAGGACATGTCATATATGATATTCATGTTTTAGTCAATATCAAAGTTGTTATCAACCCATCTGGAGATAACCCTTCTTACCAATGTCTTTGGAACATAATACCAGTGCTTTCCGAGAACTTTCTCTTTCTTTGTTACTGTCTTTGTTCCCTTCCTTCCTTCTTCCTTCCCTTCCTTCCTCCCTTCCTTTCTCTTCCTTTCTTCCTTCCTTCCTTCCTTTCTTTCTTTTCTTTCTTTCTTTCTTTCTTTTTTTCTTTCTTTCTTTCTTTCTCTCTCTTTCTCCCTCCCTCCTTTCCTCCCTTTCTTCTTATCCATCCATGAGCCATCCATTCACCCATCCAAAAAAGAGACAGAGAGAGAGGGGAGAAAGAGAGAGAGAGAGAGAGAGGGAGGGAGAGAGGGAGCATTTCAAGGTTAAGAAGTAAAACAGGCTGAAAGTATTTTATGGAACAAATTAGAGGAATCAACTCTCCATAGAAATCAACTGGTAGTAAAATGTGAGCATGTAGATATATATAAAAAAAGATGCTCTGAAAATAGTAATGAGGGCTTTTAAATAAGAAAAACACAAATCCCAATGTAGGTGGCCTGATAAAAACTATCACAGCTGTAGAAGAGAATATAAGAGGATTCCAGATTGAAGCAGTACATATACTGTATATTCTCATCTACACTGGCTAAAGGGCTCTCATAAGCTCCTTAGTAAAAAGGAATTAAATGTCTAGTTTAGAACTTTACTATATTAGTATATCAGAATCCCATATGTATGCATACATATAGTTGTAAAAAGGTATATGAGTGTGTGAGTGTGCATAATATACGTATGTGTGAACTGCAACTTTTATGGAAAGAGATAAGGTTAGCCATGACAGAGCATCCCAAGCGCTTTGATTCTATTCTTAACAGGTACCCATACTCACAAAACAAAAACAAAAACAAACAAATGAAAAATCAAGCACAGAAACAAACAAATAAGGGAACACTTTATTGCTATCTGGTATTGATTCCAAACTCCCATGGAGAGCTTCAGTGGCTGGGCTAGCCTAGACCATACTCTCATTCTTTGGACTTGGTTAATTGGTCCTCAGTGACAAAGTCCAGCAGAAGACCTACTTGTTTTCTTTGCTTCTGCTCCAAAGTTCAGATCTGAATTCTGAATGTCAGCACTCTGAGTCCAGGAAAGCATACCGTCAAGCAACAAACAGGAAGAAAGCGCAAAAGCCAAGAAAATGTTTGGCCCAAGGCATAGGGCAGAGCTGGTTGTATTCCCTCCCTCTGCATTATTTTGGGTTGGCTGGGAGAGGAACTCAAGGAAGATCCCTTCCTTGGTTTTTCTTATGCAGCTGGGTGGAAGAACTAACCAGTTAGGCAGCATACACCAGATAAAAGCCTAATTTATCTAATTTATCTCAGTTACATGAGGCCAGAAATATAAAGTGTCTGAAAACTGTTTTCTTTCTATAAGACTAAGCAAAATGAACTTCTTCTCTTAATGAAGAACACCCTTTGTTCCCACAGAGAAATGAAAAGTCCCTTAAATAGGTCTTACTCTTGATTTACTCCTGAAGAAATATTAAAATTCTAAACTATATACAGAAACATCTATTCTCTTTTTGCCTCTTTTTGCCTGAACTGATGTTCAGGACTTCCAAAACTTTAGTATATCAGCTTCAAGTCCAGCAGACCTTTGTTGAGTTTATTTGCTCTGTTGCTTTCCTCCTTCTTCATGTAAAGCACCCATTCCTTCCTGTTTTCATCTACCTGGTTCACTTGGGGGCTGAGAGTGATTGGTCCATGGATGGGAATATTTCCCAAACTGGGCAAATCAGAGTCTCTTTCCAGGAATTTAATCTCTTTCTATCCCCTCTCTAGTCAGAAACTGTAGGATGTGACTGAATAGTCAGGAGGCATTCTACATATTGACCATAATGAGAAACCCAGGAAAATAAAGCTAATTCCCACCCCCTAAAATAGAGGTGAGAAGTAGGGAGAATGTCTTGAGAATATTACCATATACAGAAGAATCCTCCAGTATCTGGTTTATTCCTGAGGCAAGTTCAACCCTTCTTCTTCCAAAGTCTAGGTTGTTTGGTATTTTTCTAAGTTCCTAACATCAGACAAATATCTTTCCAATAAAACTTCCCCTTTTGCTTAAGCTAGTTCAAGGTGGGTTTCTGTCACTTATATGTGATAGAATCCCAACTAATACATCAAGACTTTCAATTGCTCTATTTTTTTTACATAAAAAGTTGCTCTACCAGTCCTAGTTGGGCTTCAACTTCAAATTCTATATTGAGAATGCTAGTTGATGGGGCTGGCCCAGGTAGAGCACCCCTTTTGTCTAGACTGAGTTAGCCTGAGTGGCCCAAAATAAGACTGGTCCAAAGCAGAGGACTTTGCCTATTCCACTCAAATTCATGTCTTGGCTTCGACCACATGGCAGAGACTGCTAGTTGCCTACTCCAGTTTTCATTTCCCTTTTCCTCCTGTAATGGAAACCCTGGATTTTATTTAGAAATATGACTGCCTGGAAAAAAGGCTCCATTTTCTAATCTTCCCTGCAGCTAGGTATGGCATGCAATTGAGGTGAATGGTATGTAAGCAGAAGGTTTTTTGGTTTGTTTGTTTTTGTTTTTACAGCTTCTCAAAAACCTTCTTTCACGATCAGCTGGCATGTGCTCTTTGCCCATTTCTTCTTCATGCCTCCTTCTTTTCAACTGGCTGTTCCCTTGTACCAATTCCCAGGGAATTTGACTCATTCCCTTGGACCATGAGGTGGAAGGCATGAGCTGAAGTTGATGAAACCTGGGTCTATGATATCATGGAGCTCCATATCAGCTCTGGAACACATATCTTCAGGCTTTTTTAAAAACAAGATAGAAATAAATGTATTTCTTTTTTAAGTCAATATTATTATGTTATATGCAGCCAAACTAATCCTAAATGATGAGCCATTGCGGTTGGAGAAAATTCTAATTGAGATCACATTTACCGGCAAAAATATACAGAGATTAAAGAAGGGACTTGAGTGACTAGACTGGGGCAGACACGTCTTAATCCCCTTACTAGGACTGTGGCCCAAGCTCAGTACTCTGAGGCTTGAATAAAATTAGACTAGAGTTATTCTTCATTGTGAGTAGAATTTAAGATAGGCTTATGCAAGAGTCTTGAGTTCTCCCTAAGGCCAACATATTTATGTTTATTTGGGGTAAATAATCCCAAATTCTTATTTCATGAATGGGTCCAGTCAATCTCAATAAACATTAATCTCAATAATGTTCAGTGTCATTTTCTAAAAATGCCATCTGAATAACGTCACTTTTCTGCTAAAATCCCTTTAATGACTGAAAACTCTTACCATAATTTGCAAAGATTGTATCTATTTGTTTCCTTATTTGTTTGTTTGTTTTGTTTATTTGTTTTATTCTTTCAGGACTAAGTATAAGCTCCGTGAAGGCTGAGACTATGCCTGTCTTACTATGACACCAGTGCCTAGCACTGTGCATAGCATATAGTGGATAGTCAACAAATATTTGCTAAATGAATGACAGAGATGAATGAAGAAAGCAAAAAATTCAGGAATTGGAGAAATCCTTAAGGTAATATTGTTCTATAGCAGTACCCAGACTGAACCAGTCAAGATCTGGTGTGCCAAAAGATTAAACCAAGTTGCACTTTTTATAAAAACTTGTTTTAATTGTTTTATATGTGGGGAGTGGGTGTTATGATATGTTACATACAACAGGCAGAGTTCTAGGCTAATCCCCAATGACCCATGACATTGTATCATCATGGGTCATGAGTGTGGGTGAAGCTGTGAATATGATGGGGTATCACTCTTATGATAAGGTTATTAACTAGTTGACTGATCAATCTCAAATGGAGATTATCCTCAGTGAACTTGACCTAACTGAGTGAGCTCATAAAAGAGATAAGAAGCATCAGCAAATACACTCCGACTGACTCAGAAGAAAGCAAACTTCTGTGCTGTGAACTGACTATGGGAGCCACATGGCAAGGAACTTCGAGTGGCTTTTGATTACCAGCCAATAGCTAGAAAGAAAATGGGTACCTCAGTCCTACAACTGCAAGGAGCTGAATTCTCTCATCAATGACTAAGCTTGGAAGAGAACCCTGAGCTCCAAATGAGAACAGCATCATGACCATCACCTTGATTACAGTTTTATGAGACCCTGAGCAGTAGATCCAGTTAAGCTATGCCCAGACACTTCACCATGGAGAATTTGAGATAATAAATTTGGGTTGTTTTAAGCCTCTAGGTTTGTGGCGGTATGGTTATATAGTAATAGAGAACTATTACAAACACTTTCACATCTGTTATTTCATTCTTGTAGAAATGCCCAGATTCATGTTTTTATTTTAGTGTTTACAGATAATGAAACTGATTTCAGAGAGGTTAAACAACTTAATGTTTACCGACCTCATAAGTGTGTGGAAGGATAGGGAGAGTTTTAGAAAGACCATATTAGGAATGGAAACAAACACTTACATCATGCGTGCAAGTGATGGAGTAGACTGAGAACTGAGGCTGCAAACACCTCCATAAAGTGGTGTAGTTGCTTCTCTCCAGCTGACGGTGTTGATTGAATATCTTTATTCTAATCGAAGCATAGTACCCTAAGCTACATCTTTTCAATTTTTTTTTTTTTTTTTTTTTTTTTGCGGTACGCGGGCCTCTCACTGTTGTGGCCTCTCCCGTTGCGGAGCACAGGCTCCGGACGCGCAGGCTCAGCGGCCATGGCTCACGGGCCCAGCCGCTCCGCAGCATGTGGGATCTTCCCAGACCGGGGCACGAACCCGTGTCCCCTGCATCGGCAGGCGGACTCTCAACCACTGCGCCACCAGGGAAGCCCTAATCTTTTCAATTTTAATTGCTTAGAGATCAACTATTACAGCTCTGTTGGTGCTTTTTAGGTTACTTATTTGTACTCTTGGCTTCCTATTCCTATTTTCATTTTTCTATTTTTTATTGGGCATGTTTTTATTGAAATCTCTCTCAAATTCTATATAGTATGAAGTATAATAGGAAGAAAGGAAGCAGGAAAAGAAGAAAGAAGGAAGGAAGGAAGGGAGAGAGAAAGAGAAGAGGTGGAGAGAGGAAGTGAAAGAAAGTAAAGATGAATGGAAGAAATAAATAAGATAAACAGGAAGGAAAAACTATAGAATGATGCCTTGTAGCTGAGGAAGCTATGACTCAGAGAGGTTAAATGACTTGCCCAAAGTTAGTTTACAAGATATAATGTGCAGTTCCCAAGTCTTCTGACTTTAAAATTTATGCTTTTTTTTTTCCAGACTGACATAAATATTTGATTATCCTCATCCTGGGACTTTCTATTTTTAAAGCAGTGTGTGTATTTTGCTTGAGCAAATAATAAAGCAAGTACCTATTCTGCTTACTCTCAATGAAAAGAATCATCAGTGCCCCTCTGTTACCAGTTAGGCTTTGTAGTAGATTTGGGTCTTTTTGTATCGCTAACAGAAAGAGGCTGATGAAAATAAAACATGATGATTTGGATGAACTCTAATCCACACATGCTTCAGAAATCACATTTTAACTTAAGTATAAAACCAATGCCTTGAAAATTTAATATATCAAAGAGAAACCAAGAAAAAAAAATGCAATTTTAGAAAGGAGAAAAGAATAACAAAGTAGAAGGTAATAGAAGAGAGGATGAAGAGGAAAAAGGTTATAAAACAAAACTAAAGAAAAATGGATTTTTGACAATAAATCTCAAAATCCACTCTGGTATTTATATTTTATTTTTTCCAAGTCTTAAGCAGTTCCTGTTTGTGACTCATTATTATGGATGCAATTTGGATTGTACTGTACTTTAGACCATATGGAATATCAGAGTATCTAGAACACACTGATCCACCCAACTTGTAATTATTTCACTGTATAATTTGAGATGGTTGGTTTGGATTATTTTTTCTCCGGGGATCAAGCTATGTTTTCAAAGCTTTGGTACATAATAACAATTACTGTTCATTGAGGAGAAAGGTTAAGCTTGAAGAGAAAGAATAAATGCTAAGACCTTACCTAAAGTCTTCCCTATGACAGTTAATGGCCACTCCATCTTTCTAGATGCTGAGACCAAAACATATTGGAGTCATTCTTAACTCCTTTGTTTCTTTCACACCCTACTTATAACCTATGAGCAAATCTGGTAGCTTTGTTTTCAAAATACTGTAGAATCTGTCCTTCTATCACCAGCTCCATTGGTATCACCCTGTTCTAGGACACCATCTTTTCTCAGCTGCTTCCCTTGTTCTTTATCCTCTAAATCTATTCTTAACCTAGAAGCTAGAGTTATTCTGTTGAGATTTTGGTCAGATCATGGCACGTATCAGCTCACTCCCTCCATTGGCTCCCCATTCATCCTAGAGTAAAATCCCAAACTCATTCACGTGTCTCCGCCCTGAAATCTCTGAAATCTATTTAAAATTGCCAACTCACCCTATACCCCTCTGGAATGAAGCTTCACAGGTATCGGGGTATGTGTGTGTGTCCATTTTATGTACTGATCTACCTTGAGTACCTAGAAGAATGCCAAGCACAGGGTACGTATGTGCTAAATATTTGTTGAAGGAATAAATGAATGATTGTTGACTTGAGCCTCTGAAGAATACAGCATAAACAGTTAACTAACCTTTTATTAACCTTGGTTGATTTAAATTTTTCTACTGATATTTGGGTATTATTTTATTATCCCAATAAAGAATTTATCATAGAACCAACATGAGACAGAATACAGCCATTTGAGGAAATGCAGTTAATAAGGTACTGTTGGATTGTAGCAGGTACAAAGAAAAGTATCTGCAAGAAGTGAGGCTGGAGAAATAGACCAGATGGTGAGTTCTCTGATATGCTCTGCTAAAAATATTGGGTTTTATCCTGAAAGAAGTATAGTATGGCCATTGCCCAGGTTAAATGAATTTAGCGCTCATCAAGGAAAAAAATATGTTCACGAGAGACAGTAACACAGGGCAAGCTTTATTAGGCAGTGCTTGGACAGGGTTGCATGAGAAGGGAAGTCTCTCACACGATGAGACTCTCCAGAGGCTTCTGGGCAAAGGGGCCCATAAGTACTTACTTATAAAAGTAAGAAAGGATAAATAGCAATATTTATTTGAATATGGCTCCAGTGAGTTTCAGCAGAAATGATGAGGAACATCTTGTAGAAAACCACATGGAAGGCCAGTGTTTGACAGTAATCATGGAGTAATAATAATAACAAAGTTATGGCTTTAAGGAACATTAAGAAAAAAATTGAGAGGACTTAATCATTGGATAAATGTGAAGGTTGAATGCCATTTCTGACTTTAAAAAATGGATGGGGGGCTTCCCTGGTGGCGCAGTGGTTGAGAGTCCGCCTGCCAATGCAGGGGAAATGGGTTCGTGCCCCGGTCCGCGAAGATCCCACGTGCCGCGGAGCGGCTGGGCCCGTGAGCCATGGCCACTGAGCCTGCGAGTCCGGAGCCTGTGCTCCGCGGCGGGAGAGGCCACAGCAGTGAAAGGCCCGCGTACCGCAAAAAAAAAAAAAAAAAAAAAAAAAAGTAACAGGAAATCTCATTTTTCTGGCTCTTCTCCTTCATGCACATCCCTCTTATCCTTGGTCACCTCCCCCAAACTGGATCCTTTCTCTGTATAGTCTATGTTGCTTCAAGTCTGAATTATCCACTCCTCCCTTTCATCGCTCCCAACCCCATACTTAGAATGCAACATGTTACCAAATTCTTCATAAATTGAGCTCTCCATTTCCTTGCTTTAGCTGAAATTTGACTAATTTTCTCAAAGACAGGGGTGGCCTGGAGAGAGAGAGAGAGTTGGTATTTAATCAGGCAAACCTGAATCCTCTCCCCTCCTGAGAAAATCCCACCTATGTTCTGGGATTCGCTGACCTCCCATTTCCCCATAGAGCGCAGGGGTGAACTTGAACAGGCAATGGCTTGAGGACATGAGTGAAATGTCACTTTTCAAGATTCTAAGCTAACTGATAAGGGGATTTTATTGTGAGTCTCTGAAGACATTCTAGTCCAGGTGTGCAGACACTCAGATTAGCTAATTCCCAGGACCTGCCCTTGAGGTGGAAATAGCAGCAGCCCTGAGGGATGGCTGGTCCACAGTACCATCCTTCATTAGCTCCTTTACATACCATATCAAACTCTTAGCCCTATGAAGCTTGTGGTCAACTAGAACCTCTATGGGTTGATTTTTTCCATGCCAATGGCTATTAATTCCCTTGCTCCTTTTTAGTTTGTTGTACTTTAATGTAGGTCTGTGCTTTCTTTTCTTCTTGATTTTATCATTTTGGTGCCAGACTGACATAGCAGTTTATTTGGCTGTTTTCCAATTCTTATTTTCTCATCCGAAGCATCAGTTATTTCTCCCAGCATTCTCTTATATTTTTTTTCAAATTTCTTTAGCTTCATCCAACTTATTGAGATGAAATAACAGTAAAGGATGAAGGATAAAGATTTGGTGCACCATCATAGAAACTGCAGGTTGACACAGAGAATTTTACCAATATTCCTTCTATAACGTTGCTCAGCTCGATATGGGTCCATCTAATTGTAGCCACTTCTGTAAATTTATTCATGAAAATATCCAGAGAAACTCTGTTGAAATTCAAGACAGTGTTTGAAATTTCCCTAATTTATTACTTTATAAACTCTAAAAACAAAACAAAACAAAACCCCCCAAAATCTCCTACACCATAAAACATGACAGGAAAGGAAACGTGTGATTTGTAAGGCAGAGCCTGATGTCTGGGAGCTGTGGTAATTCCTCGGTGGCCTGTACAGTCTCCCCTGAAAGTAATGTCTGGTCTTCTTGCTTCTGCGTCAATAGCTTAACATGAGTTTTATAATCTTGTTAGATATAAACGCATGACTTTGGTGTAGTCTTCAGAATCTACATTTGTTCCTCAGGGCAGGCTCTGTTATTTAGGCAAAAGAAAATATGTTTTGAAAATAAAGTAATTTTTAAAAATGAGCTGTTTTGAGGAGGTGATAAAACATAATTGATGTTGTTTTTCAAAAGAATGTACAACAGATTTAAGAAAATTCTTAAAATCTGACTTGAAAGCAAGTTTTTCTCTTTTTTATTTAGGAGGAGCTGTGAAGATATGTGATATTTACTGGCTATCTGAGTTTCTATCAGGCAGAAAACTAGAATTCTATACTTACCATTGGATCTATACAATAAGCATTACATTAGGTTTCTGCTTCTAGACATCAAATAAGTTAATGGAGACAATTTAGCCCGATTTTTTGCTGCATATGCTGAGCACAAGATGCTTCCTCTCAGCAACTAAACACATGAGTAAAACATCTAATTTTTAATTGAATAGATGAAACTGTGCCAATATGTGAAAGACAGAGTTACAAACTGCAACAAAATATAACTGGTTTCATTAAACAGGATTGCATACGTTGGACTGCTGCTGCATGTATTTGAAAAAAGGAAAGCAAATATAGAGCCAAAAATTTATGCTTCATAGACTATATATTATACCTAGTAGGTTTAAACTTTTCTTTGTAAAAATTTTCTACTAGGTAGTGATAAGTTGACTTGGACAGCTTTCCTTCTTGTCAATGACTTGTACTCATGATTCAAACACTGACTTACGATTTGATGGAGGAGGAGATATGGCATCCTTAAAGTGATACTAATAATATATTATACTTTATTATTATACTTTAAGTTTTGCAGTCTTTTATATTTTTAAAAGGACTCATCCTTTTTTGATTTTACTTGTAATTCGTTTATAAAGTAACATACAAAAAATAGAAATTAATATAGTATATACAAGTTTTGGGCAAAAACTTGAGTAGGCAATATTGTCTCAAAGTTGAGAAACTTGACCTGGGTGTTAAGGAGGGCAGTGATATAGATTGATTTTGGATAGAAAAATCAGTTAAGGTGAAATAGCATTACCAAATGCATTTTTGTGGAAAAAGAGACAAAGGAGAAGACAAAAAAAAAAAAGATCTTGCTGAGAATTACAAAGTGATATGGGGATTTGAGAGAGAGTTGGAAGATGTGTTGGGAGAAGGATGTTAAAATGGAAATACTGTTTAAATTGCTATTTGTCCTCCATGCTTATTACAATATCTTTCGTTGCACTTTTACTTTTATTACAGGTTAGCATAATTGTACTCCTTGTCTGTTAAGCCAGGAAAATCCTTTTTCTCCTTTGCTTTAGCAGGTGAACATGCTCTAGTCCAATTTCTTTCTTTCAAAGCAGACCCAAGTAAAAGATAACTTGACTCTGTGTGGGCCCTACTCTGGGTTCCCTTTCTCATTCACCAAGAGGAGAGCTTCCCCACTGCTTTGCTTCCACATCTGCAGTTCCCTACTTCCCATTCTGTTCTCAACACATTGGAATCTGAATTCTGTCCGTGCAACTTTGAGGAAACAAGTTGAAAGATTACCAGATTTGCAAACCCTGGCAACATGGGGCCTTTAGATTAACTGATTTTGTTGCAGCGTTTGATATTATCACAGCTTCTTTTGATTTCCACCCCTAAATGTTTCTGTGTTGTCACTTTCTTTGTTCTTTATTTACCTCACAGACTGACTTTCACAGTTCCCTTCATAACTTCCCTTTTCTCTACTCATTCTTTAAATATTGCTGAGTGTGTTCAATCTTTTATCTTTTCTTTTAATGTATTCTGCTCAGATCCACTCACTCATGCCCTCTGGTTTATTTATTTGATAATTACTCCTAACTCGATATTTCTACATTTTATACATTTTAATGAGACAGACCTGTATTTCAGACTACCTTGAGTTCATCTCTATTGAATGCCTCACACATCTCAAAATCAACAAGGCAAAGAAGCAATCCACTTTTACCTGTGGTCAATTCTCTGGGCAGTGACACCTCTATCCTCAGACACACCAAGAGAAACATGGGATTCACTTCACTCACCAGCTTCTCCCTACTGGTCACTGCATTTTGTAGCTCCTACTTTCAAATGATGTTTGATACCTATTCCCTACTCTCCTTCAACTTTCTCTCTTCATTAATTCAGGCTCTATTTATTTTTGAGTTCAGTAATATAATTTTATACCCCATACTTAAAACTGCTGCTCATCTGAGTCTTCTTTTGTTCATTCTTTTAAAAAGTTCATCCTTTCTTTGTCACCAAAGGCATCTTTGTAAGCCAAATAGAATCATTCCATTGCCCTTCTTACAACCCTTCCCAGACTCATCACTCTTTTCAAGATAAAGTCCTATGTCTTTCACATAGCTTGTAAGGCCATTTGTCACCTGTTCCCTGCCCACACACCCACCAAATCTCTTGCCAGGGAACACAAAAGCTACTTGGATTTCCGCAAACAGCATATGTATGCTCTTTTATGCCAGACTCTTCTCATGGCCTGTGACTCCATCACTTCTCTCCTACCTTGTTTCACTGGCAAAGAACTACAGTAGTCTCCCCTTATTCACAGGGGATGCCTGGAACTGCAGATAGTACCAAACCCTATATATACTATGTTTTTTTCCTATACATACATACCTATGATAAAGTTTAATCTATAAATTAGGCACAGTAAGAGATTAAAAGCAATAACATAATAAAATCAAATAATTGTAACAATATACTGTAATAAAAGTTAAATGAATGTGATTATTCCCTCTTTCTCTCTGAACATCTTACTGTGCAAACTTAATGCCTTTTTTATCTTGTGCAAACTTAATGCCTTTTTTATCTTAACTAAGCACTTATTACCCACTGTGCCTATAACTTTTGTAGTTTGAGGTGGGACAGCAAAACTAACACGAATTTCTTTTTCCTTCTGCACAATTTCACAGGTAGAAGATTTGTTCTTACCATAGAAGTTAGCAACCTCAGCATACAATGTTTTTTCTTTCCTTATTGAGAACTGTCACCTTTTCACTTAAAGGAAGCACTTTACGGCTTCTCTTTGGTGTATCTGAATTGCCAGCATCACTACTCTTGTGCTGCGGGGCTGTTATTAAGTACAATAAGGGTGACTTGAACACAAGCACTGTGATACCGAGACAGAGGTATCATATGATATCGCTTATATGTGGAATCTAAAAAAAAAAAAAAGATACAAATGAACTTATATACAAAACAGAAATAGACCCACAGACATAGAAAACAAACTTATGGTTACCAATTACCAAAGAGGAAAGGGGGGAGGGATAAATTAGGAGTTTGGGATTAATGTATACACACTACTACACATAAAATAGATACCCAATAAGGACCTACTGTATAGTACAGGGAACTCTACTCAATATTTTGTAATAACCTATAAAGGAAAAAATCTGAAAAATAATAGATATATATATACGTATAACTGAATCACTTTGCTGTACCCCTGAAACTAACGCATTGTAAATCAACTATACTTCAATAAAAAAATAAAATAAAATAAAAGAATATTTAGAAATACATTGCTGATATCTACAAAACAAAAATATCTTATTACTAAAAAATGCTAACCATCATCTGACAAAGTAGGGTTGCCACAAACCTTGTTTGTCAAAAACGCAATATCTGGGCTTCCCTGGTGGCGCAGTGGTTGAGAGTCCGCCTGCCGATGCAGGGGACACGGGTTCATGCCTCGGTCCGGGAGGATCCCACATGCCGCAGAGCGGCTGGGCCCGTGAGCCATGGCCGCTGAGCCTGCGCGTCCAGAGCCTGTGCTCCGCAGCGGGAGAGGCCACAGCTGTGAGAGGCCACCGGAAAAAAAATACCAAAAACGCAGTATCTGTGAACTGCTGTGAAGCAAAGTGCAATAGAACATGCCTGTATATATAAGAACTTCCGTTTCGAGTGATTTGGAAATTCTAAATATTTTAAACAAAGCATATATAAGATCTTACAATAACAGCAACAACTTACTGAGTACCCACTATGTGCCTGGCAAGTCATATACTTTTTTAAAACTTTATTTTAATTCATTTATTTATTTTGCAAGCCATATACTTTGCTTCCTTTAATCCTCACAACAAGTCTGTATAGTCTGGAATAATATATTCATTTTATACAAGAAGATAATGAGAATGAAAGAACTTAAATTATTATTTTTCCAGGATTGCACAGTTAGTCTGTGATGGAGGGATTTAATGGTAACTCTTCCACTCTCCAAAGACTGTGCCCTTTCCATTAACTTTCACTCAACAAAGTAACCCCAGACCTATTTCCTAGTGCTCACCAATGATTCCATCTAACTATTCTTCTTGGCTTTTTCTTCTGAAGCACATTTGGATTGTTTCTTGATGCCGACAAGTGGACGTCTATTGATCGGGAGAGAAACAGGAGCCAGGAGTCACTGAAGAGGGCAGTCAAGGGGCAGTGGATGTAGACAGATGGCAAAATGGCCAGCACTGTGCCCCCCATGTTTGCACTTCCTCTTCCCTTCTGTGGAGCTATGGGATATTTGTTTTTGCTTAAATATGTTTTACTTTGTGACATTTAAAAACTTGTAGAATGAAAAGCAAATGCTCTTTTTGAAACTTGCAATATGAATACGTTTTTATTTTTGTTTGCTGAAGTTTTGTTTGTTAAAGAGAGGAAATGGTTAATCATCAAAGCTGAGGAAGAGTCTTTTAAATTTATTACAACTTGTAGCCTGGGTAAATTTGACCTACTGCCAACATTTACAGTTCCTGATAGAAGAGACTGGAATTTAAAACATCCTTTACGCAGCCTGCCTAAAACTGGCATTTTGGTTAATCAGAAAAAGAAAGAAAAAAAAAGTAATGAAATGTCTGATGACTTATCGCCTGGTGTTCTCCAGCGAGTCCATCTAACTATTCATCTTGGCTGTTTCTTCTGAAGTGCATTTGGAGTGTTTCGTGATGCAGTCAAATGGGGTCTTTTTTTTTTAGATAGGAAAACTGAGTTCCCCATTTTGCTGGTATAGTTTAGGCCATATGTGAAAAATAGAATATGTGTCATCAGGAGCAGACTGTTCGCAGATGAGATGATATCTCAGGCCATATCTCAGCAACATTCTCTGCCAAGCTCTAGCCCCTATGGAAAGAGAAATGAGTGCACTTTTACAAAACTCTTATGTGAGATTAAACATCCTTACATATTTATTTGACTAATGAGAAATATTTATTATCCCACTAGTAATGAACAGGTTTGTTTCATTATTTTAAAAAAATCAAGATTTATGAACTAAGAAGAAGAAATAACTGAGGGTATATAAGTTCGGAATAATTAAGCTGATGATTATTATTCACTATAAATTAGGCATGAAGATATATATTTTTTGGAGGTCTTACAATTTACTTACAAAGTTACAGAAGTTTCTAATGTTTTTTTTCTTTGGCATTGGACATACAATGCCTATGTCACCTACAAAAATTTTATGAGAGCTTTACACAAAATAAGCAAAGTGACTCTGGGGCAAGTATCCACACGATAATCCTTAAATTCAGTAGGAGAGACTCAAGCATTCCTTTTAATTATCTTGCATATGAAGAGCGTCTGACCAGTTGCTGTCTTTATAAATATTAACTGAATGGGATCACTACCCACAGGTTTGATGCATATGAGAAGCAAATGGAACATGGTCTTTTTGCTTGTCATTGCAAGGAGAAATAATTTAATGTAATAATAACTATTGTATTCTTTTAGGATGGAAATTTTGCATCTTCCTAGTACATTACATTGGAGATTTTAGTTTCCCAAGGCAAAAGGGGGTATTTTTCTTGTCTACCAGCACCAATAATAATTAGAGCTAAATACAAACCATTTTCATATCTAAATGAAGTGGCTTAGTAACTGAACACTTAGTTTCAAATAGTAGAAAACAAGAGAGTTAAAATATCACTAAGATCAGCTCAAAGACATAATTACAGACAGTATTACATTATTTGGGATTTTAAAGTAAAATTAGTACATTTTTGGTTTGTGTTTGGTTAATAATGGAAAGCATGTCCTAAGTTTAAAAAATGAAGCCCATACTTTAGTAATAGAACTAAGAAAAGTCAGCACTCTCTCTCACCCCATCCCCTCCAAAGCTGTGCCTCCAGATGTTATTTGGTATTTATTTTGCAAAGTTTATTTTTACAGTCCAAGCCATTTGTGTTTTAAAGATACATTGGTCAGTTTATTTATAGAGAGAGAGCTTCTTGAAGTAAAGACAATTGACGCGGGTGTGGGTTAAAGCTACCCAGCACTAGAAAGAATGGGGGCGTCTGGTAACCTCCAGTATGTTCTCTCTCATTCCTCTCATGTTCTTTCATTATGGGGACTCTGGAATTTTCTTTTCTGTTTTTTCTTTCTTTTCCTTATCTTTTCCAGTCCTGTAAGGTTTTACATGATTCATCCTGGGAGGAAAATCTGAGCTTCTGGACCAGTTATCCTGCAGAGGAAATGAAAGAAACACAAGGCAGAAGGGGTGACTGGGACTTCGAGGATTTGCTTACAAATCTGGCTCCTATCCAGGTTGAAACTGGAATAGCTGGAGATTTTCCCAAGGCGCCCAGGATGGAGAGCAGTTCCTCGTGTTTGGATAGCATCACTGGTGCTTCTCAAACCAGGCTTAGGACCAGGGAGGTGTGGAGGAGGGTGGGCAGAAGGTGGTTATGACTGTGCAGTCGGGCTGGATCAAGGTTGTGGAGGCTTCCTGTGCTGAACAATGCTGTCATTCCTTTCCTTTATGTGTTGCAAAGTAAAACAATATTAAACTGTAAAACAAGGGTGAGAAAGTTCCACAAAGTTCTCATTTTTCTCATTGTGACTACTTCACAGCCACTTCGGTAATATTGAATAGCATTCTTCCTTCAAAAATTGTTTTGCAATATAAAACAGCAATTTTTTTTCAAAGATTGCTTTTCTTTACCTCTGCTTTGCAAATCCCTTAGACTTTCTATTGGGAAATCTAGCACTGAGTTTCTGGGAGTACAGGTTGGACGCCGTGCAAAGAAGAAGCTGGGAATGTGGTATACAATGAAGGCTGGGGAAGCACTGAGGACAGTTATGGATTAGGGCTGGTGAGGTGTCTTTAGAATCATAATGCAGCACTTTGTAGTAAAACTGAAGTTTCATCTTGCAAATTAGAATGTACAGGGGATTCCACTTTTAATTATTTTCTTCTACTTTAGCATTATTTTTCTTTCCAAGCTTTAAGAAGTGATTTGGGAATGAATTTGTCTTCTCAATTCACTTTTAACTTAATATTTGAGTTTTGTATAGTGTATTAAGTGACACAAGGAAAAGCTACTTTTCTCTGAGGGTCCAAAATAATCTTACACCCACCTACTTCTCCATTTGAAATGCTACTCAAAGGTGTATTTTATTTTTTTCAGTCTTTTGAAGCACTGCTTGGATAGTGCTTAGTTTTGCTAGCTAGTTCGGTAGTTCAGTCTTATTTTCATAGATAAAGACTTTTCCTTCAAATTCATAATTAAATCACTTTCTTTGCAAAGTTAGAGTTCTGTATTTTCAAATTTTCTTTTTTTTGGTATCAAAACTTATAAAGTTATATAACTACAAAAGCAATAATATGTTTTCTTATCATTTTTACAGGCTGGAAAACATTAATGTTTACTATAGATGCCAGGGATTGTAGAGCAATTATTACAAAATAATATAAGGCTTTAACCTCTACCTGGAGATCTGACAGAAAATTTTAAGAGAATATGTAACCTATACACATGGAAATACTAAATCTAATTGGGTAGTTCTATTGGCCCCTCAAAGCACTGTTGCTAATTAGCAATACAATAAGGATGGTGGAATCTATCATTTGACTATTCATTTAAATGATACCTAATTAGTGGATGGTGCTATGGTCTGAATGTGTCCCCCTCCAAATTCATATCTTGAAATCCTAATGCCTGCTGTAATGGTATTAGGAGACAGGGTTATTAGGTCATGTGGGTGGAGCTGTCATGATTGGGATTAGTGCCCTTGTAAAAGAGGCTCCAGAAAGATCCCTAGCTTGTTCCACCATGTGAGGACCCAACAAGAAGTTTCCATCTATTAACCACAAAGCGGGCCCTCACTAGACACAAAATCTGCCAGGGCCTTCATCTTGAACTTCTAGCCTCCAGAACTGTTATCTATAAGCTACTAGACTCTGCTATTTTGTTATAGCAGTCCAAATGGACTAAGACAGACAGGAAATACATCTACTGACTAGTTTTATATTACTCTCCCATAGTGACTATATTAAACCTGAAACAATTGATGCTTTTCTACAATAATTTTTCTTTAAACTTATTAATTTTTAATTATTCTTTGTTAATTTAGTCTTAATTTATTTATTATCTAATTGACTGGTTGTTAAGCGCGGGGTGGTAGAGGCAAGGAAATTGATACTGGCCCTGAATTTCAAATTACTTTGGCCTGCAGGAATGGCTGTGACCAAACAATCTATTTTGATGATTGTGGAAAGGACAATTTTCATAATAAATTTGAAAAATCTGGAGACCTGGAGCAGCACATTCTAATGATCTCTTCCTTTCTATAAATCGTAGCATTTCGCATTTGATTGGATCATATGGATACAAATTAAGCTCTATTCTCTTGACCCTTCCTTTCACATGTTGCATATTAAGCTATGCGTTAAACATTCCACAGTCAACAAGCGGAAATATTGGTTTACCACAATAATTCATTTTCCCCCCCTCCCACCCTAAAAACTTCAACATTTAAAAGGAGACTAAGATGGCAATCAAGAAAGTTAGGACTCATTTGCATGAAAATGACCCACTTTCCTAAACTGATTCTGCTTGTCTATGACTTTTTGGATTCATAAATTATTCTCACTGCTGGTTTGCATAAAACTATAATCTATGTTCCTGTAGTATTTGGTGTGTTCCTAAAATGAGTCATAACCGTTTCTTAATAGTTATGGGAAAAAGATCAGTAGGGGCAAACTGAGTGATAAATAGGATCTGCTTCTAAATAGTTACCACATGAGGAAAACCCCTTGGGTGTTAAATACCTAGTGTTTTTATTTTTGTTTTTCTGGGTTCCTTGTTTTGATTTTATTAAACTACTTCTTTAAGAAGTGTAAAATAATGTCTTTCCTTAGTTTTATATTGAGTAGAGGAACTTACTAAATTACTTCTCCTCCAACTTATTCCGAGATTAATTTTTTAAATCAAGTCATTAAAGCATCACTACTTAATGATTTAAAAATCATTTTTTCCTTCTCAAACTAGCCAACCAAAAAACATAATCAAGCAAAGTACAGGACCAAAGCAAGGAAAGAGGCTACTGGCTAGGATGATTGGTATTGCCATCATGGAGACCCCAGTATCCATGCCCCAACGCTAGGAATGTGGCCTTAGCATTCTGGGAGAGAGGGGTTAGGCAGTACATGGTTGTCACTGAGTAGCTAAGGATCCCCATTCTTTTGGGATCTTAAGCTTTCTTTTATTTTCTTTTTTTCAAACCTTGAGACTGTCATGGCCAGATGGTTGACTGATCTGTTAAAGAACTTTCTACCTCTTGGGAGGTTGGGACTCACCAAGAGTGAGCATGGTCAGTCCGGGAACAGAGAGCACACATGGTAGCATTAACTGACTCAAAAATGTGTCTGGTATAAAATCAATATTTAGTGGTAGCTTATGTTATTGTATTTGGCTACCACAAAATTTACAAAGTGAATTGGTGTTTCCTGCCCCACTTTGATGTAGCTCCACTGACAGCAGCTACAGAAAAATAAGCCAGAAGGAAAAACTGCATGCTGAATTCTCAAACATGGGGTCAACTCAGGAATTTGTGCTTTTATTAATCCCTTCTTGGGAGTGATATGGATAATTTCCTCTAAGAATAAACTCTCCAGTGGGATCAACAGTGTGAGGAACGGAGAAAGAAAAGGCAATGTGTTGCTTTAGTTAGTGACTAGCTAGCAACAATAGTGGTGTATATATTTATCGTGCTTTATAATTTCAAAGCACTTATAAATGTACTGTATTCTTTCAGATTGTATTATAAAAGTAGGTGCCTCTGTAACATTTTTAGCAGGTTGTTGAGTTGGTTGAACAAAACTCTCTCTTGCTTAAAATCTATTCGTGATGGAAATTTGATAAGGATAACTAAAATAGCAACTGGTATTAATAGTATAAAAGCTAGCATACCAGTTAAACCTCAGTTAGCCAGAAATCTTTTGTAATTAAAGTTATTATTCACTTTTCTTTAAAAACTTTTCTAATATGTATTTACTAATTTTCTGTTTTTATAAGTAAAACTTAATCTTTAGTAGATGATTCAATATCTTGGATTGTCTCAACATCATTTTGAACAGTATTTTTCATTGCATCAATGCAGATATAAAAGTGTAAGATATTTTCTCAAACTGTTTATATATCAGATTATTTTATGGTCATGTAATTCTGTCTTCTAAAATTATCATGTTGCCAATTTTCCAGCTAGTGGAATATTCTTATTAGTTGAGGTTCTCTTACAACTATATTTTGAGAACTATGAATAAAGTTGTGTTTACTATTTTTCTGCCTCCCCCTTTCCTTTCCTCCATACATTTCTTCTTTCTTTCCTTCATTTTTTAAAACCTGTTTATATGATGGACATGCTACATTTGAGAGACAGGATGGGCAAGAAAAGGTATGTGACAATTGAAATATTGATACTGAATGTCTGATGTAGCTGGGAGAAAGTGAGGCATTATCTGAATAAGTTGTTTTGGCAATTCCAATAGTGAAAAAGACCTGTTTATGTTTCTTCCTGTATTATTTTAACTCTGAACAAGGACTCAGGGAAAAGATGATAGAGCGGACCAATATTCTGCTTACACTGAAAGAGAATTGAATTGTGAGTCATTCCAGTCATGAAGAGCTATAGCAATCCAGAACTTTCCCAAGGAGCCACACTTGCTGTTCCCTTTTTGTCTGAAAGTTGGTCTTTTACTGATGGAACATAATTATCACTTTTCCTTTTCCCATCAACTCTCCTACTAGCTAGCGTACAGGCCCTCTGACAGACACACACACTCTCACACTCACACTCACACATGTAGTCACATTTGAGTTCAGATTCAGAGTTGAGTCTTACCCTGGGTTAAGGCCTCTGCGATTTGACTTCTCAGCTTCTTCTTTATGAGATACTAGTTCAGATCACAAGAAAATACTCCCATAATGTGTTCGTGGACATTTTTGGAGCTAAGAATAAATAGGATTTTAAGAGCTATGAGGTAGGGGAAGGAGCAGGGGCAGAGCTGGAGAGACTTCCAGGCTTACTGGTTGCTGGTTCTGTGACTTTGGGTGCTTCGCTGGGCCTCAGTTTCCTCAATTTAAAAACAAAGATATCAATAACCTGCTCAGAGGGCTTTAGGGATAATTACATGATGTAACTTAGTCAAAGGGTAAGTGGCTAGCACAAAGGAGGTACAATTTTTAGGTTTTGTTTCTTTTTCTAATTAATCTAGAAGTAGGAATATAATACAAAAATGTTAATACTACTAAGTTAGCGAGATGAAATGTCATTGTTTGCAACAGGAACAGTCTCAGTTGATCCAACCACCAGCTTTATGTAATCTTACTCTTTCAGTGGAGGGTAAATTTATATTGGCTTCCAGACCAACTCTGTGTTACAAGAAGTAACAAATCAGCCTTAGAAAGAGGCCTTGTCCCCGACTACTTTGCCCAGAAATAGTTTCAGTCTGACCGAGATAGAGTCTAGTCAGTTCTTCTATTAAAATATATTTATGAGAAAGACATAGTATCTTTATGTCCATTTATAAAAAATGCATACAAGAATAGGTGATTTTTTAATTTTAAGAAGATCCAAGACAAAACTGGTATTTACATTTTGGTTCCTATTATTCATTTCATTTCCATGATTCTCACATATATACTTATTCCTTGAAATTATTACATGTGTGCATCTATATGGATACTATCATATATTAATCAAGATAAAATTGATTTATGCGTGTGGCTTGTGGAATTATTGATATTTATTTATATATAGAATAATTACTATATTGAGTAGGGAACCTTTTAATTCTCATCTAAGAGCCTACACATTCCCACTTTTTGGAAAAGCAGGGCTGGGGAACCCAAAGAACACTGTCACTAATGCAGAGTCATTAGGGATAGCACCCTGAACTAACAGAAAGGTCACATGCTTCCCTGTCAATGATCATCTCTAGTCTACCTCTTTCATGCTGCACATAAGAAATGGGGACCCAGAGCAGTTAAGTAACTTGTAAGTGGTTAACACCTATGACTGGATAGAAGAGAGACATAGTCTCTATTATAAAGTAGAATCTGGAGACTAGAACAGGAGTGTGGATCAGACATGGATTTCCATTGTTGCACTCCCTCGATTTTCTTTGTATCAAGAATTTACCAGCCATCTGTTACCATTAACAGTTTACCAGATCTTAGAGACAGAATCAGAGCAGAAAGTTAATGTCTTCTGTGACTAGTGCAGGAATTTTACCAGAAGTTAAACAGGAGATTTTGCTCAAAGTTGAGTAGGCTGCTAGTTTGAAGATGATAATGATTCCATGTGCCTAAAGATCTATTATGTGTGGACTGAGAATTGCAGTTAAAATTGATGTTATCTTTGTCTTCACTTATATTTCCCCAACGTGTGACCATTAATGCTAGTTTTCATTTCTTTTTCCTTTGTAATATTTCTACCTGTAACTACATGCTGCTTCAAGGATTTAGATTATCTGCCATTGTCTGGGGGACCACAGGGTAAAAGTCTTGAGTCAAAACACCTGGGAAGACATGATAGTCATTTGCCACGATTGTTGTGTCCTAGTTTATTTAACCTTTATCCCAGTACTGCACATGCAGGCGTAGATCTTCCCAGTAATTGCTTGTTGAAAGAATGAAGACAGTGGTAAACATAGAAAATACACAAAAATAATTTGGCCACGTATGCTTGACTACGTAAGATCGAGGACAAAGGTGGTGATAGAGACCACCCCAAAGTTCTAGAAGATGGGAATATACTTCCACCTAATATAGCTCAGTAGGAAAAGATTTGTTTCTCCTTAGTGACATAAATTATAGGTGAAGATAGAATTATTTTTATACATTGGGAATATATCTAGTTAGTTGAAACACATCTCATGTGGACAAGAAAAGAAAACACCAGAGTAAGAAACAGGAACACATCATTCAGAAATTTTATATCTTGGAAGAGGAAAAGAGAATTAAGCCAAATAGTCCATATGAACAGTACAGCTGGTGGAGAAAGAATGACCAGAAATAAGCAGCCAGAAACCAGATTCATTGCCAGGTCTTCAGAAAGCACTGATCTTTAGAGGGCTGGGAAGCCTGGTGGACAGGCGAGCTGTGTGTCCTTCCATGACAACAGGAAGGTTATGGTGGGTCATGAGATTCTGTGGCACATGCCTCCTTCTGCCCTGGGCTGGCTGTGTCCTCTTTGAAATACTGGTGAGGCCTCCAGCTAGGGTGACTTCAACCTCTAAAAGAGATCCACAGACTTAGAAAATATGGAGAAGAAAAGGCCAAATGTTCAAGATGCAGGAGGAGCTGACACACAAGAAAAGATGCTAATTGCGAAGCAATGAAGGGGGAGTAGTGAAATCATTTAGGGAGGCCCCTGCACCTATAACTAGAATTTTTTGATCAAAATAAGAAAAAAAATTGAACAAATATCTCCTAATACCTTGTAAGTAAATCTGCAATGGCTCAGATAACAGTGGATTCCAAAAGCAAACACTGAGAAATGTAATATGTTCTGAATTACATAGGATACAGAATCCTCTTCCCTAATTCAGGAGTCTCTAAGAGTAACAATTTTCTAAAAAAACAAAATGAACAAAGCTTTAAAAACTATCAACAAATATATTTATTGTGGTGGCTTTCCCCCCATTAGATACACTTTGTTAGGAAGTAGTATCCCTTTCAGTTCCAGGTGGACCATTAAGCAGGTAATAAGATTGCTCCCCACCCCCACCCCCACTCCGTTGAGAGAGAAAGAAAACACATGACTTTGCAAACATGTTATATTTTCCTTGCTCTAGTTTTCATTTTCTATGAAATCAGAATTTTCTTCTAATAAGTATGATTTGTTTTTGGAAGTAACTTACAGGTACATGTTTACAGACTTACATAACCCAAGGGGTAGCAGAGGCTGAACCACACAGTGCTGACATAGACTGGAGACCTGTTCCAGGTAATCACAACCCTTCACAGTTTTGGAAAGCACAAAAGTCATCTCCAACTCTATGGTTTCTTCCACATTTTGCCAATCCCATACAGTATATTTAATTCTGTAAATATGTGCACTCTCATGCTTCTTGCAGAAGGACAAATGAGGGCAAGAGAACCAAGCTTATAACAGTTGTTTCTGTGGTGATAATTCCTATGATTCCAAATGCCAGGCCCTAAAATCTGAGCACTCTCTAGATTTCCTGCACAAAACAACACTGTCCTTTGAAAGATGTTTCTCTCCTCTGATCTCTTGTTTCTTTTGAAGGGATACCACATCTTTGAATTTGCAGAACTATCATTTGCTTCTTTAAACAAATAGCTCAAAAAAATACTTTTATAGGAAAAAGATGTTGCTTCTCCAGATGTCGTCATTATGTTGTTACATCTTATAGCCTATTGATGATTATGTACAAAATTTCTTGTCTCTTAAAAATGCACAGAAGCGCGTAAGATAACCATTCAAAAACATCCCTTCTTTGAACTTCCGGCTCTTTGTTGTTAACTATGCTTGTATGAAGAATATAGCAACTATCTGGAATGTTGTTTAGACTGAGCAGTAACTGACACTTTGTCCATTTGTGGTCCTAATGGCTAGAGCACCTGTCCTGGGCATCTGGTGGAGATAGCAGCATCACGAGTTTACAACAATCTCATGGGACTCTCTAGTGTACAGTGCTGACTGATACCGATTTCTGTTGTTTATCTTGGACCTTTCGCTTCTTCTGCTGCTGTTTGTCTTTGTTTTCTCGTTGCTCTGGAGTTTCTCTGCTGGGCTCCAGACCTTTGTTATCAGGTATTGCATCCTTACTTTCTTCTTTATTAAGTTTTTTTCTTTTTCTCTCCCTTCCTTTTTTTCCTGAAATGAAAGGATACACCTTTAAAAAAACATTGAATCATGTTCTATTTGGTTATTCTAAGTTTTTAAAAAGTAGTTGAATTTCTCTTAGGTTGCATACCATGCCCACAGATACCAAATATCTACTATTTAAATCATTCATTCAACTAGTCTTTATGAAGGCTATGCTATATTTTAAGCAATGTAAGCATTAAACACATACAACATATAATGGAGCAATTAATCTATGATAGTTCTGAATTCCAGATGGTTCTATTGCTATAAGTTTGAAATGAATATTATTTTACAGGATAGCTATTTATGGATATTTAATAGAAATTATTGAATAGATTTCTTGCCATCTAAGAAATTTATTAATGTCTATACATTATCTGGCTCCTACATAAGGCACTATTTTGTTTTCAAAATTGTCCAAGTAGCAGTTACATAGTTGCAATATGCTGATATATCTACATGCCATCTACTAAAAGAGAATTAATTTGCATAAAAAATATGTAAATAAAGGTTCATGAGGAATACCAGGATAACTATATTTTAATGCAAGTATTTATATGTTGAAATTAATTTCCATCACAAATTCTCTACATGCAGGGGTAGCTGTGTCTATAACTTATCGATAACCCTATGGTATTAGCTACCAGGGCAGGGACTTTGTGTCTCTATCAACCAAATGAGTAGATATTTATTGGAATATACTGGATTCCATGGAGGACCTTGACCTTGAACTGGGTTTGAAGCACAGATTTATTCAGATTCACACTCTGAGGCATTTTGAAAAGTGGAATCAACAAGACTTTAAAGGTTTTGATGCAGAAAAGCATATTGCAAGAAAGACTGGAGCCAGGGTGAAGAAATGGATTTTATTCTATTGGACTCGCGGAACTGTTAACAGTTTTAGAAGAGAGTAATTTGATCAAAATGCATGAGTCTGGCACCAAATTAGATGAATCGTTTTTTTAAATTTCAAATTAGTGAATTAACTAGATATTTTATTATCACGTTAACATTTTACAAATACAACCTACAGTGTAAAATAATTTCAAGGGCATGGTTTTAGTAACCTCCATTCATACCCACATCCCAGTGAAAAATTACTGATTCAAATCAATATAGTAAATGAACACTAGGAACAAACTACTCCTTGGTGTGGGAGAAATTCTGATTGGCTGTATCCCTACACACTGAGCCATGTAAAATCTGAAATTAGTTTTGGTCTACAAAAAGTCACTTTGGACAAAAGTATTTTGGATAAATTATTTGCATGACAGAACCAAAATATTTTCACGTCCTGAAATAGGCTGCAAATATTGAATTCAGTGGTTTGGCTTTCCTTTTCTTGAGCTCTGGTTATGGAATTCTAGGAACCATTATTAATACTGCATTCGTAAACTCGGCCAACACAGTCTCCTCGGATTTTATGCCGCAGCTAGCTTTGCCTGAGACTATATTTACAAAACCTTCCAGTTACTTTATGAAAACTTGCCTTGTTGGGCTCAACATAACACACCTCCAGATTTTGGACTCCAAAAGGACAGTTAACAAAAATGAGAACTCAGACCACGCAAAATAAATATCAGTCAAATTATTTTGGATATGTAGAGATGAGCAAACAATATTAGAGTTGACTGTATGTCTAGGGTTGACTAGTTGTATATTGATTCACCAATTCCATTATTCTTTTCACTTAAAAGAATAATCCTGGATTGATAAGATTTCTACAGAAGAAATTCAGGGTTTTTTTTTTTTTTTTTTTATGCTGGCTTTACACATTTGAAGAGCTGACATAAACTTAGTAACTAAACAGAGAAAACTGAAGAGTTAATTTACTTTCTTGAATATGTACCATAATATAGTTTTCACAAATCTGCATGAACTGAAAGAGAGTAATGCTGGTTTTTATGGTGTATGCTTGATTTTCTGAAGGACATGGCTGCAAACGTTAGATTACATAATATTTCCATTCTGAAGAGCATTTTGGAGGTGTTCGAGCTCAACTCTAAAAATATTGTCAGTGAAAATCATTCCAAAGTTCCAAAAAAACTACTGACCCCAAACAAAATGTTATTTTTATGGAAATTATCCAAAAGTTCAGTGTTTAACATTGTTCTCTTGATGATGGTCCAACATCTTACAGCTGTGATCCCAACCATAAAGTTTTGGACATGTAAAAAATATATTGTTTCTTTCTTGGTCAGAGATTGATTTATATGTTTTCTAGCTACATGTGACAATGTACTCAACTTACAGTGCATTTCTGCTTATTAGCAAACTGCTATGATTATTTCTTAATATGGGCAGAAACATTCTTGGAAATAGCTTGAAACCCAGTATCATAGTTTTATTATCCAAGGAATAACTATTTAGTCTGGGCGGTGAGTGAAAGGGGAGGTTCTACTAAAGTAACAGGAAACTAGCACATTGTACATTGTTGTTGCCCAACAGAGGGCTATTGCACAATAGAAAAATGTGATTATTACTTTTTACAGGCCATGTGTTAGTGGTTGGAAATGCTAACTACCCTTTTGCGTAAGTAATATATTTTCCTCTTGTCCAAGAAATAAAAATGCAGAAGAGTGGCTCTAGTCCATTAAAAAATCACATGCAATTTGGGAAATTTGGTAAGGTTTTCATTAAAGAGGATTTCTTTTTCTATTCTGGTGACTTTTCATTGATGTGGTCAATAGTTATTTTTATACTTTTTTGGGTAATTATGCAAACTAAGCATTCCAGTTATCACAATCTTACATATATATGTTTGTGTTTTGTCATTCATTGATTATGTGTGTGCACATACACACGCGCACCAGAATTGTGTTGCAGAGTATTCCAATGATTAAAAGAATGTTCATCTTCCCTCGATGTTCCATCCTCATGGGCGGACTTTGCATAGAAACCATCAAAAAGAAATTGCTATTAGCAATCAAGTACAATCTGAGCCTTTGCATAGAAATGTAATGTTTAAGAACACTGTCTTACATATGTAGAGAACAAATGTATAGGCACCAAGCGGGGAAAGCGGGGGGCAGGGGTGGTGGTGGTGGGATGAATTGGGAGATTGGGATTGACATATATACACTAATATGTATAAAACAGATAACTAATAAGAACCAGCTGTATAAGAAAAAATAAAATTAAATTAAAAAAAAAGAACACTGTCTTTAGAGTCAAAAAAACATGGTGTTCAAATTCTAGGTCTGCCACCAGCTATTTGTGTGACTTTTGGCAAGTTGTTGATATCTCCCGGGATTAATTGTCTGATATTTAAAATGTGGATAATCATTACTACTTGCTAAACTTTTTAAGGATTGCGTGAGATGCTTGTAAAACACTTAGCATAGTGCATGGCACACATTAACCATGGGAGAAATGAAAGCGAATGTTAATAACTCATTACACAAACACAAATTAAACCTTTATCCCATGCCAAAGAGTGGGCTAAACCCTGGGGATACAAGTGAGATATAGAGACAGACACAATAAATATAGTCACACACTAATGCAAAATTTGAAGCATGCACAAGATCTACTGGTTGCAGACCAAGAAAAGCATTGAACTCTGCCAATGGAGATCGAAAAAGATTCGCCAGATGGGGTGATGTTTGAGCTGAGCTTTAAAGAATTAGTGAGAGTTTGCCAGGCTGAAGAGGGGAAAAGGGCATGGTAGGCAGAGAACAATATGTCAATGGCATGAAGGCATGCAAGGACATGGTGAATCTGGGGAACTGAAGTAGACTTCCTTGGTTTGATCGGAGTTTATATACAGTATATTACCCAGAGAAGCTGGAACAATAGACAGGACTTGATTGCCATTTGGGGAGTTTGTCCTGAGGACCAGTGGTACTGAAAACTGGAGAAGGGCAAGTATCAGAAACTGAGAGCAAAGCAGAGTTTGGGTGTTTCTGTGACTAGTTTAACATGTGACCTTATTTTCTATTTCAGAAACACTTCTATAAGTAATAAGAACCCATAAAGTGAGTATTGGTAATGACTGGTATTTATTTTTGAGCCTTAACTTTTAAAAGAGTAGCTAAAGTCTATGTGAAGACCATATAGCCGCGTATTATTTAAGATTCTGTTGCAAGACAGTGTCACATAATTGAGTAGGTGATTGACCTTTTTGAGATCCTGAAGTTACTTTCTATTAATACAGTAGTATATAGCCATTTATGTAAACACCTCCTAGGGCCTTCTGCAGACCAGGTTTCCAAGCGCAGATGACTGAAAAATACAGATTCCTAGTGCCACTCCTGGAGATCATGATTCAGTAGTTTTCATGATGGGCCCAGGAACCTACAGTTAAAAACATGTTCACCCCCAGTTTATTCTTATGTGCAGCTTCATTTAAGAACCATAGCTGTAGATCAACAGAAGATCCAATTTCCTTAAACATATACTCTCAAAAAGTTTATTTCATATCACATGGCTTATCATTTCTTTTCTTATATTTTTTCCCATGGATATCAAATATGTTTTTTGACTTACTGTAGCTACTAATTTTTAAGTCAAGTTTTCTGATTAGGTACATTTGGAATAGACACCTAGATACAAAACAAAAATTAGCTGCAGATAGTCTTTTTAAAATATATCAAGGAAATATGAACTGAAAAGAATAAACATATTAAAAAGAACAAAGAGAGAAGGAAATGATCCTGAATTATATTTCCTAAATTACATATAACATATTTTAAGTTCCAAGTAAAAATAAAAACCACAGAAAATGCTCAATCACCCTTTTAAATATAATGCAGTTATAAATAAAAGAGTTGTTCTCCTTAGAATCACAAATATAATTTATTTATTGAGAATTATTCAAATTATGAATATCAGTTCACAGTTTTCCAGATGTTTAGAAATATCTGTGTCTGTCTTTATAAAAGCTGCTTCTTGGTGAATTTCTTGCAAGATACCACTAAGGGGAGCTATTGAGCTTAAGCAGCTCCACTTCCAAGACTTTTTCAAAAAGCTGAGAATGTATCCTGCACTCTAAACTGAGGACTAAGTATGACTGAATCTATGATTCAAACCAATTAAATAAATATCCCATCAAAAGTACAAAATTTATTGCTAGGTAGTTTCTCTTTATTGGGTGTAGAAGGAAATTCAACTGGAAAGGCAAGGCTTTATACCTTCAAAAGAACACAAGTGGTGTGAAAATGGGGTTAATCTGATGAATTTTGGATCTAGAGTTGGACCTGAAATTTATGTATAGAGGATGAAAATTCCAACTTTTTTTCCTTTTTGTTAAGACATCACCGAAGAAATTTCACAACGGAGGGGAAATTGCTACGGTATAACTTCTTCAGCAAATATGATTTATCGTGTAAATACATATTTAAGGGTCTTTGAACTGTGGGCACGGGACAGGACAGCTTGACCCAGTGGTGAAGAACAGAGCTGAAAGTCAGCAAGGCCAAATTCCTTCTCAGCTATATTATTACCAAATAGAACTGACTTGAGAAATGCATTAAAACCTTTTGTTTTGTTTTGTTTTTGTTTTAATAAAATAGAAACACTTATTTCTTTGCTATTATTTTAACTCAGGAATTTATTCCAAATAAAGGGAAAATATGAAAGAATGATAGGTTTAAAAAAAAAATAGGCGACAAATTCTCCAAATGGAAATTTAAGCTACTTGATTTATCTACTCTGTACAGATGATCCTTAAACAACACAGGTTTGAACTGTGAAGATCCACTTATACATGGATATTTTTCAACAGTAATATTACAGTACTATAGCTTCTGGTTGGTTAAATCCCCAGATGCAGAGGAACCATGGATATGGAGGGCGACAATAAATTATACTTGGATTAACCCTCTGAAGTTGTTTAAGGGTCAACCATCGTTTAATACATGAATTAGTTCAATTGTACTTCCATTTAACTTCCAAGATGCTTCTGAGGAACTATTCGCAGAAAAATAATTTGATGTATCATTACATGCTCTGCTAAGTGCTGTAATTTGGGGAGTTACCTTGAGCCCATTTTTGCAAAGATATTAAGACTGAAATAACATTTTGCCACCAATTGAAAATGGTTAATGTAAGAGATGTTAATCTATTTGTGTCATTCTTTTGCGGATTCTGAAACAAGTCTGTCCTGACTGAAAGGCACTGAGTGTAAATTTTCTGACGTGAAAGAAGATAAACCCAAACTTCTTGCCATGGCGCCCAGGATGCTTGTCCTGTGACCTGGCCCCTGCTTATGTAGTCAGCAACCTTGAAGACCTCATCCTTCTCTTCCTAGTCACCTCTGCACTTCACCTGCCACACTCACAGTGTTTACAGATCCCGTATGTTTGATTCATTTCCCTAGAATGCATTCTCTAGTATCCCTTGCTCTAACTCAGACTTAAGTACTCACATGTCACCCCTTCAGGGAAATCTTCCTCACTCTTCTAACTTTCTCTTAAGCTGGATTATTTATGTTTCTCCTCTCTTTGCTCTTTAAACTCCCAATTAGTAATCCTGTTGCAATAATCAAGGAGAAGATGACTTGCGCTGTCTGTTTTTAAAAATAGTAAGAGCAATGACAGATAACTAAAAATTAATGAACACTTCCATGTGCCAGGCATACTTCTAAGAGCGAGCACTGTGTCTATAAGCTCTATTATAACCTCCATGGGAAGATGAGGAAAACGAGGGCTCTTCTTAACCACCGTGTTCCTCTGCCTCCACAACTGTGTCTCAATAGAGCACAATGTGACACGACATCCTTGTATTCTTGTTTTATTTCACACTTAAACTACTGAATACAAAAAAACAAAAAAGAAAAGACAGTGTGCGGGTGTGGACTAACATAGGAAAACATAGAGGTTTTGTAAATATTAGAACATACTTACTTGACCTCTTGAAACTTCAGTTTCCTGAGCTGCCAGTTGCTCCTCAGAACCTAAGAGCACTTTGCAGTAGATGTTTTGTGTCTTCACCATCCAGTTACCTCATGCTCTACCCTCTTCTGTTTTATTGCTACAAGTCTGTTTAGTTTTCATTATTTCCACTCGTCTCCCAATGACATAGAGGTAGGATATTGCATACATATATATATCTTATCATTCATATCTAACTTAGAAACTTTATTTGACTTTTAAAACTACCACTATTACATTTTTGAAATTCTAATAAAATTATCAGAGATTTTTATATTTTGTTACATTTAATATCAGAAAAAGAGAAAGAAAAACTGTATGAATTTAAATTTCACAACCCCACTGAGGCTTGAAGGCAGTCCCATTATAAATAATTTCATTTTATGGCAGATATCATAAACACCAATAATAACAACTTTTCAGAATCTATATTTCCATAATATGCTTCAGTATAATCAACTTGCTTTTGCCAAATCAAATACTTTCCTTATGAATTGATTGTTGTCAGTAGGTCTTTACAGATTTTTTCCCCCTGTGTTGCTTAAATAGTTTCATTACTCACTGAAGATTCAAGATCTGAAATTTTGAATTCTCGCTCCACGTCCTAACAGAACTTTCCATGTGCCTTTCCCCCAAACGCAACTCCAGTCCATCTTCATGGTTCTGATGCCTAGAATGCTACCCTGGACTTCTTGCACTCAAAAGGGACATTACCTAGAGTGCCAAGGGAACTGTCAGAGATACTGGATACTGCATACTATGATGCCTTCTTGTTGTAAGTCGTCAGTATTAAAAGAACAGTTAAAAGTGCAAGGAGAAAAAAGAAACCCAAAATGTTTTACTATTTGCAATATTTACAATTTACTCATTATAAAAGTAAAGGGTATCCTGTATTTTATTTTATAATATTTAAAAAATATAACAGTGCATTACGATTTTCATTACATAACTATTTTAAGCTTAGTATTCTTTTATGTGGGCTAATTTCTTTTGAATCAACTACCTTTTGTTTGAAAGTTCACTTGAAATTAGTAAGTTCAGTGTTGTTTTTTTTTCAGTGCAAAATTTCTTAACTTCACTTTGAAATTCTACCCAGCATATTAGGTTAGATTACAAAATTCTTGGAAACTAAATCACATACAATTTACATGTTGAAAATTTCCTGATCTAAGCATGTTTGCATAGTGTGTTTTGAACTAGATCTTGGGTCTTATACAATTTCATCTATTGGATAAGCAAGTAAACTTATTCTGATTTTCATTTGCTGTCAAAGAACGTGTTGGTAAATTTCACCTATTAAATCAGTCAAATTTTGTTCATTACTTTTGCCATGAAATTCATGACTAGCTTGTGAAATGACTATTACTGCTCTCTTTACAAAAAATGACTCTGCATATGATATTTTGATTGTTTCACATACTGTTTATGAATTTACGAGGATATGTGTATATTGCTTATCTTCAGAAATTAGACAGTGATATGGCTGACACCGCTATTTCAAAAACCGTTGAAACCTGCCTAGTAGCATTGTTGATTGTCCTCCCAAAATTTTCAGTAGAGATCAGTCTTCTCGAAGTATTAATGAGTATCTTGGAAATTAATTTATGTGTTTATCTTTGTTGTAACACTCATTCTCTACCTTGTCTCCCTCCTCACAGCCCACCCTCAACTCATGTTGACTGCTGCTATAGGCTACCATCTTATACATCAAGGTAGAGAATATGTATGAGTCTATGGAATGTTTATGTCAAAATTTTTTTCATATCATCCTTTAAAAAATTTATTGCAGCAATTTAAATATAAAAAATACCACCCAGTTTTTTTCTAGGAATAGCCTCTTTGAAAATTCCTATCATATGCATATTGCCAGACTTAAAGTATGTAAGATAGTTTATTATGGACAGGATTTCCTACAAAATTATTTTAAAAGCAGAATACACAACTGTCAGACCATCTTTTGAGTGATTCCTTTAAGAAGTATGGGCAATGATTTCTTTAATACTTCACTATAATGAATGTTTAAAAAACATTTCATATTTTTGTGATAAATTATTTTTCCTACTTTTGTGTCATTAAATTTTTTTTTTTCTTTTGGCTGAGCTGCGCGGCATGTGGGATCTTAGTTCCCCGACCAGGGATCGAACCTGGGCTCCCTGCAGTGGAAATGCAGAGTCTTAACCACTGGACCACCAGGGAAGTCCTCAATTTAAATTTTAAATGTAACAACTTTATTTAATATACCACTAGTCAACAATAAGTTGAAAGTACTGCCTGAAGTGTAGACTGCTTTGAAAATCTGAGTCTTAAAAATGTTTTTCTTGGTGAATTTTCATTCTCTTGCTCTAAATCTTTCTGAGTTGACAATCATCCTACCCCAGTCCCACTAACACATGCTAAAGTAACACAATAAAGAACGCTTAAATTTGTTGACTTACCCAATTCATTTACCTTAGAGGACCAAAAACCTCAGTTATATCAATATTTGATTCTGAAGATTAACAATTGATATTTTAAAACTGTTTTTCATCCTCACATATTCCTCTCATGAGAGAACACAATGACAGTGTGTTTTCATGTACAGCTTAGTCAGAATAACACTGGTATTTGAATTTTCCCATTTTTCTTCAGTTAGGTGTGTAGGTTCACAGTTCAGTCTTTCATACTTGAAATACAGGTTCTGGAATCTGTTTATGGTAAATATCCACCAAACGCCTTTTTTTTTTTTTTTTTTTAAAGAGAATCACTAAGCCAAGAGCACTGTCTTCATCTTTCATGAAATATAGTTTTCCAATTAACAGGAAAGTCCTTCATTTCAAAAGTCTGAACAGAATGCTACTTGAAAATTCATTCCAGCTGGTTAAATTGAAGAACTGAAAGAATTCCAAAGAAAGAATATTCTCTTGGCATTTATCATTTGACTTTCATTTGGATAAATTTCCATTTGGTCCAAGAACTTGTCTCAGAATTTTGTTCTTCTGAGACAAAAAAAGAAGTGTTGATAGGCATGTTTGACTGTGCTGTACTTCCTCCCTTACCCAAATTGTGTACTCAGTTGTATTGACAGGAGGAGATGGCCTCATACTTGCTGACACATTGGCAGTGATTGATTATACAAGAAATGTTGATATTATTCTAGTCACTTTTATCATTTTATGCACGAGTTGACTGTGCTGTCTAATTCTCATTCTACCACATCCCACTCTTTCTTTCCTTTGAAGCTTTTTACTGCTTGATGGAGGAAAAATGTAACTCTAATCTGGAATTACATCACAGGGGGGAAAACAACTACCAAGCATTTTATCTAGTGTGTGTTACTCCATATTTTTAGTAAAGATGTCACACTCTTTTATAGTTATAATTTAGTATTTTCAGCAATTTATTGATTACTTATGTAAAGCTAATTTTTTTAATGCAACTTCAGTACATTCTCAAATGTTTTCACTATTAATACTAGTTTCAGTAATACTAGTTTTAGTATTTTCTTTCTTTTTTTGTTACAGATTCTATCTCAAACTATTGACTTCTTAACTAGCTTAGAAAACATAGAGTACCCCATGTAGCCTCTACTATATTAAAATTTGCAAGAAATAAAGTTTCTTCATTAATGTAAATAAGATAATAAGGGGTGTATTTCACCTGTAGCAGATAACACAAGCTGTTTTAAGTACTTTTTCTCTCACTCTGTTCGTGTGAATATCTGTTCTTAATTAGAAATACTTTTCACATGCATTTCCATAAGCAACAAGGTAGCTCCTTGTAATTATTTCATCAACAGTGGTTACATATACTTGAATGGAATACAAATGATTTCATTTCTTTAAAAGTTTTGGGCAGTTGAGCGTTCACTAATCTAGAAATATCCACCCTATAATTGAGATTAGTAATATTTTACCACATCTCATTTTACAGTTTTTCATTGTACTTCCTTTCTCGTGGTATTGATGCATGTTAGTGTGGGGGAGGAGTTGGGAGAGTAGACACATGTGCAACAAATGTGTGTGTATGTTTGTGTATACATATAAATACATATGCACATATTTATTTATAGGCCCCTTCCCACCACAGATGGAAAAGTTCTATTTTTCTGGTGGATTTAAAAATATTAATTCAAAGACAGAAAGCCTGTTTTCCAATTTAATTTTCAGTAAGTCTGAAAGGAGATTTAGCCAATTACAAGAGTTCTTCAGAAACCCGAACCTTTAAAATTAAGAGACTCTGCTAAGTTATGTGACTTTTACCTTTTTCTTATCAAACATATTTTCCATATGTTAAATTTAATTTAACTTAAATTAAGTTGCACCCTTTCTTTTTTTCTTTGCAAACTTTCAAAATGTTGTGGGAAAAATAGAATGTGTTGCTCTAATAAGCATCTGATTAATGCAGAAGAATTTAAAGAATTATGTTCATTTTTTGGATACTCAAACTTTTACATGTGGACTTCCCCTCCTAACATTGACATTATCATGAGAAGTCCAATTTCCCTCTTCTTTCTTTGCTACTAATTAGTCCATTTCCTTCCATTGTTTTGATTGGGTCCCTAAGTGTATATTTTATGTATTATCTACATATATTATCTACTGAATTTTGATCTATATTTCCAGGCCCTTTTTAATATGTCATGATGATATTGAATTATGCTTCTACTTTTTATAAAATAGGAATAACATTGTAGTAATAACTGTAAATATGATGGACTTACCTTTGTAGAAACTCAACCTTAATTTTGTTTCCCTATAAAAATATTTAGAAAGAAAATACAATTCACAGGATGGGTTATTTCAGGTCGGGTGGATAACGTTGGGGCTTCCAGCAGTGGGTTCCTGATTCATTTGCATAATTTTGTGCACAGAGAACCTGGAGGCATAGGAGGCCTCCATACCTGGTACACAGGTAAGCACTGCTACCATTGCTCCAAAGAATGTGGCAGTTTTGCCTTTCTCTTTGGCACAAGCCTGTACACAATTGTGACTCAATAAATATTGGTTAAAAAAATTAAATGAAAAGATGAATAATGCTCTCTTTTCTTGATTTAATGCTTGTCATTCTATTTGAGGGAGAGACGGGGAAGGACAGACATAGAGAGAGATGCTTTTGGTGTTATTATCACATATGCAAGCATGCTGTGATTACCCAGTATTTTGAACAACTTGTCTTAATGAATGACATTTATTATTATGGAGTCCTCTGCCAGTTAGCCACTTCCATACAATATTGGTTTCAAGTGACTACAATCCACTCCAGAGAGCTGCATCATGGTTGCAGGGAAATAATTTTAACTTGTCATGCTCTAGAAGATCATCTTTGGGACCAAACCAATGATGAATAACTAGAGTATCCCTAAGGCTGTTTCAAGTAGAGAACTTAGAAGTCCAGGTTGCGACAGAGGTTACAGACCATCCTCTCTTCTATTGTGAGAAGGAACTTAAATTCTAGAACAGTTTTAGGGATTTGAGGGCTCTAAGGTTTCCCTGAGACTGGGAATGTGGACAACCTCTCAGCCCAAAACTGGGAAAGAGTGGCCTAAGAAAATTTTTCTGAGACTGGAGAATAAAAGGTGGTCAGGGAGAGAGTGGGGAAATGGAGGAGGAGAGGAAGGGACTTGGATGATTATGAAAAGTTGAAAGATGGCAAAATAGCTTTTTTCTTCCTTAAATTATCTTCCATAGCAGGCACAAATGATGCTTTATTTGGTGGAGTAGGGAATGTTGTCTTCTTTTAAAATAATGAAATATGACCCTGGCTCATCTTGGCCCAATCTTAGGGCTTTTGAAGTGGTACTGCACAGTCTCAGAAGTTTGATTTCCCCTTGAGTTTTGACTGACTGTGGCTTTTGTTGTAATCCATTGAATTTTGTGTTTGGTGGAATTCCACCAAAAGGAAGGGCCCTTGGGTAATATGATGAAACTGTCAATTTAAGAGGGTGTAGCAAGGGCAGCAAATGGCACGTGTAATGCAATTAACGAGAGAAAGTCGTAGGAAGGACTTAAGCAAATGAGCTGAAAATGAAATAAACTGTAACAGTTTCTGAAGGAATGAAATCTGTCTTACACCATCTCCACAAAAATGAATCCTTATTGTTTAATTGAGAATTTAAGAATCAAATAAGATGCTCTTGGAAATAAAAAGGCCAAATGAAATAGAAAAAAAAATGTTCTAAAGGAATAAATAGTTTTTAATATTCCATGTTTTGGTTTTTTACCTTCTGAGCAAAGTGCACAATCTTCCTGTGTCCCTGGAGACCATATGAAGGTAGAAAGGGGAATATATGACCAATGATTGATATAAACCCTTCCCTTATCTCCAGGGAACTTTTAGGAAAAAGGGTAGTAGTCAGGAGGTGATTAAAAATGCTGAGGAGTAAGAATATTTAAGGATGGCAGGAGTAAGATTGGCAGATTTATCTCTCTGCTGTGCTGGGGGTTGAGGGGATGGGAAGAAGAATCCTTTCTTCTCTATTACACATTGGCCACCCTTAATCAAGTACATTTTGGGGCCCTGTAAACTCTCTTGGTACTTTTTAGATGCACAGGCCTTGAAGAGTGAAGCACAGAAGGCTGTCTCCTGGGCAGCCTTCCCTGAGTATGAACAGGTCTAGGTGTGGGTGATGAATCTCTCCTAACAGAAAACAATACCCATGATTTCTAAAAATCAGCAAATATTTCAGAGATCACTGAATGCTCTAATAGATGATTTTTGCTACTGCTCACAACACATAATAAGCATTGTATTCTTTATGTATGTTAATATATTTTACATTTTTGATTCATACATGGATTAATATATTAACATATTTTGCTGTACTAGTTGTTAAATGTTTTGAAAATCACTCCTTGCCTATATACATCCTTTAAGATACATTTCAAAGGCTGCTTTCTCCATGAAGCCTTCCCCAGTTATTCTCCAGCAGGTGAGTAGGGATGCAGTCAAGTATAGCTTCTATGACCTTGGACTTTGAAGTTAGAAAGATCTGAGTCTGATTCTCTGCCAAACCATTTAGTCATTTTCTATCCTTGGGGGATGTTGCTTAAACTCTCAAGACCTCATTTAAAAAAATATGTGCTTAAAAATATGTGTGGCATTCAATTAAATGTCAAACATCTGAAATGGGTATCAGAGAATGTATATTTTAGATTTGGCTATATTACTTAGCAGCAACGTGACCTTAAGTGAAGCGCTTTCTGTGATTCAGTTGACTCATTTATAAACACGAACAGATAATTCCTATTCTTCTCACTACTTGGGATAGGTGTGAGGAACAAATGATATATAACTACTTAGAAAATTGAAAAAATAATAAAATTATAACCCCTAAAATAATGATGATATGATGGTGGTGGTGGTCTCTATGAAGACATAAAACAGTTGAGTAAATCAAATCACCTTTGAAAACAGAAGAGCCCTAATTTGACTAAAATAAAACCTTAATTTTCTAAGACTTTTGGTGGAAGTCCTTAACCCACTCAAGTCCATCTGCTTTAAAATTTTAAAAATCTTACTCCTTATGTATTGCTCAAACATGTTATTGTCTCTTCATTCTCATTTAGTTCAAGCCTCTTACCATCTCCAGAGTGTAATTCTGCAAAACTAGGGACACTGCATTTTTTTGCTTCCAGCTGTTTTCCACTTTGCTGTCAGGTTACCCCCTTATAGCACGGAGGGCTGCTCTGCTGTTCCTGTTGGTCTCTTGTTTTTTTAATCTCCCCTGTGCCTGTATTTCCAAAGTTGGGAATACATAGCTTAGAAGGCCCTTCAGAATCTGACTCCAGTCTATTTAATAGTGTTATTTTTTACCCTAATTTGCCTTTGCTTCAGCTATACCACATGTCTCATGAATATCTGATCACATCACATTCTTTCTTGCTTTTGTGCCTTAGATGCTCGTCCTTAATGGAAAGCTTCTTTAGCTGGAAGAATTCTACGTGCTTTTCAAGAGCCAATAACACTTTACCTCCTCTGTTTCCAGAACACTGTACCCATCTGTCTATTTTGCCATTATTTGTTTACAACTAACTCTCACATGAAATTGTGAACTCTTAAGTGAGTCTCATACAGATTTGTGTATCTTCCTTGTCATTTTCACTTCTTGCATCTAGCATGGTTCCTGGCATACAGTAGTTACTCAACACATAAAGTCACAAGAAAGGATGAATAGGCAGAGTGTTCAATGCCAGAATCATACAGAGCTAGACAAGCGGTGATACCACAAGGCTTAAACAGCAAAAGAGTTTAACGACAATTCTATTCATAAAAACAGATTTTCTAGTAGGACATCAAGTTATTTATCAGACTTAGTTTGCCTTTGCCACAATTATATTGCTTTGTCAGTTTCTTTATATTCTTTTTAGTAAAGGAATCTTTGCTTTTGGTGATGATGTGATCCAGTAAATAAAACTGTTCTATATGAGGCATGGCATCATTACGTCACCCCAGCTGGAAGCAGTAAGGATACAAGGCTTACTCATGGTTCCATCACATCCAGCTTCCAATTTTCTAAGCTTCGGTTTGTCCGCTGATTAATATGCACAACACATGCATGATGAGTTAGGGATGATGGATTTAGTCATATTTTCTACAGTCTGTTTATGAGAAGGATTAACTTTCCTTTTTAAATCAGTGAGAGATAGTCAGAGGGGACACACAGGCAGAGTAATGAAAGAACTGGGCAGACTTAGCCGAATCTGTCAACAATTTCTTATGGAGGAAATCATCACTGTAAATGTTCACTTCATAAAAAGAAGCAATGCTAGTTGATGTTTGGTCCTTGGCTTGGTAATCATTTATTTACCCAGGGTCCATTCAGAGAGCATTATGTAAATTGGGAGCCCTTCAAATTTCTAAGAAGCATGATCTACTTTACTGGAACAGCCGTGTCGCAGGCAGAATAATAGCCTCCCAAAGATGTCCATGTCCTAATGCTGGAACCTATGAATATGCTACTTTACATGGCGGATGGGAATTAAGGTTGCAGATGGAATTAAAGTTGCTAATCAGCTGACTTTGAGATGGATAGAATATCTGGGATTATCTAGGTAGGCCCAGTCTAATTTCATGAGTCCTTAAAAGAACTTACAAGGAAGAAGAGGCAGAAGAGAGGGCCAGAGAGATGCTATGTGCAAAGGGCTCACCCTGCCATTTGTAGCTTTGAAGGAGAAGGAAGAGGCCCTGGGCCAAGGAATGTGGGCTGTCTATACAGGCTGGAAAAGGCAAGGAAGTGAATTTTCCCCAGCGCTACTAGAAGCAAACACTGCCCTGTGGACACACTGATTTTAACCTAACTAGGCATGTGTTTGTCTTCTGACATATAGAACTGTAAGACGATAAATTTGTGTTCTTTAAGATACTATATTTTTGGTAATTTATGGCAGCAGTAGAAAACTAATATGAGCCCAAACTTTGTAATGGTTTTCTTATATTTCAGTTCATAAATATATGCCAAAAATGGTTTTGAAGACCACTATCCTACTATTCAGATGCTCTAGGTAACCTGAATGGATCATCTTGGCTCTGAATAGCATCTAACTTGTCTAGACAGACTGTTAGAACATAAGCACCACAGATTTCTTTCTGGCAACTTTATTCCTCGAAATTTGGAGAAATAGAATTTACTGGTGACCAAGCCTGCAAAAAGCAGCTGTGTCAGAAATACTAATTTTTTAAAAAGTCATACCTCTAATACTTATCCAATTCTTGTGAGAACCCAAAATTTGCTTTTCCTAAAAATGATCTGATTAATTATAAGACAAATTGTGAAACAAGATGGGTCCTTCCCATCTTATTTTTTTGTATATGGTGCATACATTTTCAGTGTCAATTTGTGAACAAGGATTCCTATTAAGCAGAAATTCATCTGGAGTGTATCATCTGCAAGATCAGCTTTAAGAGAAATGAAAAAAATGTGAAGACAGGGAGATTCTTTAAGAATGAAATTATGCCTTCCTCCATGCGCCCACACCAATGTGGTTACAGAACTTTGGGGAATTTATTCCAATGTTTTCTGTACTCATGGTGTTCATTGCTTCAGTTCTTCCTATCAGAACCTCCTGAGGTCAGAAAATTTTGCCCTTTTCAGAGACTTTTTTCAGCTAGTGAAGGCTTCTGAGCTAACCAGAAATCAAAATGGGATGCTGCATTTTGTCAGAACTGCATGTTTAGTCTGCTTTCTTAGGAATAATCAAGAAAAGTTATATGTGAAAAGACACAGATGCTCCTTTCTCAGTGATATTTTCATACTTTTGAAGTATAATATGAAAAAATCTAGTTGAAATCTAGAACAACATGTATTTTGTATATCCATGTATTTTATTGATTTATAGAAGCTCACGAAAGATAAATATCTTTTGGAAATGCCTAAGATTATATATATAATATTATTATATTATACATAATATGTAATACAAGGCAATAAATGTTGTATCATAGTGATGTTGACCCTTAGTCCAGAATGTCTTTCTTTGAAAATGTATAGTAAACAGATATTCTACTATTTATTCTGACTTATAATTGAGCATATTTATAGCATGGAGAATATTTTTAATTTATCAGACTTCCAATAATTTTAGGAAAATCTCGAAAAGGTACCTAAAAATTAAGTTGCCCCAAATTTAATCATATTACTTATCTTTCCTTTTTATTATTATGTGAAAAAAGTAGGACTCAAATTAAAGTTGCCTTAAGACATATATTTTGTTATGAGTTTAGTAACTAAAAAGCATGTGTGTATATGTTAGAGAATCTCAAGGAGTTGTTTGTAATATTTAAAGTTGTTGTCCAACCCAAATTCTATAAAATGTTACTATTTAACTATAATATACCATCTATTGCTTAAAAATCTATACAGTGAAATAGAATTAGTTAACATTTCAATATTTGGATTAAAGATGACTATAGACTCTCTCATAGGATGTAAAGCCCTAGAAGAGCAGCTAAGTAAATACCTATTAATATTCTATTAATACCAGTTTCATTTCACACTTCATTTCTATTTCAGAAATGAGTCAAAGGACTGTATTCAACAGATTGAGACTAATACTAGTGAAATAAAATTTATTATTCTATTCTATCATTAAAAAAACCAGCAAAACGCCAATAACAAAAACAAAACTTTAAGACCACTACTTGGCTCTCTCTGACTCCCTTCCCTGGACAGCCATTAAATAATTGACTTTTGAGGAAAAACAAGCACATTTGTAAAAAGTCTGGCTTCTTGTGAGTCCTTTCTCCCTTTGTCTTTCATCTCTTTTACTCAAGTTATAAAAAAAGAGAAAGTAGATGCAAATCTTTTTAATTTACATTTTTAAAAACTTCTTTTCAGTTCCTGTTTCACCAATTTAGTTTTTCACCTAGCTTTGATTATTCATCTTTATAGTTCCTGACTTACTATGTTCACACCTTATCAAAAATTCTAATAGAATATAGAGTTAAGTTCTTGTGACCAGAACTTATTACTGGCATGGAACATTTGGTGCCAACCTCCAACGAATCCCAGATTACATTTGTATCCACGTCCTCTTTTTGACAGGGTACTATCTTCTGCTGTCTCTGGGCAAATACACAGGTCCTGTCTGCTGGAAGACCAGCTGGGTTTAAGAAGGAGACGGACTCTCATGGTTGACAGCTAACCAGATGAATGCGCCTCTTCTGTACAGCTGAGGTAAGGAATTGTCATCAGTGAGTGTTTGGTACAATTTGGTAGCTTGAAAGGCTGGGAATTCACATTTGTGATATTTAAGCAGATTTTAGTCTCATTGGCTTATTCCCAAGAATTGGGTAACATGTTATAGTTTTTGATGACTTGTTGGTTATTTGTTATTCTTCTAAATTCCCAAAGAATGAGCAAAATATCCAGTGGGAACACTGACATGAGCAACAGACTTAGCAGTCACTTTTGTGAGCCATCAGCCGTGGCACATCACATTAAAAACCCCAAACGCAGGCCAACCTTGGGTCAGAATTCTCCCCAGTTAGAGGAAGACTCTACCATGAAGGAAAAGAGCAAGTTCAGAAAGAGTCTTGGCTTAAAATGTAAGGTTTGAGAATCTTAGTAGAGTGAAAGGGGTGGAAACAGGTAGTGTTTATTAGAAATAAAAATTTGCTGCCACAGAGAAGCACAGGGATTATCAAGAGTATAGTAATTCAGCTACAAGGAATTCATACCTTGTAACGGGTGTCACCTGAGTTAAATGAAGATGAACTTTGACTTTTATTTAAAATTAAATAAATATATAAACCCTAGAGTAAAATATTTCTTCTTTAAAATGTGTCTTGAGGTTTTTCATTATCCAAACCCTGGATTATCGTAAATTCATCCTAAATTTCTTTCCGGTGACTCCTAAGATAAAGTGCTTTTTTTTCCCCTTTCCTAGACATTAAAACACATTTCACTCTTTTTTTTTTTTTTTTTTTTTTTTTTTTTTTGCGGTACGCGGGCCTCTCACTGTTGCAGCCTCTCCCGTTGCGGAGCGCAGGCTCCGGACGCGCAGGCTCAGACGCGCAGGCTCAGCGGCCATGGCTCACGGGCCCAGCCGCTCCGCGGCATGTGGGATCTTCCCAAACCGAAGCACGAACCCGTATCCGCTGCATCGGCAGGCGGACTCTCAACCACTGCGCCACCAAGGAAGCCCCACATTGTGCTCTTTTAAAGGCTTATTCTTTCCATCTGCTTGACCATATTAAGAATAGTCATGAAAACTGGCTGACCTAAAACAAGTGGGATTTTAGGACCCAAAGAAGCTAATAGTAAGGAGTGAGCATTTAGGTCTATTCACCAAGAAAAAGGAGATAACAAGTTCCCTGACACTGGAGCTTCAATTCCTTTGTTACAGGCTTGTACTTCAGCTTCTTTTTCTGCTTAGTCATTGCTTTAACTCCCACTCTGAGATTAATTGCATGACCCTTGGAGATGAATGATCTTCCACTTAATCTTAGCCAATGCAATCTGGACAACCTCAGGGTTGGTGAGGCTCCTCTTGGGTGGTTTTCATTTGTTTTAAGAACATTAAAGTATCTCATAAATCTATATTTATTATATTGGTGAGTAATCTACTATAATTAAATATGAAATGCTGAAGACAATGTTAAGGTAACATTGGGGTCACAAACCTCTTTTTATGGTGGTTTCATGGCTGCAAAAATACCCTGGAATTTGCTTTTGTCTTTATGTCTGCATCTGTTTAACATTACGAAGCATCCAACAGCATATCATTTTCAAATGGGCACTTTATAAGTGTTTTAAAATAATAGCGATGTTTCTTGATTATAAATACACACTGCTTATAACAAAAAAATTTAAGGTGAATCTTGGAGAGAATGCAGCTAACCATACCCTCATTCAATATGAAGTGTCTTCACTCACCAGTATTAGAAAATTTGGTGAGCCAGTTTTAATACAGTATTTAAGAATATTCAGGGTTTAATACTAGATCTGTTCCTACTAGTTTTCGATTGAGACCAGTATGGAGGTAACAGAAATCAGGCAAAGTAATAAAAAAAAATCAGCTCAAGTCCATGAATTTGGATCTATGATTTAGAATGGACTATGATAAATGTGCTAAAATTGACCTTTGTAATACCTTCAGGGAGAAAAAGGATTTGTTATGCAAATTAATATTGGAACAAACAGTTGTTTTTAGAGGTGTTTAAATGATCAAAAGTATAAAATTTTCCAGCCCTTTATATCATTTATGAAAAAAATCAATGTTACGAGGAAGTATTATTTGATAACTGAAGCAGTCACCTAACCAATTTTCCACTTGACTGCAATAGATTAATCATATGCAGTTGAGGAAAGTATCACAATTGCATGATTTTCAAACATATTCTGTAAACACTAGCAAAGCTATTCCTTTGGATTTTCTGAATTTTCAATATTAAGCAAGATGCATCCCTCCAAACCTAACAAAAATAAATACTATGCTTTGGAACTTTGTCTTCAGTAAAGGAACTCAATTTTCTAAGTTAGACAGATGAACAAAACAAAACAAATGCTCATACCCAAGATAAGAGACGCTAAGTGTCAATTATAGGGATAAAACCACAAATCAATAAATAACTCATACTAGGAAAATATATATGTTAGAGGACAAATGAATTATAGAACATAAAGAGAGGGAGAGTGAGTGTTTTCAACAAGCTGGGATAGTCACTTCTTTTTGTATTGAAATGTGCTACAAGATCTATTGACTATGAAGTTTTAAAATTGAATAAATCTTCATGCATTTGTACCTAAATTCAGGAATACAAATGAAAGAGTTACTCACTCATATGATTCCATGGCTAGTTTAAAGAGTTAAGGTAAAGCTGCCCAAAGGTAGAAGCGTCTCTATAAATCTAAACACTATTTCTATCAGACATCCTTGCAAACTGGCCTAGGAAAATTTTACTGAGTACTTCAAATGTAAATCTATTGTATGGCCGAGAATAAACACAAATAGATCACAAAATGGGCTTTGTTAAAGAAAAATGTGTTGGTGACTATGTTCCCAGTTCTCTGACTCCGTATGTTATTAGTTTTAATTACCGTGTAGCACACACATACTTAAAGTTTGAGGAGAATGAAGTTAGACTAGTTACATTCTAATGGCTCTAGAGAATATGGTGTCAGTGAGGTCAGCTTGTAAAGCCATGGTCCTCATGTTCCCACAGGACAGCAGCAACAAAATAAAATCCAGCATATAAGCAGTTTCATTATGTATCTGTAACCCCGATTTCTTAACGTCCCATGTTTCTTTTGCTCTCTTCACACCTCTTGGTCTTTTCCTGATGGGAGCATATCCACTATTCAAAAATGAGATTTAGTGAAGTGTTTGTAAAAACACACAGGCAAGGCCAAAATGGCAGCCACCAATTTGTTTTTATTTCCATTAGGCCATCCTTGAATTCGAAAATCTCTAATTATGTTTCAAGTGCTTTAGAAGGCTTAATAGATCACTAGTAGGTTTTACCGCATCTTAATTCTGAAAATCTGTATATAATTTAAAGAAAACATATCCATGTGTTTCTGACTAACTTGCCATTAAGCTTATTTTGTAAGCTCAATTTCATGTCTAAAAAATAGTTAAAAGCCTCTTTAAATTGTTAAGCTTTTGCCAAGAACAAGGTATCATAAACACACACACTGTTTATGGGTTGGTCTTTGACAGCCCAAACTAAAGTCTGTAAATAGCTATCTAATAATACTACTAGAGGAAATACATGCTCCCATCTTTTTGCAAACAAATAGCTTCCTGCCCTCTCTTTGCCTATTTGGAGGAGCATGCTATATATATATTTATAACGTTATAGTGAAACTCTTATTCTGCTAACAGTCAGTTTCCCTTGTTTTCAAAGTTAAGCTACTATATTCTAGGAGGAATTTTGCACCAGCGCCCTAGCCTCAATCTCACGTGCCTTCAGCAGATGTCTACAGCAACTGAGAGCAGCATGTGATTTTTCCATATAGTCGTGAGTTCCCAAAGAACAAACCAAAAGTCATGCTGCATCTGCTTTATTCGTACATGCACATTGTGTTCTCTCTTGGAACTCTGTCCTCTTACAGCTTGCTTCAGGCTTGGAAACCTCCTGGGCTGGGAACTTTGCTCCATGTCTGGCATATCCACTGATTCACACGACACTTAGAAGACCATGTATACTTCGTAAATTGAATTGAAAATCTGAACCTCCGAAATACATTTTTTAGTAAATTTCATTTTACGTCTTCATTGTTAATTTATAGTAGTTGGATGGAGTATTAATTTTCATAACCTTTTAAAAAACCAAATGAGGATCTTTATTAGGTCCCATATTTAAACATAACCCTGTGAAAATTGCACATGGCACTTAGAGCCTGAAGGTCACTGACTCTACTGACTGGCAGTGTCTTTGTTTAGACAGTGTGATGCTGCTAACATAACCATTTACTCCATTTGAATACGACGTTAGCAATTTGTGAAAACCATTTGGCTTTAAAACAGCAGTGTGATTTGAGGCAAAAGGCCAATTTGCTCATTAAGTTCAAGTTTGTTCTTTGAACAACAAAATGATTGTAAAACAGAAAGAAAGATTTAGCAGATTTCGTGATAGAAATAGAAGGTTCTCAATTTTATCAGCAACAAAATGACAATAATAATAATGGCTAATGCCAACCACATGTGTGGTGTGTATAATTTTAAAAGGTCGGAAAAATAGAAATAAATGGTCATCTTGAATATGTGTCAAAAGTGTTGAAAGAGACAGTGTAGAAAGAAGACTGGATTAATAGACAAAAGGTCCACATTCTAGTCCTGATTCATCTGTTTACTAGCTAACACTCTTAAGGTTGTTATAAACTTTCTTCAGCCTCAGTTACTTGAAATTTCACTGGACTTGGAGTCAGGTCTGGGTTTGAGTCCTGTGTCTGTTGCTTCCTATGTGTGATTTAAAGTCAACTACTCACACTCAAAGCCTCAATTTCCTCATTTTTAAAATGGAGTAGATAACAACAATGCAGACATGCCCAAAATATTTGAAGAACTACATAAGATAATTATGCAAAACTGCCAAGATTTTGACAAATCATATTCTTAAATCACAGCCCAATCATAAAGAATCTATGTCAATGGTTATGGTTATTGGATTTGAGTAAGGATATACAACCCAAGCAAAGTATTTTCTTTGGCTTTTTGTAAGGTGATTTGGGGTCCACTATAATTACCCTGGAAAACCATTTTTACTTCTTCTTTAATAACTAGAAGTCTCATCTCCATTTTAATCGTCTTATCAAGTTCCCAGGAATAATGTAACTAGGTAACAACTACTCTAGCTTTACCCCTTAGGGTCCAGTGGTGAGAAAATTCCCTTCTAGTTGTTGTACTATTTAGTGGGGCTCCATGGAATATTAGGATTTAAACCCACTCAGAATTTGGATTTTTTTTTTAATTTGACTATAAAAGCTGTATATGTTAAACAACTTGATTTTAGAGAGTAAGATCAATAGTTAAGGGCTTTTTAATTATTCATAAGCTTCCTTTCCAGAGAAATGTAGGCTTGTGAAACAGGCCTTTTAGTTTAAAGGAATAGCATTTCATGGCAAATCGAATATTTAATATCATTAATTAAAAATAGTTTTATGTTTCCTATGGAACTTTGGGTTTTTGCAGTTAGAAGATTCTGGATCACATGTTGGTAGTTTTATTCTTTTCAGTATTCTAAATACATATATTCAAGTCCTTTGGGTCTCAAACTAACTTGTTTTTTTAAAATTTAGTATTGCACACACATTTTTAGTTAAGCAATAAACATCTGTCATCTGCCATTTATTAATATTAATTATAAATAGTCAGTGGCTCATGGGATCCAAGTACAGCAGCTGAGATTTTTCTAAATCTGACCTCCTTAGAGTTTATACAAAAAGTGTTCAGAGTACTTCTCCTAAGCTCCTAGCCAATTTAAGGCTGGTTTGCAACCTAGTGCTTTAGATTCTGCATCTAGCAATGAAAAATGACAAACTGACAAAAATGATAAATGACAAAAATCCTGAAAAAAGCATTGTGCTAGGGGATTAGGTGGGACAAATGACAAGAAAAGATGCTCAAAATGATATGGTGCCGTTCATTAACTATTACTACAAGCTAAAGGTTATGTGTACAGTGTATGTGTTAGGAACATTAAAAATGTCATGTCCCTTTTCCATAGTTTTGTTGCTTCAGATGACAAATATGGAAGCCACACTTCCATAAATTAGTATAAGAGAATACAAATTTGGGGAGAAAGTCAAGAAACAAACAAATACAAAGCCAGGCATATTAGTATCTCCCAAGAGAGCTAGCGTTCACAGCTACTTATTTCTTGTCACCCTAAATATCCTACAGCTACACCAACATATACCCTAAGACATCTGACATGACCTCCGCACAATGCCTTGGGGGGCACACTGACATATTTTTCCTTTCTGAGATTCAAGCAATTTTCCAAAGAAAAAATATTGTGCTATACTGTAGCAGAGGGTTCATAGAAATGTCAAGTTCAGGTTTTACCTGAGTCTAATTGAAAAACGTAAAAGATTTTATAAACCATCTTGTTTAACGGTTTCAAATAAAATACCCTGGCAGAGGGCTACTGGTTGGTTAGCCCTTACTTCAATACGAGCACTGCTATTTTCTTTTATTATTTTAACTTGTGGTAAAAGTGCATAACATAAAACTTACCTTCTTAACCATGTTTAAGTGCACAGATCAATGGCATTTAGTATATTCACATTTTTGTGCAACCATCACCACCGTCACTCTCCAGAAATCTTTTCCTTTTGTAAAACTGAAACTCTGTATCCATTAAATAGCAATTTCCATTCCCCCCTCCATGAATCCACCATTCTATTGGGTTGGCCAAAAAGTTCGTTCAGGTTTTTTTATAAGATGTTATGGAAAAAGCCGAAGGAACTGTTTTGCCAACCCAATACTTTCTATCTCTATGAATTTGATGATTCTGGGTACTTCATATAGGTGGAATCATACAGTATTTGTCTTTGTGATAGGATTATTTTACTTAGCTTTATATTCTTACGGTCCATTCATGTTGTAGCATGTGATAGAATTTCCTTCCTTTCTAAGGTGAATAATATTCCATTGTACGTCTATATACCACTTTTTGTTATCTATTCATCTATTGATGGACATCTGGATTGCTTCCACCTTTTGGCTATTGTGAATAATACTACTATGAACATGGATGTACAAATATCTCTTTGAGACCCTGCTTTCATTTATGTTGGGTATATACCTACATACTTGGAATCGGTGGATCATATGGTAATTCTGTTTTTAATTTTTTTGCCAAACCACCATGATGTTTTCCATAGCAGCTCTGTCATTTTACATGATCAGCCTTACTAGTAGTCAGAAAAGCAAAAGGATACCATTGTTAATCCATCAGAATGGCAAGTCTTCAAAGGACTGATAACATCCAGTTTGGGCATCAGGAAATAGGCATTTCCTATTTATAAGGAAATAGGCATTTCTGATACACTGCAAATGTGAACTGTTCAAACCTTTTTGAAAAGTAATCTGGTAGAATACATTAATTTTTAAAATGTGCACATCCTTTGGTTTTTCCATCCAGTGTTTGGGACTCTATTTTATATTAGATCTCACAACTACTGAGCACTTACCAGATGCCGACACAAGTCTCAAGAGTTTTATACACACATTAACTCCTTGCTACATCACTCCTTCACTACAACTCTGTGAGGTAGTTACTGTTATCATCCCCACTTTACAGATGAGGAAAATGGGATATACAAAGCCTAAGTAATTTGCTTAAAGTCATACAGCGAGTTAAAAGCACAATTAAGATTTGAAAACAGGTACTCTGGTTCCAGAGCCTGTGTTCTAAATACTACGATGTATCGATACTACGTCTTTAACCTCTGATAGAAAGGGAGTGCATCAGTTCATTAACATTATAGAGATTTTTACTGTAGTACTAAGAGCAAAAAGGGGAAAACATTTTGCTATCCATGTGTACCATTATGTTATATTGGTAGTATGCCATTATGGTATCCATTCGTACCATATCATATATACCATCACTGACGTTAAAAATAATGCTTTTTTGGGGCTTCCCTGGTGGCGCAGTGGTTGAGAGTCCGCCTGCTGATGCAGGGGACACGGGTTCGTGCCCCGGTCCGGGAAGATCCCACATGCCGCGGAGCGGCTAGGCCCGTGAGCCATGGCCGCTGACCCTGCGCGTCCGGAAGCCTGTGCTCCGCAACGGGAGAGGCCACAACAGTGAGAGGCCCGCGTACCGCAAAAAAAAAAAAAAATTATGCTTTTTTGAAAATTAAACAAAGAAAAAAATAAACACCAAATCTAGAGTTGAACTGAGATGGTTTTGGTTTCCAAACTAGTTTAGTACTCTTTTACTTAACTAGGCTGGCACTGCAACTATTAAACTACTTTGAAGACTGTGAACACAAGAAGAAACAATGATTCTGTGAACATATAATCCTTTGAAAATGGAGGAAACCTGCAGGAATGGAAGGAAAGGGTGTTAAGGCAGGAAACAAAGCAGGAGGAGGGGCACTAAGGGCACACAACATGGTAGGAAGCCGAAGGGCGAGGGACAGACATTAACTAGGAAAACTGCCTCTCCTACACATTTCAAAGCAAAATTAGAAAAACTGGACAAGCGTGAATCCACCAAAAGTTTGCCCAAGAAATACTTTAGTAAACTGCATCTTAGCTATTGAAACAAACCAATTTGAAACAAACCAAAATTCCTTTATGATTTTGGTGTTGGTTGGAAACCAGAGGAGCATGACATCAGATGTTAACAGTTTGTACTTATTATTTTGAGGAATATTTCACTATTTCATACGTCCATGGTCCATAAAAAAGTAATTAGCTATCTAATTAGCGTTCTATAAATTAGGATAACAATTTTTGTTCACAGGTTGTAATTAATTAGATATTTTAACTACTGATCCTGAGTATGCATACATTTTTCTATGACTCATTTTTGGAATTAGCAATTATTCATATTTTCCAAGTATGAGTTCAGTATGTTGATATTTCCTTGCCTAAAATGTGATATTATTCAAAACTCAGTGAAAAATAAGTTGCATTGTGCTTCCAGACATTAGATTTCACATCATACAAAAGTAAAAGGGATATCTCATTTTAAAATGTATGTTTTGCATTGAGATATAAAATGTAATTGGACTCTGTTCATAAACTATTTCCTAAATCTGATCTCTTGCAAAAATACGAAAAGCAGGCTTTTCCAGCAGAAACAACAAATAAACAAAACAAGCCTTTACAAGATATATTTTTCAATTATGGCAGCTCGGGCTCACAGAGGCTAGAGTTATGACCGGGTGGTGTATACACAGTATAAACACAAGAGTTCAGTAATTAGGTTTGAGTTAATTTTAAAGTTTCACTGGCCTGATGTATAATCAAGCAAAAGGTCATTACCCACACTGGTACATTTCACACAGAACCTCAGCAGCTAGAAATGGAAATGGACATGTCTTTACTTAAGCTTGCACAAATCAATCCCAGAAAGCCTTCATATGAGTACTGGATTCTTTTTCTATTCATTTCAGAGCCAGTTTACTCACAAAAAAAGTTTTCTAGCAAACCAGAGAAATCAGAAAAAAAATTAGTTAAAATATTATTAGCATTATGCTAGACATGCCTCTCTAGTTTAAAACAGATGGAGTAAAACTTTGGTTACACTTTCTCACTTAAATGTTTTTTGCCATAAATAGTATTGGACAGGGATTACCCTATAGAAGAGTACAAGCTTCTAGATTTTGAGCTTTTTTTTTTGGAAGAAGATCATTTGCATCTGTTGTTTTGTCAGCCTAGCACTCATTTCTACACAGAACTGCTACTCAAAGTGGCTCACGTGTCCCTTGGCTTCAATAGTGAGCATGTGACTGAGGCAGACCAATCACAGTACTCCATTTCCTCTGCCACAGTGATGGGTTCAAGGGTAGACATGTGAGCCAAGCTGGGTCAATTTTCACCTTCCACGAGATTGGATGAATGGACTCTGAAGGAGAGAGCGCACTATCCTTTTGGACCAAGAGCAGCGTGGATATAGATTTAGGGCTTCCCAGAGCCAGCTTTCCCTGTGAGTAGAGACAGACTCACAGTAGCAGGGGAGAACAAGGCCAATAAACAGACACAGAGGCAGGATGACTTGAAATGGCAAGAAAGAAAGAGGAGAGAAGAAGATGGAGCCAATGATATTGTTCTAGCACTTAGAGCAAACTGTGTCTTCAGCAAATAGTTTACTTTTTGCTTAGGGTAATTTGAAATCTGTCTTTTCAAATATCCTGATGAATATACAGAAGGTAACAGTGACCTTGGTGAAAAAGGACTGTCAATGAAAGATAAACACTCAGATATTGTTTTTCTGTTAAAATAATAATTACATATATTTGCAAATAATTTTTTAGAAAAACTGAAAAACAGTAAGAAAAATGATAGAAAAGCATTTCCAATTTAGGACATGAGGAACGGGGTGCTTTAACCAAAAGGAAAAGGGAACTGAATAGAAAATTAAATGAAAAGTGAAGTACCTGGGGAAGAGAGCAGAAACTTAGTGGAATAACAAGTTTTGAAGAATTTCTCATTTACACCCATTTTGTACATGTTAATGTACACTGATGCCAGCCACTGTGCCGAAAACTTTATGCTTGGATTTGTCCATTAGTACAAAAATATACCACATTCTATTTGGGGTCTGCTTTGACAGCAATGTACAAGAATTAAACCATTAGAGTGGTCTTTCCCTTTCGGTGATGCTAAAAATGATACGGTTTTAATGTAAGCAAGTTTGAGGATGTTTCTGTTTCAATGAGGTCAGGGAATTTAATTGTAACCTGGCTGTATTTGCTTGGTCACACCTCTTGGGAGGCCTGTGGCCGAGGTAACCAGTCTTTTCTGTCAGGCTGTAACAATCTACAAAGTTAGTCTGTAACACTTCTATGAAGAAGTTACTGGAGTAGATAAAAAGAGAATAAGATAATGATCTATGGAAAGAATAATTCTTTTGTGCCTTCAAATGTGGGGTGTCTTCTTTGCCAAAGAGGTTTCAGCAACACCAGCAGTTTCAAGGAGTGACTGTGTTAGGGAGGTGGGAAGGAGGACAGGAGCATGAAAGGAGGAAGTGTCTTTTTTGGTGGAGAAATGTTTACTTTGTAATTAGCAAAGGACAAGAAGGCCCTTTTGGAAACTATACTTGGGGGTCCAGAATTTAAATTTATGCTGATGCTCTCTGAGGCTCTCTCTAGGGAACCCTCCTAATTGGCAGGGATCTCAGTTGGCTAGAACAGGCTGCACATGAAGCCAGGGTCTCAGGGTCATTTCTCCAAAGGGCCTGTTAACTCAGCTCTGTTCCACAGCCACAAGCTGTACCTTTAACCCTACTTAGCCATCTCACAAAAACACATTAGCATATCAACATGGTGGTCACAGAAAAACAGATTTGCCTTGAGACCAAAACAAAAAGTAGGCAGAGATATTTCGTTTTTGCCAGCATAAACAAATGTCTTTGTAAATGTGTTAGCAAACTAATGAAACTGCAGCTACCGACAGAAGAAAATCACAAAGATGAAAACTGTCCACACAAGCATATGCTACAAGTGAGCTGATCATCGATTGTCTTTACTTTGTGGACCAACATAAACCATGACACCAATATCTAGATTCATGATGGCAGGGACTTTTGTCTTTCTTGTCCATTGCTATATCTTCAGCACCTAAAAGTGCCTAGCACATAGCTGGTGCTTTAATAAACATGTGTTGAATGTATGAAGGTATCCTGGCCTGGCCTTTTATTTATTCTTCCTATTCTGCCCTTTACAAACTGGAAAATACAATAGAAATAATCTCCTATATACCATCTCCTGCATCAACCACTGAGTGTTTTTACAAAGGAAGAGACACTACATTAGATAGGAAGAGAATGTTGAATAAACGAGCAATCACACTCATCTAATTGCAAACAAGAGAAAGACCTCTGTGGTAGATGGAGAAAATGGTTACAATTCTCCACTCATCCCTGTATGTGCATGCCAAGTTGCAAAGTAACTATGGGACTTCTCCCCCAAGAGGTGAAATCTATTTCAACTTTTGAATCAGGACTGGCCTTGTAACTTGCATAGAATAACAGAACATGGTGGGAGTAAAATTGTGCCAGTTCTGAGCCCAAACTCAAGAGGAACTGCTTCTTCTCTCCCTCTTAGAACCTTGTAGAACCCCTAGCCACCTTGAGGATGATAGAAACAGCAGTTTCCTCCGTCCTGAACCAGTCTACCACATTAGGGAGCCAGCCAGAACTGCACAGTGAATCCCAGCCCATATTACCCACCCACATTTACTGTTAAATAAATGGTGGTTGTTTTAAGTCTGTATGTTCTGGGGTTATTTCTTACTTATGCAGCAAAAGCTAACTTGAAACAACTTCACCCCGATGCACAGGAGCTAAACAATGGCAAGATCATTGGTTGGTTGGGGGCTGAATAATGCTTTGTTTACTACAGCTACTACTCTATTCAACAGACTGACCAGTGTGTGTTATGTTACATATACCAATGGGTTGAAAAGCATTAGGTATTTATAAAAATCACAAAAAGGGGGCTTCCCTGGTGGTGCAGTGGTTGAGAGTCCGCCTGCTGATGCAGGGGACACGGGTTCGCGCCCCGGTCCGGGAAGATCCCACATGCCGCGGAGCGGCTGGGCCCATGAGCCATGGCCGCTGAGCCTGCGCGTCTGGAGCCTGTGCTCCGCAACGGGAGAGGCCACAACAGTGAGAGGCCCGCGTACCGCAAAAAAAAAAAAAAAAAAAAATCACAAAAAGGAAATCTCAGAAAGTATAAGCATTTGCAAGAATAATTTATTATAAAGATTGTTTTAGAATAGAGATGCTGCAGTATACACACCAACACAGCACAGAAGCCTAAAAATGATTTTTCTACCACCAAAGCAAGGTAGGGACTACAAAGATAATAACAACACTTAAGTATTTTCCCACTGTGAATAAAGCCCACCATGAATTTTGACGACTATGAATATTCCCAAAATCTTAGAGAGCCTACGAAAATGGAATGGTATGAACTTGGTATTGATTATAAAAAGATAAAAACTGCTGGTTGAATTATAAAAAATTGTATAGTACCTGAGATGGCAAAACATGAAATAAAAGGCTTCTTATTTTCTGCAGAACTTTTTCATTAACACTGAGAAATTTAAGAACACACAATGTAATTGTCAAATGTGCTCAAGGCGAGAAACCTAGTAACTGTCATTTTACTTTTTTCAAAATCTATCTAGGTGCTGGATGTGATCCTTCAGCTCCATTATTACAGAGGGAAGTAAACTGTGCATATATAAACAATCTTAGCATGGTCTTCAACCCACAAACCTGGGCAACAGAGAATGCTTGCAAAGATCCTGCCATTGTAATGTCAATGTCAGAGGAATCAATGAAAGAAATTGGCGCCTGTCACAGAGGTGATAACACTCTTTTAACTATGTGGATAATAAATTCGGACACATAGCTGTGAAATTTGCAAGCTGATTTGATGCTTCAAAGATTAAGCTGTAATTGGTGGGAAAGAAACAAAGAAGAGTAAGAGTTGAGTAATATGGCAAAGGAGAAAATATGTAATCAAATAACTCAGTGCATAGGCCATGAGTGAGCATAACTGAAAAGGACCCAAAGATGAACCATGTTTTTATGAGGCTCTTCAGAGGTTAGGAGTGCCTACATCCTTCAAAAACAATAGCATACCTGTATTAATATTAAAAGCCTAATATTTAAATTAAGTTGTGGCATATACAAACTGTAATGTTTTCATCAGTAACAATGGTACTCTAGGTCTAGTTCTAGTATTTACAAAATTCAGAGAGATAAAACTTTGGAGTATTAGGTTGAACCCTATGAAACTGCTTATATTTGACCATTTATAATCAACAAAATGGCAGTTTCATATGGTTTAACCTAGTAGATAGGAGTGTATTAAAAAACAAGAGATGACTGTAGCCACATAATTTGTCTCAGTGGAGAGAGAGCTAAATAGTGATTAAACAAATGACAGCCCTCTCCACTGGGGACATTAAATGAAAAACTGGGCTTAGCCTTTAAGAGAAAGTCCATACATTTGTATTAAGGAACATTGTTCAGAGTAAAAGGCATTATTTATTTGCAATAGACTACCTTTCTTGGAGGTTTTAAACATAGCTAAATATTTTCGTGTGGTACTGGAATATTTGAAATTCAAATAATATTAATTTTTAATAAAATTGATGATTACCTTTGTAATGATTGGGGGGCAAAAATTTCCCCTCTGTTTCACCAAATTGTTCTTGTTACCAAAGGTCTGCACCATGTGCAGGCTTCCATTGGTGGCAATGAAAGGTTTTCACTGGTCCTTCCCAGAATCTAAACAAAAAACCCATTTGGGTAAGGACTAACATGGCCTCAAAGAGAGACTGTTGAGTTTATACCAGGGTTTCTCATCTTTGGCACTACTGGCAGATAATTTTTGATGTGCGAGGCTGTCCTGTGCGTTGTGAAATATTTAGCAGCCTCTCCCCACTAGATGCCTGTAGCATCCCCCTCCTCCAAGTGTGACAATGAGAAGTGTGCCCTGGGGAGCAAAATCATGCCTGGTTGAAAACCACAGTCTTTAATGCCACTCTTATCTCAGCTCTGTACTTTGTCGAATTTTCTCTGCCCTATGTTAAAGGGCTAGTGTACTGATTGGGTGTAGGGAGAGAGCAGAAAGCTCCCATCCTCCAGGGCTTAAACAGGATCAGTGTCTGTAGGCCAGCTGGTCCTCCTGCATGAGGTGATGGTGGTGAGAGGCCATCATCAAAATTCTCCAAGCCAGTTGGCATCCTACAATTTTGAGCTAATGACTCCTTCTATTTGGATTTTGAGAACTGTTCTGAAAATCTTGGCTAAATGTCTCGTTTTGAATTTGACTGAAGCTTTAATAGGAATCCTTCCTGTATAAAACTCAACTCTTCATCACTGGAGTAGTTGTTATAAAGATCTTAAGAAGTTAACTAAAAGACAGAGGTGCAAACCTGAGAACAAAGTGGACTCATTTTTTTATTTGTTTCCTTTTTTAAAAACAAATTTTACTGTAACTTTAAATATAGTGCTCATGATAAATATAATGCATATTTATAATACTGGTATTTGAAAACATGATTAATAGCAATTTGTAAGTTAACATATAACACTTTTCTTCTATGTAAAACCTAGTAGAATTTTACAACTGTACTTTTAATTTTGGGAAGGCACATAAGGTGACCTTCAGTATGTTCAAATAATGCAGTAATTCCCACACTTGTTTCTTCCCTGGAAATGTCTCTGGACATTTTATTTATTTATATTTTAATGGATTCTTTTTCTCCTTCTCTGCTAGGAAGGATGCTATTTCTTCTTTACACCAAGAAAGTAGACCCTGCCCCATTTCTTCCATGACTCTGTTCTTCTCTCTCCTTTCTATCCCAAGATCATGCACTACATGTAATTAACTAGGATCTTATTCATGCAATTCACCAAAGAACAAAATTTCTTTCATTCTTTGTGAATTGCCTCAAAACCCATTACCTACAGGAAATTCTCTTCAGTTAATTAAAGGAATGTACAAATGAATGAGAAACATTTTGGTGATCTTCCTTTCTTTGCACCCTGCCTTCCAACCCAAACAAAAAAAATCACTCTTTTGCATCAAACGTGGACAAATATATGCTCCCCTGTTCTGTTTCACTTCCCCTTATCTAAAATGGTTACAAGCAATATATCAAAAGAGTTAATAAGTATGAGTTGGCAGCCATTAAAAGTGCATTTTCTCCTTGTTTACTTCTATTTACAATATATTGTTTTAAGGCATATGTGATACTAGTATACATGTTAGCCTTCATAATCTCTTAAAATAAACATTATATATCTTTGACATTTAAGATATATAATTCAATTGAGATAGGCTCAAGCTAGAAACTACTGCATTGATAATAACTTCTTATTAAAGCTAGTAATTGATGGAGAAGTTAAGATATTAAAAGGCAGCATGCCAGGTAAAGGGAAATAATCCTAAATGTGCAAACAAGTAGTACATCAGATAAAAGTTTAGATTTGGGGCTATAGAAATGACATTTATCTCCTCAGATTAACTAACTATAACTATTCTAAGCATGAGAAGAATATTAGTAAAGAAAAATGTGTGTATGTGTAAGATTTTGCAACCAATTTTTCATATATATATGAAAATTTCATATATACAAATATGCATCTCACAACTAGAATAATCCATTCTGTTACTAAAAACTAGTTCCTCCTATTCAGCTTCTTCTTTGTGTACATTTTAGAAAGTCATTTCTGGATCTTATCATTCTTCCCTGGAGACCTTGCCATTGGCAATTACAACACAGCAGAAAAATTCCTGAACACATGCTCCATACCTTTTCCAAACATGAGTTATCTACTTCTGTCTATTGTTAACCTCTTGGGCAGGGAAGATAGATGTAAGTTTAAATTCAAGATTTTCAGGCTAAATTTTTTTTTAAAAAAACCTTATCTTTTAGCTTTCTCATCTGAAAATGCTCAGCCATGAATCTAAATGATGTTATTTTATGAATCTACAATCATTTAGGTGCAGCTCAAGTAATAGCTATTCTAGTGGTAGGAGAAATCATGTCTTCATCACTTTATTGTGTTTATATTTATCACTATTGTATAGCTCTGAGATATACAATACAAACAAGAAGACTCTGGGTAGTGTTATTATTTTGATGTGATATTTGATACAGTGGTATATCCAGGGGTCATAATTACTTTTCTATTTGGTTTCTTCATATTCAAATAGATATATTTTTGATATTTGAGTTACCATTAAGAGAAGTTAAGAAAACTAATAGGTTAGAGAAGTAAGGAATGAAGGGAGAAGTGGTTACCTTCCTATCTTAAATTTCTAGGCTACTTGAGAAATTATTTTTGACAGACATATAAAAAGATGAATGAAAATTAAATAAAAATGGAACTAAATCTTGAATTTAATTATACATGTAATCCACATTTCCTACTTAGTAGTCTATGGATTATCAAATTTGAAAAAGAATAAAGCACCTAAAATTTTCTAGTTGTATAACATTTTCTTTGTAAACATAAAATGCCAATGTATCCTACTCAGAGGAGAAGAAACAAGGACCAGAAAGAAATTTTTAAGTCAAGCTTATATTACAGGTTACTATTTTAAACTTCTTATGGCATTACTTATCTTAGTTGTTGCTAGTCTAAAAACTAACATTTTCAATGTTAATGTTTAAGTCAGTGCTAGCAAAATATATTAGAAGACCACATCCTCAAATAAAAGAAAAATATGTAATTAGTATCATAATTTAATTTTTCTATTGGATGAGATTTTCTTCATTTATATTTTAAAAGCAAAGTATACTAAATACTGATTAGTAATGTAGAATCTTTGTGGAAAGAATAATATGAACAAAGACCACCTGTAAGTCATTAAATTTTAAGAAAATTGAGTAAACATAAGTAAATGTACGGCTATGGGAGCTTACCAACAAGTAGAGTGATGAAATATTTTATTTCCAAATCCAACTTTTAAAATCTAAGATGTTTTAAATTAATTGGTAACAAATGCCAGAAAGACCTTTTTCACTAGCCAACTTTCATTCCTTAAACCTAATTTTAATCAAAACCTCTTATAAATTTACAAAAACTTGAAGTTCCCTTAAAATAATCCATGTATTCAAAAAGTTTATCACATTAACTACTTGATTACTAATGGCAACGACATGCTGTATCCATCCTGATGATGGTCAGTTTGGTCTTTCGGTACAGTGAAAGACACTGCAAAGTACGGGGGACCCAAGTCCTTTCTTGTATGAGCAAAGTTCAAGTTTTCACAGCACCCTCTTCTGTGTTTCCATCGAAATTTTCCACACACCAAACCTCCCTTACTATGTGATATTGTGATTATCTGCTTAAACATCTCAACCTTTCACTGGACTCTGAGTATAACTTCAGGATAGGGATGGTACTCTATTCAGCTGTGAATCCCCAGGGCTTAGCACTCTGTGTGGCCATAAAATAAAAATTCAATAAAATGATGTTGAATGAATGAATGAATGAAATAAACAAAGGAAGTTCAACTACAGAGTCAGCCAAGCTGCAATTAATTGAGAGGATCATTTATAGGCTCACCAATAGCTACATAACATATTTGTAGGCAGTGGTGCTGAGGATTAGTGAGAAAGATGGAAAAACTATATTTTAAAAGTCAACAACTGCAGATCTTCTATACGGAAGTTTAATCACCTTAAAGCAACAGATTAAATGATATATTTTTCCTTGGCACTCATACGACTTCAGAACAGCCCTTACACAGAGTTACTTAATATTGATTTGGTAGGTTCTATAATCTGATGTATGAAATTACTGTAATATGAAAAAAAATCTGGGGATAAAATGTCACGAACGCTTGTATTATACTTATAAAATATGTAACCTTTAAAATATGTTTAGCTACAAAAGCTTAACACCTAATTGCACTACTTTGGTTTGTAGGCAATGAAGAAAGGAGTAAGCTGATGGCTGGTATTCACCATGCTCGTGTATCAAATGTTATTATTAGACCTTGTGATTCTGAGGCTTCCCCTAAGTTTTCCAGGTACTAGGAAGGTAGACGATAGGAAAGATAATGGCCCAAAAGGAAGATATAGGCATATATTATATGCTTATAATGCAGCCCCCTTCCCTAAGATTCAATTAGCACACTTTTGTGTAGTTTAAAGTTCTGATATCAAGCTCCATTTAAAAAAATTACCACATCGATATTCTGTAATTTACAGCCAACATATTCTTTGTTTGGTACACATTTTAGGGTTTTCAGACGTGAGTGATAATAATAAATGTTTCCTAAGAAATAAAGTGAAATTTGCATCAAATCATGAGGATTCAAACAAGCACATGTTAGTATGATTGTACCTCGTTCTCCCTTCTGACACTTCTTTCTTTGCACTGTACACTTCCTTGTCTCACTGGTGGGGGGACACAGGTTACCCTTTGCTGATGGATGCTGTATTATTTCTCGGACCCGTGTTTCAGTCCCTCTTTTGAAGCCACATGTTTTTCCTTTTTTCGTGCATGGACTCCAAGGACTCCATTCACTGGCCTCACAGTGCACTGAAACAGAACACCAGAAACAGCCTCAGTTCGCTCACACATAGTTTCACAATTGTTAAATAAACAAGAAGGCATGCTTCCATCAATACTTGCCCAAATTCTGAGCAGAAATCCTGCAGAACAAAGTTGGGCAAGATGACTTAAAGATAAAACAAAGAGAAAGTGAAAGCAGGAATAGAATGTTTTCCACTTTTTGGTCCTCATATTATCAGGTAAACTCACTCTTGCATTGGGTTTACTTTTCACTGTAGATTTGATTAACCCAGGCATGAATATAATTATTCACAACTGACCAATGCTTTACAATTTCTAGAGCACTGCTACAATTATTGATAGATCCTGACCATAACTTGATAGGTTAGTCATTATTACATACTCGAGAATTGATTCTCAAAGTTTAGTGTGCAACAGAATCACCTGCAGGGAGGACTTGCTAAAACAAAGAATGCTGGACCTCTCCCCATCCAGAGTTTCCAATTCATTTGCCTGCGGTGGGGCCTGGGAATTTGCATTTCTAATGATACACGTGATGCACATGTGCAGGTACTGAGAACACACTTTGAGAACTTCTGTGCTAGAGAATGATTAAGCAAAAAATGAATTCAGGTGCTTGGCCTACAACTCAGTGCTTTTTCTACTTCATGTGCCTTTTCTTGAGTACTTAAATGTTGTCATTTATTCATGGGTGTAGATCAGGCATAGCAGTATCTGTTTTAAGTGAATTCTGGGTCAATTTCAGCTGATAAACTGCTTCTAGAAGTCACCTGACAGGCTGACTTTTAGGATGAACTGATATACTTTTTCTAAAACTTCTTTTGTAGATGTTTCCCTTTTTCTGTGTGTATCAATCTTTTCAGTTTTGGCTTTACAAGGTATTATAACAGATTTTTGCACTTCTAATAAAAATAAACACCTGCAAGGTGATATTCTTATATTTATGTTCATAAAATTTCCTGACTTACAAAGGAAACGGCTTGCAACAGTAACTCTTTCAGATGATATGACTCTCTTTCCACAAAAACAAATTCCCAGTAACCTCGCTGCCTTCTGATTTAACGAATCCTTATTTTAGAGCAGAATACTATTTTTCATACAACCTCAAGAAATATAACCTAAATGTTTCAGAAATTTAAAACCATTCACAATACATTTTTTCACATGCTTTGTCAGTCACTTTCAGGTATCTGAATGCAACACAGAGTTGAATGGAAATGATTAGATAAGTGAATTTAAGTTTCTATGAACTTAAATGAACTTTACTGAACCACTTTCAAAGGAGTCTTCATGTTCAGTTGGTTAAAGAACAGAGCAACCAAATCACTTAATGATATCATAATCTCTTGCCAGTTAAGGTCATATCTCTGATCCCAATATTAGTATTTAAAAAGTAGGGGAGCTTTGCACATACAAATAAAAACACCTCCAAGAAAGCAAATGGAAAAATAAAAATCCAAGTTTGTGAGCTGTAACTTTGTCCAGTGTTCATTTAATGCCAGAACTACATGGACTAAATTAGAAAAAAATTACGTGATGTGGAAATCACCCAAACTTTTGTGATTTTCATAAAAGCAAAGGTGGTCTAGGCAAATGTACACCTAGACTTAAGAAAAACAGATTTAAAAAATTACAACATAGGTAGCTATGAGTCTTTAGTCAGATGATGAATGGTTCTAAAAATGAAATTTTAGTGCCAATCTTAGATTATTCCATTGAAGAAGGAGGAAAAATATTCACAACTAGCGAGTTCAGATATAAAGAGCTCTCATAAGATGGGATGGTTAAAAGGCCTTGAGAGGAGAAGAAATTTTCTTAGCTAAATACTTTCAAATGAACCTTTAATGTTAGTATCCAAAAAATATTTTTGGAAAGAATGGAAACTTTGTTGATCATGTAAAGACAACAAATAGGTTGATTTAAGTAGTATTCAGGTCATTAAATGAACAATATAGATCTGGGGCACTATTTGGTTAAGAGGTAATTAAGAAAAAAACAGAACTGCTCAACAGAAACTGCATTTCTTCTATCCTCTGTATTAAGAACAATCTTAACATTGGAACATTTAACTGTTCACTAATGAAACAAGTGTCTCAAAAAATGTTGTTAGCTCCTTGTCCCTGGAAGTGGTCATGGTGTGGTTGATCGTCAGCCTGGAATGCTGTAAAAGGGATTCTTGAACTGGAAGGAAAGTTGAATTGGATATTTCACCAGTAATGGTCTTACAACATTATTCATTTGTTCTCATTCTTGCTGCCTGACTGCATGGTTCCAGAGAGAACATAGCAAGGCCATGTTCTTTGCTACTCACTCTTTGGAGCTAGATATCTTCCCTCTGTGACTAGTTAACAGCACCAACTCTCCAAGAAGAGCAATGAGGATGGCAGAATGACAGTGCAGAAAGGAAGCAAATTTCTGGAGCACAAAGTGGAAGAAATACATTCTCCTATAAAATTGGATTCAGTCGACATTTTTGCTTAATTTGACTTGCAAACCATGAGGAGTGGGTATGTTGTGACATAAATCTTTTACCCTAGCTCTGTATGAAGGTGGTGTTTTCTCTGTTTATGACATGTTCTCTCAATTTAAAATCCGGGTAAGAAACAAGTCATGCAGTATAGATTTTAGCAAAGGGAGAGACACATTCTTCAACTTCTGCCGTAGAGAGCTAGAGTAGAGGTACTAATTATAGCACTGACAATAACTCACGTTGTCTCCTTGGGATCACCATTTCAGCTCTCTGGGTCCTAGTTTTCATATTTGTTAAAGGAACAGCCTTTAATGGTCCTTTGTGATCATCAAGCAAGTCATCATTTTTTGTGAAATTCTGAGGCAATCCCACAGGCATGGTCCACACAAGTGCTTGTAGGCCAGATACCACGTGATGGGAGACATCCCTTACGCAGCAAGCAACAAGAGCCAGCTGGGAACTAAAGTTGATTTGCCTATTCCTATGTCCTAGGTCATTTACACCTATCTGTTCAATGAGCCTGATTCACTAAATGGCTTTTAGATTGCTAACCCCTATTCTAAAATATATACATTTCTTAAACATAATTGTGTTAACCAAACAGTCTTTGTCTAAATAGTATTATAAATTACCAGGAAGCCTTAATAGCTAATCCAACAGTGCCAGGTGTTAAATGCTCTCTGATAGGAAAGCATTAACACATTTAAATAAATGGACTTTGAAGGACTGATGCTACACCTTCAACAACTAAGAAAATCTAAACATTCGCCCCTTTCCTGGGTAGAGCAATATCACAGACTTTCTGCAACTTATCCTGAATTTCTGTCCTTGAATATTTTCAGAACTGTTTCCTATTTTCTCCACAGTTTGGAAGTTATCACCTCCAATCATCAGCCCTCAGGACCTACAGAGAGATGAACTTGAAGTGCTTTCTCAAGTACCTTTTACCCTATTTCTAATTTATTTTTCTGTGTTTTTATTGACTAGAGGAAAAAATAAGACTGAACCAAATTGAGCCATGAGCTGTTTCAGGAAAGTTGTTTTCCAGATGCTTCTGAGATTATCTTTAAAATATCATCCATTTGTTTCCTTCTCACAAACACTTTGTTTAGAAATAAATGTCTCTGAAATGGTTAAACCACCACTTTAGAGTTATTTCTCCAGTACTTAAGATTCTAATGGATATGTCTGTGGGGAGCCCAGGGGTGTCCTGGAGACTATCTTGCACTGAATCAAGGGGACAATTGTGTGCATTTGCCAACAGCACTGCAGTATCAAAAGGTTCTTGCAGCTCTTGCCCAGGGGTATTCTGAGATTTAGTATGCTGTTTCCCCATTTGGTTTAGCATCTGCTCCCCAACTGTTCACCAAGCTCGGAGCTGTAGTAGCTGCACACCATTTAAAACAGGGAAAATATAGCCTGACAGTGATCCGTTATTAGGCAAACAACTTGTCTGAGAAACCTCTCCTCCAGGAAACTCAGCCTGCAATTAATCAGGCCCTGGGACTGTGTCCTTCTGTCAGTCTAAGTCCAAAATCCTCTCCTTGTGTCTGAATACCTGTGCAAGCAGGGTGTTTCAGCAAAGCAGTGTGAGAGAAAAAAGTGAGATTTTTTTTAACCATATCAGATCCAGTTCTCGAAGTCTTTGATCCATCTACTGAGTATTAAAGGGCTGTATCCAGAGAATATGTTTCCTCCTTTTGGAAAATAAGTTTGGTCATTGGTTGACATTAGATCTAGGTGGAACCTCTTAACCTAAGGTGGAAATTTAGTTCAAGATCAAATTTGTGTGTGTGTGTGTGTGTGTGTGTGTGTGTGTGTGTGTGTATGGAAGTGTGCATGTATACATATAAATTACTATAAGTAAAACTTCATTAGATAATGATACAAAATAAATCTGTAATGATCACAATAGTTGAAACAGTTATCGATGGTCCCTAAGAAATAACAGTGCACGCACAGGGTGTTAAATTTACTGTGATACACGCTGAGTAAGGCCCATTAGGATGGTATCTTTGTAAAGAAGGAGGGAGTGAGCCTCTTAGAGGTGGTCCCTCAGGCTCTTGTGAGACAGCACTCTGAGTAGCGTTTCCATGGAGACTGACATTATCATCTCTGGTGTTTCTCATCCCTCCTAAGTCTTAGAGCTCCTCCTCACCAATACTGACGCACTCCATGGTATGGTTATTGGCTTCCAACCCTTCTGGGCAATTGTCAAGGCACTTTCCAAGGTGTAAGTAAAATCCACTTTTACACTTTGTGCAGAAATTTTTGTTGAAACAGGTATCACAGTCAGCTTTGCATTCTGAAAACAAAAAAAGAAAAGAGAAATATGCTTCCATTAGCGTCAGTTAACTATTTATTGTTGGTCCAGTTCTGTATGCTTACAACACAGGCACATGCAACTTGTATGTCAAACAAACACTTAGGCTCAAAATTATTTTGCCAAACCAAATTAAAGATTCCTCCATAGTCATTTAGCTGAGGTACACCAGTCATTGATTTCAAAATTATTGTATTTATTGCCTTATGAAAAAAATTTTGACAAGGATGCTTATAAGACCAAGTGTCTATTTATATTAAATGATAGTGAAAATGTTTCATTAGAACTTTGATGAAATGTACTAGGATGTTGCCTTTGTGCTGCTCTTGAGGTCTATTTTTTAATTTAACAAATATTTGGTTGCCTACTGTCTGCCAAGCCCTATTCTAGGTACATTGACAGCAGCATACAAAAGAGAGATAAGGCCCATACCTCACAAAGTTTACATTCTAGGAGGGGAGATACAATAAGCAATAATGATAGTTGATCCTCATATGGTGATTACTGTATGTCATACACTGCTACAAGTATTTTACAATATTGTCATTTAAACCTTACAATAACCCAGTGAGGTAGCCCCTATTATGATTCTCATTTTACAGAGAAGGAAACTGATTCAGAAAGGTTAGGTAATTAGCTCAGGACCACAGAGCAGAGTGGTCTTTGAAACTAAGCAGTCTACTTCCAGAGTGATAAGTGCTCTGGAAAAAATAACGACAAAAATAAAAGGTAGGAAAAAGATATAAAAAGTGACTGATGAGGGGAAGAGGTTGATTATTTTGGACAAGATGGTCATGGAGTGCCTCTGTGAGAAGGTGACATCTGAGCAGAATCTTGAATGAAAGGAGAGAGCCCGCCAAGCAAAGGTGTGGGCAAAGAGTTTTCCAAACTGCCAGGACGGTGAGCGTACAACAGTCATTTCAAAAGCCTTGAAGTGGGAAGATCTTGCAAGAAGGCCGGTGAGGTTAGTGCAAAGTGGTTGAGGGGCAGTCGTAGGAGCCGAGTATGCAGAGGAAGGCAGGGCCACATGTGATGTATGCTAGAGTAGCGATATTTCCTAATTTACATTTCGAAAGGTTACTGGGTCTACGGTGTGGAGAGTAAACTTTCAGTCCAGATGAGATGTGATCTGACAGTGTTTCCAACATTTAATTCCAACTGATAAATAAATGTTTCAGTTGCTGTACTGGAATCCTTCTTGAAGCGAAAATAGCTGAATTACTTCTTTCAGTCATTAAATACTTGGATTTTGTGATGGTGGTGGGAACTCAGGTGGCACTGGTGCTTGTGGTACCTTTCTACAGGTTCAATGAATGATAACCACGTTCTCAGTTTTTGTTTTTATGATGAAAAAAACACCCCTCAAAACAGGAGTATTTTTTATAGTGGTGAAAATCTTCCTGCCCTAAGGACTGAGTTCAAGTATGGTTTAGCCTAAGTGTCAGGTAAATATTATTATTTACTTAACATTGAATACTACAAATATGGCTAGAGGCCATTTCAAATTTGGAAAGTTCCCCAAGGATGAGATAAAAACATAATTTTGTGTAGACACTTACTTGTACACTTATTTATATCTGGATAACGAGTTCCATAATATCCACTTGGACATGAAGAGAGACACACTCCAATCTGCTTCATGCCAATTCTTTCCAGAACAAAAAATAGTTTGGGCTTACATGACAAACATCCATTGTAATCTGAACATGTTGCACAGCCTCCTTGGCAGCCTTGACTGACGTTAGGATGCACTAGGGGGACAAATGTAGAAAGACAAAAATGAAAGTTAAATCATAGATATAGAAGTTCAATGACATTCTCTGGGCAGGATACACGTTTTCTTTTATTAGCTTTCAACTTGGTGGTAATGGGTGAATAAGTTGGGAATTTTTCCCTCTTTTCTGTGATCTGGTATTTCCCTTTAATACATACATATATTGTTTTAATTTCAAAGTTCTAAAAATTTGAGCATTTGAAAAATAAGAATATATTGCCCCCAAATATTTATAGATAGTATATACCTAGTGGAAATACTCTCACTGAACTAGCACCCTGGCAGATTAGAGACGGGTATTTTGTGCTCACTCATTGAAATCAATACGTATTAGTTTTTCTTTTCATTTATGTGGTGGATGTCTCTAATGTCTTCAAATAAGGATGACAACATAGACTGGGGCTTAATCTGAGTAATGACACTAATTTTTAAGATATCTTTTTCAACTCTGGTCTATTACAGAACACCATTTCACTCTCTGATTCAAAGCAAACTGATTCTGCAACTATGTAGCTATTCAGCACCTCACTCCCTGCCAATGCTATCCTGAAACATTTCTTCTCACATGAGTTTAATATTTATCAGTTCAAATTGATATAATGGTGAAAATGTGATTTATCTTATCAGTTGTTCCACGTGGATCATATGTAAGTATTTATAATAATATTTACTATAAGCTATGTTCAATATTTGATCTTTTGGGAGAGAAGTCTTACAGTTTTTGTGCCCTCATCTTTCATTTACTTAAGTGAAATATATATTTGGTGAGGACATGACCAGTCTCACATATCCCTGAGAATCCCAAGGTTTCTAAGAGTCACCCATATGTGTGGTGAGAATATTCATTAGCAAGTCTGAACAAATACAAACATTTGGAAGATCAATGTTTACTTGAGATCTTCACAACTTTAAACCTTTTTTTATGACTATTAACTGGTCACAGACACCTATGTGTGAGCTCATGGAAAATTGCTGACTGACGTGCATCTCTCATGTAGCTGGTGTTTGGGATGATTTCTTCTCCTAAGGTATTCTCTATTCATATACAATATTAATAGCTCTATGGTCCCTTCAGGAATTCAGAAGGGAATAATCCTGACCCTATGAGAAGCAAGGTTGAGGCACAAGAGTGCAAAGGCATCCCCGTGTTTCTCTGACTACTGTTGGTGCGGGGAGGGAGCTTGCAATGACTAAGTCTATCTTCACAGTGATGTTTGATTATTGCTAAGTTCTTTACTGCAAAAACAAATCCCACCAGGCTTAGTTAGAAGGGGTACCCATAAGCCCGATCAGCCTTCCCACAGGGGTGCACGGGTTAGCTGCAGAAAGGTCATTTGGTTGACCAGCATTCTCTGCCTGGAGGAAACCATCCCTGAATCAGCCACAGGAACCACAAGCAGCTCATTCTCATTCCAAGACGTTTTGTAAATAAACTGAGGAAATGTGTGGGGGAAGGGAAGTCTGCTCTTCCTGTACATGCTCCTCTGCGGGGTGGGGCGGACATCTAAAGTGGCACAGGAGGTTTAGACATTACAGGACCTGGGGGACTTGTAAGTGAATACTGCCTTCCAAGGAACAGGGTCATTTTTCATGCCAGGAACTCCAGCATTGGAGACTTACAGAAAATGTGTACATATTTTAATCTGGGAAAGACCCTAAAAAAGAAAGGGGTGAAGAGAGTTCCATGTGTTCGGAATCTAATCGACCCATTTCAAAAAGTGAGAGGTGTAGGTCAAAACCTGTAAAACCTTTTCATAAGAATTACTGATGGAAAACGGGACCTCAGTTTGAAAGAAAATCACTCCAAGCTCAGGAAAGTAAGTGACTGAATTTAAATGAAGATGGACTGGATTGACCCACATCAATCTATCTCATCTCTGAAACGCAATTGCTCAAAGGAACACAATTGTAAGTGTAAGCCCCTTGAAACTTTTGTCAATTATAACTTTAAATTGATAAGTTATGAAAATTAATATGACTTACATATTCTGAGCTTCAAAAACTGATATATCTTGAAATAAATTTTATTTAAAAATTTGGGTTTTGAATGCCTGGAAACTTCTGCCAGACAGACCTCTGTATGGGTCCCAGGATTAGTAACAATTTTGCCCCAAATTATGAGATGTGCCAAAGTATCTTGCTTAATTCCCTCTTTAAAACTTTTGCTGATTAACTGTAGCACATTCAACTCACACATGGTACTACAATCACTCTTTTTTCCCCATATTTTGCCTTTTTAGACAAAAGTTTTGGCGAAACAGAGTGTCGAAAAAGTAAAGAAGATACAATTGTCCTAACTGGCAAAGAAAATTTGTTTGTTTTTAATCAGGGAATTTTGAATATGGGCACGTACAAATAATGGCAAACTTTACTTCTTAAGTGTTATGCTGTGGGAAGTAAGAAAAATTGAGACTATGAAGCTCAGATTCTATGATTCTAGATTCTTTTACAGTTGAGTAGCATGACATTTTGCTTTCTTGAACCCTGTACAAGGATCACTCAAATTATGCAGTTGGTATGACACAACTAGATACAAATTTCCCAAACTTCATCTTAAGGCAAGAGTTTTTACCTTTTATATGGAAACCACAGAAAACTTTGGTCTGGATTGACTGTAACAGCCCTTTCAGTCTTAAAATCTTATAATTCTAAGAGAGAAAATAGAATTCTACTTTGTCATGCTGCTTCTTTTTCCCCCACTCTAGTTATACCTTCATTTTCTATTTCTGAATCACTTTTTTTGCAAACAATGTTCTGTACTACTATTTTATATGAGCATTGGAGGGGTTGGTGGTGGGGAGGTTTCACAGAATATCTAACATTTGAACTTAATCTTAGAAAATGTGTTGACGTTATGAGCATGTAAGTGGCCATGATGGGGCTGGAAGCAGGAACACCACAATTACCCCATCAAGGAGACTGGCACGCGTTCCATGCAACTTATGCTTAAGTAGTGGTGAATGGAGGTATGAGGCACATCAAGAAAACTGGAAGCACAGGATAGATCTAGATTATGAAACCCCTTGTGGGCTCTGCCAAAGAAATTATTCTGTAGCTTTGGAGGACTTCAATCTGGTGAGTGATACGATCCCACCTGCATCAGAAAGGCAATTTCCCTGGCAGCATGGCAGGCATGGAAGCTAGGAGAAGACTAATGTAAGGATCAAGGTAAAAAGACTGATGAGGGCTTCCCTGGTGGCGCAGTGGTTGAGAGTCCGCCTGCCGATGCAGGGGACATGGGTTCGTGCCCCCGTCCGGGAAGATCCCGCGTGCCGCGGAGTGGCTAGGCCCGTGAGCCATGGCCGCTGAGCCTGCGCGTCCGGAGCCCGTGCTCCGCAACGGGAGAGGCCACAACAGTGAGAGGCCCGCGTACCACAAAAAAAAAAAAAAAAAAAAAAGACTGATGAGAGCTTAAAATATAGCAGAGACAGTGCAATGTGGTGAGAGAGGGATGCATATTCCAAGGATATTTAGGAGGTGGACTCAATCAAATATGCTGACCAACAGGATGTGGACTGAATAAGTGAGAGGATTTGTGTTTTACGTCTGGCCAGTGAAGAGAAAGGAAAGGGACGGCTGAATAAAAGCCACAGTTGAAGGGCTGTGGCAAGGTACATAGAATAAGAAGGTCTACAAATATAAACGTGGTTTGGGATCACTGATTTTGCAGATTTTGTGAACTGTCCAAAAAGTGATGCTTAGTAGATGGAGCTTAATATCGTGATGGTTGCTAGAGATGTACGTGAGCGTCTTTTAATTAGAGAAGAGATCTTGAAAGGGCGAGGTGCCGAAGATGCCAGAAGGAATTGTAGTCCAAATAAGGAAAAAATATATTATCAGCTAATTTTAGTAATACTCCGTGTTTCTATACCACTTTTGCTTTCAATTTTTACCACTTTTTGCATGCATCTCATAGAAAGCTAAATTAACCGTGGAAACTGCCGTTAGTAAGGGTAGAAGCTATCACAATTATTTATTTTGGAACCCCAAACTAGGACCCAAAGAAATGCTGTAAACTGCTGGACAAATAGTGAACTTAGATCAAAGGTTAGAACCTATATCTTTGATATCTGGTACCAATCTGTTTATATATAAGTAAACTCTAGATGTGTAACATGGGTATATATAAAGTGAATAAATGGGCAGAATTCATGGGAACTTTAAATTGGGACCTTCTGATTACAAATGCTTCAAATACATGGTCAAATTTGTATATCTTTTCCTAAAATTGGGAAAGAGGAAAGTATCTTTTCTTAATTTGTATACGAAAGTTAAAAGTGAAGAGTATACCTTAATGCATAACTTAAACCAATTTTCAGTATCTGAATTGTCGATACTCCCTGTGTAAGTGACTTCAATTTCTCTAGCTGTTAGGCAAGTCTTCCTACTATTTCTGTTTGAATCTTGTGATGTGTAACTGATGCAACTGTTCCTAAAGGCTATTGTCATGATAGTTAATTCAACTTTTTTGATAAAAGGTGCAGAACATAGAGTTTTAAACGGTACTAGAGCATTTGGAAAATACACGATCTTTGCTATTTTCAATGTTTATGATATACCAAACCAACTGCAGCATTGGAATCTAAGTTCTGTTTCTGTAACAATTTAAGTGTAAACTTCAAGGATTTCCCTTACTTTAATCCCTTTCTACAGCCCAACTGCAAATATTAACATCTACTGTAAATTGCTATGCAGAAGAAATCCATTATTGCATGCTGCCAATTACCTCTGAGAGTCATTTATCTGTGGCTAGAGAATTTCCAGAAGTACAAAATTTAACAGACTTTAGGTTTATAATAGGTTCGACTAAGTTCAAAGGAAGTGCTAAACACATGAAGGTAACATTGATTTTATAATTCAGATAATCAAAAGTTAATAAATTAACCAATTTGATAAATTTATTTTTAACCAATGAAACATACAGATTCTCCCTAAAGCATTCTTGTCTTTACAACATTCACTGTCTGCTCTTCTCCATGTAGTGGCCTTAGGAGACAGGGTAGGGAGAAGAGGCAGGTGAAATTCTATAATCAAAGTTACTTTTACATCTATCCTTTCATCCATGTCCTCTCCTTTTACAAGGACGTTCGCATTGACTGGAAGCTTCTCGAAGGCAGAAATATAGTCGGTCTAGATAATTTCTTCGTAATTTTCCGGATAATTCTCAGCTTCTACACAGGGTAGCTGCTTACTGAATAGGTCCTCATTAGAGGTGTTTTTTTTTTTTTCCCCCTTTGGCCATACAGCATGCAAGCTCTTAGTTCCCCGGCTAGGGATCGAACCCGCACCCCGTGCAGGGGAAGCGCGGAGTCTCAACCACTGGACTGCCAGGGAAGTCCCTTCATTAAAGAGTGTTTGATTATTGAATGGATGAAAGCAATAAATATAAAATATAAGCCATTTATTTGTGTTTTTTTAAAAAAATAACGATGTTAAAGCAGTAAATATTTAACGGAAAGTACCTATAATAATTGACTTTAGTGAACTGCATCTATGAACACATAGTAAAGAAACCAAGTTTAAATCACATACATTTTGAGGATGCTTAATTATGAAATAAATCATTCAAAATAACATAATGAAAGCTTTTCTAGGTGTCATTTACTTCAGTTATCCATTCACCTGGTGAAAATGGAGACTTTTTTCTTGCCTAAGTAAGGACAGCATATTTCTATCAGATCTTGGGACTTGATTGTTATAAAATCATTTTTAAGTTTAATGTAATCTTTTGGTCATGGAAAGAGATGTTTCATGTTTCCTTTGGAATGTTTGGCAATATTCACTTTAAGAAAAATCTAATGTTAAAAACTTGAATAACTTGGCAGTCTCTTTCAAATTCTATTGAATCAACCCCAGAAAATATTGAGAGTCAATGTTTCTTATTTGTTCATAGGTTAAAGCTTTTAGGGCAGAATTGACAATGGCTAAGATCTCTAGAACCATCTGGGCAACTTGGGAGTATTAGGTATAGACAGCAAAATATCAAAAGCTGCTTAAATAAATATAATCGCTTACTGGTACACAATACTCCTTTACATTCTTAAACAATGATACTTGGATGAACAGAGGTCTATCATAGTCCTCTATTATTATTTTTGACTAATAATTTGTCAAAAGAGCAACATGTTTATATATATACCTATATAGATTTTGCTATTTTTGAAGTACTGTGTATCATCTGATGATTTTAATGTCTTCATATACCAATGTTTTAATCATTAAATGAATTAAAATTCACCTATGCTATTTAAATATATAAATGTATGCACACGTGTGTGTGTGTGTGTGTGTGTGAGTGTGCGCCTGTATTAGACACATGACACCCACACATTCTATTTGGTCTTTTGTCAAATCAATAGCACAGACATGGACTGACCTGAAGCAGTTAAAATCATTGAGTCTGCCACATCTTTTGTCCCAGTGAATCAACTTCTGATACTCTGAAAGTTTGTGCCCAGACCAATGGGTTCACAAAATTCCTAATAGTCTCAGAGAGGAATGTATTCACCAGCTGCTGAATACAGCCCAGTTAGGGCTCCACCATTATTATGTGGGAAACACACTGTTTTTAATGGAAACTATTTCTTTGAAAACTTGGAAAATCTTTCTTTTTCTCTTACTGAATAATAATTTCCTGAAGGGAGTCTAATATTTATATTCTATAAATACTTTAAAATAAAACCACGCAATAAAACAGGCCTAACATTAAGTAGCAATTAGCTAGACTTTCCACTAAAATCAAGCCAGCTCAAAATATTAAGAACATGGCTAGCAAATGATGGCAGATATAGAATTCCCGAAATCTAAGATATGATGAATATTTGGAACTAGATGCCAAGTTGGTGGACAATGGCTGTGCTTTTTCTATGCACAGGCTATAGCATCAGAACTAGAAGTGAAAGATGAAAGTGGGTTGCATTGTGTATATATATATATGTATATTATATACATAATATTATATATAGTATATATATTATATGTAATATATATTTAATATACATACATTATATATATTATACACACATATATACACATATATGTGTGTACATATATATGTGTATATATATATATATATATATATATATATATATATATAGTGGAGACTAGTATTAAGGTTTTTAACAAAAATTTCTGATAACTACTATGTGCCCAACACAACACGTGGTGCAGAAATCGTAGGAATGAATAAGACATCTGGTTCCCGATCTCATGACGTTAATCAGCTAATAAGCAAGTAAACAAAAAATTAAATGATTAAAGATTGTGATGAGTGTTGTGCGGGAAATAAACAGGTGGGTAAAGCAGAGAATAACTCTGGGAAGTTATTTTAAATATGCTGGTCAGGAAAGGTCCCTTTAAGAAATTTACCCTTTAGCTGAGACCTGGAGGGTGAGAAGGACTCGGCCATGAAAACCTGAGGGAGAGCACCCCAGGTGCAGCATCAGCCAGTGCACAGACTGTGGGAAGGACCAGGGCATGAGGAACAGCACAAGGGACACCAATGAGGCTGCAGTGCTGTGACTGGTATGACATGAGGTTAGAAAAGGAGGTTAAAGCCAGATCCTACAGACCCTTTTCGACCAAAGTAAATAGCTGGGATTATCTACCAAGTACCTTTAGACTCTGCATTGGTAAGCAGATATTAGAGGGAAAGGAAAGAACACATTTTTGCCTGATTTAGTTATTCACTTTAATTTTTGTTAATTTTATGGGTCATGGAACAGAACCAGCATCTTGTATTCCACGAAAACATGTTTTCCTATTAATTTTTATATTAGAGGATAATGTTCTAACTAGACATAAATAGGGAATTTACATTCAGATTGCAATCTTGGAAGAGACTGTACATTGATCTACCTGTACTTTGCTCTTGGGAACATGTTATTTCTCTTTTGTTCCTCCCACCTCCCTCTAGCAGTAATTTTAGTTTGTTTTGGGGTTTTAAATTTTCATTCTCTTGTACTGGAGTGTGTGTGTGGAGGGGGAGGGGGCGTTGGTGGTGGTGAGAAGAAACAGGAAAGTTATGAAATATGTAAGACGTCATAAGAATAAATAAAAAGAGTAAAACATTTTGCAATCTTGAATATAATCCTTTTTGTATTTTTCTGAATTCTTGCCATTAGTGACGCCTACTGACAGTCTAAATAATTTAGAGCAACAGCATTATAGTTTTCACTTATAACCTTCCTTTTAGAATCTCACTATTATGGTTTTTTTTTCCATTAAATGACTTAAATAACCTAAGGGCTAATTCCAAAGTTGATTCTTCAAAAGTACTGAAAACCATATTAGTTTTCCTATGAGCTACCAGATAGCTATAGTTGACACTACTGCTGAAACTGCAACAGAAAGCATTTGTAGAACCAAAAATAGTGGGTATTTTTCCTAACTACAAGTAGAAAATCTATCATGAAGTACTCTGCTATGGGTGTAAAATGTAAGGTACTGACTGAATCAGCATCTCCAGCTGTTGCTAATTGGGGGGAAAGCTTCCCCTTCTCCAAGTGGCCATGTTCCCAAGTGGAGGTGAATAGAGGATAAGAGGCCGTGGACAGGGGTAATGGAGACCCAGATTCTGTAGAGAGCCAGGACCTGTTGATGAGTTAGTGGGTGGTAATAACAGCGTTTTTCATGAGACAGATCCAACAGTGTTCATCCAACAGTGGGAATCATTATGTGCTCCGGTCTGGCTGAGAGAGCCATTCTGTTTTTTTTTTTTTTTAAGGAGAGAATTAATTAGAAATCAACATAAACAGAAAATGTGATAGTTTAATGGTAATGAATCTGCATGGGTATGATTCTATAACTACTGAGTTCATATTCTTGAATGAAACAAACTTCAGTTTGTCCGAAAAACAAGCTCCACTTTGTTATATTCTGAATAAACCTAAATCTTCTCACCACATAGCATGCTAAAGTAGCATATCTGATGGCTGAAGTCTTAGCATAAGCAAACAGCAGGCAAGGGACTTGTGATATTTTAACAGGCACAAGATGTACAAATAGTGGGTATACCATTAAATAAATCCAGCTTTATGTGTGACATCTAAAGTCCTGAGCAGAAAAAAATAAGTGGATTTTTCTCCTAGATTCACAAAATTGCTGACAGAACAGAAGGAGCTGAAATGCACCTTTGTGAGTATGATTCATTTTTGTATTTATGTGCATGATTCACTGTGGTACCCCCTCATTCAGAAATGGGCCTTGCATGTTTCCTAGAGGAGAACAGGAACTGGGCGGTGGAGAACTGGCTTTGGACTCAAACAGAGTGCTGACGTTTACTAACTGAAAAACCAGAAGGTACCTCTTCAACTAGCTATTCATTTAAACAATTAAGTTTTCTAACATCCAGACACTGGGCTAGTTGGTGAACATCCAAAGATGAAAAAAACCAATAATCTGTCGAAGAGTTCACAAATAAGAGTCTGATTATTTATTTAGACAATAGTTGGGTAACCTCTTTGAGCCTAAGCTTCCTCATCTGCAACTCGAAAATATCTACTCGATAGACACTGGGGGGACTAAGCGAGACCATGTGTAAGCACCTAGCATTCTTACAGGCACTCGTTACAAATCAGTAAGTATAAGACATTTTGTTTTACTCAAGAAGTACCAAACACATCCTTGTACTATTTCCACTCTTATTCAAGGCAGCTGGAAGCTTTAGTCAATAATAACTCCTCAAGAGCCTCCAAGCAAGGAGACAGGAGAGAGGGCAGATGCTGAAGCTTCTTTCTAACACAGATTTGGGGAACCTCGAGGAACCGAGGATTCACGAACAGTCATAGAGAGGGGCTACATTTTAAGGACTTGCAGACACAGCTTTTAATGGCTATCAATGGTGGTCTCAAACAACATTCTGAGCAAGAAGTCCTCTGGGACTCCAGCAACACACTGACGACAAGAAACTGCTTAAACAGACTGAAGGAGGTCAGGCATGCCATGGAAATGGTACTAGAATGGTATAGAGAACGTGAAGGTCTATGCCTGTGGTTCTCAAACTTTACTGTATATGAAAACGACCTGAAGTACTTGTTAATAATGCAGATGCATAGGTTTTACTCCAAAAGATTTTGATTTGGGAATGAAGAGGTGGGCCTAGGTAGCTACATTTATAAGAAGCACCCCAGGTGAATGTGATGCAGGTGATACAAATATCACACTCTCAGTGTCACATCATGGCCATCCTCACAACTAAATATTTATTCAGTGATTACTGGGAATTCTCTAGTAGGGACTGAGAGACAAAGCCCGGTCCCTGGCTCAAGAATTCTACAATGCGGTTAGTAGAATAGTCTGTTTATATTCCGAGGGCTGTAAATACATAGTTTAGAAATTTACAACAGAAATCAAAAGGTAGGAGGAATTATTGATGGCTGAGGTATCTGAAGACTGTAGAGAACGATTAGGAATAGTTATGGCACTTGAAGGAAGCGAAGAAGTTAGACAAATGGAAAGAGAGGGAATGTTATGAGCAGTAATGTTTATGTAGGAATATATAAAGAACATTTGGGATAATGGTGAATATAAAACTGTGGAATTTTATGGGATCTTAGATTTCAGATGAGAACACTGACATCCACACAGTTAATTAGCTTCCAGCTGATAGAATCATAAACCTTTGGAACTTTAGAGGGATTTAGTTCAAACAGCTTCCCCAGAACAGTCTATTTAATCATGTTTAGTAAAACAAATCTTATGATATTTGGGGGCAGCCAACATAATTATTTTACTGCATCCCCTCATATTGAATATCTTAAAACATCTCCCCACAGTGAACATTAATCTGTCTTTCAGAAAGTTCTACTACCATAGAGCACACCCACTATGCTTTCTGTTTTCCTTCAGACAGTTTGTCAAACAATGCTTGGTGCTTTGGATGAAAAGATGGATAAGACCTAGGAGTTCCAAGTATGGCCAGAGACTATAAACAAGGTCAAGCCAGCATGGTAAACACTGTGTACAAGGCCAGGGAGAAAGGAAACAACTAACCACCTGGAAACACCTACTTGGGAGACCTGACATTTGAGCTGGATATTGAGAAATAAGGAGAAACTGGGTGGGGATTTGAATTTAATCTTACACGTAATTTAGATGAACTGTTTATGGACAAATCAGTGACATGATCTAATTTGGTTCTAAGTAAATCCTCTCTGATGGTGGAGAAAAGAATCACTGGGAAGGAGAGACTAAAAGTTGAGAGAGTCAATAGGATGTTATGTTCTGTATCTGGCATTGCTGTTAGCTGAATTAGAATAGTATTAATGGGATGCAAAAAGAGAGCATGGACTTTAAAGTTATTTTCAAAGAAGATTGGACAGGACTGACAGGATTTGACAAGCAATTTTCAATGGGAAAATGAAAGAGTAATAAATGTTGAGTTGGGGGTTTCTAACTTGGGAAACTAGGCATAAAATGATGTGGTTAACTGAGATAAGGGAATTCAGATATCAAACTAGAAGGATAGGTGATTGAGGGAGGGAGAAAAGCAGGTGAAAATGATTGTTTTATTTTGAGGTCCTGGGGCTTGGACTTGTCTTATTTCCCTTCTGTATCCCAAACACATAGCCCAGGACAAGGCACATTAACAGTTTCATAATGCATCATAAAGAATAAAACCCTAAACCCCTTCATTTTATTAAAAAAACCCCAAACTCCCCAAAAACAAAAGCTGAGGCTTATGGATTTGTGGTGCCTTGACAAGGATCACCTAGCATTAGTGGCACTTTTCAGGTTTTTTTTTGGGGGGGGGGTTGACTGGAATGTGAAATTTATGGAAAGAATTAGAGGCTTGAGAAAGTTATGACTAAACATAAGGAGCATGAATAGCAGGCCAAGGAGTTGGTTGTGCCGATAACAAGGAAAAGTCATGGTTTTGAAAGGTGATGGGACTTTAGGAAAAGTTGTTCATGCATAATAGGAGTTCAGAAAACAAAGTTGGGGGGAATGCTTGCAACCTGGCAGTTCAATCATTACACCTGAGCGTGCACGAGTTTAGGTATGGAATCTAAGAGTTCTCCAAAACCAAACAGAACTAAAATGCTGAAGCTAAGCGTGATTTCTTACAGCATCGATATCCCATTACATTTCCAGTGTTTAAGATCATTCCCTGATGTTCATTTCTTCGTGATTAGTCATTGTGGAGACAGGTCCTGGAAAGTTAGTCATGAATCTTGCATAGAGTAGGAGCAGAGACACCTGCCTGTTATTCCTCTGATTTTCCATCTTCCTCACTGGATGAAATAAATGTTCCTGTGGTCCACGATAATGATCACTCTACATTGAGACTATACAGCCAAATCTTTAGTAACAAAAAGAGATCCAACTTGGTTCATCTTCCATCATACCCTCTATAGGCTTGTTCCTTTGGATACTGTATCACCAGAATATTAATCCGGGAGCAAATTTCAAGATCCTAATTCATTACCCGATATATAACAAAAATAAATGATTATAGTGAAATAACAAAATGGGAAAGTTTTTTTCCTTAATATTTTATCAAATAATGTATCACTATGAATCTTTATTTTTAATTTATTTTAGCTTATAAGGACTATCAGGGGAGCCATGGGCTTAGAATTTTATTCTTAGATTTAAAAGCATTTCTGTTCTGTCTTTAAAATAGCTTATTTGGTACCCTTTTCCCTTGGAATTTCCCCCACCCCACCTTCCAGGATGAGTTCACACATGGGTATTTAAATGGGAAAGAACCTTAAAGAGCCACCAATTCACCTTGTCAGCCAATAAGAATCATCTCATCCATAAGAAAGATTTCCCCTAATCTACATGCCTTTATTGTCGGACTCAAAGAAATTAAACTAATAGCAGGAACTTCACAGGAGATAAATGGGGATTCTGGTAATGCAGGAATGGCCATGAACTTGTAAGACAAATATGCGTACAAATATGCATGTGTTTATAAGCTGTCCAAAATTATATGGATATGTTATTGTTAATAATGGGCATAATGGTACTTTACCATCTCAGGGCCAGATCTGAACTTAACCATTCCCAGGAATAGAATAAGAATATATTTGATGAGGAAACTGACAACTGTATTTGATGAGAGTATGTATAATTGGTTTGTTTTTTAAAAATTGTGCCCTATTGTGAGTCTTGCTACACTAGGACAACAGGTTATAGAAACTTTTTAGTGTTTAGATCTCATGGAGTAAGAAAATGAAGAGATTGTGAAATAAGTATCCAGCGAACAAATAATTCTCTTTGAAACGACCGTTAATTAAACAAATAAGAAATCAGATTGCCAGAAGATCCACAGAGCACTTCTCTGGAACGTCAGTCCTTGGAACCATCTGCCGTGTGGTGTCTGGTGTAACAGAATGGCCACAGGAGTTGTTTCTACTCCTGGCTCCACTGCAAAGTGACTTCAGTCAAGTAATTCACTTCTCTGGCCTCTCTTTTTCCTCTTCAGTTACGTGAGGGAATTATGCTGCATGCAGTATTCCCTGCAATCTTCCTAGTTATTAAAACATGCTGTAGGACTTCGCTGGTGGCGCTGTGGTTAAGAATCTGCCTGCCAGTGCAGGGGACACGGGTTCGATCCCTGGTTCAGGAAGATTCCACATGCTGCGGAGCAACTAAGCCCGTGTGCCACAACTGCTGAGACCACGTGCTACAACTACTGAAGCCCACGCGCCTAGAGCTCATGCTCCGCAACGAGAGAAGCCACTGCAATGAGAAGCCTGCGCACTGCAATGAAGAGTAGCCCACACTCGCCGTAACTAGAGAAAGCCCACGAGCAGCAATGAAGACCCAACGCAGCCAAAAATAAATAAATAAATTTAGAAAAAAATAAAATAAAATAAAACATGGACACCTAATCCACATGGCTCTTTCTCCAGTATTTTCTATTTCAGTAAATGGCACCATTTATTGGCTAAAGCCAGACAGCCGGGTGCCCTCCCCACCCTCATCTCCAATCACCCTTTCCTATGAACGGAGCTCACATCTTTCCATTTCCTACCACCACTTCTGCTCCCATTGAGCAACTACAGTGAACTTTTAAGAACAGTAGTTGTGATCTTATCAGGCCCCTGCTTTAACAACAGTTTAAAGGCTTCTCATTATACTTCCCAACTAACCACTTCTGTCAATTAGCCCAGTTTACTCTCTTGTCTAAGGAGGCATCAGTAGTTCTGTCTCAGTAGCAGAAAGAGAATTTCCCTCATTTAAACCTCCTCTGGCCTTCTCCGTTAATGGGCTTAATGAAAAGCAGAGTGTAATGGGGAAAGCTGTGCTTTAGGCCATAAGATCTGGGTATACACTTAATTCTACCCTTTCTGACTATGTCATTTTGATCCGTTTCCTAATTAGTTTAAGCCTCAGTTTCTTCATTTCTAAAATAGTTAACTATATATCGCGAGATTGGTGTGAAGGCTACATGAGATAACATATATAAAAACACTTGATAGTCACCTCTCCTTACGCAAAATCCTTCACAAGTTAGTAATAACATACAGAAAAGAACTGGATCATATTATTTTCAAGGCTCTGAATTCTGGCAACTGACATTTAAAGCTTTCAATTGATGTTAGGAAAGATCACATAAGAAATCCAAATAACTTGTTGACATGCATTTGCCAAACTGGAGCTTTAAGTAGATCGGATTGTATGTTCCATGTAGTGGTCAAGGGTTACCATAAAAGGTTTGAAAAATGCCTCTGAGAGATGGACAAAAATGCACTAATGTTTAAACATACAATATTTTAATGTTTGTCTGTTTGATAAAAGTAATTCCAGTTAATGAACTAGTGTAAAAGTTCAACTATAGGAATTATTCAGTGCCAAAAAAGGAAATTCGCTCAGCTAAACCATGCCGCTCCATTACAAGCTTTACCTAACAATGCCAACCACGTTTATAGTTTGCATAGCAAACTTCCTATGATTGTCACAAACGTCATGCTAAGCCATGACTCCTATTCATCGGTCATAAATTTTCAAGCAAGAAAATACTGGGAGGCCCAATAAATTCCAGTGTTTTCAGTTGATCTTTCCTCTGCCTTCCTGTGTCTTCCCCACATGATGTCTAGTACCCTTGTTTTCCAGAGAAAAATCTGGGTATTCATTAGGCTTATTTGTAAACAATCTGTTTTCCAGTTCTACTTAAACAATACTTAAAAAGAAAAGTTATACAGCTTAGAAAGAGTGCCTAACAGTTCTCACTTATCTTAGGCCAAATACTGTTTAATTCTGGTTTCATGTTTTTTTTATTTTTTTTCCTTAACCACTGTGACATGCTACAAATCACGTGTGTTTTGTTCACTTTTGCAATCTCGGCACATACTAAATGTTCAATAAATAGCTGTTGAATGAATGAATGAATTTATGTTATTTTAGGCTTAGTTTAATTTCAATTTTCCCTGTACTTTTCCCCCCAACAGAACTTCTTTTTCATTTGCTAGCTTTTTTAAAATATGATCTAAAAAACTCCATGAAAGTACAAAGAGAATCTCATGTTTTTGAATTCAAGCTCTAACTCCACATTCTTGAAGTTTTGACGGATAGTTGCCTAAGGATAGAGCATGCTTCAAGAAGGAAAGGGAAAGCTCTTTGATCTTACTGTTGCAGGGACTTCAAGATCAGTCTCTTGCTTTCAAACAAATGGAAGATTAAGAGTCAGATTTTATAGTGGATGCAACTGAATCACAAACTAAATGATTTGTCTAAATTATACAGCAGAGTTAATTAGAAATCAACCCACCTACCCTCTAATATGGCATTTCTCTAGCTATAGTCCAAACACAAAAAGATCAAGATTCTAAAAAGGCAATGAGAAAGGTGTGATTCTCCTACAATGAAGTTTATGAAGTTTCCATGTCATCTCCCTTAAACCTCTTTTTATTTTCTTTGCAAAATCACCAACAAATATAGGATTCAAGTGGGATCCAACTGGAGACTCAGCAGTGAATGATTGTCACTATAAGTTAGAAGCAAAACAAGGAGGAATAAAATCCCATTGTAGATATTTTAACAACATTATTTATATAGCATCTTTTCTCTAAAATGCTTTTCAGCAGAAAAAAGATTCTATGTAAAGTAAAAAGAAAAATCCTACTCCTGTAAAGAAGAAAAAAATTACATATACTAATGAGAAATCTTATATTGTGACTTATCAATAAAGAAACTGAATTAAAATTCTTGGCTTTTTATATTTTAGTGTAGGCCTTAAATCATCAAGCAAAGGAGGAAACAATAAGTAGTGTAAAGGATGTATACCTTTTCTAGTCAAGTATCACAGTAATCATCAATACACTAGAATTAATTTGAAATTCAGTCAATGAAGCTTCTGATGTTTTAAATGACTTAGCTGTGTAATCCCCTAGTATATAAAACACTTGAAAATGCCATGCAGACAGGAAAGTGCAGAAGTGGAACACTGGTACGCTTCTACCCCTTGAGGCTAGGTTACCACCCTGTTTTAACAAGTGATATTTGATACAAGTATTAGAGCTTAGCTATTATCCCTTTTAATAGTTCTTGAATAACAACACAGAAACCAGAACTTACATCAGATAGGATCTCAGATGTATTACTTCATTTTGTGGGGAATATGGAGAAATAGCTAAGAACTACACTGAACTGGCAGGGTGATAGAAAAATCTGTAACTGCCCCTCACTTTTTATTAAACCATTAAAACACTAGTAGCCAATTTTTACTATTTTCAATTTAATTTAACTCATTTCCCCTACTTTCTGTGCACATTAAAACGTTTCATCTCTCTGGTGATAACTTATATTTTTCAGTTCAGGTTACATAGAGTTCAATCTACTTCCTATCTGGATTCTTTTTTCCCTTAGTCTTTTCTCCAGTGTACAATATTGGAATCTGTGCATCAGATAGCATAAGGCCTGTTGTTGCAAACATTAATAAGATATATCTTTTGGGAACAGTTACTTGCACTTTGTTTCATCTCTAATGGAAAGGATTTCTCTAAATATTTACACCAGAACAGTTGTCAGAATGAATCCTGCAAAACTGCTGGCATACTCCCAGGAACAGGGGCTGGTGTCGGGGGAAGGGGGGATTCCTGGTTCCTGGTCATAGAATTTTAAGCAGCCCTAGATTTTCAGGAAGCTGCTTGCTAGAATATGAAGGGTTTGTATTAACAAAAAGGTACTTCAGTGTGTAGACAAATTCAAGTAAAGTATCTGAACAGCCACTTTCATTTATTGCTCTTATAAAAATGGCTCTCCATTTGCTTCAGGTTTAAAGTAGAGGGATGGATTCAGTTTCAGAGACCCAGCAAATAAATTGTATATGAGGAAAGAAACACCAAAATCATTCTGTGCAGTGGCCCTCAAGGTGCTTAATTTTATTTTATTTTATTTTATTTGTTTATTTTTTTTGCGGTACGCAGGCCTCTCACTGTTGTGGCCTCTCCCGTTATGGAGCACAGGCTCCGGACGCGCAAGCTCAGTGGCCATGGCTCACAGGCCCAGCCGCTCTGCAGCACGTGGGATCTTCCCAGACCGGGGCACGAGCCCGTGTCCCATGCATCGGCAGGCGGACTCTCAACCACTGCATGCAAGAGTTAGACAGGAGAGAAGTGAAATCTGCCAAGATAAATGCCAAGATAAATGCAGCAGTGTTTCATAAATTAACTCGGCTGTCTGTGTGTTTGTTTTTTCTTTGGAAGAGCCTAAAATTAAGGCTGTTCGACTCATCTTAGTAGTGGTTTAGAATTTTAGGAGTGGATGAGAAAGTAAGTTTGGGCTAGGAAGGGTAGAGAAAATATCCTGCATTGGAAAATCTTGGCAATTTTCATTTGAAATGTGTTCTTATCTGATGAACGATGGTACTTCTGCCCCAAAGTCTGTGAATTAAGTAGTTTGGTTAAAAAATTATTACACAAAGATTTCTGGGTTTGTAAGCTCTCCATTTATAGTATGGGCAAGATATTAAGTTCAGAGGCAAACAGTTCATGATGAATTCCTAGAACGTCAATGAGGTGTCCACGTGGGTACTGAAAATGGTAGAAGTAGCCTGAAATGGTCTGGACCTACGCTTGCTGGAAATCTCCCTTATTCTATTAGAAATTAAACGTTGAGGTATGGGCACATAATGCTCACAAGTCTGAAAACACACATGAATCAGGGCTGGGCCCTGGAGGCTCAGTGCTAGGTAGAATGGTACATGCTATTGATTGTACTAGGGCCAAGGAGGCATCGACATGATCTTGCAAGTCTAATTGGCTTCCAAGGGAATCCCACTGATCTATGTTAAAAGCTTAGATTTACATCAAGTTCTGGACAGAACTGGAATGTTGGATGGGTGTCTTAGAAATATGCTATAGGAGAGACTTCCCCTTTTAAATTGTACTAGTCTTTGTGGAGAGGGCTAAGAGTTAACATCTTGAGGGTGGCATGAAATGAGTCTGTGAATTGAGGCCGCTAAGGATACCGCCTTCGGGCTTTATTTCTTGTTACCAAACAGTAATGAGGGTCCTGTTAAACTTAGAACAACAAATTGCTCATAAATTGGAAAACAAGACTGAATTCTGTACGAAACAAATCTTCAGCAGCTCAGTAGGTGCTCATTTAGTTTGTGGCCAAGCAGCACTTGTCTACATCTTCTGTATTGCATGGCAGAAACTACATGCCATCAGAAGGTAGTGAGTGATACAAGTAAATGCAAGGTCACCGTTTTGCTGCTAAATTTCCAAAAGTTAAGATTCTTCAATTCTTAAATCAGCTCGTGGTCAAATTTAAGACCAAATGAAATCAAATATATGATTCCACTAAACTGGTAATATCATATTGATAGCAGATCATTATAACTCTTTGATGTACACAGGGCACGAGGTCAGGGTTTATTTGCCCAGTGTTACCTGGAGATTGCCAGTTGCCACAGAAGGCTGGCCAGAATAAGAATCTGACTGCGAGCCTTTCTGTGGATTTAAAATAAGCAATATCACCCATCCACATGTTTAAACAAAGAGAGTCTAAGGTCACAGGAGTCTAAGGTCTAAGGTCATAGGAGTACTAAAATATACTGACATCATTCTGAATCATAAGAGAATGTGAAACTTACCACATTAAGGACAGTGGGAACTCTGTGACTTTGTTCAATTAAAGATCCAATACAGGAGGTGACAGAGTAACCTTGCAGGTTATTTGAGGCAGTGTCAATAGTTTCAAAGGTGAACTTTCACTGAGGTTATTAAGCATAGATATATTTGTGCTACTTGAGTATTTTCCTATAGAAAGGCTTAACAATCTTCTAATTTCTAGCATAGTGAAAGCTTAAAATCAAAGCACCGCTTAGTTCTTAATAATTTCCATTTAGCTGCTTACAGCACCATATTTCAAAATGGTATTGTCTTCAGTAAAAGAAATCCTAAACTTGCTCTTGGCCTTTTCCTAGATCTGGAGGTTTTAGAGCTCCTGTCCTGTGCAATATACTATTTTCTTATTTCCAAATGTTACGTCAGGAATATTATATCTAAATTGACCTTAGGATGTTTACAAAGATCCTTTCCCCCTTCCCTTCCCATCCTAATCAGACACCTCTCATACAAAGACTCAGACTACATTCCTTGGGTTCTTTTTATCTACTCAGGAAGGGAGGAGGAGAACTTGCAGTGATGACAGCAGGAGTTCTGTATGTGTGCGTTTGCCCTCATGCAGGCAGACAAGGTGGTTTATAAGATGACGGTGATTTGCACTGCGCACGTATACTGGCGGCATATTCCCATCTCTTGCATGCTTAGGATGAATAACCTATTGAGGAAAAAAAAAATTGGTGGAAAAGCATTGTTTTCTGGTGGGTTTCCTGCTCTCTGTAACTCATGATTGCTCCCAATCCCTAGGGACAACTAACTAGGTCTGACCACGGAGCAATGGCTCAAGTGTGCTGTGATGACCCTCCTCTCCAGAAGCCTGGCTTTCCTCAGTCTAATTACTTTTGGCAATTGTGGTTATTGGGCTTTGGCCTAGTGACTCACTGGAACCCAAATTCTCCCAAGGAGCCCCCTTAACAAACAGAATTAAGTCTGACAGGAAGCCCAGACTTCCACCTCACTTTTACATGGAGCTTTCCCTGGTTTATGGCAAGGTTTGAACATCGTTCATGGACTAGAAAGGAATAACAAACAAGATTTAATGAAGATAACCACTTAAAGAAGAACACATTAGGAGAGAAGTAAGAACAGTAAGTTCAAGAATAAACAACCTACTGCAGAACTTAACCCATTAAGATAGAGTTACAACTATGCTATTTATAGTAGTTTTACTGATCACCAGTAGTCAATATAAAGTTGGTCAGTAACTGTAGAAACCATAAAAGAAAAGGATGTTTATTTCTTATTAGAAGCCATTTTCTAACCATTTCATTTTTCCTGAAAACAAAGAGGACTCTAGGGCACAGTCATCTGGTAAGACATGAAAACAGTTGTTTATGATTATGTAGCTTTGAAAAAAAATTGGGGGTATGGCTGATACCTCATCTTCTATTCGCTGCCTCCCTAACCCCTGGTATAGTTCAGCGCAAGCACCCTCCCTCCTGATCGCACCTCTCCTAGCAGCAGGGGTCTTATCTGTGAGAACAGCAGCAGTAGCTGTTAAACTCACCATCATGTTCTACTGTGTGCTCTCTGCTATGTCTTCTTAGACCCTCTGGCTGAGACGATTCTCAATCAGATGGTCTTGTCTGCACCAGTCAGTGCCACAAGTTAAGCAGTACTCAACTGATAAACAATCTGGGGCTATCAGACTGCTTTATATTTTAAACTACTATCTGTTCAAACGACACATATCTCATCTCTTATCATACTCCACACAAGCCTATTTTTTTTGTCGAACTCTCATGAAACTGGCATTGTTTTCAACAGTTGCTTAGCTGTAAGAGTTATCCTTGAATTAAGGGTCCAATGGTACTTCTCAGTCTTGGCTGTACCTTAGAATCACCAGGACTACTTTTGAAAATGCAGAATTCCAGGCCCCATTCCCAGAGATTGCTTCATTTGGTCTAAGATAGAGTCTGGCTTTGTTTTTTTAAGATCCCGAGGTGATTCTAACTGGAAATCAGGGTTGAAAAATCACTGTACCAAGGCCCATAAAGCAAGAATTCAGAGTGGAGGTTACTGTTAATGCTCATAGTAAAAGTAATATAAATAAGAGATTTTATGAAGTACCATAAAGATAACTTTTCTGGACAGCAAAAACTAGCCAGTGAAATATCTATTGTGGTTATAAATTACAGAGAAGGATTTTGATATTTAACTGCAAAATTATAGACTTTGCCCACATTCTCATGCCTTAGTTAGTCTTCTCTTGGTATTATGCACCATAGATGGGAAGAATAATCTTAGATTATTTCATATAAACTGTGCTACTCTATTGCTTCTAATGAAAAATAAAATCAGCAACTTTCTATGTTTAAAAACCATCAATAAGGCAGGTTTACGGAAAGAGGAAAAAGGACAGAGAAAAGAAAGAGATGTGGGAAGGAGTATTAGAATACCAGAAGCAACCTCTAGAGTAAATGTTTGAAGAAGACTTGTGGTTTGTTAAATGAGGAGGAAGAGATAATGAGCAGAGAGTAAAGGAAAGAAAAAGTGGGGTAGCGTTTGAGAAAACACTCCCATGATTGCTTCAAGTACCAATCCCAATAGTTGAAGTGACATGAAAAAATCAAGGAAGGATATGGGCTTTGGCGTCAGTCCTCGGCTGGGATCCCAGGTCCACCATATCTTTGTTGAATGACCTCAGGCGACTGATATGGGACTACTGGCACCTGCCTTACAAGGTAAGTGGAAGGACTAATTGAGATAATATTTGCAAAAACATCAAGGACAGAGTCTGGCACTCACAGGTGACTAAAACATGGCAGTTATTTAAACAATAATCATTATCACAATACTCACTTTAACATATAAATATAAATGCATATTAAGATAGAATGTATGTGACTATAACAGTGGTTCTGAGAACTATGGTACCTCTTTCTTTTCATCTAAATGTGGCTGATACCGTCTCTTCTTATATGACAGCTTTTGTCGAGATGACTGTGTGTTCACATATGTGAGGTCCCATTGTATGAGGGTACCATTGAGAACAATGAGAAACTAGGGGCACTTTTTCTTACCAGCTTATCAAGCATATGTTAAGAAAACAGTGTTCTAAAATAAGCATTTCACAAATTCTGTTATTTTATATTGTGTGGTGGTGGTTTGTATTATGTGGTTATAAAATGGGGGCTGCTTTACCACTTACTCTCAGGAATGTTCTTTGTATTGGGGTATAATTATAAATATGCTTACCAGCTAGTTTTCTAAGGACAATTTTTGGGAGTGAATATAGTGCATTGAATTATTGTGTATTCATTTTAGAAAGAGGTTTTAAGGTAACTAAATGTAATCCCATGCCCCAGCCAAGTGCTCAGAAGAGAAGTAGGAGAACAGACCACTAGAAAATATAACCTGCTTCCTGATTCGGAAGACCCAACTTGTCTAGAAGCAGCAAGTGAGGGCGTGGAACCTGGTTGTTACTGAGGCTAGACAATTACTCGGTGGGGATGTTGCAGAAGTAGTTCACGTATCATATAGATGGACTGAATTCCTTCAAGTTTCATTCCATCCTGAGAATTTCTTTTCTTTTCTTTTTTTTTTTGCGGTATGTGGGCCTCTCACTGCTGTGGCCTCCTCTGCCGCGGAGCACAGGCTCTGGACGCGCAGGCTCAGCGGCCATGGCTCACGGGCCCAGCTGCTCTGCGGCATGTGGGATCCCCCCAGACCGGGGCACGAACCCGCGTCCTCTGCATCGGCAGGAGGACTCTCAACCACTGTGCCACCAGGGAAGCCCGAGAATTTCTTATTTTAAGAGAGCACACTTTGTTGAGAAATCTGCTTGAAAGTAGAATGCTATGAGTAGATGCTAGATCCAAGTGGAATGATATAAAAAATCATTTTTACACCTTAAGGAAACTAATCTTTCCTTACTATAAAGTTTTTCAGGTCTCCTAAGATCCTGTGGGAAAGGAATATCGTTCCACAGGTGATGAGACTTCCAAGTATGATCTTCAAGTGGAAGACTTGGCAACGTAAAATTACCGCTCCTGATACCAGTGACCATTTTCTTACGTAGCACAAAAAGGGCTATAAACATGAGAAACCACAGTTGAAAATGATACATTCGATTCTATAGACAAAGTACCTTAATGTAATTCATCTTATTTTGATACTACCAGTAAGAGTGAGTCTCAATGTCAGCACAGCAAACATTTTAATAACAATAAACAAGACACTGCCAGATTTTTATCTCATGTATTCAACTATCCCTTCTATGGGAGTAACTCAAAAATGCTATTTTCAGCTCCGGAATCTCTCTGCAACTTTGATTCAGTGTTACTAAATGCCCTGCTGGCCCTCAAAGGCAGAGCAAAAGGAAAATAAGTTTCCTAACAAATCTGCTTGTCTTACTTTCCTGTTCTTTTTGATCATCTCTAATCAAAAAGATAGAGATAATTGTTTTTCACCCAAACTTGAGTCCTTATAAGCCAAAGTTTAGTGCCAAATATGGCTCTCTTCCTCTTTGTGTCCTCTCGTGCTCAGTCAGTCACTGTCATAGCACAGGGTCTTATAAGCTTAAACCTGGGCCTTTGTAATTGCCGCTTCCATCCCATTACAGGGCCACTTCTAAAATCCTGTCATGATGCATCTCTCTAGCTGGGATTCCAAACCAGCTCCCTGTGACTCTAAGCCCAAGGACAAAACGGCCTTGCCAAAAATGGAGTATGTGGATTGACGCTATGGCTATGGTTTTCAGGCACTAGATATTGTGATGGGTGAGGAATATCATAATTAATTCAGTCTCTATGTTGATAAGTTACTTATTAATCTTTATATGATGGATTTACTTATAATAAGTGAATACTTATATTTGTTTGTATTCTTTTTTTTTTAAGATGACCTCTTTCCTCCTCTGACTCTTTATTTATTTATTTAATGGCTGCATCGTGTCTTATTTGCTGCACATGGGGTCTTTCATTGCTGCACGCGGGCTCTTCACTGTGGCGCGCGGGCTTCTCTAGCTGCGGACTGAGGGCTTAGTTGCCCTGCGGCATGTGGGATCTTAGTTCCCCGACCAGGGATTGAACTGGCATCCCCTGCATTGGAAGGTGGATTCTTCACCACTGGACCACCAGGGAAGTCCCTGTTTGTATTCTTAATCTTCATCCACTAAACTTGGTTGAATAAAACAACTAAGTTTAGAAGAACTAACTCGCTACTCCTGGTTCATGTTCTTATACCAAAAGATTAAAAGTTGAAGAACCTATAAGAATTGCTTAGATCTAAATTTTTAACCAACCACCTCATTTCACAGATGAGGAACTGCAGCTTAGTGTGGTAAAGGGACTTGTCTGGGTTATTCAGATATTACTAGCAGTGCTAGACGTAGAACCCAGGTCTTCTACTTCTTAGCCTACTTTTCTCAACATACACTGGGAATTCTCCTTCAATGACTTCTTAGGTCTCAGTCTGTACCATGAATTTATGATCTTTGCTGCTATCCATCAAATTCTTAAAGGTCAGATGGAAACCGAATAAGGTAGTATTTTGAAGACTGGGTTAGATACTTGCATAAGGCATAAAGCATAAAAGCAGTTAAAGGCCATTAAATATGTATTTAATTGGGCAATCATCTCCTTCAGTACCATTGAATTTTCCCTAAAAACTTCCAGAACAGTTTTAGTGACAGCAGATGGTAACTAGACCTAGTTACCTAGGTTACCCAGTTACCTAGTTACCTCGCCAAGAATATAAATAAGGCAGAAATATTATCAGCGAAGAGGCACCTGCAGCCATGTTTTTTTTTAATGAGTTTTTGAAATTATTCAAACTTTTTATATGTAAAAAGAATTCAGGTATTTTGCCTAAAAGCTGCATGTTGTTGAAACATCTTTGGAGCAGAAAATTGGATTTCTTAGCACTCAATGGCATCCTCAGAACCCCGACAATCCTTGAGAATGGAACATTCCATTCTTTTCATCATTGCTGGGTTAAGTACTTTAGTCGTAATGCTAGTAATAGTCCTGAATGGAAAGATCTGATGGACAGAATTAAACAAATAGAAAAAATGGGCAGCGTCTTTTACAGATGTGTATTTTATACTTTATATGTTTTGTTAAGGTATAACTGCAAAGCGTTTCAAACTTACTAGGTTGGCCAACAAATGGTAAATTTTAAGATAATCAAATAATTTTAAACCTTAAGAAAAAATTCACAATCAAGAAAGCAACCCACGTTTTTCCTCAAAATCAAAAGCAAGGCAAAAAATATCTATATAACTTATGATGCGACAATTTTTCAAATGATCATTCTCAGAAGAATGCCAGTGTATGATGCACAGTTCAGAGAAGAAATAGTCTTAACCAAGTAAAACATATAATTTCAACACACTGTCTTACATGATCCTTACCATGGTCTCAAAACTGAATGATGTTTTCCTAATGGTAACCAAAGTTGATTCTTACATTTCATGAAACATAATACCCACTCTGATGGCATTTCAAGAATTCACTGCTTGGAAAAGGATGTTTTGGGGGCTGGGGAGAGTGAATAGTGAGGAAGTGGGAAGAGAGGTTAGGACAACGTCCAAAATGAAACATTTGGATAGAGATAAAGGGGGGAAAGACGATTTAGAAAATTGCTGTATGTGGAATAGTTTTATTTTTTGATAGTTCATTCTTATAATTGCAAAGAGATCATGTGGTCTTAACTCTACAAAGGTTTCTGACAACACACAGTATTCTATCAATAATTTATAAAATTCAAAAGAACTATTGCATTTTTTAAAAAAGATTAACCATTTAACTAGAAAATATTTGAGATACTCAGTAGCAATCTGGAGATCTCTGTCCAGATTAAAATAGACTAAAATGATCAGATGACTAATAAAGTTGTTTTGTAGTAGTGTGGCAAGAGTTTCCCCATAATAACTTGAAAATCAAATTTAACTACATGCTGTAATTTCCCATTCATCACTTTCTGGGGACCTAATTTGTAGAATATTAAGTTCCAGGAAATATTTAATGGAGAAATGATTCAACAAAACTTATCTACTTGCAAGTTAAAATACCGTTCATGTTTCATGCTTAAAAATATTGAAGTAGGGCTTCCCTGGTGGCACAGTGGTTGAGAGTCTGCCTGCCGATGCAGGGGACACGGGTTCGTGCCCCGGTCCGGGAAGATCTCACATGCCGCGGAGCGGCTGGGCCCGTGAGCCATGGCCGCTGAGCCTGCGAGTCCGGAGCCTGTGCTCCGCAACGGGAGAGGCCACAACAGTGAGAGGCCCGCGTAACACAAAAAAAAAAAAAAAAAATTGAAGTAATGCCATTAAATCAATTTTATGATTATTATATTCTCAATTACTTTACATAGAATAACTTGGGACTAAAAAGACAATATTCAAAAATTATCATTCTTAATGTTTTTAATAAAATCCTTTTATTGAAGTAATAAAGAATTAAAATAGTATAACAAAGAGATATTTTAAGAAACCATTTTGATAGTGTAATGATGATTAAATTAGAATTCACAAAAATAAGTGTCTTTTGTTTATATTTAGATGTTACCATCAATGCCTAAGAGTTTGAATTTGGGACTTGGATTCATACAGATATCACATAATATGTTGCAGAATATACTTTCTCTAGCAAATTTTACTCATATCTTCATCTATTAAACAGTGTTTCACTCAAAAACAAGGTAGACTGGTGACAAAAGTAGACAGGTGAAAAACTGCGTTGTAGCCAATATCCACACTATACACTTCCATTCAAAATTAATATGACAAAATGCATAATAGAATGAAAGATTTTTCTGTCTTGTAGTTAACCTATTATTTTCCAGGTTAGCTGTGTAAGAGTGTATCAGGGGCTTCCCTGGTGGCACAGTGGTTGAGAGTCCGCCTGCCAATGCAGGGATCACAGGTTCCACCCCTGCTCCGGGAAGATCCCACATGCCACGGAGCAGCTAAGCCCATGCACCACAACTACTGAACCTGCGCTCTAGAGCCCTCAAGCCACAACTACTGAGCCCGCGCGTCTAGAGCCCGTGCTCCGCAACAAGAGAAGCCACTGTGATGAGAAGCCCGCGCACCACAACGAAGAGTAGCCCACGCTCGCCACACTAGAGAAAGCCCATGCACAGCAGCAAAGACCCAATGCAGCCAAAAATAAATAAACAAAATAAATTTTTTTAAAAAAAGAGTGTATCAGAATCTCAAAGAATGGCTTAACATCCAAAATGGTATCATGAGCAATGGCCACTGTATTCCAATAAATCGGTTTTCATTTTATCACCATTAAAATGATTTCTCTTATGTTCTTACTCCTTTATTTCAAACATCTTTATGAAAGATTTTTAAAAGTTTTATAGATTGTGCAGTGAGTGCTTGGTAATTATTATGCCTACAATGGCTTTTCAAAAGTTGGATCTATCTGGAATCTAAGCATTTAAAAACCAATTAATAGACGGCATTAAATTAAAAGGGTACTACAATGGCATTTGATGTTTCTCACAATAGTCTTCTGGCATAATATGATCCTACAATGTCTTCTTAATAACTAAATAATATTATATTTAGCAAGCTTCATGATCATTATCAGGTATTTAACTCTTTGACATTGGTCATTAATGTATGATACATATAAATATCAGTTCAAAAATTTCCAGTCAATTAGAACAGCTTATTCTACAAACATAGGATAAATGATGGTTTTGAGACCATCAGATTTATTATTTAACACGCCTGACATCTTCTCTCTGACATGGGCCAACATATAGCATAAACGGCAGGAGATAAGTTCCACTTAGTAGCTGTATGGCTTTGTATAGGTTACTTAGCCTCTGTTTTTTGGGTTCTTTCTCTGTAAAATGGGGATATTAATACCTGCCTCCAAACTTCAAGTGGCTATTTAGGGACCCAAGTGAATAACTCAAGTGAAAGTGTGGTGCAATTGAAAGGTACTGCGGTTATTACGGCACATATAACCTTTACTTTTATTAGCAGATAAGCTAGAATTCAGAAGCTGACTGTACCAAGCAGCAAAGGCTGAGCTGGAAGTGAGTTTAAAACTCGTTCAGGATTCTTTATTTAACATCCTCTGAAAACATTTCTTGCTCAGGATTTTTGAATAAGGATTGCATTTCATTTTTATCTTGAGTAAATTCAACTGAGTCAACTCTAGGAGCTGTATATGAATCCAAGCAGGTAAAAAAGTTATTGAGTATTTATTCATCCGTAACATAACAGATATTTTTTTAAAGTACAAAATTCCTGTTTAAAATGTTATTTTTTCTATAAGAGGAAACAGGATCACTAGTTTGCAACAAAGTAGAGATAAATGGTATAGCAGTTCCTTGAGGGAAACAGGAGATTACTGATATAGATAGCTTTATGTGCTTTATCTGCGGATAAGCCATGGTTCCTTAGAATTGATAATATCTAACACTGCAAATGAATGTGTTTTTGCAAGAAACTTTTCTACCAAAACATTCAAGAGCCCACTTTAAAAACTCTGAAAAATAGTTCTTACACCCCAAATTTCTATCATTAGTTAAGATTTAAAAGTTTAGGAGAGTGAAGCTATTTAACTATAGGCCAAAAGGTTAAATACCTTAATTGTCTCTTGAAGCAAAAATAGGAAAGACCGTTTCTTTCTAGAATACCTTTGACTACTATCTTATTTTTCATTTAAACAACTTTTTCCCAGTCCCTATTTGAGAAAAAGTTTTTTTCAGAGATTTCCAAAGAAACGAGTTTGTACACCTGCAGTTTGACCTTGATTTTCTGGACCTTACCCTCTACTCCTTCCCCATTCTAGAAAAAACGAACAAACAAACAACAACAACAAACCCCATGCTGCACCTGCCAAGAGTCTCCTCTGTCTCCTCGGAGAACGCAAGGGGTCGCCCCTCTCCCAGGATTGCATCAGCAAACCCCAGGAGCAAAGGCAGACTCAAGTGTGAAGGAGCAAGGAGCATCCCCTGCTAGGGGAGCTCTCTCCCGGCCCCACACCCACAGAACAATCGGAATTTCAACACAATTCCACCCACTCCCTTTCTCATCCCCACTACTCAACAAGAGGGCGCCTTTGACTTGGCCTTGAGAAGATTAAGGCAGATCAAAAAGCAGCTCGCCTTTGGACTCTGTAAATCCTCTCTAATCGGAGCCTAAGGGTGCTCCATCCCCCCTCTGCTCCCAGAAGACTTGGGGCCGCACCACTGGGCAGCTTCCTGCACGCTGTCCTTGCTGGGGGGAAGTGAGAACGAATGGATGGCCAGCTTTCTTTCCGGTGTCTTCCATCAGAAACAGGGGCCCCTAAACTGGAATCGGAGACCACTCTGACACTCAGGACCCCGTCCCTGCCCTGCGATTGTGTGGCTCCTGGCCCTGGGGTCCTCAGTGGGGTGAAGGAGGGTGTGGGCCATGGGCGCCGGGTGGGCACTGGCTGGAAGAGGGATGGAAAGCAGGAGGCTGCGCTTGTGCCCAGCATCCCTCTCTCTCCTCACCGACCTGCGATTCAGTTCCCCTGGCCGGACTCTGCGAGAAGGGGACCTGGGGACCGCCAGAAACGAGGGCAAGACTCGAGCTCCAAGCCACTTCTTTTGGGAGGCGGCCGCAAGTCTCGAGTGAAAGGGTGAGTGGAGGAGTTTCGAAGAATACAACCATCCAGAGGCCAAACATAATAAATCGGATGCCCCCGACGTGCTTAAATTAGGCCCTCCTGCCCCCCGGCTACACGATCCTAGAGGCGCTGAGGCCGGGCGGGAGCCCCTGGCGCTTTGGTACAGCGTTTCTTAGAGGCAATTTTCAGGTGAATCAAACCTTGTCTGCCCTAGGCAAGCGGCACAAAGGGAGCTTTCAGCGGTCCCTCACGTCCAGAAGCAGGGCACAAACAGTGGCGGAGAAGCGATTACTAAAATCTCCATCTCACACAAAAATGTGCTGTGTCCTTTGCGCTGTACCCGAGCTTGCCCCCAGGGGCTTCGCGGGCCAGCGATCCGAGGTGGCTCTGCGCACGGGACCGGGCGCCGCCAAGCGTCATTGGCTCCTGGGCGGCGGAGGTCCGAGTTGGTCAAAGCAATAGCATCGCTCTCTGCGCCCCGGGAAGTTTTCTCCCTCCCAGTCCCCGCCAGCGCCCCCCACGTTGGAGCCAGGGTCGCCCTCGGCTCTATCTGCGAAGGAACTCCCCACGCCTGCAAATACGCCGGAGCGGAGCGGCCAGCGCGCTGGGCTACGCAGGGGCAGTGAGAGGTGCCTTTCTCGGGTCTGTCTCCTCATCTGTGGAAGACGCCACCTTGAAACAGACCAACCCGGGTTGAGGGTGCCCTGGTGGGGGGGCGGTGCCCGTTTCATACCAACTAGGGCACTGTCCTAGGAAGTCTTCACAAGCCAACCTTCCAAGTAACTGGAATCGGGAAAAGGGGCAGCGAGGAGGCGAGCCTGAGTCTTTAGGGGAACCCCACCCTCAGTGTGTGTTTGCCCCAGGGGACCCACTTTAAAGGGCCTGAGACGGTAAAAGCGCTCACGCGTGACAGGCAAGATTGTAACTGGAAACCTGGCACCTCCAGCTCCCAGCGGCCGGTTCGGCAGCCCTCACATCCGTCGTACTGGGACGCAGAGCGTCTCCTTAAGCGCGCAGGCACGCGAACCCCGAGCGCCCCGCGCGCCCTTCGGTTCCACTCGTGCGTGGCTGGGGGTATAGCGGCCGCGCAGGCGCTCGCTCGCCATTTCTCGAGGGGCGGGAGAGTTCCTCGCGACCCCAGCGCCGCGGGAGGACCCTGCGAGGTCTCCCCAAGCAAGGCGGCGACGCAAGGTGAGCGGGCGCCGCGGCCGCGCCTTCCCCGGCGGGAACTCAGTGGTCAGGGGCATCCAGCCGGCCGGGAGTCCGTGATGCCTGGGGGCTCGAGACACCCGTCCACGTCTCGGGGGGAAAGCACAAATCCCTCGAGCTAGTCTAACGAAGGGCCGAACTTTTCCGCGAACCTGAAATTATGAGGGTGCGGGAGCCACCTTAGCGCCGGGTCCACCGGACTCTGGCACCCAGAAGGTTGCGGGGGAAGAGAGGGGCGCGGAGAGGAAGGCGTGAAAGACGCCAACACAGGAGCCTAAACGGTTACCTCCTCTCGAGGCGTGGGGTGCTGGGTGGGAGGACCGCTGCCTCTGGGAGCCGACTCAGGACAGGCAAAGCGACCCGACAGGTGAACGCGGCGGGAGGGAGCAAATGCGTAAAAAAGCCTGCACTTACTTCTTCGCTGGCGCCTTCCCCGGGAGGCGTTTTGGCTGCCGATGTATTCCAAAAAGTTCAAAATGATAAAAAAACAAGAAATTAGTCGCAAGTGCATAGTAACCCAGTAATATTTCCCTTCCTTTTCTCCTTTTTCTTTTGATTGTTAATTAATATTGAATGTTTTAGAAATACACGTAGGTGTTAGGCGTATATGGAGAGCAAGAGAGAATCCAAGCAGCGGACTCCTCCACTCAGATCCGATAGGCGAGCTGGGATGGCAAACGAAGCGGGTCGGGTGGTCAGGGAAACCAACTACTGTACTTTCAAACTGTCCGAGCCCTGAGCTGCGGGGGCTCCTGTACGGTGGCTGTCAGTGCCGCAAGTGAGGGTTCCAGAAGCAGCGAGCGGCCTCGCCAGGGCGGCCGCAGGTAGCATGGTGCGCGGCGGCGGCGGCCGCGGGCGGGATCCGGGTGGGCGGTGGCGACGGTGGCGGCCCCTTGGGCTTAGAGGTTGCTGCGGCAGCGGCTGGGGCCCCGGGAGCGGAGGGGAGCGGGCGCCGTCAGCACCGCGGCCATGGCCAAGGGGCGGCGGAGAGACCCCGAGCTGCTTCTGCTGTTCGCGAGCAGGAGCCGCTCCAGTGGTGGAGGGAGGGCGAGAGGGTGGGTGGGAGGGAGGGAGGGAGGGACGGGGCGAGGGAGGGGGGAGGGGAGGGGGATGGCTGCTGGGGGCGGGGGGAGCTCGGGGGCGGGGAAGGAAACTGCTGGAGCAACAACCCTGAGCGACCTCAATAACTTTCAATTTCAAGAGGGAAAGAGGGAGCTGGAAAAGTACAGGCGTCGCGATTTGGCAGAGGGACGGGAAGAGGCGCCTAAAGGGTCCCGGGTCTGCGGCGGAGCATCTCTGGACACTGCAAAGAAGGCGGGAGAACGGGAGCCGGAGGGAGTGGGGGGAGGCACAGCGTGCCCAGAAGAGCCCCTCTTCAGAACGGTCGCGGTCGCAGGGAGAGGCAGGCGCGCTCGGGCTGGGACCGTGGAGGTGGACGGTCCAGCGGCCGCGGGACGCCCCCCTCCCCGCCCCCGACTCCGGCCGGTCTCAACCGCCTCAGGCTGGGCGCACCCCGCTCCCGGGGGCCTGCGTCCCGGCTCCCTTGCGCCTCCACTCCCGGCGCCGGCGCGCAACCACTGACCCAGGGCAACTCGCTTCTCGCCCCCTTGGCAGATCGCTGCAGGGTTTCTGGCTGCGGACTCCTTCCCAGCTTTCTTGAGCCCCTCCTCTGTTGCTTTTCTCCTTTCTTTCTTTCAGTAGAAGTAGCTGCAGCTGGGCGCCGGGCGGGTGGTCCTGGGGAAGCTCAGTGGGCACTGGTGGTCAGGTCGGCCGCCCGTTACCTGCCCGGAGCGGGTAGGACTCAGAGGTGTGTGCGCTCACACACCTTTGGAAATCCAACTGTGCTGAGACTTTCTCCCAAACGGAGTCTTTGCTGAGGCTCTGGAAGATTCCTCCTGCCCTCAGGCGTTCCCTCCGCAGTTTGCTTGCCCTCGCCCAGCGCCGCTCTCTCTCTCTCTCTCTCACTCTCCGTCTCTCAAATCTTCTCGAGATCTCTTGTGCAATTTGGTTTCTCACCTGGGGGACTGGGAATGAGATTTGGAAAGATTTTTCCCGGCTTGGGGAGGAGAGGAGAGGGTCCAGGGGCCCTTGGCAGCGAAAAATAAGGTTCGTTGGTCCACCCCGGGGTGGGAAGGCCGAGGGCCGGCCCTTCAGAGCGTACACCCTGGCTCTTATTAGTCGGTGGTAGCTTCCCACCTCTTTTCTCCAGTAGCACAAGTTGAAGAGCTTCCAGTAGTTTCTGAAGAAGTATTTAGTTGAAAGTCACAAGCCCCCGAAGTGATTTTTAACATAAATCTGTCCTATGTGTTGTATTACACAGACTGCCTCAAGGACTGTACTCTACAGCATTACAGTTTTACACAGCCCCAGACTTCTGAGAGGTGGCTTTTTAAAAGTCCCTGATTCAAAGACACCTTGCTAATTCTTATGCTCAAATAATTTCGGTTTCGAAAATCGCTAAAGCCTTGCAGGAACAATTAAGATTTGTGTTTCTCTCTCTTTTATCTATTTGTAACCCCTATTACCAGATTGCCTTAATTTCTGTGTTGATAAATGAGAGGAGAAAAAGTGTTTGCATCTAGCCATTCCATTTTCAAGCTTGCAGTGCTTCAAATTGTTGTGTCTATGACGACTTCTATGCTGTAGCTGTTATACATCCCAAAAGTGAGGATTGAGGAGGGGAAATGGCCTGGAAGCCAAAGGAAGGGAACATGAAATAGGCACTCTTGTCAAGGTGCTAAAAATTAGAATCTGAGAGACTGGGTCTTCCCATATGAATTCCTTAATTAAATATCATTTATTACTTTGCATTCCTGTATTGGAATTTTGGAGGCAGGAATAGTTTTCTTTAGGTTCTTTATTATGGGGAAGACAACAACCCATCAAGATTATGATTTGGGGCTTATTTAAAAATTCCCATTTGCAAGATTTCTGTTTCTGTGATGGAACTGTATTTTCCATACATCACACACACACTCCCTTCCTTTATCTGTTGCATAATGTCCAGTTGAGAATGACCGAGTTTATTACTTTGAACCAGAAAAGTTGCAGACAACAGGACAATTCCAATAATGATTATCCAGAAAAGAAGCTACTCTACTTTTCTATGCCCGTCTCAGTCAGCTTTGCTTTCCTTCTTAATACCTCAGATCCTGAATATCTGCACCATAAAACGTGGGGGATTTAAAGGCTGTGGGAGGCTCCCTTTGAAAAGGACTCCAGAGAAGGCCTTTCTAATCCGAGATACTTGAGCCGGATGGGATGAGATTGCAAAAGGGGATGTAAAAAAGCAATTTGGTGAACAAGTTCAGGGAAATAAACACGAAGAAAGAATTTACTTTTTTCACTGTGTGTTGTGCAGACATATGTTAGTTTGGATGAGGACAGGAATGGGCGTGTAAATAAATAAACAAACACAGTGAGAAGCTGCAGTTCTTGAGCCATCCCAGAAAAGAACTAGATGCAGTGGGCAGGAAAAGCTTGTCAAGGAATAAGTGCTGCTCTGAGGAAACATAAGGAAAACATTAAATAAACGGCGAGTGTATTCTTTCTCTCTTGACACTATGCTTTAGAATAACTTTTTCCTGATCCATGTTACCGTTCTATTAAGTGTGTATTTACTTCCCTGGCTGAGCCTTGCGTCCCTCGACTGTCCTTACAGCTTATGGAAAGCTTGCCATGGCCTATTTTGTGCAACATAGCACTTTTTTTTTTTTTAATCAAGAAAACAGTGCTCACAGAAGCCTGTGGCTGCCAATGAATTCCAGGGCCCAAGCCTAAAGCAAGTTAAAAACCATAGGCTCAGCATAGAAGTCAACATTTCCTTGCTATTTTTCTCCAGAAAACATCAAAGTCCCAGGGAGTTTAGATAACCAGGAGTTTGAGTCGGCCAGGAGAATAGAATAGTTTTGGATGAAGATAGAGGGTTAAACACATCCAGACTAGTTACCGTAACTTCTCATCTCTCCTTTTCTACCTCCCCCACCAGGCAGTGACAACAGTAACAAGTTATTTTTGTCACTTGCAGCAGTGCCACTTTAAGGAAAGAAAATGATTGTCATATTGTTGAATCCATACTGCAAATATGTGAAAGGGGGGTGTGCTCCAGAAAGAGAGAGCAAGCCCAATAGTTTGGAATGGTACATAACTGGTAGTGATGAGAGTTGTTTGGCAAAGTTCGGGCTGACATCAGTCATTATACCACAGAGCTAACATGCAGATCCTGAAAATGCTCAACCCTCCAGTTACTCAGATCTGGAGGCATCTGAGTGAGTAAGTCAAGCAGGGTCCTCCGGGTGGTGTCTGTGTAACTAACTGATGCAGCTAGAAGTCATCCCTGAAATAGAGAGCAGACAGCAGTATTTAAAAGCCATTGAAATGAGTAGATGAAGGAAACTACTATTTTTAGAAAGAGAAATAAAGGAGACAGAATTATTATAGCAATTTTAAAAATGATTAAATGGTTATATAGCATTAAGAACATGAGAAAATCAAGACCCATGATGAATTACTTTCTGTCAACAAGAAAGGATGTTCTTCCTCCCAGATGAAGTTATGGGACACTTATAAAATTGTGGTGAGCACTGTCTGGTGTGCCTATTTTTAAAAACTTTCACAAATCAGTTCTTTGCTGGGCTCATTTAAAAAGTGAATATCTGGTAGTACTTAATATAAATTATTTACTACCTCAGAAAATTTTGTTTGACTACAGAGTTTTAACAGAAAGAGGCTGTGTGTTGTGGTAAGAAGGGCAAGAATCTAGGGATCAAGGTGAGTCCTTGTTCTGAATTTATTGTTGTGTTTCAGCTTTCTTTATCTGAAAAATGAGGGAATTCAAGTAAACCATCTCCAAAGTCCCTTTCAGCTCTGAAAATAATGGCAATATATCCAAAAAAGAAAGACAGACTTGTAATTGCAAATGTCAACGCTATTTCTAGTTACGTGACATCACATCTTTCACTTACGGAATTATGTTTAACTGAATAGGTCCAGATTTAGAAATCTGCCTGTAAACGCGTTGATTTTCTGGAAATGCCTAAACCCTTACAAGAATCCTAGATGACGCTGGCCTGGCAAATTAGGTCCAGGACTAGTTTAATCTGTCTAGATGTCTCTAGACTTTGGGACAAGGAGGAACACATTTTAAACCTCAGATTCTGGGCAGACGCCCATAGAGATTAGAGTAAAGGACTTTTGCACCTCATGGAGATACCACTCAATCTCCTTTTGTTTTTAGGAATTGTAAGTGAGGAAGGAACATGGATTTTACTGAGCACAGCCTTTCCTTTTTATTCTGTGTTAGTCCTTTCTTTTTCCTACTTATATTTTTGGTTGAGGACTGATATCCATGTCTCCTTTGTCCCAGGAAACGCTTCAGAAAGTCAACAGTGAAGCTTGAGTGGCTGTGGTCCCAGACTTAGGCTGAAGGATTACTGTCGACGACATACAAGTCCGATAAGATGTCGTGGGCAAGGCTACATGAGGGATAATTTTAATGAGCAACACTTTTGCAGTTGCTCTTGCATGTGTTACCTCAAAACAGCCTCAAAACACATTGTTTCCTAGATGAGACAACGTAAGCCAGAAAGATAAAGTTGCTTGCCTAAACTTATATAGAAACTACTCTGGTTATATTACCCCAACATCTATTTTCTCTGCCTTCCCTGACCCCCAGGATGTTGATTTCTATGGACAAATCCCCAGAACTTTCTTCCTCTGATTCCTGGTTGAGTTCAATCAGTGAGGGCACCAGCAGGAGATCAGAGTATGGGAGGAAAGAGTGATTCTGCTCCCTCGCTTCTTCGACATAGTTCTGGAAATGGCTGTATCCCTAGGGGTGACCACAGCTCCGTCAAGCAGCCCCTTTTCTGTGGCCCTAGTTCTTAACCAGGTTTCAATAACACCATTGACTCTCCCTGCCTCTTTACCTAGGAGTGGAAATGACTAGTTCCTGGGTGCCTTAACATCTCCTGTTGTTTCCCTTCACTTTGTGCTATTATAAATAGTCCTTTTTAAAAGTATCTTCCAAAAATTCTTGCGGGGTCCTGAAGTGACGCATAAGTGTCAGAGCTGGGTCTCGAAACCAGGTTGTCTGACTTAAAGCCAGTGTTTTTTTTGTTTGTTTTTTTTTTTGCGGTATGCGGGCCTCTCACTGTTGTGGCCTCTCCCGTTGCGGAGCACAGGCTCCGGACGCAGGCTCAGCGGCCATGGCTCACGGGCCCAGCCGCTCTGCGGCATGTGGGATCTTCCCGGACCGGGGCACGAACCCGTGTCCCCTGCATCGGCAGGCGGACTCTCAACCACTGCGCCACCAGGGAAGCCCAAAGCCAGTGCTTTTTCTACCATGTTGTCTGGCCTTTCCAGAGGAATGCACTCTGATTAAAACTGAGTTGGGTGAAGGGGAGGGAAATAGAGGAGGCTGCAGGGTTACAAGCCAGGAAGGCTTCGCAAGTAAAGAAACAGGCATACAACAGACATCAGAGCATGGCTGTGGGCTAAACCAGAGGGAAAAACTAGAATCAGAATGGCAAGGAGCAAAGCGAAGTTCCTGTTCAAAATTGTAGCCAGGCGTCAGCAACAAGGTGATACGTAGGAAGGGAAGGAGCAAAGTAGTCAGGATACAGCAGTAGCAAAAGATGATGTTGATTTTAAGGCTGTTTTGAATAAGTCACTTTTTATATTTATTTTTTCCTGCTAGGTCTAAAACCAGTCTTTTAAATTCCATAGGTGAGTGAGGGTACTTTATTGGAAAGGGTAGTGAAGGGTGGCAGCTAAGGTAAGTCAGTCATCCCTTCATTCCAGAAATGTATGTTGATGGTGTCTGCTATGAGTGAACTCCGGGCTGGACAAAGAAGCAGAGACTTATGCAAGGTCTTTAAGATAAGAACATGCAAGGGATGACTTTATAGGTTGTATTGGTGCTCTGGTTAAAAACAATGTTATGGTTTATGACAGAAATAAAATGGCATGTAGAGGCACATAAGGGCATGTTCAACAACAAGCTTTAAGGAAACATTCATCAAAGCAACTCTTAAAAAACAAAACAAAAACAACCTCTCTCTACCTATATATTTACCTATCATTTATGGTTTACATCTGTTGTTACCAATGCATTTGGGTAGCTACTTTTGGTCAGCTGGTTACCCTTATTTCAGCATTCACTGGACATGTGGCAAGCACCACGCTAGGCTCCAGGGATACAAAACTATGAGGATTAGGGCCTTGCCTTCCAGTGGAACACCCTCAGTGAGGGAGACAGCCACATAAACCATTAAAGCTTCCACGAGATAAATGCTATGTGATAAGGCTGGTGGTATGTTGTGGGAAGAGGAAAAAGGAACAATGCTTTGGGGAAAGGTGGGGGGAGATAAACTCTGTGTCTAAGATGGGCAGCATTTAAAGGACTAATGGTGAGTCTTAAAATGTGGATAAGGAGGGATTCCTTCCCTTGCTTAGACTGGCCCTAATTCCGAGGTGGAAGGATAAGCTCTCCTTCTATCTTGTTTTGTGAAGGTCGGTGGTCAAGGTTGGCTGCCCGCTTGCTAGGGAGGCAGCCATGCTCCTGGAATGGTATCAGGCCTCCTCCTCCGGCAATTCAATGTGGCTCAATATTGACTATGTGGGAGTGTTGTTAATGGCTGATACCTATGCAAGGGTCTTTGTGGGTTAATGATTTGACCAGTTTACTGTAGCTGCAGTGTGGGTGGATTCCTCTCATGGGAGAAAAACGACGTTTCATTTCTCCAATTTCTTATAAGTGTTTGAGTATATTTACAGTAACCAACAAAAAAATGAAGGTCAGCCTTTCTAGGTGTCTGGCTGCTCTCATTCTCCCACCCTAGCCCCAACGCTCCACCATCTGCTACACGTTCTGGTATTTCTTTGCAACATGTTCTCCCAGACAGGATTTTGGTCACCCAACCTTACCCAAACGTCCCCTGCTGAGTCTCATCCATTGGGCAATCTAGCCCTCCCTGCTTTATTTTATTTTATTTTTATTTTTATTTTTTGCGGTACGTGGGCCTCTCACTGTTTTGGCCTCTCCCGTTGCGGAGCACAGGCTCCGGACGCGCAGGCTCAGCAGCCATGGCTCACGGGCCCAGCCGCTCCGCGGCACGTGGGATCTTCCCGGACCGGGGCACGAACCCGTGTTCCCTGCATCGGCAGGCGGACTCTCAACCACTGCGCCACCAGGGAAGCCCCCTCCCCGCTTTAGAAGCGCCCTACTCTGAAACCTAACCCTAGCTCACACGTTAGTGATGGCAGGGGTACCCAACTGCGGCCTGTTAGGTACCGGCCGCACAGCAGGAGGTGAGTAGGGGCGAGCAAAGCTTCATCTGCCTCTCCCCCGCTGCGACCGTGGAAAACTTGTCTTCCACCAAACTGGTCCCTGGTGCCAAAAAGGTGGGGGACCGCTGTAAAGGATTAGCTTAGCTCTGCCATTCTTTCTTTCTTCTCTACCCTCACGTAAACCTTTCTTTCTAGAAACATATTTTGATTTTGATTTCATGTTGGCCTGGGTGGTATGCCCCAGATGTAGGGAAGATGTAAGACTACTTTTTCTCTATGTGTGCATATGACTGTACATAATTTTTCATCTGTCTAGTCCCATTGTTGAAATTGTTCACATGTATACTACTTGAAATCCTCATAATTAAAAATTTATTTAAATGCAAGTATTCCCAAGAAAGTTAAGAAGGAGTGAATTATTTTAATTAGATTGTTTTTTCTTAACAGATCTCTGACATGTGGCAAGGGAAGAAGGTCCAACATGTGCAGGGCATTATGAAACGTGAGTATGTGGAGACTTGTGTTGAATAAGGATGCTCAGTGACTATGGGAGGTTGAAAAGTAAGGGCAGAAACAGAAGCTGAAAGAAAAAGCAGCAGAAGGGGAGGTGTGACTGCTTCAAGGATGAACTTAGTTTTCTAGGGGTGACCCCAATGAAGCATTAACAAAAATGTAAATTAGACACCATACTGCAATCCCCTTACCATAGGAGGAGATTATGGCAAAGATTAAACAATGGATTGTTCTGAAAGTAATTTAAAATTCCCTGATACAGCTTCACCTGAGAGTAGGCATGTCCTATGACTTAGGAAAGAAGAAAAATTGTACAGAAAGTGCTCTGAAGATTGAAAATAGATGAGTATATACTCTTGAACACAAAAAGGTGAGGCAAAACATACTACGCCATTTTTACGTTTTATCCATTTTCTTTGAAAAATTCATTGTTATCAAAATTGCTGCTATTGTTGGTACCTCTTAGTGAGAATTATATGAAAGGATTTTCTCTGATATGAACAACTTCTAAATGCTTAACTGGGGGAACCCTCAATGGCAACATAGATATTTCTGATTGTATACTAGGACCCATGCTACATTTTAAATAAAGACTGTACCAGCTAGTGAAAAGCATTTTAGTTTATAGCCCTGAAGTTTAATATTCCATGTTGCTTAATTTGAAGATACCAGTTTTGAAAATGTTAAGCACATGAACTTTTCATTCTCTTGAAAATTATGCTGCCCTACGGCTACTGTATCTATTGAATCAAGGCTATTTATTATTTGTGGGTTAGGGCAGATATCACCCAGACCACAATTTCATTGTTCTGCTTTGAGTCTCAATGTTGCCTTTCTTGAATTCCCAGTAATATTCACCTTGCCATAGATTTTTTGAGAGTCAAGATATTTCTATACTTTAAAACTTCCCTTTATGTATACAAGCAAAGTTGGAGATACAAATACAGAGTTCCACTGAAAGTCACAGTGTAGTCACTAAAGATTTCCCTGTCAGAAGGAAGAGGACATGGAGAATTCTTCTGGAACAAGAAGAAATACAGTAGGAGAGTAGGACAAAGAAGTCATAGTCTAGTCTCCTCTTGACAGGAAATCATTCATGTCTCTTTTCATATAGGAGGGATACAATTGTTACGGATATCTACGGCCTTGTGTAAAAAGTCCATAAGGAACTTATAATCAAAGATCAGAGGATGAACTAAAATTCCTCCCTATGCTGGTGGGACCTAACATAATAGTTCAAGGACAGGCCTTCTTGGGAGCCAGAGACATCTTGTACAGCACTCAAGTATGGGTTGAAAGTGAGCACAGGAGTTTCCCTATAATAATTGTAATGCCAGCCCTGGCATGGCTTCATGTGGTAGCCACGTGAATGTTCAGCAAATAGTCTTATCTCCGTTCGCTATGCTTTCTAGCCATGTACAGAGATTTCATATCCCTCCCTCTCCCTCCCTTTAAAGTTAGGCATAGAATGTATACATGGAAAGAAATGAGAGTAGAAGTGACACTAAGTCACTTCAAGATAAAAGCTTTAAGAACCAGAGTCAGGTTTACCACATTTTCTTTCTAGTGCTGTGATGTTCATGGAAGCACAGGACAAAATGAAGCCTTCTTCAGACTAGGTCCCTGGGGGACTATGGTGAACAGCCCTCTCATTCTCTACGCGCTGTTGGCTATGTTGGACATACAGCATGAGTGAGAAATACAGCTTTGTAGTTATTGGGCTACTGAGACTTCCCTTAAGTCAAATTCTGATTCCTTCAGTCAATATAGGTCTTAGCACATGTAAGTCAAGACAAGTGTGCAGAAGGAGAATAAATAAGAGAATTAAAATAGACAATTTCCATCATAATAAAAATAATGGATAATTTACAAGGTAAGATTCAATAGGCTCTTACTGATAATGGGCAAAATTGACTGAAAGATGGCACAGCTGAATCCCCTGGAGTAAGATATGTTTGCTATTGATGAATTAATATATATGTGTTTTAGAGAACTTGAAGGGTTTGGTAGTTAATCTAATTTTTCATACTTGGCCAATATTTCAGTCTGGTGCTACAACTCCCTCCCACTGAAGTGTACCTTATTGCTGTGACTGTGGCACCCTGGAACACCAAGTCCTAAGGGGCTTCAGGCTGCTTTACATACAGGGCTCTCTGCTGTGACCGCCATTAGATGGGAGCTGGAATACAATAGGGGAACCTGTTTGACACTTGAACTTGAGGCAGGAGAACACAAAAGGCATCCTTGAGATGCAAAAGTCTGCATTGTTTTTAAAGACCTTGCGGGGAGGAATTTACAATCTTCTTTGCAAGCTTTAAAAAATACAGAACAAATTTTATTTCACTCTAATGCAGTTATGCCAACATAAGTTTTCTGTACTGAATTGAAATTTCAAAAGCAAACTAGAATCTTTGCTTAAAAACTGGTAAAACTTCTGGTTCTTAATGAAAGTTTTAGTTTAATTTGACTCCCCAAATTCATGGAATTCTAGAACTGGAAGGGCTCTTAGAGATCACTTAGTATATATATATATATATATATATATATATATATATATATATATATATATTTTTTTTTTTTTTTTTTGTGGTACGTGGGCCTCTCACTGTTGTGGCCTCTCCTGTTGCAGAGCACAGGCTCCAGACGCGCAGGCTCAGCGGCCATGGCTCACGGGCCCAGCCGCTCCACGGCATGTGGGATCCTCCCGGACCGGGGCACAAACCCATGTCCCCTGTATCGGCAGGCAGACTCCCAACCACTGCGCCACCAGGGAAGCCCTATATATATTATTTTGTTTTGTAGATGAGGAAACTGAGACCTGAAAGATGAGATGACCTGCCCAAGGTCACACTGGTAAAGCTGAGACTAAAGCCCAGTCACTCTCATTACTAGGATATTTTTGACCACACCAAGATTCTGAACACAGTTTCATTTAGCATTCAGTGTTTCATCACTTGTGCTGTTTTAGAAATCTGTATCCTTTTGTTTCACATCAGTGGAGTCTGAGAACAACTCATTCATTCACTAGTTCATTCTTTTGTTCACTCACATTTATTCAACATTCCTTTACTACCTTCTGTGGGCATTGCCTTTGTTTCTCATTACCATTTTCAAAGGAAGAACTCTTAATACAGTTTAAAATATTATGAATTTACCCATTTCCTTGAGTTAAACATTTTAATTCTGGTTCTTTTAATAATTCCTCATAGACTTTCATTTACTTGCATTTGCAAAGTCTAGGGTCAGATGAATTCTGAATATAATAGAAGGAAGATCTAATATTTTTGTATTTACTTTCCTAACTGAAGCCCATATTTGTTTTTATAATAGAGAATTCCAATATGGATTTGCTATACAAGTGGCCCTGTTCTGTTTTTTTTTTTCAGTTGTACTTAAGGAAAAAAAAATTATACCCTCCTCAATTAAATAAGGCAATGTGTTTATTCCATGTAATACCCTATACTTGTACTGCTGAAATTGTCACTTATTTTCAAATTACTTCAATGTATGAAAATCACTTGGATTCTGCTTCCAGACTAACGATTAGTGAGAATGATGAATGTCTGCTATGTGGACAATAAACATAAATGTATTAACTTTTGTGAAAATTATACCAAAGAAATGATGGACACAGGTCTCCAGGGGCTCATAATTTAGTTATGAGGAGGACATAAAAAGGTTACAAAGGTTCCTCTTTAGACTACAGAGAAATGAGCAGAACTAGGTCAGTGCAGTCAAGGTATCAGTCTTTAAAGACTTGGGTGTTAAGCCAGATTCTGAAGCAAATCTGATGAAGGTATAGGGAAAGGGTAGTTCAGGTGTTGAAGTTCTTCCTGTTCAAAAGAAAGACTTACGCTTGAATTTTTCTCTCTCTCCTTTGAGACCAATTGAATGACCCAGTCTGTGCATCTGCCCCTTCAGAACATTCAGATTCCCTTTCAGCAGCAATTCCTGAGAGCTCACGTTCCAGTGTCCACACAAGGCGCTATGGCGTGTTGTCACATTTGTTCACCTAATCGTTTTTCCAATGAGGCAGGTTGCCAGGTTATTCTCAATCTTCCCCTCCATGCTATTAGTCTTACTCACCACTGGAATCTAAAATATATAAGTAATGTATGTGGGGGAGAAGGAGAGCGGAAGGGAAGGCGGGTGAGTAAGTGCTAGCTCTAGCTCTGGCTCCGTTCCCAAAGATGTCAGTTTAATAAGCCTTGCTGCTCACATGTGGTCCACAGAGCAGCACCCCAGAGATTACCTTGCTAGAAATGCAGAATCTCAGGACCCACTCTAGACCTGCTGAATCAATCTTCTGAATCATTTCAACCATGTTCCTGGGTGATTTGCATACACATTAAGGTTTGAGAAGCTGCTTCACAATATAATCATTTGAGGGAGCTTTTCAAAGTACTGATGAACGAGCTCTATTTCAACACAATTAAAGCAGAATCTCTGGTTGTTGGGCATCTGTATGATTTCAACATTTCCCAGGAGGTTCTAGTCAGTGCCCCTATATCCTTTTACCAGATGACGAGAGGGAATAGACCCACAAAGCAGGGAGGTAAACATGGAAAGGAGAGAATGTGGGATGAGATATACGTTCCAAAATATCTGATAGAGTCTAAGCAGAGGTGGAGGTGGGTAGAGCTCAAATCAGTCTGTGTCCCCTTAACTTTATCAAGAGCCCCTGCTGCATCTAGATCAGTGAATAATTTTCAACAACTCTAAATCTCTTTGTTTGGGAAAGGGGTGGTGCTGAAAGGGAACATTTCAGAGAAGATAACCAGAGTATTTCGGGGAAGACAAGAGAGCAAATCAGAATGGTTAACATGACTGAGAGTCTTAGGGTTCAACGTGAAGGGAATGAGTAGATGTTCTTCAGTACTGTGGAAAGCTATCCTTTGGATTTCTTTTATTTAACCCCCAAATTGAGGAATACTGATTTCAAGAATATGTAGTCTTTTTATTGGTATATGTGACGCAAAGTGCAACAACACATTTCTAATACTGGTGTGGAGTATGCTCATTGCATCTGTTCAATATATCTGCCCTCTTAACATAGAACACCAAATTGGTCTGACAGATTAATCCTTCATAAAATTGTTAGCTGTCATTTAAGAACTTGTTCTTTCTAAGACCTTGCATCGATTTATATAATTAGATTTTTATTTGTTATAGTTTTGTAGTAGGAAAATACCGTGTATTTTAAATACCTACATAGAGAAATATGTGGAGTGCTCTGCTATGTGCTACAGATTAAAAAAAAAAGAATATTAAAGGATACAGCCCCTGCCTCTGAGGGAGGTGGGGCGGATGGTCAGAACTTGTATGCATAAGAAAATAAACAACATTGAAACAGAGCACATACTGAAAGCCAAACTGGCGATTCAGACAATAAGTGCTAAAGAAGTTGGGAGTGCTATTATGCCTGTGGGTATTGAGCTCTGGGCCTCTCCTGCTAAAAGATGCCTATGTGAACGAGGAGACTATATTCTATTTCATCACTTTTTCTCACTTATAGCTTTAACAATCATTTAACTTCTCTTAATCTTAGTTAGCTGAATGCAAAAGCTCCCTGGATTTCCCCTGTTGCTAAACTTAAACGTACTTCAGAGACACAATGCGTTATCTTACCAAGTTTGAATATCTAGGGAAATTACAAGACCTTAAGATAATTAGCCTTTGTAATATGCTTCCAAACTGGACATTTGGCAGATAACTATTGTCCTGCCTTCTCATTCTAACAAGGGGTTGTGATTTTCCCAAGAAAGGCAGAGGAGTTGCAAAACAGCAGGACTTTGCTACAGTTAGTAATTAATGAGGTGCTAAAAGTGCCAGAGCAGAGGCTCCCAGACACAGTGTGTGACTCAAAGGGGTAAGAAGCACCCAGAGTTTCAAACAAAAGTGTCACTTCAATAAACAGAAAGTCAAGTGAGTCCAGTCTGTGGAATGGAAAATGGTCTGTGGACGTCAGGAGTCATCACATAACTGTGTAATACAATATAATAAAGATGAGTCACTACATTTTGCAACTTGTGAAAAAAGGAGTTCTCTCTCACTCCTGCAGAAAGTGAGAAATTATCTGCTTTGCAGTATTCAATGAAGTCAAAATGAACTCTCAATGTACCAGAGTGTCCAAATAAATAAGCAGTTCGTTACAGGTTCCCACCAGCATGACTTTCCTCTGCACCTTTAATGTATATTAATCAATCAAGTTAATTATTAATATTAGTAGACAAGCCAAAGTACTTTACTAATCAGCTAATAGCTGGGGACCCAAGGCCTAATGAGAAATTTCTTCACTGAGAGGAGCATTTTTGAGAGAGAAGGACATAAGGGCCATCTTGGACCATGAGACCTGCCTAAAGTGGAATGTGTTTTCCTGCAGAGTAGAATTCCTACATAAATTCGGGTGACTGTTAAGGTATTTTCAAATTAAGATCTTATGGTTTCTTCTCTCATGTTATTTTCAAGTTTCTTTAAATACTCTTTTTAGGGAATTCCCTGGCAGTCCAGTGGTTGGGACTCGGCGCTTTCACTGCTGGGGCCCAGGTTCGATCCCTGGTCCAGGAACTAAGATCCCACAAGCTGCATAGCATGCCTCTCCCAAAAATATGCTATTTAAATTTTGGGGTGGTAGATACTAAAATAACACTTTAATAGGGTTACCAACCTAGAATAGCAGAAGCTCATTAAACAGGTCACTAAAATATCTATCTATATCCATAACTACAATACATCGATATCTGTATACATATATATGTACACACATATATATATGTACTTAATGTAGGTTTCCTGCTAGAAAGAACAAAAATGATTAGATGTAACTTGATTATCCTAGCATAAGTATCATTCCCTTGAGGGATTTCATAAATACCTCCATTGTTATTGATGTATGATACTTAATGACTCAGTGACCTTGAGAAAACTTCTATGTTGAATAAGCCTACCTGAGATTGAGAATGCAAAACGGGTGAAAGAATCTCTTAAATGTATTCAGATGTTATGATTTTCGGAGAATTAAGCAAGTCCCGGATTTTCCTTTTTGCAGTATGGAAACCATACATATATATCTTGCCATGAAACAACACATAGCATTTACACATTTTACAAATGAATGTATGTTCGTTATACATGTGAAAAAGCTGAATATCATTTGAATTTGGTTAGTGAACTTGAAGTTGTAGAAATAAAGGCTTCATGATAGGTTTACTTGATAGCATTTATTAAATGCTAGCCCATTAGAAAAAAACACTAGCTGCCTCACACTAAAGCTATTACTGTGAATTTGGAATTTTAATACTTTAAATCACAGAGCCAGTATTTAATGACTTGACTTTAGAGGTCTCTGGTCCTGGTATCAGCAGGTGATGAGTTAGAGATATAAATCAGGAGTTTACTCAGCCGGGAACATTTTAGCTCTCTCCATTAAGAATGACTGAATTGCTTTGGCTTTTCTTTTTAAAGAAAACTTGTAGATTTTGTGGAGGAGGGGGAGTATTGTATCAAGAACTTTCCATGTTTTAAAATGTGTATTGAAAAAGAATTCCCTGGATCAAGTCTTTCCCTCCAACATACTCTAGAGGGAGTCAAATCTAAGAAAGTTATATTTCATGCATTTCAACTGCTATTGGTTCTTTTTAGAAATTCCTTTTCTTGCTGACATCGTTGTTTGACCCTCTTTGTTAATAAGGGTCCCGTCCAGGAGTTGGTGAGAAGCTGGAGCTAATGAGGCCAAGGTAGGGAATGGCTCCTTGTGTGAGCCAATTAGCATCTTACAGAGAAAATACCCTGTCCCTCCCTTACAGACTGCATGGGTCAGCCTGTGAACCAGTGCATATTTTGGCATGAATGGGGAGGGAAGGTGTGGAGTGAGAGAGTATTTATGGACCAGGAAAAATCTTTCCTTCCAGACCAGAATATAAGCTCCACTATGAGTCTCAGCACTGCCATTAATTAGCTGTATGAACTTGGAAATGCCACTTATCTTCTTTGAAAGTCAGTTTTTCAATTCTGCTAAAATAGAGGGTTGAGTTAGAAAGGCCCAGATCTAAATTTTATGATGTTATTTCAATAGAAGATAGTTTCTTGTTTGTATAAAAGCATGCCTTGAAAATCTGAGTATGAGCCAGGAACTTCTAGAAGAATTGTGAAGTCTAGAGTTTTGTTCTTACAATACTTGTACCATCATTAAACATACACAACTGGACTACATGTTCTTCCCTTAAACACTTCTTGGGTTCTTTCACATTTGCTCCTTTTATTGCACTATTTCGTTCATTTGGAATTCCTCCAGTGCTCTCTACAACTATAGAAATCCTACATGTTCTTCAAGGTCCTACTCAGCTGGTGTGTGCTCCATGAAAAACGTCTTGTACCTTCCAACATTACGGGAAAGCTTTCTGCTTCCTCTGAACTTTCCTGGCATTTTGCTTTCATTTTTCTTTTGGCATTATCATCTTCTACCTTGCCTTAGAATTGTTTTTTTGACATGTCTTACCTCAACACACATTAAAGCCCCCTAAGTGTAAGGATCAAGTGATCTGGTTATATTCTTCATTTTAAGCAACATGGCTTGCTCATGGGACATGCTCAACAAACATTTATTTAAACATGAAAAAAAGAATGCTATTGAATAAAAAACTTATTTAAGAAGACATGTTTTAGTATCACTTATTTATTTAAGAAGACATGTTTTAGTATCACTAATTGAAATTCTTCAGGCTTCATGCTTGAATGATGAGACAGCTCTTGTATCTGTGAGGAAATAGTTTTAGGAAATTTTCTCTTTAGGGATTGAGGGAGGAAAAATTATTTTGTATTTCTTTGTCCTTTACATATTTATTTCTAAGAAATCACACAGCTTTGATTTTATTCTCTGGCAACTATAAATTGGTATCTACTCAAAGCAGATTTTGCGTGAATGCTTTTTAAGATCTGCATAACGTTTCCACATAGTTAATTTCCTGTAGATGTAGCTCTTGGAGATGAAGAGTTGCCAGCATTTTTCTCATCAGGTACCAATTTATTTCCATATCACAACAGGATCACATCTCTAAATAGAGCTGAACGTGGAATTAGAAATTCTCACATTTAGTCCAAAATGTGTATTAGAATTTTACTTCACAGTTTCTTAATTATTGTAACCTTGATTTCTATTATTATGTCTCCTTCTTATCTTCCTACTTTGATTTCTACATTTTGTTTCTTTCTTACAGCCCACAGCTACAACAAGACATTTATATGCTAGGTGTTCAATATGTATTTTATTTGCTTTGATTCTTACTGGTCCTTCTCCTCTACTAGGAAATGGAATTTTATCCAGGGAAAAGAGTGACACATGTGGAATTTGTCTTTTTTTTTTTTTTTAACTTACAATTACCTGCTCTCTCAGTGGCCTTTTTCATCACAAACCTTTCATCCTGTATTTTAGCTTTTCTGGATTTCTTTCTTCAAGTGGCTGCCATTTCTTTCCTCTTGGGTGTCAGCTTACGCTGTGGGATCCCTTCCCTTGGTAATTGCAAAGGCATAAATCCCTGATGATAAAATGTTAAGTGGTGGGGTTGAGATTTCTGGACATGAGGGCCTTGTGCATCATCATGTCCTTCGTATTATGCCATGAACATATATGGCTTTACCAGTGGGCGTGGGCAGAGTGTTCTTCCTTCTACTCTGATATTGAATCTCTTTCACGTAGGGGTGGCCTCCTCACCTCTCAGCTCAGCTCAGGGCGGAAGGCAGAGTTCTTATCCATGTTGCTTAATTCCAATCCCTCCATTCCCCCCTCCCCCCCAATTCTTTTTGCCTCCTCTGGACTGATGTGATGACTAGGGTAAGAAAACTTTATCTCCATTTAAAAATATATCTGAAAATTGTTATATTAATGGTAATATAGTAGACTAGAGTCAGTAGTGTCAAAAAGATTGATGTTAAAGGCCAGATTGAAACACAGTATTAAAGAGGGTTAAATGCCATTTGCAAGGATGAGCTCTGGTAGGAGTTCATGGCACTCTGTATTTTAGTTTTGTCCTTTGGATTTATGTTTTGTTCAGCTGCTCTTTTTTGGAGTTCTATAAGGCTGAGCAGTGTGGAGTGTGCAGTGTCTCACGTAGACTGCAGAGGCTTTGTGATAACTTATCTTCCAGGTTAATTTCTAAGTCTTTTTTTTTTTTAACATCTTTACTGGAGTATAGTTGCTTTACAATGTTGTGTTAGTTGCTGCTGTATAACAAAGTGAATCAGCTCTACGTATACATATATCTCCATATCTCCTCCTTCTTTGCATCTCGCTCCCACCCTCCCTATCCCAGCCCTCTAAGCACCGAGCTGATCTCCCTGTGCAATTGCTAGGTCTTCATTGTAGAATGAAGATGTTTTCATTTATGAAATCAAACTATTGATATGGTAGAAAACAAAAAAAACCATTTTTATCCCTCACCTCAAAACTCTGAACAGAATTTCACAATAGAGATAATTAGTATCATCTATGATTTTAGAGTCTCAGTTTCTGTATCTTCTTTGATGATTCCTTTCACAGTTTGAGGTGTACCTTTAAATGATAGAGGAATATTTTAAATATTAAAAAGCCATTGGAGCAGCTGGCTCTCTGCCCTCATGATGTGGTTGGTGTCATTCTTTTCTCTTGGCTTCAGAGCTGACTTGGATTTCAGGCTTGCACTTTATGCTATTGATAATAATATAGGTGGTAACGTATAACATATTTATGACCAATATTGATAAAGTGAACATAAATTTTATGATATTGTCATAGAATTGACCTACTTTCAGTATTTCAGGATTTTAGATTGTGTCATCATCTTCTTTCCTTCTTTCTTCTCTTCTTTCTTCATTTCTTTTTCTTTTAATGTCTGAAAAGTATGGATTAACTGACAAATGGATGTGTTTATGTGTACTGAACTCAAATCTTTTTGGAAGCTCTTAAAATGAATGGCTGATAAAGCTAGTGCTTGAATATCTTGGAATAAAGACACTAATACCATAAAAATGTTCAGAATCTAGAACTGAACACATCATAGCGAATGTGTTTATCTACAAAGACTTATAAAGCCAGTGCCAAGACCATTCCTTGGGAAAAAATTAGGGCCAGAAGAGTAGTCTTCATAGTAACCTATACACTACTTATAGTCATGAGTCTCTGTTGCCTTTATGCTGGATATATGGTTTTAATTCTTCATGTTTTGTATGTTTTGGGGTGCAGTTTATATCAAGGATAGAAATAATGGAACAGAAAAAAATATCTTTTCTTTTAACTGTAATATTTCCTGAGGATAAATGTAAAGACTTTGATGGCATATGTAAATTTCTGTAGTGCAATAATTATCTCAAACATTTAGATATGGCTTTGGAAAACCCACTAAAGATCTTTGAACTAGAGAGGAAAAAAAAGATTAAGTTTTATTTACAATAATGCAGAAAAATATATAAAACGTTTGTAGGGAAAAAAGCTATGTTGGGGCAGAAGCACAGAAATAAGGAACTTATCTTAATCATAATGAACTCTCTCAAAAGTCTTATCTGAAATATTACTGGTAGATTTCTCTTGTTGCCTTTATACTTCTGTTCAATTTTGTGCCAAGATTTTAAAAAATGCAAAACACATAGAGAAGTAAAGCTCTCAAAGAATCTTCTCCATAAGCATAAGGATTCACACTCTTCCTTCACTTTTTCTCTCCTCACCCCACCAAAAAAATCTCAATGCACTGTCGTTTCCATGATTTATAAAATAATTTTTTTCATACTGGAAAACAAGGAAATAGAATCATATTTCTATAACTATAGATAAGATAAATTCCATTAAAATAATTAAATGAAGCTTTTATATTCAAACTTCCAAATTACTCAGTTCTGGCTGTTAGATTTCATGCGCGGACTCTAAGACTATTCATCTATATTCATCTACTCATTTGGGGGCTCTTCTTCTATTGACAGTTGGAGATGTTTTGCATGAAATGAAGTTAATACCTTAGTTTGTGCTCTGAGAGGTCTCAGAACTGATGAGGAAGGTTTTTCCAATAAATATTTAGATATTGGTTGGTTGGTTGTTTGCTTTAATATTATGTATCCTTGTCTTCTAATAGGGAAGTTGCCCATTTAGCATAATTTAAATGTATGATTTTTCCTTTTTAGTATTTTGTTTTATATTTTCTGATTTTTGTGCTTCCTGGGAGTCTCCTTTTATTAGTGATGAACTATATTTTGGTTTTTACTTGTCCATGAATTTGGAAAGTAAGCATCCCATTTAAAATTTTACTCCTGGTTAACTAGTAGAATTAAAACACTTTCAAATATGCTTTAGTTTCTTAGTTTCCCTTATATTGAAGGTAAAAATGTATTAGTAACTTTTTTGTTTGTTTAGTTATTTATTTTTATTTCTGTAATTAATATACTTACATAATTTAATATATCTGTGGTAGAATTAAACATACATGCATCTTCCCACATTCACTTGATGTCATGTACCTCCTGGGGTCTTGGCTACTTGCTCAGTGGAGATCTTTGGCCATTATACTGTGGAGTCACCTCATCCCCAAATATCCCTTACTGTCTCAGGTTCCCCTGGCAAGATGTCAGATTTTACTGCACCTGATGAAGGCAGAACTACAGCAGCATCTAAACCAGGCTCAACTCAACTAAATGCATGACAATTTTATCTCTTCCCACTGTTTTTTTTTCCCCCCCACTGGTTTTGCGTTCAGTTGAGCACTGAGCATTGGGCATGAGATTTGCCTTTCCCAAAGACTCGTCAGATGTCATGACTAATACAACCCAGAAGTACAGAGTTAACTTGTGAGGGAAAAGTTGACCAATGAGGAATAGGAGATGAGAGAGAGCTGATTCTCTAGTTCATTCCTCATCCCACCCCAAGCTGTTCCGATGTGGGATGGATGTTCCATGTGGCCTGCCAGGACATGTCCCTGGCTATCCTTTCCTGTGAAACTGTGCCAGCTCCATATGGTCCCATGTTGTCTTTGCTTTCCCTGCTTCCTTGCTTCATTTTCTGGTTTCTCTCATTCACCCTTGCAGTCATTGATTGCACTCTTTCCCAAGTGAAGCATTAAGATTTTTTTATTAATTAATTAATTAATTTTATTTTTGGCTGCATTGGGTCTTCGTTGCTGCGCCTGGGCTTTCTCTAGTTGTGGTGAGCAGGGGCTACTCTTTGTTGCAGTGCACGGACTTCTCATTGTGGTGGCTTCCCCTGCTGCAGAGCATGGGCTCTAGGCGCGCAGGCTTCAGTAGTTGTGGCACACCAGCTTAGTTGCTCCGCTGTGTGTGAGATGTTCCCGGACCAGGGCTCGAACCTGTGTCCCCTGCATTGGCAGGCGGATTCTTAACCACTGTGCCACCAGGGAAGTCCCAAAGATTTAATCTTTAACATAGCCTCTGTTTTATAGCAAACCTTTGTTTTGACATATATATATATATATTTATTTATTTATTTATTTTAAAATAAATCCCATATAGAACTATAAAAATGTAGGAATTTTTAAAAATTCACATTTTTTTTCCTTTTTCCAGATTTTTAATAGATATTTTCATACATTTAGGACAGATAAACATATATATATATATACACACACACATTTTTTGCTCTGTGGAGTTTTGTAATAAATGAAATAAGCTTGTATACATTTTTCTGAGTTTTGATCTCTTCATAAACTAAGATTTTTGGACATTGTTGTATGCCAGTACACAGTGTTCTATCTCATTCTTTCAAACACAGTACTCCAGAGTATGGATGTACCATAAAGATCTAACCCATTTCCTTTTTCTAAAAAAATTTTTTATTGGAGTATAATTGCTTTACAATGGTGTGTTAGTTTCTGCTTTATAACAAAGTGAATCAGCTATACATATACATATATCCCCATTTCTCCTCCCTCTTGTGTCTCCCTCCCACCCTCCCTATCCCACCCCTCTAGGTGGACACAAAGCACTGAGCTGATCTCCCTGTGCTATGTGGCTGCTTCCCACTAGCTATCTATTTTACATTTGGTAGTGTATATATGTCCATGCCACTCTCTCACTTCGTCCCAGCTTACCCGTCCCCCTCCCTGTGTCCTCAAGTCCATTCTCTACATCTGCGTCTGTATTCCCGTCTTGCCCCTATGTTCTTCAGAACCATTTTTTTTTAAGATTCCATATATATGTGTTAGCATACGGTATTTGATTTTCTCTTTCTGACTTACCTCACTCTGTATGACAGTCTCTAAGTCCATCCACCTCACTACAAATAACTCAATTTCATTTCTTTTTATGGCTGAGTAATATTCCATTGTATATATGTGCCACATCTTCTTTATCCATTCATCTGTCGATGGACACTTAGGTTGCTTCCATGTCCTGGCTATTGTAAATAGTGCTGCAATGAACACTGTGGTACATGACTCTTTTTGAATTATGGGTATATGCCCAGGGGTGGGATTGCTGTAACCCATTCCCTTTTAACTTACATTTACATGCTTCCAATTTTTTGCTATTACAAATAATGCTGCAATAAATATTTTGCAGGTGCTTCTATGTGCTACGTGCTCATGTTCAAATATTTCTCTGCAATACAGAAGTACTGAGTGAGATTGCTGGAGATGAATGTTATGCACACTGTAAATTTTACTGGTTACTCCCAAATCCTACATCTCCCATCATCCGCACACATTTTTAAAAAATTAATTAATTAATTAATTAATTAATTTATGGTTGTGTTGGGTCTTCGTTTCTGTGCGAGGACTTTCTCCAGTTGCGGCGAGCGGGGGCCACTGTTCATCGCGGTGCGCGGGCCTCTCACTGCCGCGGGCTCTCTTGTTGCAGAGCACAAGCTCCAGACGCGCAGGCTCAGCAGTTGTGGCTCACAGGCCCAGTTGTTCCGCGGCATGTGGGATCCTCCCAGACGAGGGCTCGAACCCATGTCCCCTGCACTGGCAGGCAGACTCTCAACCACTGCGCCACCAGGGAAGCCCCTTCTACACACATTTTTACTGTGATTAGTTTCAACAATTTTAAGCTCAACAGCACTGGATAGTATAAATCTTTATTTTATGCCAAGCCCATGTGTGAAAAAAAATTTCATTGCTGTTTTAATTTTTTTTTCCTTAATTGAAGAAGACAATTAGCTTTCCATGTTTCCCAGCCACTAAAATTTCTTCTTCTAAAAGTGCTTGCTTTTATTCTTTCCTCATGATAGCTTTTGGACCCGCATGTGTTATGAACTATGGGAATATTTTACTCTTTAACTCTTCCTGCTACTGAGGTACTGATGTTTTAAAAAATATTGACTTTTATATAAGATTTTTATTAGCGAATAATTATTTTTTCATGTGGTTTCTCATTATGTTTTATTATCAAGTGAGTATTTCAATTTGATTCTATGTTTAATAGAGTTTAGCACTTAACCATCTTTTAAAAATAATATGATTACCTATGAAGTTTTGATTCAGCTCTTGGTTTCCAGAAACCTTTTTTAATTTTACCTTTTATTATTCTTTTATGACACAAGCAATTACATAATATAAACAGGAAATTCACATAAAGAAACCTTTTCATACATGTTATATTTTGCTATATAACTTTTAAAATATTTTCCGTGAATATGTTTGTAATGATATAGATTTTTTCAAAAAAGACACATGATACCTGTTGTTTTATAATCTACTTTTCTCACTTAACTGTATGATGCAAACATTTCTTAAGCATCTTTATATATTTTTTTAATAAGTGTTGTAAGGAAGGTATGTTTCTGAACCTTTGCCTATCTTCAGTTACCTTCACAGATGAATACTAACTTGACTGAATATTAAATTATTGGGACAAAAAGTTTTCCCTCAACTCTTTTTGCCAGTTATTATTACAGAAAAGATCTATGTCAGCTATTCTTTTTCTTTGTAGTCATCACGTAAATTTCTTGTCTGGGTTATGTTTATCTTTATGGATAATAAATCCATAATGTAACTTTTTAAATCCCTTATCAGTTAAATTCTCTTTTTTATGTGACTGTTTTTTTCCCTGGATATTATAGCATAGCAATGAATAAACAGCAGACTTTGATGCCAAATGTCCTTAGTTGTAAGTCTCTCCTTACTAGCTTTGTGACCATGGGCTAGTCATTTCCTCTCAATTTCGAAAGCTGTAAATATGCGGATGGATTGTTGAGAGAACTGAGCAGATGGAATGCATGTAAAGTGCTTTGGAAGCTGCTCTGTAAGTGTTAACTTTTGTTGGTTGTTTAGATATTTGTTACCTTGCTTACATACCCACCATTTAGGTTTTTTCTTTTTTCATAGTATTTTGGAAGACTGCTTCAAGGATGTCCACTATATTACTGGTTTTATTTCTCACAGTGTTAATATCATAATTTGTGTCTTCCAATGTGAATTTTAATTCTGTTTTTGCATTTTAGCTTAAGAAAGCAATCCTCTCTTATCTTACCTATATCTTTGTTTTTGTGATTCTTACTCTGCTGGTTTTCATCTCACCCTTATGGCTTTCTCCTCTATTTCATAAATGTTCTAATTTCTTGTATCTTAATTTAAGATACCAAATATACACATTTTAAATTTATTCTTTCAAAGTTCTCTTTCTTTCATTGGGCGTTAAATTTGATGTAACTTCTCTCAGGTTACCATTACTTGTTATTGCTTTTTCCTGAAGTCCAGCTTTCTTTATTTTTGTTTTAGTTTTCTGTTTATTTGCTCTTGGTGTTTGCTAACACACTGGGTATGTGCGTTCCCCTTGGGCTTCAGAGTCTGTTTACTTTAGTGATGGTTAAGTCTACTTCTTAGACTTCTGGCCATAATGTCTGGTTGGTACAGAGAGTTCTTGCCTAGTTTTCACTATGCAACTGTTTATCTAGTATCGTTATCTAAGATCTAATCTACCTTTACATTCCACTGTCTGCTATATGTCATTTTGAGCACATAAGTACATTAAAAACTACAATCTTCAATATACTCTGCTTCCACAAATCTTGTCTCTACCTATGTCTATAATGACTCACTTGTAAGAAGTATCCATTCGAGAAATAAATGTGCCGTCACCACCATGCTCGCACTCTATTTCCTACCCAGTTTCCTAGATTTTCAGGATTAGACCAGATGTAGAAAAGGAGGTCCCAATGGTTGACTGGGCAGTAGAAGTGGAAAGAAGCCCCCTGCCTGCTTCGAAAACGTGCACCTACCACCAGGGATATATAGGTGTTCCCTCTGGAGAGTACACATTGGATCCAGTGAGTTGCGATGAATTAGATTCCTGTCTAAAGCCCCCGCTAGATGACTGGACACATGGTAGGTACTCAACAAATGTATAGTCTTTCCTCCTCCTTATGGTGGGCAGTGCCACTGACTTTCCTTTTAGTGAGGATTCTTCTCAAATGCTTCCTAAATTCTGGTGTTAGTTCACTGTTGGTCTTAAGTTCCAGTGTGTGTCATCTTTTCATTTCTTTTAGATGGTGAAGGGTGGGAAGTTTGTCCGAGACTTCCAGCCTTTTCACACTGAATTACCCATGTATGTTTTAGAAATATTGCTCTGGCATCACCATGGCAGGTGCATTGATGGGGAGTGGGGTTGAGGAAGCGAGAGTCGTTAGTTGGATACTTTCATGATTCTGACCCCAAATGACAAAACTTGAACATTAGTAAGAGGATTACAGAGAAGAGAATAGATTCAAAAAGTATTTGAGAGGTTTAGTAACAATGCTTAGCAGTAGATTTTATGTGATGTCTGGGGGAGACTAGTAAATGAGAGGAAGGGGCCTACAATGAGTAACAGATTCTAACTTGCACTAGTGATTCAATACCTTAGTGCAGGGGAGAGTAGGTTACAGGGTGGGAATTTAAAAGTTTGTTTTTGACATGTTAAGCATGTGAAATCTGCTGAATGTCCCCTTGGAAATATTCAGAAGGTAGTTGTAACTATGGACCTGCAGTTTAGAAGATCAGTCAGGACAGGATATAGGGGTTTGGGAGTTACCAGCATATGGAAATAGGATTCGAGTGAAAATATGTTGTATATAAGGGGGCAGATGCTAGGGAAAGGCAAGACTGCGGGCAGGGAGAGCAGTTAGAAAGTTGCATTAGTCCAGGAAAGAAATGATCACTGATTTCTTCAGAACAGCAACAAAGTAAAAGGAAGGAAAGATCACATTTCAGGAAGCTCACTGTGAATGTGCAGTTAAGAATAAGGTGGGGCGGTAGTTAGGAAGAAACCATGGGCTGGGGCTGGGGCGAGTGGGATGAAGCATAAAGGCAAGGAAAGATGTGAAAATTAGGATGCCTAACACGAGCAACCAGGAGGGAGAGGCAAAGGCCAGGGTCAAGTGAAACATCGCAGGCCCAGATGAGGCCAGAAACCAGAAACAGGTAGAGGCCACAGTTTCCACAGTAAGTGACTTTCTCCTTGTTTCCTGGGTGTTAAGAAATAAGAAGGTGGATTTGTTGCCAAGAAATAAGAAGGGGGATTTTTTGCCTTGATACAAGTTTGGAGGTTTTCCAGCTAGGAACCACAGGAGGACTAGGGACCATGAATGGGCGAAAACAAAAGGGTGAGGCCATGGGTGCATAGGCTGTGTTCAGAAGCAACTGAAATAATGCACACGCTGGAGGTAGGGAGAGGGAGTTAATATTCTAGGAGAGAAAAGATGGGTAAAGGGAACAGAGACCAGATTTGAAGATGAGACCGGTTGAAGGCCGGTTGAAGATGAGGTATCTTCGCTTTTGTAAAGTAAGTGTAGAGGAGGTAAGAGTCACAATGACTGGTGAGAATTAGAGGCTTGTATTTAGATTTCATGTACTGATTCTCTTCTCCTCTAGGGCTGCTCCAGATATTAAGTGCAGACCATATATGAATGAACGTAAGGTGGCTTTACTGTCTGAAGCAGAGGGCGATAGGATAGCGGTACATTCGAGGATATGATCTTTGAATTTTTGTCCATGTCTCCTAACAGATCTGATACAGATTTCTCAATTGCAGTTTGTCTACAGCCTGCAATGTCACTGTAATAATTATCCTGTGGGCAAGAACAGAGGGTGGCTGTCGAAAGGATAAACCCCAACAATAAATTTATCAGATGACTGTGTAATGCTGTTTGATGGCTGTAGGATGGGTCTTCAGCACCTATATTATCTCTATCCTGGCCAAGCTGTCTGAAACCTTCCTTGGATTACTTTCCTTGGATTCACGTTTTAAAAAATGCAAACCTCATGATGGCAGTAAATTCACAATAAGATAAGAATGACTTAGCTGCTCCTTTATACAGGCAGAAAAGAGTGACCAAGTGCTGGATGCATGACTGGAGAATGGGGTTTATTGTGGTTATAGAAAAACCACAAGCTATTATTGTTATTATTTGTTTAATCCAAGCTAGTTTTTGTATTTATAGTACCTTTATATTTCTAGTTTAATAAAAATGAATGACAAGAATGAGCATAGCCACTTGTGATTCTATATCACTTTCAACTTTGCAAAAGTATAGTAACAATTTTTTATATATGTATATATATGTAATATTCATAAAATGTCTTTCATTCTGGTAGGTGAAATCACTTAATAAATGCGGCAAGTTAAACCAACTAACAACCTAAATATTTTTGTTGGCGTGGCAATATGTGTTTGTTTCTATGATGGTATGCTTCCAAAGATAACTGCCCCCTTTAAGTTCCTTTAAGGCAAAGATTTTGTTTTATTCATCATTTGGTACTCTGTGCTGTGTAAAATGCTTTAAATATAGTAGGTGATCAATGACTTTTATTGCATAAATAGCAGAAAGTGAAAAATTAGAGACGAAAAGAAAAATTATAGTTTAAAATGTATATTCTAGGGGAAAACTTCCATTGATAGAAATAAGAGCCCTGCTTACTCAGGGCCCTGTCATGCATTCCTAGAAAAAACCCAAACCATGAATTCCAATGTGCAGTTATTGAAATAAACAGTTCCTCTTTTTTGTGACACCAAGTCGAGGAAGCACAAAAATCTGGTTTTGGACAATTTGGTGTGGCCAGAAAGATGACTTGATTCATAACACAGATTAGTTGGGTGGGTGTGATATTTCCCATCATCTAGGAAACCTCTCAGTCCTTCTGTCCCCTCGTCAACAGCCTTTTCAGCAATAATGCTTTTGCTTTTGAGTGGGAGGGCTTGTTAGACCACAAACTTCCAGACTCAATTTTTGTATATCCTGATGAAAATTCTCAAATTTCTCTGCTGAATGGAAACATCTGTGTGATGTGTTTAAACTAAAACTTACTGAGTGTTGGCAAGATTTGCTGAAGTGAATAGGGTAGTGCATTTGTATTGATGGAGTTGTTTGGGACAGTAAAATGATAAAATAGAATAACCTAAGTTTGGGGTGTACTAGCATGTCTGCCTCAGGCCACCACCTGCCCTGTCACCTCTGCTCCTTCTATTTCCTCCCATCATGGGCTCCTCTTGAATTTACTGACCTCTGCTTAAAATTAAATGTAAGACCCTACATTTTGTTTCTTCTTTCATGTCTGTATTTTATGATCCTTCTTCCTCCCCTTCTGCATCTTTCTCAAACTGTATTCCAGGATGACATCCCCAATCCAGCTATAATGCCAATAACATTAAAAAAAAATGAATTTAACAAATTACAAGGGACCTCTGTAAAGAGTACCATGTAGATGTGGCTCATGTTTCCTCCAGTGTTTAATGAAAGGCTTACAGTACTGACTCGGACAAATAAATGCTGTAGATGTGATAACTGAAAAACAATAGGTTGGTATGCATCAATTATAAATGGTTACCATTTGAGACTTGCAAATGTACTGAATATCTTAAGGACATAAATAAAAATTCATTGCAAATTGGAGTAGAGATCAAGGATAACTGAGGTGAAACTCAAAGTCAAAGGGGAAAGTTTATGAGATTTCTAAATCCAAGTTTTATCAGTTAAGAGGAAATCTCATTTAGGGTAGAGATAATGTATTCAATGTATCTATAGGTATGAATGGGTTTCTTTTCAGTAGGTATGCCTATGCTTCTGAAGTAAGGTTATATAAAGCCAATATTTTTGGTGTATAAAATATAATAGATAAACATCACATGAAATTCAAGCTTTTAAATTCTTCAGAGCCTATGGTAAAGTATCACTTTTCACATGGAAGCAGTTAACAGAGATGAGTCTCTCTTAAGATACTTCTTTTACAAGCAAGTTATTTTAAATTAGTCTTTATTCTGTTTGAGATTTTATACTCCTTGCAAGCTAAGTTAACCTGCCACAGTTTCATAGATGCTGGCAGAAGATACAGGACTCCTGCTTCAGAGACAAAGGACCTTATTGGCAGTAACAGCAACAGCCAGAGTATCGAGCATTTACTTGCAGTGGTTCCCCACACCCCATTCCCATAAGACAGTGCAAATATTAGGTAATACCTGTCCATGCAGTGGGTTGTATTAAAGGAGAGAGGTCCTGAAATGAGGAGACCCGAATCTTTTATAATGGACAGTAAACATTCCTGCCTTTTACTCTGAAAATGGACACAGTTTTTGTTACAGGAGACAATAGGCAAACCTGACCTTTACTCTGGTGTGTAACCTGTCTTTATCTTCCAAAGCCTCTTTGTTTTACAAATATCCTTGAAAAGACAGTCTGGACCAATAATAGAAAGTGCCTCAGCTCATAAGATGTGGAAAAATGGAAGAGGCTCATGGAGAATTGTCTCCTAAAACAGAATTTGACAATAACATGCTTCTTCTCTCGATATTCTACACTTAAATTATTGAGTGATCTGAGAGGCCTATTATGATTACTTTGCCAAAGCAATGGGGCTAAGGTGGCCTCAGAGGATACAGAACATCTAAAGAGGGTTTGACACTTTTGTCTTTTCTACTGGATAGCTGTGGTGGTATATATCCAACCTAATGCTCCTTTAAGCTCACTAATCTATGTACCATTCAACATCCCCTCCCCACCCCCGAAAAAAAAGGTCCTGGCGGCGTTGCCTCACTCATTCATGGACCAGATAGCAATATCATAAACATTTCACTACATGCCACCATCCACACTGATTTCTGACCTGCTCATGATCTCTGTAGCTCCTGAGTTTTTGCCTTATTTCCTGTCTACGTCTTTACATTTTTCTCTTGGATCTTCTGTTTAATAATACTCTTCAGATAGTGACTGGTAATCCCTGTGATAAAACTAGTGCTTGCTTCTTGGTTTATATCTGCTGTCTAGTGCTCTGCAAAACAAATTTGATCTAACCAGGCCTCTGGGATTCTGTCTCATTCCTGAGAACTGGTCCATAGGGTTGAAGTCCACACCCAGTTTTCACCAGCTTTTATGAAAAAAAAGCCAGACTCTGCCCAAAACATGAACACCCTCTGTAAGATCCCCACAAGATGGCCATCAAGCTTTTACTCGATTTGTGTTTTCTGGGTTGACAGTGGGGTCAAAAGAATCAAATCGTAGTATATAACTGGGAGGTATATCTTGAAAACCATTTCAATAAAGATCCAGACCTTGGATTTAAAACCTATTTAAGTATGGATCAAATATATATGCATTAAAAAGCATAGAGAATACATTATTTTCATAAGACATGTAGAATTGCCCAATCCTGAGTGCTTCAGATATGATCTGGGACTTAGGAAATATGGTGTGAGACAGGGCTTTTCCTGAATAAGGTAGATATTTTGTAAGAAAAGACCACAAATATTTAAAAATATTTGACTTTGAAAATAATAAACATAACTTCACTGCCCCATACAAAAGTTTGTGATCTTTAAGCATGGGGAAAACATAATGTGAGGACTGACGTGAAGATCAACGTTAATAACAGTAAAGGACCTTGTCAATCTAAACAAGTCTTTGTTCTGTCTACCCTTATGGTCTTGGTCTTCTATTTGACTCGCAATTTCCTTATTTTAATTTTTGATATATTAATTTTTCCATATTATTTTTTATATATTTTTAAATTGCACATTAAAGCAAGATATGAACAAATATATAACATCTTAACTGCTTTTGTATCTGCTCATTTAATTCACCTGGACGGAAATACTTCGGAATAAAATGTGACCTTAGCTATATGTGCTGTAGCCTATAGATTCTTTTACTCTCCTACCAGAGTGTGAGGAGAGTGTATTTTACTTAGAAATACTACCTCAGTGTTTGGCAACATAGGAATTCCTGTGGATTGTTTGGAAGTCAGAAATTTGTAGAACTATAGAAGATATTAAAGCCTTAGAAATTAGAAATAAACATTTTCTTTTTCTGAATGAAGGAGAAAACTGAGCTCCTCAGGAGTAAAAATGGCTTGATACAATTAAGCTTGATACAGTCATACAATTAATGACGAAGCCAGGACCTCAATTCAAGTCTCCCTATATTAAATTCAACATTTTTTTCACTATAACTTGCTGTGATTATTTTAGCTTGATATTGAAAAATGAATTGGAATTGAAGAATGAAAAATGAAAACCAATGCTAGTTAACAAAAGACAAGATAATACCCTCAGGGAATGTGGAGGTGATGCATACTGAATTACTTGGGAAAAATGGAACTAATAACCAGTATATAGAGACAGGTCACCAGGTTAAAAAATCAGTCAGAGATCTTAAAAATGCAAGGTATTTGGTGACCAATAGCATTTGAAGTTATAAAAATCAGATAAAGATATTTTATATCTTTATAAAGATAAAGATAATTTATGTGCTCATATCACAGCACATAAATTGATTGCTCCAGGGATCCAGCACCTCCTTCTCTATCTCCTTCCCTCTCCCTTATGAAGTAATTTCTTGGCCCTTAAAACTGTTTTCACGATTTATTCAAAATTTTGCTGCCAGAGTCCCGTCCCATTTGGCAGAAGGAACGGAACAAAGCCCCCAACAGCTCCACTGCTTTCTACAAAGGACTTGACTCCCACTGTCTCTTTATTTCTTGGCTTTGGGCAATGACAGATTACAGAATCAAATGTTGCACAGAAGTCTTGATAACAACTTAGAAAGATGACCGTTGCTTGCTTGCTTGTTCTGTTAGGTTTCTTTTTTCCACTGGAAAGTTTACTGTGTATGTTTCCAGGCTTTAAAGAAAGATTCTGAGTTTTATCTTCACAGGTATCTGATTCTCTCTGGCAGGAGTACAACTAGTAATGCTCCAGAAAACCAGATTAATATTTCTGTCTGAATAAGACTAACTTATTTTGTAAGATGCTAGTGCCTTGCAGTTACTCTAAGAACTCACTTGGCAACTCTTTTGTACTTGAACCTGGTCTGGAAATAAAAATCTCGTTTTGACAGTCTTGTAAATAATTGTCTGTATACGTAAGAAGTCAAGCTAAGGGGAGAGTGCTTTCTAGCTGGGAGGGCACATTTATACTTGGGGACAGAATTTCTGGGTTTCAGTGCAGACTTAGCTGCTTGCCAACTGGGTCGCCTTAAGCAAGTCACTCCTTAGCTTCACTGTCCTCACCTATAAAATGAGATAATGAGAATCAAACAGGAAGATGTGAGTTGAAAACTTTTCCAAAAACTGTATAGCTCTATGCAAATGGGAGTTATCATTACTACCATCTGAAGAATGTGGGAGGATTAGAGAACAGTTGTGCCACAAACAGCCAGACTGATGAAAAATGTCAAGTTCAATTTGTCTTCAAATGATTGTGTATTGAATTATCTCCGCTCTGTAATATTGCTATTTGCACTTATGATGAAGAGTTAGTATTGCTTTTTATCGGGACATTCATCCTAATTGACTGTGGTCTGGGTCGGGTTGTGGAAAATACATAAATAGTGACGTTTACTGAAACAGAGTTACCAGTGTTGAGAGAGGTACCCAAGAAGAAGGCACTTTTTAAAGAATTTTGTGCAGTATTATTAACTTAAAATTCTGTGGAGAACTTTGAAACTAAAGTGAAAGAATACTGAGTAGGACTCATGAGACCTGGGTTCGAGTTTTGCCTCTGACTAATCCTGAATAACAAGGCTGATGCTGCTGATATTGACTATGCTGTTGATGATGAAGATGATAGTAGTAATAACAATAACTGTTTTTTACTGTAAACATTTTAATCAAAATAATACATGCAGAAAACTACATAACTTTAAGTATACAGCTGAATGAATTATCAGAGTGATACACGTGTAATCACCACACAAGTCTAAAACCAGAATGTTTCCAGTATCTCTCCATCTCTACCTTTTTCCGTCACATCCCATTTTTAATCTCTACTCACTTTTTCCTCTCCAAAGGAAATAGCTTTCCTGACTTATAACCATGGGTTATTTTTGCTTGTTTCTGAATGAAAATAAATGAGTTATACAGTATGTTTTTAACAATAACTTTTTATTGAGCAGTTATTCTGGGTCAGGCACTATGGTAAATGCTTTATATACATTAAATTATTTAATTATCTCAACTACTCTATCATGTAGATACTATAATTATCCTCATTTTACAGATAATTATCTGAGAATCAGACCAAGAATGATTCCTAGAAACCATTGCTCTTGAGCCAAGATTTAGTCTTGGCAGTCTCATTCCAAAGCCCGTGTGTTTACTGAATACTCTGTTGCCTTCATGTTTCTGTGCCTGGGTTATTTCATCTACGAAGTGAAAGGATTAGGGTAGAGTCTTATCAATTTTATTCAAACTCCATCATTTTGTAGATATTTTTAAAATTTGGTTGCAGAATACAGAATTCTTAAAGCACACTTGGAGTATTCTACACCTCTGGAGTAAATAAAAGAGGAAGTAATATCACCTGAACATATATTCATTACCATCTGGATCATTTCCCATTTAATGTCTAACTTCTACTAGTACTTTTCAAAGAATAGGCAAAGATTCAGACAGGGATTTTCTTTTTTCAAAATTAAATATGACATATTTACTAAATTAAGTATGCATTTTTAAATGAAAGAAATGCAACTTGGGGAAGATCAGGCAGTCATAGTACCAGTCCAAGGGCTCATTTTAAAACCCTGCTTTGCCAGCAATGAAAGAATAAGGTGAGTTGTCCAGTGAAGTGGTTATACCATGGAGATGCAGAGAATGTTAGAATTGGAAGAATTAGAGAGTATCTAGTCTGATAATTTCATTTTACAGATAAGGAAAGAGTGGGATAAAGAAAGATCACAAGTTTTGTAGTCAGACATATCTACATTTAAATCACTATGATTGTTACTTGCTAGATATTTGACTTTTGGCAAATTAACTCCTGTGAGGCTATTCGAAGAATGCGAATAGCACACTGTAGCTCGAGGTGCCATTGTGAAAAAATAAGCATTACTTAGAAAGAGAGAAAGGAAAAGGAAATATTTATATCATAAACAAAATGAAAAAAAAATTGATCTCATCTTTCAGTCCCTCGGGAACTTCTTTCTTAAATTTCCTGTTTTCCCTTTGTCTACAAACACACCCAACACCGTTACAATTTGTTGTCCCAATACCTTTAAAGATTCACTCAAGGGCTTCTTTTTAATTAATTATTAATATTTTAATAATTTTAATATTAAAAAATTTTAATTGCTAAAATAACTAAAAGAGTAGTAATCTTTACTTGTTGTCCCTTGTTTCTCATCCTTTATTTATTTCTTAAGCATTCTCATTTTTACCAACTCCCTTATTTATGGGCATATCCTACACCCCTCTCCCTTATACACATAAATCAAATTTCTTAGCATTTCCATTATCAACTCAATACTCATGACTTCAGTATTTTACCCACATTTTCCATTCATTTTTTTCAAAGTATCTCAACGTGATTAAAACAAACTTTGTTATTTTGGCAGTTCCCTGCCTCTCTGGTTCTCTACTCCCATAAACATTTAAACTGATTTTATTTTCCTGTATTCCATTTCTATTCATGGCCCAACAACAATATAAATCTTGGGTATCCTTTTGGAATATCTCACATTAGCAACAAGTCAGCTACTCTGACAAGTTGTTTCTGTCATTACACAGCCCTTCCTTTCCATTATCATAGACAATATTCTAGCACAGATTGCTAGGAAGTCATTTCTAAAATGCTACAGTTTTTCACCATTTGATATGTTCTCCCTCTTTTGAGCCATCTGCATAGCTTTGGCAGAAAATAAGTCAGCTTTGACTTGCCCCCTTTCCCCTCAACTGCAAGCTCTCTAAGGAGTGCTTTTATATTGCTTAGTAAAATGACTCCAAACAGCTTCTCAAGATTGCAAACAAAATCGTTTGACCCTAATTATGTCTATTTAACTTGACTTTACATTACTCCCAGTAAAGTCTTCCACTTCAGCTAAGTTGGCTTTCTTACTGTCAACATTCCTTCTTCCACACACCAGGCTCACTGGGCCTCTGGATCTTCCAGTCACATCATTTCCCCAGCTCAAAGCATCCGAAGCGTATTCATGGCTCTTTGCATCTTCCAGAGCACTTCTGCAGGTACTATTTTATTTGATCCTTCCTATATGATAAGAGGTAGGTAGATATTATTATTTTCCCCATTTCTCAGGTGAGAAACCTGAGTTTCGGAAAGGTTAACTGGCTTTCAAAAATTACATGACTCTCAATGGAACCAAAGTCTTGTGATTGCAAATATGGTGCTTATTACTTCAGAACACTGCTTATAATGCTTTCCGATGCCTGATTATCTTTTCATTTATTATTCAAGCCCAACTAAATTTTCTGTCTTCCTTAAAGTTTCCTATGGTTAGAAAAGCCCATGGAGGACTCATCCCATATTAGATGACTATGCAATAGATGCTTAATAAATATGTTCATTGTTTATCTCTTAATATTTTTGGCTTCTCTGTTAGACCATGAATCCAAAGGGCTGGAGTGGCTGCTTTTTCTTTCTTTCTTTTATTTTTTTGGCTTCTGAGTGTCTACTACAATCGTTTGATGCTCAAATTACTTTCGTTGAATGAATGACTTCTATCTTTATAGGTCAAAGTTTCCTGTGTCTAGCACAAATGAAGCAAGGTTTTTCTCTTGTCTTTATTATTATTATTAATTGCTATTTATTTGGCCGCATCGGGTCTTAGTTGCAGCACACGGGATCTTCATTGCAGCACGTGGGCTCTTCTCTAGTTGTGGCGCACGGGCTCAGTAGTTGTGGCAGGCAGGCTGTCTAGTTGTGGTGCATGGGCTCTAGAGTGTGCAGGCTCAGTAGTTGTGGTGCACAGGCTTAGTTGCCTCGCGGCATGTGAGATCTTAGTTCCCTGACCAGGGATCGAACCCACGTCCCCTGCATTGGAAGGCGGATTCTGAACCACTGGACCTCCAGGGAAGTCCCTATTCATTGCTATTTAAATAAAAATATAGTTTCAGTATTTAAAACAGCTCTCCTTTTCCCCACAGCAATTCAGTAGATAGAATTAGCAGAAGAACTTAGATTAGTTGACTCAACAACGTCCAGTGTTTCTGCTCCTAGTCTAATGCTTTTAGTTTTAATATGAGAAATACAACTTGACATTTCAATCTCACTTCAGTTCTCAGTTATTAAATCTTGTCTGAGAACAAGGTGTGGTGCTCAGTTTTCTCTGAAAATAGAGGAGATGTTGATTAGCTAAGTAAAAGTTAGTGTTATCCCACTGTGATTAACCCCACGAATCACAAACAGAAATTAATATTGGCTATCTTACGTAATCATAAATAATTTTTCCTAGCTGTCATGTTACTGTTACATTGCTAAATTATGTCTACTTGGCTTGGACCTGTCCATATGACACAATTATACATGACAAGCCAAGAACAGACAATATCAAATACATACTAACATTGCCTAGTCTTTTTGTATTCAGCAAATCTCCAGAAAAACACTAAATTGGAAATTCCTTTTTCATATGCCAAAATTGGGTTACGAATATTATATAAATCTATTTTAAATGAAGTAGAGCCACATTAAATTTTCCACATTTAAAGTATTTACTTGTAATTATCACTGACCTGCAGATTTATTCAATTATTCTGCCTCAATTATATTTCCTAAATGCCTATTCAATGCACAGATTACAAACACTCATATTTTAAAAAATATGTTATATATAATTACTTTGGATGGAGTACAGAAGTTATATTTACTGGTAGGAAATGGAACCAGCTCTCAGCCATGTTTCCTACAAGAGGTGTTTCCAAAGTTGTCTCATCCCCAGATCGTTAAGTTATTTGGATGGTTGGTTTCACTTGCTGAGATTTTAATTAGTATGTCTGGGATGGGGCTTAGGCATTTACATTTTTTATAATATTCTGCAGATGATTCTTATGACTGGTAAAGTTTTTGAATTACAGTTTTAGAGAATTGTCACCACTTTTGCTCAGGATTATTTTTTTCTTGCAAGACTTTTGCAGGTTGTTTGCCTCTTGCAAGGGTCTGTCTTGCTTCAGATGTATTGGGCATAGGAAACCCTGACCTAAAAAAACAGAACAATTTGTTCATTCAACAAAAATTATTTGAATATAAAAGCACTGTTTTAGGTAATCAGAATCTGAAACAGATGCTACTTTAGCCCTTTGCCTGACTCCATATTCTTTATGGGAACCAGCAGTCTATTGAGATGAAAAAAATTTTTAAATTATTAACTATAATTAAGAAGCAATAATTCTCCAATTAAACAAGGATTCTTTAGTATATATTTAGGAAAATGTCTGTATTAGATCCATCAAGTAATGCCACCATTGGTAAAAAGTAGTTCCTGCTATCTAAGGGCTTACCATAAAATAAACACCTGTGTAAGACTAGACAGATAAGGCAAGAATGCAAAAGGATATAATTAAAAACTAACTTTAATAAAAGTGACACAAGATTTTAAGAAAGGAGAATTCAGAGCCAAATTAAATGATCAAGAGAAGCTGCATGAAGAAAATGTTATTAAGGGTAGGCAATGAATGATGAGTAGAAATTTGTTAGGTAGAAATGAAAAAGGATGGTGCTCTATAACAGAAAAAAGAGCTTAAGCAAATATTCTGAGGCTGGAAAACACAGTGTATATTTGGGAAACATTACATAGTTTAGCTTGTTTCAAGGTTATGATATAAGAACAGCATAGAATGAGTGGGAGGTCAATGAACCAAGTCACCAACTGTTGGATAGATATTGAAATCCCCGTAATACAGAGCTGGTGGTAAAGAGAAAGGTGATAAAATATTCAGTGAAGGAGAGGGAGCAACCTGGATGATGATAGGCATCAGCAATAAGGAAGGGTTATCACATATCAGAGTCTGATAGCATGTACTTGGAAGTAACCAGAACTTTTTTTGGAAGTTGGAAGTGGCAATAAAAGGCAGAGAGAATATCTACCTCATCCCTGGGGGTGGAAGAAAAAACCATCAACTGAGGGATATGCAAGGTACAGTGAATCTGATGATGAAGAGAGCTGGTGGAGAAGAGGTTGAGAATATTGGGTTTATTAATGATGACAAACCGTGAGTTCCAGGGGGCACAGTGCAAGATGTTGACAAGATGTGGAAGCTTGAGTTAGACTAAAGGATATAAAGATCTAAATTGGGAGATAAGTCTAGTTGATGCACACGGAGTGGTGATGTTGAGTTAAACCAGAATGTAGGGCATGGTGATGTTCAACCTAGTCATGTCATAGGGGATGTAGATAATCAGTTGTATTACCTATTTAACACTCACAAGAATTCTATCAGATACATATTTTTAGTATAAATATACAGATGAAGAAAATTAAAAACAAAGTAATAACTGGTATAAGACCTTGTACCAAGGAGTGGAGTCTTATTTGAAAGTGGGTTTTCTGATTCAGATACTTTTTCTTCCCTCTTCCTTCCCCTTCTCCCCCTCTCTCCTCCTTCAAATCATGATCCTTTCAGAGGAGATCAAGAAAGTACCATGATGAAGGAAAGAAGTAGAAATGAGATGATGCATTCTTTTAAAAAACACAGGAGGTTGTTTCAGGAAGAAGTTGATCAACAGAGTAAAATGTTTCAGCCAGATCAAGAATAATGAAGACAAAGGAACAACCTTTCCATTTAACTATGATGTGTTTTATTAGACTAGATTAGATCAGATATAGCAGGATTGTATAACCCTTACAGACTGCAGAGTGCTCTCTATATGATATCCTCTTATGTAAATAACAGGCTTGTGAAGAAGATATTTCTCTATCTTGCTTGAGGAAACTCAGATTCATAGAATAACTACAGCTAGAAAGTGGTAGAGCAAGGCTTCCAAACATGTCTTCTGAATTCAAGTCCTGTTCCCTTTCCAAAATCCCTGAAAATAAAAACAAATAAAGAAAAATCTTTCAAGATTTCAGTTATACTAGCAGATCTAATGCCTGCAGAATCCCATGTAATATTGGGTTGGCCAAAAACTTAGTCGGGGTTTTTTCCATAAGATGGCTCTAGTAATGCTTAGTTGTCTTTAACTTCATTCGAAACGATTTTGTTAGATTGTATTGTGACAGCTGTCATATCAGCATGCATTTAAAAAAAAACATCAAAATTGGTGAATTTTTGTGTAGCCATTTTAATATTGAAGATGCAAGAAAAAAGCAACATTTTTATTATACTTTTTATTTTACTTATTATTTTAAGTAATATTATATTACTTTATTACTTCAAGAAAAGTAAAAATGCAACTGAAACGCAAAAAAAGATTTGTGCAGTGTATGGAGAAGGTGCTGTGACTGATCAAACATATCAAAAGTGGTTAAGTTTCATGCTGGAACTTTCTCACTGGCCGATGCTCCAAGGTCAGGTAGACCAGCTGAAGTTGATAGTGATCAAATTGAGACATTAATTGAGAACAATCAATGTTATACCACGTAGAAGGTAGCTGACATACTCAAAATATCCAAATCAAGCAATGAAAATCATTTGCACCAGCTTGGTTATATTCATTGCTTTGATGTTTGGGCTCCTCATAAGTTAAGTGAAAAAAACTTTCTTGACTGTACTTCTGCATGTGATTCTCTACTTAAAAGTAACAAAAACGTTCTGTTTTAAAACAAATTGTGATGGGCGATGAAAAGTGGATACTGTACAATAATGTGGAATGGAAGAGATCATGGGGCAAGTGAAATAAACCACCACTGACCACACCAAAGGCTGGTCTTCATCCAAAGAAGGTGATGTTATGTATAGGGTGGGACTGGAAAGGAGTCCTCTATTGTGATCTCCTTCTGGAAAACCAAACGATTAATTCCAACAAGTACTGATCCCTATTAGACCAACTGAAACAGCACTAGATGAAAAGCATCCTGAATTAGTCAACAGAAAACACGATCTTCCATCAGAATAACACAAGACTGCATGTTTCTTTGATGACAAGGCAAAAACTGTTACAGCTTGGCTGGGAAGTTCTGATTCACCAGACATTGCACCTTCGGGTTTCCATATATTTTTCTCTTTACAAATTCTCTTAATTCAAACTCACCTCAAGAAACAAGAAAAATCTCAAATAAACAATCTAACCTTACACCTAAAGCAACTAGAAAAAGAAGAACAAAGTAAACCCAAAATTAGTAGAAGGAAAGAAATCATAAAGATCAGAGCAGAAATAAATGAAATAGAAACAAAGAAAACAGCAAAGATCAATAAAACTAAACGCTGGTTCTTTGAGAAGATAAAATTGATAAACCTTTAGTCAGACTTATCAAGAAAAAAAGGGAGAGGACACAAATCAATAAAATTAGAAATGAAAAAGGAGAGATTACAACTGACACCGCAGAAATACAAAAGATCATAAGAGACTACTACAAGCAACTATATGCCAATAAAAAGGACAACCTGAAAGAAATGGAAAAATTCTTGGAAAAGTACAACCTTCCAAGACTGAACCAGGAAGAATTAGAAGATATAAACAGATCAATCACAGGTAATGAAATTGAAACTGTAATTAAAAATCTTCCAACAAACAAAAGCCCAGGACCACATTGGCTTCACAGGCGAATTCTATCAAACATTTAGAGAAAAGCTAACACCCATCCTTCTCAAACTCTTCCAAACAATTGCAGAGGGAGGAGCACTCCCAAACTCGTTCTATGAGACCACCATCACCCTGATACCAAAACCAGACAAAGATATCACAAAAAAAGAAAATAATATACCACTATCACTGATGAACAGGGACGCAAAAATCCTCAACAAAATACTAGTAAACAGAATCCAACAACACATTAAAAGGATCATACACCATGATCAAGTGGGGTTTATCCCAGGAATGCAAAGATTCTTCAATATATGCAAAACAATCAATGTGATACACCATATTAACACATTAAAGAATAAAAACCATATGATCATCTCAATAGATGCAGAAAAAGCTTTTGACAAAATTCAACACCCATTTATGATAAAAACCCTCCAGAAAGTGGGCAGAGAGGGAACCTACCTCAACATAATAAAAGGCATATACAACAAACCCACAGCAAACATCATTATCAATGGTGAAAAACTGAAAGCATTTCCTCTAAGATCAGGAACAAGACAAGAATGTCCACTCTCACCACTATTATTCAACATAGTATTGGAAGTTTTAGCCACAGCAATCAGAGAAAAAAAGAAATAAAAGGAATACAAACTGGAAAAGAAGAAGTAAAACTGTCACTGTTTGCCAATGACATGGTAATATATATAGAAAATCCTAAAGACGCCACCAGAAAACTGCGAGGACTAATCAGTGAATTTGGTAAGGTTGCAAGATACAAAATTAATGCACAGAAATCTCTTGTATTCCTATACACTAATGATGAAAAACCTGAAAGAGAAATTAAAGAAACACTCCCATTTGCCATTGCAACAAAAAGAATAAAATACCTGGGAATCAGCCTACCTAAGGAGACAAAAGACCTGTACTCAGAAAACTATAAAACACTGATGAAAGACATCAAAGATAACATAAACAGATGGAGAGATATACCATGCTCCTGGATTGGAAGAATCAATATTGTGAAAATGACTATACTACCCAAAGCAATCTACAGATTCAATGCAATCCCTGTCAAACTACCAGTGGCATTTTTCACAGAACTAGAACAAGAAATTTTACAATTTGTATGGAAACGCAAAAGACCCCAAAGAGCCAAAGCAATCTTGAGAAAGAAAAACAGAGCTGGAGGAATCAGACTCCCTGACTTCAGACTATACTACAAAGCTACAGTAATCAAGACAGTATGGTACTGGCACAAAAACAGAAATGTAGATCAATGGAACAGGACAGAAAGCCCAGAGATAAACTCACGTACATAATGGTCACCTTATCTTTGATAAAGGAGGCAAGAATATACAATGGAGAAAAGACAGCCTCTTCAATAAGTGGTGCTGGGAAAAATGGACAGCTACATGCAAAAGAATGAAACTAGAACAGACCCCAACACCATACACAAAAATAAACTCAAAATTGATTAAAGACCTCAATGTAAGGCCAGACACTATAAAACTCTTAGAGGAAAACATAGGCAGAACACTCTATGATGTAAATCACAGCAAGACCCTTTTTGACCTACATCCTAGAGTAAGGGAAATAAAAACAAATGGAGCCTAATGAAACTTCAAAGCTTTTGCACAGCAAAGGAAACCATAAACAAGACGAAAATACAACCCTCAGAATAGGAGAAAATATTTGCAAACGAAGCAACTGACAAAGGATTAATCTCCAAAATATACAAACAGCTCATGCAGCTCAATATCACAAAAACAAACAATCCAGAAACTAACACAGCATTGTAAAAAATTGTAAAGCAATTATACTCCAATAAAGATGTTAAAAAAGTAAAATAAACAAGCAGCTGTGGAAATTAAAGCAGAAAACAAAAACAAACAAACAACAAAAAACAAACAACCCAGTCCCCAAATGGGCAGAAGACCTAAATAGACATTTCTCCAAAGAAGACATATAGATGGCCAACAAATGCATGAAAATATGCTCAACATCACTAATCGTAAGAGAAATGCCAATCAAAACCACAATGAGGTATCGCCTCACACCAGTCAGAATGGCCATCATCAAAAAATCTACAAACAATAAACACTGGAAAGGGTGTGGAGAAAAGGGAACCCTCCTGCCCTGTTGGTGGGAATGTAAATTGATACAGCTACTATGGAGGTTCCTTTAAAAACTAAACATAGAACTACCATATGATGCAGCAATCCCACTACTGGGCATATATTCTGAGAAAACCATAATTCAAAAAGAGACATGTACCACAATATTCATTGCAGCACCACTTACAATAGCCAGGACATGGAAGCAACATAAATGTCCATCAACAGATGACTGCATAAAGAAGTTGTGGCACATGTATACAATGGAATATTACTCGGCCATAAAAAGGAACGAAATTGAGTTATTTGTAGTGAGTTATTTGTAGTGAGGACCTAGAATCTGTCATACAGAAGGAAGTAAGTCAGAAAGAGAAAAACAAATACCATATGCTAACGCATATATATAGAATTTTAAAAAGCGGTACTGATGAACCTAGTGGCAGGGCTGGAATAAAGATGCAGACATAGAGAACAGACTTGAGGGCACGGAGTGGGGAAGGGGAAGCTGGGATGAAGTGAGAGAGTAGCATTGATGTATGTATACTACCAAATGTAAAATGAATGGCTAGTGGGAAGCTGCTGCATAGCACAGGGAGATCAGCTCGGTACTTTGTGATGACCTAGAGGGATGGGACAGGGAGGGTGGGAGGGAGACTCAAGAGGGAGGGCATATGGGGATATATGTATACATATAGCTGATTCACTTTGTTGTACAGCAGAAACTAACACAACATTGTAAAGCATTTATACTCCAATAAAGGTGTGAAAAGAAACAAAAAACAAAAAACCCCAAATTCTCTTAATGGAAAAATTCAGTTGCCTGCAAGACTGTAAAAGGCACCTGGAACAGTTCTTTGCTCAAAAAAGTAAGAAGTTTTGGGAAGATGGAATTATGAAGTTGCCTGAAAAATGGCAGAAGGTAGTGGAACGAAACGGTGAATACGTTGTTTAATAAAGTTCTTGGTGAAAATGGGCTCCAACGTTTGCTTAGAAAGGTCCCCTCTGTCATGCTGTCCAATAAAGGGGAGTGTCCAGAAGCAAAGGAGGAGTTATATACATGTTCTCTTTGATTCCTTAGAAACTTCCTGAACATATATATCCAAAATGAATCAGTGATTAGCAGCATGGAGACATGGAGCTATTTCATGTGATCTTTTAGATCGACTATATCTAGCAAGTCAGCTCTGTGGAATAGCGTAAGCTTTACATTCGAAAGTCTCTTCCAAAGCTTGTATTGCACACTTTGACTATACATAGTTGATTCTTATTATTTGTGGTAGTTATGTTCTAGAAAGTTACTGCAAACACTGATTTAGTGAATACTGAACATTGCTCCTAAAAGAAATGCTCCTAAAAATATTGCTCCTAACACTAGTTAAGTTCCTCTGGTCACAATATTTCTGACAATTGATCGATACGTAATCTTGATTTATGCATGTTTCTGTTTAAAGGCACCTTATTTAATATATATTATTGATGAATAACATTGAATTCACACCCAACAGCACTCTAACTTATGATAACTCATGCCTGGGATGAGGCTATCCAGAGCACATATTTTCTTTATAATGCACATCACAGTCTCTTGCACTTAGGGAGACTATACAGCATGTCAACACTATATTTGGTGGCCTTTTCAATAGCAGAATCACCAACCAAACAAAAATGCAACAAATTTGGTACCAAATAGACTGTGAAAAAGACACTTGTTTACACTCTGAGAGCTGAAACAAGAAGGCAGAGCATCTCCTTATTCCACTGTAGCTGGGAAACATGCCAGACAGGGACTCAAATTTTTCGCTGTTCTGTGTATGTATGTGAATGACAGGGAAAGCAATGTAGATATTGATTTTGGGGTTACAAATAAATGTTAGTGAGTAGGCAAATTTACAAATACACTATAAATTATGAGAATGTGCTGTATGAGAAAATTAAAGGTCTGATACTACCCTAATCAGCCTACAGATTCAATGAAATTCCGATCAAAATTCTAATGGCATTTTTCACAGAAACAGAAACAAAAAGTAGTTGAAATTCATATGGAACCACAAAAGACTCCAAATATCCACAACGATCTTGAGAAAGAACAACAAATCTAGAGGCACCAGTTCCTCACTTCAAACTATATTACAAAGCTATAGTAGCCATGAGTATGGTACTGGCATAACAATAGGCACAACAGAATAGAATAGAGAATCAGAAATAAATCCACACATATACACAGTCAACTAATCTTGGACAAGCGTGCCAAGAACACACAACGGAGAAAGGATATATAGGTTGGTGTGGTAAGAAGAGAGGGAGTGGGGGGACAGTCCTCAGAGATGAGTAGATATCAGAGGTGAACAGCAACTGGGCAGGTCACATGGGGCTCATTAGGGTATTTTATTCCAAGTGAGATGGTGCCATTGAAGAGTGCTGAGCAAAAAGTATTATTCTGATTGCTCTTTTGAGAAAGGACTGTAGGGGAGCAAGTGTAAAAACAGAAACGCTTTGGGAAGATTTTACAATAATCCAAGAAAGACAGTGTTGATTTAGGACAATGTGTAGGGGTGAGGGTGGTGATAACTCTTCAGATTCTGGATCTACTTAGAAGGCAGAGCCAACAAGATTTTCTGAAAGATTGGATGTGGGATATAAGAAAAGAGAAGTGTTAAGAATGGAGGGTCAAGAACAGTTTGTCTTGAGCAACTGGATGGATGGAGTTGTTATTACCACAGATAATGAAGACTGTTGGAGGAGCAGGGTTCGAGGGAGAATATCGGGTTCATTTTGGATATATATGTTCAGGAAGTTAATTGGACATCTAAGTGGAAATTCCAAGTAGGCAGTTGGATATATAAATCTATAGATGAGTAATTCAGAGAAGAGTCATGGGCAGAAATACAAATCGGTGAGCTGTCTGTATAAATAGTAAAAGACGAGGAAAGATGAGCCTTATTTTCCCCTTTTTTGATGCTCTTCCCCAAGAACAATACTTCCAAATATAAAGATGTGACCTCTACCAAATCCCCTTTATCAAGAACTGATTTTAGACTGAGTGAGGTTAGTGGCAAGATAAGAATTAATTTCTCTCCCCCGTTTTGCAATAATGTAATATGTTCAACAAAAAGTAGTTTCAAAGTTCCTTTGAAAGGCAGAGTATACATTCTAAATGAAGAAGAATCAGGTACTTTGTTATTAAGACAGATTTAGTGATAACACTTAAAAACTTCTCATCCGTAGGCAGAAGCCCAAAGATTTTCGCTCGTTGGTTTATTGATTCATTCATTTACGAAAAACATTTGTTAAGCACCTTCTATGTGGAGTGGAATTCATAGAATTTGACGAGTGATTATATAAAAAGTGAGGTACAAGGAAGATTCTTGCAAGTCTCTTCTGAAGTATTTAGCTTGGGTGAATGGAGGTGCCATTAACCAAGACAGAAACAGCCTGGAGGAGAAGCAACTGGATTTATGTGGAAATTAGAGCGTTCATTTACATACATCTTAAAATCAAAGAAGTTATATATTCCAATGTTTGTCTATTGGGTAATTTTTGGAGCATGTTCAGAGCTCAGAGAGAATCAGGATATGAGGGGTTCCATGCCAGAAACTCAGGAATAGTTTCCTCCTTGATCTTTGCTAGACTGGATATTCTTATTCTATAGATCTCAACTTAATTGTGACTTCCTTATGACTTTCCCTCCTCCTACCTTATTCTCTTACTTTTTGTCCTGTTTTTTTCCTTCCTGGTATTATTGTTATTTGATCACATTTTGGTGGTTATTTACATATTTAATAAATTGCTCCTGTACTTTACTTTAAGTTGCAAGATGGTGATGACTATTTTGTCCCAACTAAATAACACGACTTTCTGGGATATATAAGCAATCAACAAATATATGTACCATAAATGAATAAGATATATATTTGGGAGTTTAGAGCATATTAATGACAATTGAATCCTGAGATAGTATTGAAATTGCTAAGGACAGCAAAGAAGAGGACCAATAAAATAATCTGGGGAAGCTCTAACATCAGAGTTAGAAAAGAGAAGAATCATTATAGATTTTCGAGAACAGGAAGAGAGCAGGGTCCTGAAACCAAATGTGGAATGTATTTCAAGAACAACACCTTTTGTTTTTGCTGTTCAAAGGAAAGCAAAAGTCACACTCCAATTCTTGCTCTTTGTTTTGTAAAGAAACAAAACAAAACAAAAAATGAAAAAACCCACAAATCAAACAGAAGCAGTCTCTCATAATTTATTATTTTTGCCTTCTTCTCTATGATCAATTTTATTTATGAACTAAAGGTATTGAGTATATTTTCTTGTACATTTCTAATTTTTTCTTTGCATTTGGGACTATCATTTACTTAGTTCACAATAACTGTTTTAATTTTCAAAAACCAATATCCAATATAGTTACACTATAAAGAATATATATTTGTGTAGCTTTGTATATGGGCTTGTATGTGTAAGTATGTATGAAAGAGAGTGTATGTATATGCTCATGTGTGTTCTTTTAGATTAAGTGAGGGTTTGATTCAAGAATATTTCTTGAGTTCTATGTAGGTCTACATAAGAGAGCTCTGAAAATACAAAGTACGTAGGGCCTAAATCTACTGATTAGATGATCTAAATGTCACCAGGAATGACCCATGGAGTGAATAATTTGTTTCCCTAGGAACATATGGAATCCACTGACTTCAGGAAATATTTTCAGAGTGCACACATACTTCTTCAAGACGTTAACATCCCAGGGGAGGAGGAGGAATAAAAACATGACAGGGAGTAATTTAAAATGGCAGGTACTGCAGTTTTCTTTTCCTGTGCTGGAAACCTTATATTGATATGAATGTAGATGATTTTCTTATGATTGCTATAAAAAGTTGATACTGTTCTTTCTGAAATTCTCTAAGATTTATTTTTTCCTCCTCCTTTGCGGAATTTTGTTGTTTTTGAATGGCTTAGATTGTGGGTACAAAGAAATCAAAACACTGCACATTATTTCTTATAATGTAACCACAAGAAAACGCAAATGCTGAGGCTCTGATTCACAAAAGAATATTACCTATTAGTTATGGTATGGTTCAGTGGGAAAATGGAGTCCAAAATTAAATTATATTTCACTAGACTGTAACACAATCAAACCTTGATTGTGTTATAACTGTGCATCAGTTATATTATAACTGTGTTATAACTGTGCATCAGTTATATTATTTGTGTAACACAATCAAACCTTGATTGTGTTATAACTGTGCATCAGTTATATTATTTCACTTTTTAATTTGAATTTTTCAGCATTTTTATAAGATTATAACACCTCAGGAGACTTAAATGCTGGACTTTGACACAGACAGCCTAGTCCCAAGTCTCATTTTGCCACTAATAAGGTATGTGACTGGGAAAATTACTTAAATGCTCAGAGTTTCAACTTCCCCACTTATAAAAGAGAGACGTAATATTCCCTTGAGAGATTACTGTGACGATCAAATCACATAATTAAAATGAATAAATGTGTTTTTTCTTTCTTTACTTCCAAATGCCCAGTCTTCGATGGATGCTGCAAATGTTAGAATTGCTGGGTACATTGTCTATGAATCTTCGAGAACATAATCATCTACAAAAATCTAAGCTTGGAAAGGCAACATTTTGTAGGAAGTAATTTTCAGGTTGTCTTATATGAACTTGCTCTTCCTTTTCTGATATTAAGTTAATTATAATATAGAAAGATGGTTTGCGAGTTTAAAAACCATAGACTTCATTTGAGGACACAGATTTTTAGGACAGTGGCTTTTTTAATGATGACCCACAGTAAGAAATAATCTTATTTTGCAACCTATACTTTCATTCATATATATATATAATATGTATTATACTTATATGTATATATGAAACAGTTTCATAAAATTATACATATATTTGCCATATGTGCAGCCGTCTACTCTTTTCTACTCCTGTCTAGTCTATTTCATTATTTTAAGAAATAGTGGTTATAACCTAGTAATTTGATCTTAAGATCCACTGATGGAGTGCTATCCCATTTTTTACTTCAGATATGAAGCATCTCTGTAACAGAGCCTTTGTCTGATTGTACTCCCACAAATAACATCTATATAAGTTTAAATTTCATGAGATTTTTGGCAATCACGTTATTAGTTCTCCTCTCCTCAGTCTAAAAGATAACATTATTTTTTGACGCAAACTAATCAACTACCCAAATCTTCAAGTTCCAACTTACAGCAAAACTTCAGTCACTTGCCTTCTGATGCTAGTGACATTTATAGGCCAATTCTGATGGTTGAGTTGTTGTCTAAAGGGCAAGAAGGGCCCCAGATAGGGCTGGCCTCATGGGCTTATGACCTGTGCAGGTCACACGAGGCTTTGCCCTCAGAAATGCCCTGTGTTTGGTTTAATGCCCTCTTGTGTGCATTCAATTCTTACTACTTTTATCTTAGGACTTGTGTTTGTAAGTGGAGTTTGATGGGAAAATAGAGCATGCACATGAGCAGAGAAGATACGAGCAGTATGTATGTCCACATTCCTCCCCATCCCATTTGCCTATAGCCTTCGTGATGTCCCATCTATGCAGAATTCCACTGGATTCGCAATGTGTTGGAGTTCAGAAAGATTCAAAGCAAATACAAGACAAGCATGTTATGGAAGCTCTTGTATTATAGAAGGAAAAGGAAAGGTAGGGCAACCCATAGTTCCTTTTCCTTTCAGTCCTCCCTTACTCATGGGTAAGCCACAAATAGTGTGGGTAGAGGATGTATAAGAAGTGAAATAAAACAGTTGAATTAGTTTTGTGCAGAGCATCTTTTGTGCTAACAATATCAAAATACATATGCATGTACAAGCTACAAAATAGGAATTGTGTAATTTCAATGATTCTGCGAGAGTTAGATTTTTTATATTTGCCTTTAATACCGGCATTGAACAATATAAAATTAACAGTAACACTTATGATAATAATTTAATTTCAAATTTTTCTTTACTTAGAATGGCATTAAATAGGAAATAAAAATGCCATGACAATTTAAGAGAGAAACTTCAAAAGAAAGGAAAAAGGTTTATATTTGACTAATTTTATGGAATTTTTTTCCTGCTTTATGAACAAAGGACTCCACATTGACATTTTGTGCTGAGCCCTACAAATTATGTCATTGGCTCAGGCTACATAATGTAATTTTTATATATGTAAATGTATCAGAGTTAATTAAGAGAAACCAGCAGGTAGTTTAAAAAATTATATGAATTCATCTCTTCATTCATACCTTGATTCATAATTTCCCACATTTATTGTGCTCCTATTAAGTTGTCCTAGAAACTAGAGATTCACAACAATGGATGTGACAGATCATATCGCTGCTCCCATGCATCTTAATATATGGGGACGGCAGTCATTAAAAATTGTTTGCATTGGTAATTATTTTATGACAAATGTTTTAAGGGATAAGAAGAAAAAGTTCAAAATGCTACAAAGGAAGATAATAAACTCTATCCAAACAACTAATATTAGTTTTAAGGAAAATTTTAACTTCTACTTTTCTTTATTAACAGTTTTTTACATCCCTAGTAGATGCCAGGCACTGTGTGAGGCAATAGTGATATAATGAACATTGGTCCCAAGGAGCTCCCCGTCTGTTACAAGTGTTGTTTGTTGGTTGTTAATATGTGATAATGGGTAATAATGTTATGACAGAGATAGATTCAAGGTGGAGCAAAGATGAAGTAATTATTCTTTCAGATGTCGAATGATGAGGGTGATGGGGATCAAATGTCCTCAAAGAAGCCTTCTACAAAAAAGGAAGATGGGAATAACAACTTCTGTTGAGAAATCAAGATTTTAAATAGTGGCACTTTAAATCAAATGGATCAAAACCAGAATTAGGGAACTTTCCTATGACATGTTGCCTTTCCCTTGTCTCTAATGAGAACGTCTCCTCTGGATGTTTATATCACTTCCTATTGAAACAGAGTTTTTACTAGCTTCTGTTCTGGAAAACTCTTTGATTCCCAAGTAATTTTTCCATCAGCTCTTTAGAAGATATTTATTGTTAAGTTAGTCAATTAATATTACCCCGCTCACAAAAGTGATGGCAGTGTGCTTCATCTTGGTAGAGTTCTGTTTGTTTGATTGATTACTGCTCTTTATTGGCCAAAAGCCTCATTTTCTCCCTTAACTTTCACAATGTCTTAACATATTTCTCTCACATTTAGTCTTAATGTCTTAATGTTTAATCTCCAGGATTAAATATTTGTGTCTAAGTTTTTTTAGTATTAGATTTTAACATATTAAAGAACCCTCATAGTGAAGAACCCTACCTAAACCTTTCAGAACATTCAACAGATGAAAACTTCTCTACATTCTATTGTTTAGAGTAAGCTACAACATTCCAAGTAATGAAATATTTTCTCTCTTGAGTTATAAAGAAAACATCTCTAGTTACTCTGAGACCAGTGATAATTTTCCTGAAGAACTTGATTCTGAGGGACTCCGTATTAATTAATGGAATTTTACCTTAACTACTCTTTCATCCTTGTCTTGCATATAACATGGTGGTTTTGTATTTCACTCCCTAGTTGCACTGTCATACAATTCATGACCTCCTTTTCTTAGATTCCCTTTCCCAGAGTCCTTAAAGTCTCACATGGTCCAGTGTTGACCTGGATACCTCTTAACTGTCCTTCTATAGTTTGTTTTCTGAAAATGAATACTGTGTTCAGATTACTGCTTTATATTATCTTATTCTTACATCTGTGTTGATTTATAATTGTCTGGTTACATTACATGTTTTTGCATTATTTCCCTTCCTGTGAGTGAGACAGCCTACTTTTAAAACTTGCACAGTTTGACAGACATTTAGAAAAAAGTGCTTTAAATAAATGCATATGTGTCATGAGTGCATGAATTTGAATATTTCTAAAGCAGGTGTAAATTTAGTGGGAAGTTTTTTCCAAGAGTAATGAGAGGTGTCCAGGTAAATGAACTCATTTCCTTTTGTAATTTTAGGAAAGAAGAACAATTTTTTAAAAATCTTCAAATTCTAGGCAGTAAATGAATAGGACCTGGTAAAACCTGGAGAACCTAGTACTAGCACCTCAGAAGAGACCCCTTGCTTTAGACATTAATAGAAGTGTTATTAAAGTGTCAGTTTCCTTCCTTCATTTCTACAGTATGGGACCTTGGGTGCAAAATTCTGACACTTAAAAATTATCTAACATCAGAGAAACCTTGTGACTAAACACATTTCTAATAGCCATGATGTATAACATAAGGATTCTAGTTCCAGCATTGAGGATTTCTTTCCTTTCATGATTTTAATGATTTATCTAGGATCACAGAATAAATAAGCTTAAATCACAAAATAAAAATTTTCAAACTCCATATTATATTCAAAAGTAAGAGCCACAAGCCAAGAACACTGCACTGTAGGTAGCTATGTTTTACCTATTGTGATCTGAGCAGACCTCTGGCTGATTGCTCTGTGTCTACTCTGGGACCACTTGCCAGTGCATTTTGAGAGGACCAAGTGAAGATGCGGAAACCACAACAGACCAAAATCAGAAGGAAGGGGGGCTGGCGTCTATTCTCTTACCTTTTTACCTGATTTGTAGGAGAATGTTCAGTTTGAGAATGGAACCAACTGAATAAGGCCTTATATCTGTCCAGCTGCAGTTATCAAAAGAGACAGATTGCCCCTTCATCCAAATGTTTGAGAACAAATTATCTTACCTGAGTGAGGGTAACAAACCAGGAAATACCCAGAGTCTGACCTGTTACTGAGACATATAATATCACCACGAGTGATGTTTCCAGTGCCCAACATACTGTGAACAGCCCAAACAAAAGACTGTCATCACTAAGTAATATATTTAGGATATATTCGATGGAATCTGAGTGAAAAGTATCTGATTGTGCTGTTCTGATTATTCTAAATTTCAAAGCATGGTTGTTTCACCAAGGAGAGGAAAAAAAAACAACTAGTATCAAATTACTCAATAACTTAGATAACAGGAGGACATGCTAAGCAGAATAATTCAGCTTGGATATCATATTCATTCTTCTTCTATTCAGTTCTTAACTTAGAAATGAATTGTGTACCATAAGTTCATTTGGCCTACATTATCCTATGATAACAATATTTATGGTGGTGGTTAGGTTTCCAGGATTGGTACAAATGCCCACTTTATAAAATAAAACATATGCTTGAAGTATAAACATTTACAGAAGATGTTTTCAGTTTTTCACAATAAAATATAAGAAATGTTTAAAAATATTTCTTCATAGATTGGTGCTTGAAGAAAAGTTATTTCAATCATACGAGAAGCTAGAAAATGGCAAGTTTGCGCAGGTTTTTAGGTGGATTTATGGGCATTTTCAAGATATTTAAAGATTAACAGCATTCATATAATTTAGGCCTAATTTTATTTTTAAATTTTAACTTTCCTCTTTCCTTGGTTCCTGTAATAGTCCACAGACCCACACCTGTGTTATTAGTTATGACAATACAACAGAAGAAAAGAGTAGGAGAAAGAGATGATTTCTTTTTTCTGAAGAAACAGAGAGTGCAATGAGAGATATATAAGAAGGGGTAAAGTGGTCAAAGTGGTATATTTATAAATGAGGAAAATTATCTAAGATGGAATTATGTCTATTGCCACAGAAATGAAAATATGGGAATTTCACTGCAGGCAGAAATCTTCTCAGAAAAGAAGTAGATTGTGGGGAGGAGATGATGAGTCAAGCATCGGACTTACAAAGGGACAAGGCCAGGGTAGGCCAGAAGCAGATACCAGTGCCGACAAAGAAGAAAATAGAAACCAGGACCTGAACTGGAGAAAGATTGCCTGAGTATAATGAGTATAATCAAGGGTGGTTTCAAACCCAGCCAGGAAGATGAACTAGCTCAATATAGAAACCATACCCAATTATTGAGTTCTAATTAAGTGCCCGGCACTGTGTTAATTTCTTCACATGAGTTATTGTAGTTATTCCTCACAAGAACCTCAATGTGGAAAGTACCATCATGAAGGCCCATATAGTAATATTATTATCCCAGTTTTATAGATAAAAAAACTATGACATAAGGAGATTAAATAACTTGTCTAAGATCATTCAGAGGGTAAATGTGAGATATGAGACTTGAACCTGGGAAGTCTGGTATTGGGTCCCTCACTGTTGTATGCAGACATCTTAAAAGAGGATTAAATGATCTAAACCTAGGACAGGGGAGTCCAGGAGCAAGACTATCCAGAGCCTTGATTGGATTCTGCTGGGGTTTACTTGCTGCTTCTGATGTCATTGGTAACCTCTATTTCCAACTATTTGGACCTCCCAAATTCCTTAAAGGTGCCAGGTAACATATATCAAATCATATAGTTCCCCATCCTAGCCACTAGGTGGTGGTTAGTGCTGTCAACTTAAAATGAGTATTTGCTAATATGAATAGGGTGAAAAAGGACAAAAGATTTGCAGTTTTCAGTGGTTAGATTAGGCACTCATTTTGCACTGAGGTGGTAAGTTACTAGTGATGAGATGGTCAATTATTTAAAAAAAAATAATGTAAAAGGGACAGATTCTCTCATTCTCTAAGTATTTGCCATCTATTATGTGTCAGAACTGAGGTAGAAGACACTGGGAACACAAAGATAAGCAGCATAAAGTAGCATGTGGGATGTAAACACCTAATTAGGGTTATGTATCAGTGTAGTGATTGGCTAGGTAGAGTTATATACCAGATATGAAATTGAAGCAAAATATCCCCAAATGAAGTACGTGCAGTGTGTGTGTGTGTGTGTGTGTGTGTGCACAGTCAAGGAAAGTTTATACAAAGTTTAGGTATGAAAATACCAAGATGTAAAGACTTTGCCAACTAGGCTGTAGGATGCGGTAGCATTTATAGAACAGATTAGGGGTCTATCGAAGATACCCGTATTATCAGAGTATGAATTATGGTTTCTTTATTTTGAATGACAATGACTCAAATTTTAATCAGTTGTATCTGATCACCCCCTGACTATTGAACTATATGTGTTTGAAGATCTTGTCGACCAAACCTTATTTAAATAATGAGTAGTTCCTCACTTTGTATAAGTTAAGGACATCAAACTTCTAGAAGTTCTGGTCAGATGACATACCCAGCATTATTAGACCCATTTAATAATAAACAGAATGCAGCAAATTATGTGAATATGAAATGATTGTTTTTTTGTGATATATAGCAAAGACATCAACATGGAAAACAATTTAGAATTTCAACTTTGAATAAGCTTGATTTTCCCATCCGTCATTTTTGTGCTTCGGAAAGCCTACACTTGGGAAGCTGAGATCAGATAGAATTTTTGTTCTTAGAATGCCAGTTAGTGTTAATATTGATGTCACGTTTGTGTCTCAAGAAAACACGAGGTTGATATTATCATCTATGTTGGCCAAAGTGAGAGAATAGAAGCGTCTGAGCTAGCTGTAGGTTCCGTATCACCAGAATGAACCCATGCCTGTTTAGCCGAACTGCCACAGGCCCATGGGAGTGGTTAGGGTAAAACTTAACCTTTTCTAAAGCTTGGATGCCTAAATTGTGATTTCTGTAACATCTGGAAGAGTCAGCTGTGAACATGGCAGTAAAGGTATTTACACTGTAGATGAAGACATAGGCCTTCTTGCTAGACCCTCTAAAAGAATGACACTAAAACCTATTTTGTAAGGTAGACCATCTAATATCACATAAAATATGTAGAATATGGAAAATAGCAATGTTCTTAGTTATTAATTTAAACTACTACTGAAAATAAGCAAATTTAAATTTTCACTCTACCTCTATCAGTGTGTGTGTGTCTGTAATCTTCTTGACAAAACTTGAGTGTGTGTCTCTTACTAGAAAGCACGCTATAGCAAAAACAGGGCTTCATCAATTTATACTGTAAAGGATAATCATAACCACATAAAATGATTAAGTGCCTACTTAAGTATGAAAATTAACCTGTCACTCTGAGAGTTACTCAGAATTTCTTTAAATATTAGATTTTATTTGATTCTACAATTTGAAGGCTTTCGGAGGATGTGTCATTTGAGCTATTATCTGCAATCTAGATAGATAGATTTTTAGCATAAAATGATGAGAATAAATACTTTCCAGGAAGAGAGAACACAGGATCAAAGTCACCAAGTTGTGAAAATTTAAAGTTCTCAGAAGATGCAGTAAGTCTTCCAATTTGTCTAGAACGATGAGTTATTAATTGAAAAAACTGGGAAAGTAAGATAGGAAACATAGTTTAGTAGCAAATTCTGAGGAACCTTGGATGTACAATTCATCATTTTGGGCTTTATTCTGCAGGTAATACGGACTTATTGAAAAAAATCTGAGAGCAACAATAATAACCTAAGAGAAACGATTCCAGACAGAATAGACTGGCATCTGTGTGTAAAAAAAACTCAGTCTGTTGCTACTGAAGAGAACAGATAAGGTATCAGTATTCTACTAAGACTTCATTGGAACTCCCCCAAATATATAACAACAAAGGCAAACTTAAACATATTCCAAGGTAGACTTAGACATAGAGATTAATAAAAAATGATTATGTATTAGGCTACTAGATTAAAAACTACCTAAATTACACAATATCAACTTCAGTTTTTTACCAGATTATATTTGACGTTTTGAATGGGTGTGTGTGTGTGTGTGTGTGGAATTAAAGTATATCATTGAATTAATTTTATCTTTTATTTGTTTCTCTACAAAAGACAACTGCTGTGTGAGATTTTCCATGCTGAAAGACAATTTGTTTAACATTTTCAATATATAATTATTTGACTGTTAAAGACCACATCAGAAAAACTAATTTACTCATGAAGCAGCTTATTATGCCCTCTGATCATTCCTTTTGAAAAACTCTTATACTCAGCATCAAAAACATTTACCCATTTCAGAGAAATCAATCTCAACACACATGATTCTATACCATATTGATGGTATTAATCATATCATATGTAATACTGCTTCAGTTATTTTACCTATTTCAAAAACTTAATTTGAATCTCATCATTACTGCCTTTGCTCTTATTAAATAATAGTGCTTTAAAGCTTAAGAAAGATGACACTCAAAACAGAACCATCCTTCTTTATCTTTACTGGTCCTGTCCATAGCCTTCCTACCTACCAGTAACACCTTGCCAGTGTCAAACACTTAGAAATGCTTAATGGAGTAAAAAAAGAAAAAACCTTATAAGGATGTCTCTGAACTCTCTGAGGAAGTGGTACAGGGAAAGGAGATCCTAATCTAAATTTACACCACTCTTAGTTTTGAAGACTCTAAAAAGAATATTCTAGTTTGAGGACAGGCCTGAGGTTTTGATTAGTTTGTGCTAAAGTAATTCACTACATTAACAAACAAAAGAGGAAAAGAAATATGATCATGTCAGGGGTACAGAAAAAGTATTTGATAAAGTTCAACATCCATTCCTGATAATGCACTTAAAAATTTGGAATTGAACAGAACTTCAATTTGATAAAGATTATCTGTGAAAAACTTACAGCTAACATTATGCTTAATGGTGAAATACTGAATCCTTTCTGACAAAGATAAAGATAAGAATAAGCAACAGTTGTCTGTTCTCACTAGCTCTATTCAACACTGTATTGGAGGTTATAGCCAGTGCATTCAGGCAAGAAAAAAAAAGAAGGAATTCAAACTGGAAAGGAAGAAGTAAACTTGTTACTATTCTCAGTTGATATAATTGTCTATGTAGTAAATCTGACAGCATCTACAAAAATGCTCATAGAACTAATTAGTGAGTATGTCAAGGCTGTGGGATATACGATCAATATACAAGATCGATTGTATTTCTATACTCTAGTGATAAACAATTAGAAATTGAAATCAAACATACCACTTAATGGAAGCAACCTGTGTCCATCAATGATGAATGGATAAAGAAAACGTGGTATATATGATGAATATTATTTAACTGTTAAGAAGATCTTGCAATTTGTGACAACTTAAGCCTCAAAAAATTGTAAGAATTTAAAATGTACAGATATGTTCTCTGACCACAATAAAATTAAAACAGACATCAACAGCAAAAAAGACCACAGGTAAATATCTAAAGAGTTGGAAATTAAGCAATGCTTCCAAATACTTACTGGGTCAAGAGGAAGTCTCACAGGAGATTTTAAAATGTATGTAGAACTGGATGAAAATGAAATATAATAAAAAATGTAGTATAGAGCTAAAGCTGTACAGAAAGGGAGATTTATAGCATTAAATAGTTACGTTAGAAAAGAGGAAAGTCCTCATCAATAATCTGAATTCTTACCCAAAAAGAGTAGAAGAAGAAGAGCCAAACAAAACCAAAGAAAGCAGAAGGAAGGACATAATAAAGAAAAGAACAGAAATCATTGACATTGAAAATAGGAAAACAAAAAAGTCAATAAAACAGAAAGCTAACTCTGAAAAATAGCAACATAATCGATAAACCTCTAGGAAGACTGACAAAGATAGGAAGAGAGAAGATGGAAATAAACAATATCAGGAATGACATGGGAGTTATTTACTATAGAGCCTGAAGCCATTAAAATGATAATAAGGGAATACGCTCATAAATTCAAGAACTTAGAGGAAAAGGACCGATTCCTTGAAAACTATAAGCTACCAAAACCTAACCAAGGTAAAGTAGACAATGTATGTAAATAATCGTGTAACCATTAAATATATTGAAGTCATAATTTACAGCTCCCAAAAAAGAAATTTCCAGGTCAAGCCAGTCCCACTGGAGAATTCTACCAAACATTTAAGATTTAGAACAAGACAGGGATGTCTGTTTAAGCCACTTTTATTCAACATAGTAGTAGATGTTCTATCCAGTGGAACAGGCAATACAAAGAATAAAAAAAAAAGCACAGATAGAAAAAAAATAATTAGAACTTCATTCTGCAGATTTATTCTTGCAGATTTGCAGATGATATAGTTGCTTAAGTACAAAAAGAATCCCCAGAAATCTACAAAAAACATGAAGAGCTAATATGTGAATGCAGCAAAATTGCAGGATACAAAATAATCACAGATAAAATAAGCTCATTTCTATATATTAACAATGAAATGTAGTTACAAAAATTCAACACAATACCATTACAATGGCTCCAAAGAAAATGAAATGCATAGGTATAGGATGTGTATGCTAAACGTGTATAGGATATGTATGCTAAAAAAAATATACTAATGAAGGAAATCAAAGAAAGCCTAAATAAATTGAAAGACAGAGGTGGCATGACAAATCAGTAGTCAAAAGACATTGCTCATTAACTTATGACAGAAAAAATTTGTATTAATAAGAAAAAAATAAAATTAGATCCCTATTACACATCATATACAAAAATTAACTCCAGATGAATTAATCACATACATGTTAAAAACAAAACTGTCAGCGTCATATCAAAACATACAGATGAATGTCTTGTAAATTGGTGGTAGAAAAATATTTAAATAAGAGATAAAAAGTATTGAATATATTTTAAAATTGGTAATTTTGACTATATATAAACAATTAAAAACTCTTGTTCATCAAAAAGACCTTAAAAAGGGAAAATACAAGGTACAAACTGGCATATTTGTAGGTTGCAATACACATAATTGGGAAATGATTAGTATCAAGAATATATAAAGAACTCTTACAGACCAATAAGAAAAAACAAGTAAAAGGTATGAGAAATATTTCTCAGGAGTGGAAACACATGAGACCATAAATCTAAGAGTTGTCCAACATCATTAACAATTAGTAAAATCAAGACCTCCACGTGATTTATATGCATTTAGTTGGCAAAAATCTAAAAGTCTCAGAATGTCAAACGTTGAAGAGGGTGTAGAAAACACAGCCTCTCTTACACATTGTTGGTGCCAATGAGAATAGTTTGGACTACTCTGGAAAACTATTTGCTGTTATATCCTGAAAATGTTTTCACTTACACTGTGATCTAGGTATATACTACTTCTAAGTCTACACCAAAAAGAAACTCTTGCATGTGCACAACTGGACACATGTCTTAGTGGCACTATTCACAATAGCAAAAACTTGGAAACAGTTCACATGTTTATCAACAGGAGAATGGATTAAAAGATGGCGTATAGTCAGACAATGAAATATTTTAAGACAGCAGCAAAATTAAGGAATTAAGCTACACTCAACAATAAGAATGAACCATAGCTTAATAATATCAAATAGGGACTTCCCTGGCAGTCCAGTGGTTAAGTCTCCACACTTCCACTGCAGGGGGCATGGGTTCAATCCCTGGTTGGGGAACTAAGATCCCGCATGCTGCGCCGTGTGGTCCAAATAATAATAATAATATTAATATCAAATAAAATATTTAAGTAATTAAGTCTAGAACATTACAGGGTACAATGTTCTATTTACAAAGTGAAAAAGTTAAAAAATATGTTATATAAAGATGTATAGTTTTAAGGAATATATATGTGTATATATATTCCCTATAAATTGTATACACGTATACACATGTATATGCAAATCAAAGGAATAATGAATCCAGATTTTGGATGATGGTTACTTCTAGCTGAGGGAAAAGGAGGATGGACGGAGTACATATGACTAGATGTCAGTTGTCAAGATCTGAGTTTTTGTACTGGGTTGTGGCTTTATAGATGTTTATTACCTTATTAAAAATAACCAGCTAACAGACTGAAAAGAGATTCTGAATGGATCAGTGGCAAGAGTGTGTCATAAACCAAGGATTATGCATAATACAATTCTGTATACCTGAATGCTTTTAAAAAAAGTTTATGTCTTTGTATTATACAAAATTTTGTCTATTTAAGGAAAATGTTAAATTTAATGTAAAGTACTTATTCAGGCTGTGTTTATACATTAACTTAGATGTATATAAAAACATTATATGAAATATTTTTAAAATCCTAAATTAAGTTGTTTTTATATTTATGAGAACTGTTTGAAAGCATTATCTATTTTACTCCATTTTCACCCCAGCAAGTTTTCAACCGACTTTGCTTTGCCTTCATCCACATATAAACTGTTTCTGCCAAGGTCATAATGACCTAGTAATTTGAAAATCCAGCATCATTTTTCAGTTATTTTACATGATTTCTGATCTCACTTGACACTGTTGAAACTTCTTCCTTTTCAAAGAACTCCCCATTTGTTTTCCTTGATACCATGCTGTCATGGATTTCAGCCCCATTCAGTTTCATTCTTCTTAGTTTCCTTTGTAGGCTATTTATTTTCCTGATCTTCCTATATGTTTCCTTCATAGTTCTATCCTGGTATTCTTACCTCCAAAGGCCTTGGATTACCTCCTGTTTTATGCTAAGGACTTTTAATCAACTCACCTGTTTTGCACAAGCCATCACAGAATCCATGTTTCAGTCAACTGAATCCAAGTGGCTCCAGGTGTCAAATTTGCTCCAGAGTTTCCGCTTAGTACACTACATCAATGTATTCAGCATGATATAAAGATATGTTCTTCCATCTTTGTTTAAGCTCAATTCCCATGATTCTGTTATTTTTAAAAAATATAACTTAAAAGCTCTGCAAGTTTTCTTCTCTAGTCTTGACTTGTTATTGGCTCACTAAATTTTCTTTTAAAAAGATGAGCACCCAAATATCTCTTTAGTGAAAGTAATTTTCTAGGATTAGTATTTATAGGACACAATAAGTGCCTTGTTCTAATAGAAACTTCAATGTTGCCATCATAACATGATGCATGGTACTATTCAGAGATACACATATGTCTAAACCTATTTGGCAATAATTTTATGCTGTAAGTTTATACCAATATCTTAAAGATAGTATGTGTGGCTGTGTAGAAATTAGGCATGAATACAGAATGAGGCTAAGCAGAAATGAGAATTGCTGAGAGGTAGAGAGGGAGAGGGCCACACTGTCTAATCTCCTGGATTGAATTGTTCATTCATACAAAAACTATTTATTGAGCACCTATGTTATTCTAGACACTGTTCTGGGTTCTAAGATTACAACAATGAACACAACAGATTTTTTTAAAAGGAAGAATGATCAAGGAAGGCAATATTGCAAAGGAAAACTTAGAGCAGAAGTTTCAGTGAAATGAGGCTGGAGGTCATTTAGATATCTGAGGGAAGAAATCTTGGCAGAGGAAACAGCAGCTTCAAAGGTCCTGAGGTGGAGCAAGGTGTTCTTTATGGCTAAAGCTGAATGAGTGTGGGGAGGCAGTGGTGGGTAAGAAAGAGGGGAGCGTTGGCTATGGAGGGCTTGTGGGCTCATTATTTTATTCTGAGTGACATGGAAAACATTTAGAGTATTTGGTCCAATGTGTTAAATAATCTGAATATTTTGAGAAACGAAACCAAAAACAATTTTCTGTACCAGTATCCAGGCAGACAAGCAAAGAAAAGGATTCAAGCTATAGTGAATGATGGTGACAAATGGTGCTGATAAGTGACATAAAGCCTAAAATTTGTCATTGGTTTGCAATGTGAAGGTCATCTGTGACCTTGATAGAGGGATATATGTAGAGTAATGGACATCCAAGAGAGACTGAAAGAGAAACTTGAAGACAGTCCCATCTCTGAATTTTCTGGTTAAGAAAAGATTCCTTTTTAATGAAGCTATTTTGAATTGGGTTTCTATCTTGTTGTAGCAAAAGTGGCTCGATTAATTTTAAAAGCAAGACATTAAGCTGATTTCCAGGGTAACAGTTACAATGATGCTGTGCTCATAGAAAAACATCTTTACAGGTCTACAACATAGACAAAACTCTGCTCACAGAAAGAATTGCTTTTTCATCAAAATTCCTTGGCCTGATTACAAGTGCCATTATTAAGAGCTATGCAACTGGATATTTGAAAAATTTTTCTCCAATATACAACTTGTTAATGCTGTACTATAAACGTCTCAGACTTGTCACAATCTTTTCTGTATTTAGTTCAGTAATATCATGTGGTTTAGCTTCTGCTGTTCTGTGTGTATTAAGCTAATCACTGATTGCAAATGTGCATAACTTTGTTTTATGCTATTTTATGTTTCACAGCAATATCCCTGTTAACATCTGTCAAGAAAGTTGCCATGGAAACTGAAGCATAACATACCATATTATACATACAGATTTAACATTTTGTTTTATATCCTTTCTAGTGGAAGTTTTGTGCATATGATCAGTTTTATATTACTTTGTATTTCAGTGTCTTAGCTTTCTTTTCAATAAAAGCAGAAGTTATTTGATATGCTAATACTACACTGTCATGCATAGGGAATTTCTTTAAGCCTTTAAAACTATTTTGGCAGTAAGGTTTTAGTAAATAGAGTATATGGGAAAAGACAGCTAAAACAAATCATGCTTAGAGCATACTTTCACGTATCTAGAAATTAGGAAAAAACTTTAAATATTGAAAATTAATAATTATCTAGAAAATATTTGGATTATTAAGAAGATTATGTCATTCAGAAAAGGATTGCGAGGTTGTTTAATAAAGATGATCTTTAACCTTTAGGCTTTTATTAAAAATACTTTATGGTAATATAGGAATCAGGGTAACAACCTTTGATATTTCACTTCAAAATAAGAAGCAGGTAGAGTAAACGAATTATACTTATGAAACAATCACTTAAAATTATTTAACTGGGTACATTAAGTTATTTAACTCAAAGATATTTACTGAGTTGAATTGTTAGTGGATTAGTGTTAACATTGCACTTTTCAGCATAGGTTAAAACTGCGGCCTTGCAGGTCAGTTCAACCGGTTTTTAGTCTTTGTGGAGGACAAGAAACTGAAGCTGGGGAGGTGGTCTGGATTGGATTACCCATCCTGAGCGTCACAAAGCATTCCACATTGACTGTTTATTGTATTGTTGTGCAGTATATTTAAAATAAACAACATTACAATTTTGCTTCAAAAATATTGAAACACAATTGTTTAAACATTAACTCCTGATTTTAAGAAAAAAAAAATCTATCTTATTACACGGCAGCTAAATTTTAGTTTAAACTTCCTGATGCCTTAGTTTATTTTTCCTGAGTTTTTTCTTATCGATTTTTGTTAAAGACTCAATTCCTGTTCTTCAGATCAGAAACCTTGTCTCCTCTGCATTCATCTGATACACAGAGGGCAACTGGCCGTGCTTTTGATACTATATTAAAAATCTCCCTGTAACCATAGTGTGGTAGGCAGAATCCTAAGATGGCCCCCCAATTTCTTCCTGTTGGTGTACACGACCTGCACGACCTGGAGAGTGGACAAGACCTAAGAATATGAGGGGCTATTACTCCCTTGATTAGGTTGTGCTGTATCGAGGGAGATTCTCCTGCTGGCTTTAAAGAAGCTGCCGTATTGTGATAGGGCCACGTGGCTAGGACCTGAGGGTTGCCTCTAGAAGCTGAGATCAGTCCCTGGGGACCTCAGTCCTACAGCTGCAAGAGACTGAGTTCTGCCAACAACCTGAATAAGCTTGGAAGAGGACCCTGAGCCCCAGATGGGAACGCAGCCTAGGCCAAAATCTTGGTTACATCCGTGTTAGACCCCAGCAGAGACCCCAGCTGCACTGTGCCTGGACTTCTGACCTACAGATACTGTGAGACAATAAGTGAATGTTGTCTTAAAGCACTGTTTGTGGTAATTTGTTATGTAGCAATAGAAAACTAATACAATCTGACTTCCTTTTCTGTATTCCTTTCACTCCTCTTCTGCAATAGATGTAACCAACAGCAGAAACCTTACATGATTAATCTCAAGATGGCCTATTAAGACAGTAATTGTAATGGAAATGTGGCTAACCAATGGTGACTTACCTTGCGTTAAGGCAGCATTCTATAAGTGCTGTTACCTGTGCCACTTCAACATTTATACTTGTGTGTTTTCTTAATTCAGATATAATATTTTAAAAAATTCCTAAAAGAGTTCTTTATTCCAAGAATTTCTAGTGAAAATAAAACAATCCTTATAAATGATTGATTTTATAAAATGAACTATTAGCCATTAATTAAGCAATTCCCAAATGCATTCGCATATTTTCTTGACTATAATATGTTATTTTATCTTTGTTTCTGAAATTGGGATGCAATGCTTCAAATTGATGTCAAAGAAACTTGCTCCCAGAAGGCAGAGGACTGAATTATTTTGTAGCTGTCATTGCCTGCACTTGTGCAGACTTAACCTTGTAGGTATTTTATGTTTATACAATTGTCAATTCGTTTGAGTTGTTTGCATCAGGATCACACAAGCCATTGCTTTATAAATGATACATATATCCTTGATTGTTGCTTAAAATATCTTCATAAAGTTAGTATTATGAAACAGCATTGATATGAAAAGTCATTGTCTATGTGGAAGGTTACCTGTCATGGGCCATGATCATGTTTGCTCACTAAGTGTGGCCAGCACTTTGTGTCTTAAGGCAGAATTAGATTTCATGTCATGTCAAAAGGCAAAAGTTACATGTTGATATTACCTTTGAAAACTTACTTAAACCAATCTGTCTTAGATTAGATTGATGTTACTAACACTGAGTAATAGTTGGACTCATTTCAAGTTCTTGCTTTAACTATGCTTTTTACTTTATTCACACATTATTATCTCACCTCAGATAACCAACAAGTTCTTCATTGTAAATGGATTTCTATATGTATAAAATCAGTCACTTATAGAGGTTAAAAATTAAAAATGAATAAATTGATATCAAATAGATGCAATAAAAATGATGCTCCAGGTCTCAATATTGGTATTAGATAAGAAAGAATTTAAAGAAAAAAGCATTAAAGTGAACAAAATGGTTATTTTTTAGTAGGTGAAAAATACCAAATACAATGAAATTCTAAAAAAATGAAATTTTTGTAAAGTAAATAGATCATCAAAACTGATGAAAAAAATTATAAATCAAGGAGAGAATGAAAAAAACACCTCCACAACTGTTGAAGAAGACTTTAATACAATACTGTCTTATCTTTTAAAAGCAAGTAGGTATCAATAAAAGAAAAAAGAATATAGATAATCAAAGTAATATAATTAATCACATTATTTTAGACATATCTATATATCAAATTTTAGAAACTACAAAGAAGGGCTAAGTCTTAAATACTTATTTATGTCAGTTGGTGGTTCAGTTAGGAAATAGAGATCATTCTGGCTATTTTAAGCAAAAGATATTTGCCCCAGATAACTTAGTTCATAGAAAATGCCTGAAAAGGCAAGAGAACTGAACTGTAGGATGATCCCTAGGAATGATTCCCAGAATCACACTGCTCCACAGGCCTGCAGGGTTGCTGCCACCTTTGCCATCATTAGAAAAGTGGGTAATCACGTGAACACCACCTGAACTGTCAAGTTCAAGAGCACACCCCTGGAGGTATGATCCAGGCATCAGGAAACTGTTGCCAATGTCTCCACTGCAAGTGCTTGTAAAGTTAGTGACTGGGTACTGGGACAATACCGTCTCTGTCCTTATTTGCCAGCTGCAAAAAGCAAAGCGAGAAGTAGTCCCCCGCCTCAGCCTCACCTGCACTTTCCCAATCTCAAGGTTTGGAGTGGGGCATTTTCAGGGTGATCTGTTTCACATCTACATTTTAAATTGCCAATTAATCTTGGAAATATGAGTTTTAGCTTTCCAGCCTCTGTAGTACTAAAAAACTCTTTAGAAAATAGACAGAATGAATACTCAGTACCAGATTTACCAAGTCTACCATATCCGTGAGACTGAAACAAAACTTTTAAAATAATGGGTGTTTATTTGTATGCAAATTATATATTTTAATGCTAATAAATGGAATTATGCAAATTAGTCTCAGACCATGAATTAATAAAACTAGTAATCAATAATACATATGCAAGCAAATATTAAAAAGAAACTCAAAGACTGGAATTAAAAATTATCCTGTGAAATTTTTGGATCAAATATGAACTTGAATCCATAGGGACCTCATAAAATAATGACAATGAAATATCTCATAATAGCATTTTCAGAATGAGACAAAAGATATAGAGAGTCAAGTATATAGCATTAAATGCTTCTATTCTTAAAAGAACTGAATTCCTGGTCTTCTCCCTGAAATCAGCTGCTCCTAATAACTGCCTTCAAATTAAAATGAGAAGTGAGAGAGCTTTTATATACCAAATTTTCAATTTTAGAAACTGTAATTCTCAGGGTCATCAAAGGTAGAGTGACAATGATATATTACACACTCGGAAAAATTATAAGTTCATAAAAAATCTTTGAAGGGTAACTTGGCAATGGGTATCAAAAGCCTTTAAAGTATGAATAAACTTTGATGCAGAATTTCATTGTGGAAATGTTATCCCAGAAAAGTAATCAGAAATATACACAAAGAACATGGAATAGGTTAGCTAGTATAGCACTACTTAGCAAAATTGTCCAATATTAGTGAAAGGTTAGATAAAATATGGTACAATGTTAATTCAATGCTCTGTAACTATTGAAAATAGTGTTTTGGAAAAAAAATTGAATGGCTTGGGAAAATGTTCATTATATATTATTTAGTAAAGGATAGTTTACAAAATAACATGTACAACATGATCTAAATTTTTATATATCTATAAATAGAAAATAATACTGGAAAGCTAAATACAAATATATTAACAGGTTTTTAACTGTGGTTGATATATCAGTCAAGATAGGTTACATTATAATTTGGAAACAAACAATACCAAAATCCCAGTGGCTTAATATACAACAGTTTATTTATTTGCTCTCTCAAGGTCTGCTGAGGGTACAGGCAGCTTTCCAGGGCAGCTGTCTTCCATGTGGGAGCTCAGAACCCCAGGCTAACTTGATCATGTGGCACTTCCATAACAAGTCCTTCCATGATTGCCATGGCAGTGGAGGAGAAAGTCTGCTCAGTCCTACAGGTACTTTTCTCCCTTGAATTTATATTTCAACCATAAGCGAGTATAAACGATGAAAAGCCTAAGTATCTCAAACTAGAATTCAAAACTTCACTCATCCCAAATGGTTGAGTATCTCAAATCATTCTAGTGCCTGAAAATTAGCTTCCAATTCATTTCATTCATTGAGAGTAATGCACTGGCTGTTCTGAACACATCATTTATTCCATCAGAGTCTCAATTATACTAGCTAAAATGAGGAAGAAATATTTACATCAAAGCCTTGATGAAAATTCTAGACTATCTCATCAATAAATAACAGTGAACTGAGATGTGATCCACAGCGTTTATTTGTCTCTTAGACTTCTTTGAACACGTTCTGCTTTCTCCTTTAGATAATGCTCATAAATGTTAAATGCAATGGACTCTGGGGTGATTTTATAGATAGAAATCATATTGTTTATTCCAAGCAACCTGCCTTTATTTTCCCCAATGCCATTACTTTGTTTTTGTTGTTCTCTTAAGTTTTGCCAGGGATTTTATGGGCTGTAACTTTCAAGCAGTTTGTACTGCTCGACATCAATAGTGGGGCAGGGTAATATTTTAGTCATGTTTCTCATCTTGTGTATAACCTCGTGTTAGCCCTTCTGTGTTCTGGTGTGAACTAAAGTTGATTTTTTTTCTTAAAGAAGGGAACTTACCTCTATAGTGAACTTCAAGAACAGAATCATGCCCTTTTGTTAAAATTGGATTAACAGCAACTGGGCACCGTAGAAGACCACTGTAGTTGGTATATAAACATAATAAATAATAGAAAATAGCCTGACATTGAGCAATATCCCAAATTACTGGATCTGCATGAGGGATAGATTTAGATTTCTTCCATTAGGGTTGTTCCGTCTCCAAGGTGAGAATGATGTGGTGCAGCAAGGATTTTTAAAATGTGTTATGCAACTCTAATTAAACTGCTCACGTATAGATACTAGAAATGAGTGACTTATTCAGAACAGGTGAGATGGGATAAATGGTGGAAAAAGAAAGACAAATTCTTTGAAAGGAAAATCATCTATAGTATTAAATATATAAGGTGCATGTGATTTCTTGGTTCCTTCTGCATGTGGTTATAATCAAATCCAACTTTTCCTATTTCACATACAAAATGAAGCTAGGAATTGGGCTGGGAAGGGAATTTCAATTGGCTTTGACAGGTTGGAGTAATTTTCAACATGGCTTTGAGATAGTGGTTTTGCTTGGCTAATACATATTTTTCAATTTTGTCAATTGAGACAGAAACCCCAAACATTAGAAAAGTGTTTGAATACTGGCTGTTTTGTGCCAGGAAGGCACATTGACTTTGGTGTACAATGTTAAGATCATGAATTTTGCTAAATACAATTGCAAACACATGTTCTACTGCAAAGCAGGCAATGAAGAGCAAATTGAAAAATAAACAACACAAATGGGTTTCACTAAGAAGCACTGAATAACACCAAGGATGTTTTAAAAAATTATAAAATTGTGCAACTACTAAAACCACTTTTTACATTGCTAATATTTTAATGAACCATATTGGTTGTGCTATTTTTTCCTACTTTTTAAATACCTGAATTAAGGGGATTAAATTATGAAAGCTTGTATCATACAACTTCAGTCTTCTTTTTATTAGTGAAGGCATTTTAAATACATAAGGAACTAATTTGAGGATGATTTAAATTTTAATTTAATTATTAAAAATGGTATTTTCTGAAATTTTGTTCTGGTCAGATCAGAATAGTATGGATTTTGGATGAAGACTATTACAAGACTCAAAGAAAAATACATAATTACAAGGTGATCTCTAAAATAATGTATAAATAGAATAATTGTGAAAGGGGAAATAGGTGGCAATTTTAAAGTTTATTTCATAAATGAAATTATAGTTTATTCTCTATCTATCATTTTCATTTCATTACTTCTTTCTTAGAAATAGTCCAGAGATGTTCCATCATGTGAAAATATGGGACCATGATATATGGAATCCTTATTCAAGAATCCGTTTGCGGGCAAAGCAGTGCTTCCTAATTCTAGATTCAGAATGTCCAATGTTCTAGCTTTCGAATCTTTCAGTAAGTTCAGATCATTTTCTACACTGCAACAGTACATCCCCAAAGTCATTCCTGTGAGACCAACTGGTGGTTAAACTCCAAATCCAGGAATGTGTCATTCCCCTTTTTCTCAACTTATAAACAATAGGAAGGATTCAGTTTATTTATTCTTTCATTCACTTAATTTATAGGTTTCTCTGAGGTGCATATACTTGTCGATACTTCTCTTACATTTGTCTTTGTAATGTAGCCTGTCTTAAATCATAAGTTCCTATCAGACAGGGACCATGACTATTTAATTTGCTTATAACACATCTAAACCAATGCAATAAAAATATGTGAACTTAACACATGAATCTTGATGATGATGATGATTATTATAATTTATGTTGTTTCTCTTTTGCTTCTCAGTGGCATTTACTAGTAATTCACTCTTACTGACAGCAAAGGTTTGTGTATTTTTGTATACATTTTCATATTTCTTTCAGCAAAAACATAACATAAAGACATAATGCATAAAATTTAACTGCAATATTCCTTTAATTTTATCCCACTTCTCTGGCTCTTTTCCATTTATCTGCCAGAATTACAGATGAGGCCAAATCTTTAAATTCTTTGCAATTTTCTCTTTGGATTTACAGCACAAGTCTGTTGATTATTTCATATCAGTCACTACTAATATAAGGCAAACATTAAAGAAATGGGAAAGGGATAGTTAAAAGAAAAATTCTACAGAACAATGCGTGGTATTTCTCTTCCCACATTCTAATGTAATCCATCATGGCCAAGACTTTAACAATTTGCTGGGTTCCTAGAGAATTATGAGCACTTTTTTCTTTTCTGAGATTTTTCTTTTTTCTGCACAGTTAAGAAACTCCATGCTCTCTCTTTTTTTTTTTTTAATCTCAAAGAGAGGATCTACTGTACTTGAAAAACTAACTTACAGAGAGTAACATTTCAATATAAATATGTAACTACTAACAAATGCATTTGCTAACACTAAGCTTTCTCATTGGAAAATCATACCAATACTGTTATTAGTTGGCATTTGTAGGCTCTCCTACATTGCTTCTCATGGCTATCCCTAAAAAGATTTGGATTTTAAAAAGCAGGTTTCATGTTACGTACATCTTTTAAATACTTATATCACCACCTTGTATACTATAGCATACAATGGATTCCAATAATAAATGTATTTAGGTACATTTTAAATACAGTTGTTATTATTAGTTAGTATGGTATTCTTTTTTTTTTTTAATTTAACATCTTTATTGGACTATAATTGCTTTAAAATGTTGTGTTAGTTTCTGCTGTATAACAAAGAGAATCAGCTACACATATACATATATCCCCATATCTCCTCCTGCTTACCTCTCCCTCCCACCCTCACTATCCCCCCCTCTAGGTGGATACAAAGCACTGAGCTGATCACCCTGTGCTATACAGCTGCTTCCCACTAGCTATTTTACATTTGGTAGTGTATATATGTCCATGCCACTAACTCACGTCGTCCCAGCTTACCCTTCCCCCTCTCCTTGTCCTCAAGTCCATTCTCTATGTCTGCATCTTTATTCCTGTCCTGCCCCTAGGTTCTTCAGTACCATTTATATATTTATTTAGATTCCATATATATGTGTTAGCATACAGTATTTGTTTTTCTCTTTCTGACTTACCTCACTCTGTATAACAGCCTATAGGTCCATCCACCTCACTACAAATAACTCAGTTTTGTTCCTTTTTATGGCTGAGTAACATTCCATTGTGTATATGTGCCACATCTTCTTTATCCATTCATCTGTCGATGGAAATTTAGGTTGCTTCCATGTCCTGGCTATTGTAAATAGAGCTGCAATGAACATCGTGGTACATGACTTTTTTGAATTACGGTTTTTCAGGGTATATGCCCAGCAGTGGGATTGCTGGGCCATATGGTAGTTCTATTTTTAGTTTTTTAAGGAACGTCCATACTGTTCTCCATAGTGGCTGTATCAATTTACATTCCCACAAACAGTGCAAGAGGGTTCCGTTTTCTCCACAGCCTCTCTAACATTTATTGTTTGTAAATTTTTTGATGATGGCCATTCTGACCGGTGTGAGGTGATACCTCATTGTAGTTTTGATTTGCATTTCTCTAATGATTAGTGATGTTGCGTATCCTTTCATGTGTTTATTGGCAATCTGTATATCTTCTTTGGAGAAATGTCTATTTAGGTCTTCTGCCCATTTTTGGATTGGGCTGTTTGTTTTTTTGATACTGAGCTGCTTGTATATTTTGGAGATTAATGCTTTGTCAGTTGCTTCGTTTGCAAATATTTTCACCCATTCTGAGGGTTGTCTTTTCGTCTTGTTTATGGTTTCTTTTACTTTGCAGAAGCTTTTAAGTTTCATTAGGTCCCATTTGTTTATTTTCATTTTTATTTCCATTTCTCTAGGAGTTGGGTCAAAAAGGATCTTGCTGTGATTTATGTCATAGACTGTTCTGCCTATGTTTTTCTCTAAGAGTTTTATAGTGTCTGGCCTTACATTTAGGTCTTTAATCCATTTTGGGTTTATTTTTGTGTAGGGTGTTAGGGAGTGTTCTAATTTCATTCATTTACATGCAGCAGTCCAGTTTTCTCAGCATGACTTATTGAAGAGGCTGTATTTTCTCCATTGTATATTCTTGTCTCTTTTATCAAAGATAAGGTGACCATATGTGCATGGGTTTAACCCTAGGTTTCATATCCTTTTGCATTGATCTGTATTTCTATTTTTGTGCCAATACCATGCAGTCTTGATTACTGTAGCTTTGTAGTATAGTCTGAAGGTAGGGAGCCTGATTCCTCCAGCTTGGTTTTTCTTTTGCAAGATTGCTTTGGGTATTCGGGGTCTTTTGTGTTTCCAAACAAATTGTGAAATTTTTTGTTCTAGTTCTGTGAAAAATGCCAGTGGTAGTTTGGTAGGGATTGCATTGTGTCTGTAGATTGCCTAGGGTAGTATAATCATTTTCTCAATGTTGATTCTTCCAATACAAGAACATGGTATATCTCTCCATCTGTTTGTGTCATCTTTAATTTCTTTCATCAGTGTCTTACAGTTTTCTGCATAAAGGTCTTTTGCCTCCTTAGGTAGGTTTATTCCTAGATATTTTATCCTTTATGTTGCAATGGTAAGTGGGAGTGCTTCCTTAATTTCTCTTTCAGAGTTTTCATCATTAGTGTATAGGAATGCAAGAGATTTCTGTGCATTAATTTTATATCCTGCTACTTTACCAGATTCATTGTTTAGCTCTAGTAGTTTTCTGGTGGCATCTTTAGGATTCTCTACGTATAGTATCATGTCATCTGCAAACAGTGACAGCTTTACTTCTTCTCTTCCAATTTGCATTCCCTTTCTTTCTTTTTCTTCTCTGATTGCTGTGGCTAAAACTTCCAAAACCATGTTGAACAATAGTGGTGAGAGTGGGCAACCTTGTCTTGTTCCTGATCTTAGTGGAAATGCTTTCATTTTTTCACCATTGAGAACGATGTTGGCTGTGGGTTTATCACATATGGCCTTTATTCTGTTGAGGTAAGTTCCCTCTATGCCTACTTTCTGGAAGATTTTTATCATAAATTGGTGTTGAATTTTGTCAAAAGCTTTTTCTGCATCTATTGAGATAATCATATGATTTTTCTCCTTCAATTTGTTAAAATGGTTTATCACGTTGATTGATTTGCGTATATTGAAAAATCCTTGCATTCCTGGGATAAACCTCCTTGATCATATTGTATGATCCTTTTAATGTGCTGTTGGATTCTGTTTGCTAGTATTTTGTTGAGGATTTTTGCATCTCTGTTCATCAGTGAGATTAGCCTGTACTTTTCTTTCTTTGTGACAGCTTTTTCTGGTTTTGGTATCAGGGTGATGGTGGCCTCATAGAATGAGTTCAGGAGTGTTCCACCCTCTGCTATATTTTGGGAGAGTTTGAGAAGGATGGGTGTTAGCTTTTCTCTAAATGTTTGATAGAATTTGCCTGTGAAGCCATCTGGTCCTGGGCTTTTGTTTGTTGGAAAGTTCTTAATCACAGTTTCAATTTCAGTGCTTGTGATTGGTCTGTTTATATTTTCTATTTCTTCCTGGTTCAGTCTCGGAAGGTTGTGCTTTTCTAAGAATTTGTCCATTTCTTCCAGGTTGTCCATTTTATTGGCATAGAGTTGCTTGTAGTAATTGCTCATGATCCTTTGCATTTCTGCAGTTTCAGTTGTTACTTCTCCTTTTTCATTTCTAATTCTATTGATTTGAGTCTTCTCCCTTTTTTCTTGATGAGTCTGGCTAATGGTTTATCAATTTTGTTTATCTTCTCAAAGAACCAGCTTTTAGTTTTATTGATCTTTGCTATTGTTTCCTTCAATTCTTTTTCATTTATTTATGATCTGAGCTTTATGATTTCTTTCCTTCTGCTAACTTTGGGTTTTTTGTTCTTCTTTCTCTAATTGGTTTAGGTATAAGGTTAGGTTGTTTATTTGAGATGTTTCTTGTTTCTTGAGGTAGGATTGTAGTGCTATAAACTTCTCTCTTAGAACTGCTTTTGCTGCATCCTATAGGTTTTGGGTCGGTGTGTTTTCATTGTCATTTGTTTCTAGGTATTTTTTGATTTCTTCAGTGATCTCTTGGATATTTAGTAGTGTATTGTTTAGCCTCCATGTATTTGTATTTTTTACATACTTTTTTCCTGTAATTGATATCTAGTCTCGTAGCACTGTGGTTGGAAAAGTTACTTGATATGATTTCAATTTCCTTAATTTACAAAGGCTTGATTTGTGACCCAAGATATGATCTATCCTGGAGAATGTTCCATGAGCACCTGAGAAGAAAGTGTATTCAGTTGTTTTTGGATGGAATGTCCTATAAATATCAATTAAGTCCATCTTGTTTAAAGTATCATTTAAAGCTTGTGTTTCCTTATTTATTTTCATTTTGGTTGATCTGTTGATTGGTGAAAGTGGGGTGTGAAAGTCCCCTACTATGATTATGTTAGTGTCGATTTCCCCTTTTATGGCTGTTAGCATTTGCCTTATGTATTGAGGTGCTCCTATATTGGGTGCATAAATATTTACAATTGTTATATCTTCTTCTTGGATTGATCCCTTGATCATTATGTAGTGTCTTTCTTTGTCTCCTGTAATAGTCTTTATTTTACAGTTTATTTTGTCTGATATGAGAATTGCTACTGCAGCTTTCTTTTGATTTCCATTTACATGGAATATCTTTTTCCATCCCCTCACTTTCAGTCTGTATGTGTCCCTAGGTCTGAAGTGGGTCTCTTGTAGACAGCATATATATGGGTCTTGTTTTTGTATCCATTCAGCCAGTCTATGTCTTTTGGTTGGAGCATTTAATCCATTTATATTTAAGGTAGTTATTAATATGTATATTCCTATTACCATTTTCTTAATTGTTTTGTGTTTGTTATTGTAGGTCTTTTCCTTCTCTTTTGTTTCCTGCCTAGAGAGAATTTCCTTTGGCATTTGTTGTAAAGCTTATTTGGTGGTGCTGAATTCTCTTAGCTTTTGGTTGCCTGTAAAGGTTTCATTTTCTCTGCTGAATCTGAATGAGATCCTTGCTGGGTAGAGTTTTCTTGGTTGTAGGTTTTTCCCTTTCATCACTTTAAATATGTCCTGCCACTCCCTTCTGGCTTGCAGAGTTTCTGCTGAAAGATCAGTTGTTAACCTTATGGGGATTCCCTTGTATATTATTTGTTGCTTTTCCCTTGCTGCTTTTATTATTTTTTCTTTATATTTAATTTTTGATAGTTTGATTAATATTCATCTTGGTGTGTTTTTTCTTGGACTATCATATATGGGACTCTCTGCACTTCCCGGACCTGATTGACTATTTTCTTTCCCATATTAGGGAAGTTTTTAACTATAATCTCTTCAAGTATTTTCTCAGTCCCTTTTTTTTACTCTTCTTCTTCTGGGACCCCTATAATTAGAATGTTGGTGCATTTAATGTTGTCCCCGAGGTCTCTGAGACTGTCCTCAATTCTTTTCATTATTTTATCTTTATTCTACTCTGCGGTAGTTATTTCCACTATTTTATCTTCCAGGTCACTTATCCGTTCTTCTGCCTCTGTTATTCTGCTATTGCTTCCTTCTGGAGAATTTTTAATTTCATTCATTGTGTTGTTCATCATTGTTTGTTTGCTCTTTAGTTCTTCTAGGTCCTTGTTAAACGTTTCTTGTATTTTCTCTATTCTGTTTCCAAGATTTTGGATCATCTTTACTATCATTACTCTGAATTCTTTTTCAGGTAGACTGCCTATTTCCTCTTCATTTGTTTGGGCTGGTGGGTTTTTACCTAGCTCCTTCATCTGCTGTGTATTTCTCTCTCTTCTCATTTTGCTTAATTTACTGTGTTTGAGGTCTCCTTTTCACAGGCTGCATGTTTGTAGTTCCCGTTATTTTTGGTGTCTGCCCCCAGTGGGTAAGGTTGGTTAAGTGTGTTGTGTAGGCTTCCTGGTGGAGGGGACTCCACCTCAGAGGCTCAGGCCTGACACCCGGCTGGAGCACCTAGACCCTGTTAGCCACACAGCTCAGAAGAAAAGGGAGAAAAAAAAGGAAATAAAATAAAATAACATAAAGTAATTAAAATTAAAAAATTATTTAAATAAAGTAGTAAAAAAAAAAGAAAGAAGAGAGCATCCAAACCAAACAAACAAATCTGCCAATGATAACAAGTGCTAATAACTATACCAAAGAAAAAAAATCGATAGCCTTTAGGACAATTGTTAAAAGCAAAGCTATACAGACAAAATTACACAAAGAAGCATGCACATACACACTCACAAAAAGAGAAAAAGGAAAAAAATATATATATATATTTATAAGAAAACAAGAGGAAGAGAGCAACCATATCAATAAACAAATCTACTAGTGATAATAAGCTCTAAATACTAAACTATGATATGCATAAAACCAGAAACAAAGTAGATGCAGAAAGCAAATCCCAAGTCTACAGTTGCTCCCAAAGTCCACCTCCTCAATTTTGGGTTGATTTGTTGTCTATTCAGGTATTCCAGAGATGCAGGGTACATCAATTTGATAGTGGAGATTTAATCTGCTGCTCCTGAGACTGCTGGGAGAAATTTCCCTTTCTCTACTTTGTTTGCACAGCTCCTGGGTTTTAGCTTTGGATTTGACCCTGCCTCTGAGTGTAGGTCACCTGAAGGCATCTGTTCCCCGCCCGCACAAGATAGGGTTAAAGTAGCAGCTGATCAAGGGGCTCTGGCTCACTCAGGCCAGGGGGGAGGGAGGGGTATGGAATGCAGGGCAAGCTTGCAGTGGCAGAGGCTGGCATGACGTTGCAACAGCCTGAGGTGTGGTGTGTGTTCTGGGGAAGTTGTCCCTGCATCACGGGACCCTTGCAGTGGCTGGCTGCACAGGCTCCTGGGAGGGGAGGTGTGGATAGTGACCTGTACTTGCACACAGGCTTCTTGGTGGCTGCAGCTGCAGGCTTAGCGTTTCATGCACGTCTCTGGTGTCCGTTATGATAGCTGCATCTCAAGCCCTTCTCTGAAGCTCATTTAGGCGGTGCTCTGAATCCCCTCTCCTCGTGCACCCCAAAACAACGGTCTCTTGTCTCTTAGGCAGTTCCAGACTTTTTCCCGGACTCCCTACCAGCTAGCTGTGGTGCACTAGCCCCCTTCAGTCTGTGTTCGTGCAGTCAACACCAGTCCTCTCCCTGGGATCTGACCTCCAAAGCCCGAGCCTCAGCTCCCAGCCCCTTCAGGTGAGCAGAGAAGCCTCTCGGGCTGGTGAGTGCTAGTCGGCACCGATCCTCTGTGTGGGAATCACTCCACTTTGCCCTCTGCACCCTGTTGCTGTGCTCTTGTCCATGGCTCTGAAGCTTCCCCCTTGCCACCCCCACCCCCCGTCTCCACCAGTGAAGGGGCTTCCTAGCGTGTGGAAACTTTTCCTCCTCCACAGCTATCTCCCGGAGGTGCAGGTTCTGTCCCTATTCTTTTGTCTCTGTTTTTTGTTTTGCCCTACCCAGGTACATGGGGAGTTTCTTGCCTTTTGGGAAGTCTGAGGTCTTCTGCCAGCGTTCACTAGGTGTTCCGTAGGAGTTGTTCCACATGTAGATGTATTTCTGATGTATTTGTGGGGAGGAAGGTGATCTCCACGTCTTACTCCTCCACCATCTTGAAGGTCCCCTTCTTAGTATGGTATTCTTATACATTAGCTTATGGAGTTAACCACAAGTCTTAAACAAAAGTTAAATTATAAATTCCTAAAGAGAAAACCCCTTAGATCATGGATCTTTATTTACTTGCATGTTTTATACATCAATAATTGGTCTCAGGGAATTCACTGTCTTATCTTTTCCTATCTCAATGTCATTTTCTCTATTCTCCCACTGTTGAAATTTAATAGTAGCTCAACTTTGAGTAGATCTGAAGTCTAATACCCTGGCCTGTGTGAAACAAAGGAGGCAAGTATGTTAAAGAGCTATTACTGGCTGAAATAGTTGTGGTAAAATCCATACATTTCATTCATAAAAGAGCACTATGTTTACTCAGATCTTATTTAGTCATTGTGTATACAATATGAAAAAATTGTATCTGCAACAAATTCAAACGAGAGGAAGTATACATACTCTAAAACCAAAAGTGAGGTCTGTCAGCTTTGTATCAAAAGATTAAAAATGAATCTATATAAAACAGACAAATCTCAAAAAAGCAGCATGATTTTTGTTTATTTTGTATAGGTAAAACAACCTGTACCTTTCAGTAGTTCCCAAGATAACCCTGTGGTACATCATAGTTAAATAATTAAAATTTGCAATAATGGCTTTGAGTCTTCTAGAATAAGTTAAATAATTATAATTTATATTTCTTTAGTATATTTTGGGATACTTTTCCAGACAATCATTACCATCTGTGTGGTCAAAGAATTCATGAAATTTGACACAAAAATATTTAAAACAAATATAAGTGATACCAAAACAACTGAAGAAATCTGTGTTCCACAATAAAGGTTTACTGAAAGATGGTCCATCCACCCAATAGAATATTACATAGTCATTTAAACGATAATTATTAGAACTATATAAAAATATGGAATAATGTTAACAGTGTTAAGTGAAAAAAGTGATCATAGAATTACATAGACATCTGACAGATCACTGCTATTTAAAAGAAGGTTATTTGTCGATAAAGACTGGAATGAAATAACACAAATGGAAAGACAATGGCAGAATATAGAGGCCATGTGCATAAACTTGGAACCAGGTTTCCTGCGTTTGGTTTCCAGATTTGCCACTTTTTAGTTGCCTTACTTTGAGCAAATTACTCATCTGATAAACAAGGACAGATTATCTTCTCCATATGCTCTTATAAGGATTAAACTGATATAATATATATGTTAAATACTAAGAACAATGCCTAGAACATACTATTACTATATAAGTTGATAAATTTTTAAAAAGTAGTTATATTATATTGGTGAGATTAAAGGAGAATTTTATGTTGTTTCTAGGTAAGGTGAATTAAAATAAAAGATTTCATCATGTAAGTTAATGCCACTTAAAATGTCAAGGAATTACATAAATAATTTGGAAAAAACAATGATTTAAGTGAAATAGTTTTGGATTTTGAAAGAAATGCACTCAGCTATCTGGAAAGTTCAACTAATAGGTAATTTTCTAAAACATCTGGATTAGTCCAGACTTTACTACTCTTAATATTTCACTCTTGTTTACAAATTGCCACCATATTGTTCTCTAAATTTATTGTTAGTTATGTCGTGTGTGTTTGGCCTTCACAGCCACATTGTATCTCCATCCTAAGGAAGCTTGGTGGGTTGAGTAGAATAACCTTTCCTTTGCTTGCCTTACCTTGGGTTAGATTTCCTTTGTTAAGAGATAGAAGTATACCTTGGCAGTAGTAGAAAGGCACAGAGAAAGCTGGAGTCCTGGTTTTAGGCCTGTGGTTTGACATGTAGTTCCATGTAGTTCAGCCTAACTCACAAGCTAAGTTAGGGCTCCATGTGGATATTTGGGGCCAAAGGCAGCAGGTGATAATAAGTCATTCCTTTAACTGGTGTTATTGTATTTATATGTTTTGGCACTAGATGTGCACCAAAACTTAAGCCAGACTGAAGCTCCAGGACAAGCAAAGAAGCCTCCTTCACAAAAAGATTAGGTAGTATACCTCAGTCACTGTCTGCACAGGGCCCTGGAGATGGCAGCCTGCCAAGAGTCACCTTTCTGATTGCCACAGTCCCATGGGACTCAACAATGCAAGCTCCCTTCACCAAAATAGCCAGGCAATCAAGGGGGTATCCCTTGGGTTGTAGCTGTAAAACTGGGACACCAGATGTGAAAACCAGGGCACCAGCTACATATAAAGCTCTTTTTTAGTAGACACTGGTGGTCTGGGTGCAGCAGAGGGAGAATGTGAAGATAGTGCCTACCCTCCATGACCTCTGAAAAGGAGTGCAGTCAACTCCCAGATGTGCTTAATTAGAAACCTGACCTTCAGACTGCAGCTCTGATGATTAGCTAGTAGGCCTCTTTCATAGAAAGGTGGAGATCCTGGGCCCTTTGCCTCTTGCTGTGCCCTGGGGGTGGAAGCTGTTTAAGAATTCTTTTTCCATTGATTACACTTGTGGGAACCACAAGTGTAAGTCCTACTGGCCACCAGAGCCACAAAAATCAGGGTGCCAGACAGGGGTATGAACTCCTTTGTGGGTGACCACAGTTATTACAGTCCTATGGGACCAAGAACACAAGCTCACCTGGCCTCCAGAACAAGGCAGCCAAGAAATGTCCTCTGGGCAACAGCAGCAGAGATCAGAGCACGAAACATATATAAAAGTTCCCTTCTGTGAGATACTCGTGCTCTAAAGCATGGCAAAGGGAGAGAGAAGAGATAGTACATTTCAGTCTCTCTTCCTGGAGAGTGTTCTAATATGGTCCTAGAGTGTGTGTTAAATTAGATGCCTGACCTTAAGGGAAATGCTTTAATATAAGCAAATGAGCCTCCTCTACTTTAAGTGTGGGAGAAATTGGCTGCCTCTGAGCTGGACTCTGGAGTGGCTAAGTCCAAGCATGGGTCCTTTAAGAGCTGTCTCTCAGTTTGCTACAATTTTATGGCTCTCAGGACACAAGTCCTGTCGATTTTCAAAGTTAGATGTTTTGGGGGTTTTCTCTCTGGTGCAAGTCTTACAAGTTGAGGTGCCTGATGTGGGGTTCAAACTATTTGCTCCTTAGGGAGAAGCTCAGGCCTTGGAGTTTTCTCCTGGTTGTGGGGGTGGCGTTTATGGTGAGATTGTGTGCCAGCCTCGTCTACCCATTTCAGTGTGGTTATCTTCTTGTTTTCCCAATGTGTAGTCGTCACTCAGCCGGCCTTTAGGTTTTCTTTAAGAAGAACTTGTTCCATATGTAGCTGTAGACTTAGTGTATCCATGGGAAAAGGTGATTTCCAGGTATTCCTATGTTACCATCTTGAACCTGAAGCAAATAGGAGTCACAGAGCTGAAGAATATAGTAACTAAACTGAAAAATGCACTAGTGGGGTTCAACAGCAGACCAAGTAAAGCAGAAGAAAGGAATTGGTCAACTCGAAGAAAAGGCAGTGTAATTCACCCAATCAGAGCAGCAAAAAGAAAAAAGAATGAAAAAAAAAGTGAAAATAACTTACCGAGCCTATGGGACAACATCAAACTGACTAACATTCACATTACAGGGGTCCCAAAAAGAGAAGAGAGAGAGAAATGGGCAGAAATCTTGTTTGAAGAAATAATGGCTTAAAATTTATTAACCTGGAGAAGGAAAGAGACATCCAGATCTAGTAAGCCCAGAGAGTTACAAATAAGATGAATCCAAAGAGACCCTCATCAAGACACATTGTACTTAAAATACCAAATGTTAAAGACAAGGACAGAGTATTATAAGCAACAAGAGAAAAACAACTTGTTATGCACAAGGGAACCCCCATAAGACTATTAGCAGATTTTTTTCAGCAGAATCTTTGCAGGCCAAAAGGAAGTGGCACAATATATTCAAAATACTGAAAGAAAAAACCTTCCAAACAAGAACACTCTACCCAGTAAAGTTAACATTCAGAGTTGAAGGAGAGATAAAGAGGTTTCCAGGCAAGCAAAAGCTAAAGGAGTTCATTACCACTAAAGCAGCCTTATGAGAAATGATGAAGGGACTTCTTTAATTTGAAAAGAAAGGGTACTAATTAGTAACAAGAAAACAACAAAAGAGTAAATCTCACTGAAAAGGTAAATATATGGTAAAGTTAGTGGATTAACCACTTATAAAGCTAGTAAAAGGTTAAAATACAAAAGTAGTAACAATAACTATGATTACAATAATTATTTAAGGAATACACAAGATAAAAAATGTAAAATGTGTCACGAAAAACATAAAATGTAGGGGAGAGAGTAAAAATGTTGAACTTTAAAATGAGATCAAACTTACATTGTTATCAACTAAAATAAACTGTTATAGATACAAGTTGTTATATGTAAGTCTCATCATAACCACAAAGTTAAAACTTATGGTAAATACACAAAAAATAAAGAGAGAGGAGTATAAGCATACCACTAGAGAAAGTCTTAAAATCACATAGGAAAAGAGCAAGAGAAGAAAAAAGGAACAGAAAGGAACTACAAAAGCAGCCTTAAAAAAATGAACAGAATGGCAGTAAGTACTTACCTATCAATCATTACTTTAAGTGTAAATGGACTAAATTCACTGATCCAAAGACACAGAGTGGCTGAATGAACCCACCAATATGTTGCCTACAAGGGACTGTCTTTAGATGTAAGGACAGGCACAGACTGAAAGTGAAAGGATGGAAAAAGATATTCCATGCAAATGGAAACCAAAAGAAAGCTGAAGTAGCTATAAGTATATCAGACAATATAGACTTTAAGACAAAGACTGTAATAAGAGACAAAGATGGTCATTACATAATGATAAAGGATCCTTTTCAACAATACATGAAAAGGATCACACACCATGAACAAGTGAGATGTATTCCAAGGATGCAAGGATGGCTCAACATCTGCAAATCAGTCCATGTGATATACCACATTAACAAAATGAAGCATAAAAATCACATGATCATCTCAATAGATGCAGATAAAGCATTTGACAAAATTCAACATCCATTTATGATACAAACTCTCAACAAAGTGGGTATAGAGGGAATCTATCTGAACATAATAAAAGCCATATATGACAAGCCCATATCTAACATCATACTCAACAATGAAAAGCTGAAAGCATTTCCTCTAAGAGCAAGAACAAGACAAAGATGTGCACTCTTGCCACTTTTATTCAACATAGTTTCAGAAGTCCTAGCCAGACCAATTAGGCAAGAGAAAGAAATTAATAGCATCCAGGTTATAAAGGAAGAAGTAGAACTGTCACTATTTGCAGATAACATGATACTGCATATAGAAAAATCCTAAATATTCCATTAAAACACTTAGAACTAATAAACAAATCCAGTAAAGTTGAAAGATGCAAAATCAATATATAAAAATCTGTTGCATTTCTATACACTAATAATGAACTATCAGAAAGAGAAAGGAAACCGTCCTGTTTACAATTGCATCAAGAAAAGGAAATACCTAGGAAAAAATTTAACCAAGGAAAGCCCTGTATATTGAAAAATATGACATTAATGAACAAAATTGAAGGAGACACAAATAAATGGAAAGATAGTGCATACTCATGGATTGGAAGAATCAATACTGTTAAGATGTCCACATTACCCCAAACAATCTACAGATTCAGTGCAATCTCTATCAAAATTCCAATGGCATTTTTCACAAAACCAGGACAAATAACCACAAATTTCTATGGAACCACAAAAAACCCTGAATAGCCAAAGCAGTCTTGAGAAAGAAGAACAAAATTGGAGGTATCATGTTCCCTGATTTCAAACTGTATTACAAAGCTATAGTAATCAAAATAGTATGATATTGGCATAAAAACAGGCACAGATTAATGGAACAGAATAGAGAGCCCAGAAATAAACATATGCGTATATGGTCAATTAATTTATAACAAAGCAGCCAAGAATATACAACAGGGAAAGGACAGTCCCTTCAATAAATGGTATTGGGAAAACTGAACAGCTAGATGTAAAAAAATGAAAATCTACCACTATCTTACACCATATACAAAAATAACACAAAATGTATTAAAGACTTGAATATAAGATTTGAAACCATAAAACTCCTAGAAGAAAACGTAGTTGGTAAGGTTCTTGACATAGGTCTTGGTGGTGGTTTTTTTTGAAGCTGACACCAAAAGTAAAAGAAACAAAAGCAAAAATAAATAAATGGGACTGCATTATACCAAAAAGCTTCTGCATAGCAAAGGAAACCATTAACAAAATGAAAAGGTAACTTACTGTATGAGAGAAAATGTTTGCAAATCATCTGATAAGGAGCTAATATCCAAAATATGTAGAGAATTCCTGAAAGTCAATAGTAGACAAGCCAATTAAAGGATGGGCTGAAGATCTGAAGAGACATTTTTCCATAGAAGACATACAGATAGCCAAATGAAAATATGCTCAATGTCATTAATCATTAGAGAAATGAAGATCAAAATCACAATGAAATATCGCCTCACATCTTTTAAAATGGCTATGAAGAAGAAGAAGAGAGATAACAAGTGTTAGCTAGGATGTGGAGGAAAGGAAAACCTTGTGTACTGTTTGCGGGAATGTAAGTTGGTTCAGCCACTATGGAAAACAGTATGGAGGCTCCTCAGAAAATTAAAAATAGAGCTACCATAAGATCTAAGATCAAGCAATTCTACTTTGGGGTATTTATGTAAAGAAAATGAAAACACTAACTCAAAAAGATATATGCACACCCATATTAACTGCTGTGTTATTTACAATAGCCAAGATATAGAAACAGTCTAAGTGTGATTGATGAATGAATGGATAAAGAAATTGCGATATATATATAATTTATATCATTCAGCCATAAAAAATGAAATCTTGCCATTTGTGACAACATGTATGGACTTTGGGGGCATTATACTAAGTGAAATAGGTCAGAGAATGACAAATACTGTATGATCTATCTTATCTGTGGAATCTAAAGAAAAACCAAAAAACCCAAAACAAAAAACCAAGCTCAGAGATACAGAGAACAAATTGATGATTGCCAGAAGTGGGGGGTGGGATGTAAGAGAAATGGGTGAAGGGGTTCAAAAAATAGAGGGAAAAAAAGGCAAATACTATAGATATCTGTTAAATGTTAGCTCAGCTGCACTGTCTGTGTATGTTTTATAATAAGTGCTAACGAGAAAGATTATCTCATCTACTTTGTACTACATTGAGTGTAGCAAGATATATATAGATAATTTATAAACTTCTAATTGCGATGATGCCTTGAGAAAGGGAAAAAAAATTAAAACATTTTTAGCTCTTACATGAATCATATATTTCTATCTTTCATTAAATTTTTTTTCCAAAAACTTCTTCAATAAGGTTATGTTTTTCTGTTGCTTCTTTCTCTGTTATTGAAATTTCCTGAATCAATAAGTCATAGTACTGTCGTTTTCAGTAATTTTCAAGATTAGGCACCATGGCAATGGGCAATGTACTAATTTAGAAATAGAGAAGATTTTTAGGAATGTAGTAATTCAGCTTTATGGAAAACAGGAAAGTGACTCAATAAAACCATCTGGTCACTAAAAAACAAAACAAAACAAAACCTGTATGCCATACTTATGGGTCCCTGCTGTGTGAGTGACCTAGCATGGTATGGGGGCCTGCTTAAACTCACCACTAACAGCTGGTTACCATTCAGTTGCTAGTGTTGGTGCCCAGTTATTTTCAGTTTGTCTTGGCACCGGCAGTGGCTAACATCTGCTAAGTGATGGCTCAATTTGTGGGCCCAGGTCTTTAGGATTTAAACGCCCCTGAATTCACTGTAAGGCATAATCTAGGCCTCTGTGGGAGCTTCTTCAAAGTCGACCTGAATGCTTGCAAGAGGTTGCAAGGCATCATGGTTTCCTGGCTTTTACGCAGCCTGGACCTTCCTTATGAGGTGGTTGCTGCCCACCCAGGCCTCCTAGGACTTGGCTGTCTCCTTCTCTATGTAGCAACAGGAGGGTATTGTTAATGAGATAACTGTTTTCCATAGTTTCTAGATTTTTGCCATACGAATCTGTCTTTGGTGAGAATTATGTTTACATACATATATGTGCATCTGGGGCTGTGGAGCACAGACATTTGCTGTGCATTTCTTTCATGCGTCTACCAGGAATCAGCTAGACATTGGAAGTTGGCTTTTGGAATTTGTTATATCTACTGCTAGGTCACAAAGTTGTGTTGGAAAGTTCAGGAATTAAAAGACCCAAATAGTAGTGAAAACAAAGAAAATATCATTTATTCAAGTTGAGGAACTGGCCAATCTCAAGTAATTACAGCTTCTTGTTTGTTCATATTGATTTTTTCCCTATTTACAGTTCCTAGAAGTTAGAAAATGCTTGCTTGTATCCTATTGCCTTTTTTTTTCCTTTTAAGACAAAGAACTTATTTATTTTAGAACCTAGTGGTCTTTAGCATCATTTTAATGTATGTTTGAGTAAATTTTAGAGTTGGAAGAGTAAAAGAAATGCAGTATTTACATTTTGCTAATTTTCTTCTCTTCTTAGAAAGCTGTTATTTTGCAGAAAGAGAAATATGTTTAAAATGTATGTATTTTAACTATAAAAATCAATTGTCATAAATTGTATATATAGCAAATCACATGGGAAGTCTTTATTTCCTAATTTAAAAAAGCTGCCTCAAAGAAATGTTTCAGCACACAGAGGCACATGGGCCACTTGGCAGACAGCCTAATTGAAACCAAGGGCCCGGGAGAAGAGCTGAACTCTGCATCTGCCATCCAGAACTGGCTGCGCTACACTTTGAACCAGTGCTGATGGCTTTGTACACAAAGATCAAAATGAGTTTGTTTTATTCAGCTGGGTTGTGGAGGTGCACATATTTTGGCTTCTGGATGCAATAAAGCATTGAGCTCTCAGATAAACAAACTATAAATCTAATCAAGCCTAGGCACAGTGATAAGTAGATTGCTTGAGAGAAGGGGGAGAGACAGACAAACAGAGACAGACAGACAGAGACTCATGAGATAAAATGGCCCAATTCCATTTTATGCAATGGAGTACAGAACATGAGTCTTGGTATGTTGCCAGTCTTAACAACTATTTCTTCTTCTTCCTTTTCCTCTTCCTCTTCTCATCTTCCTTCTTGTCATATTGCAGTAAGACTGCAGATATATTCTCTATTAAAGAATTGTCTTGGGAGCTACATCAGACTCCTTGAATGGAAGCAGGTGAATTATTGTTAAATGTTTCTTCTTAAGGTTGTGTCTGAAGACTTTGAAATATTTTCCTCTCTGTTTCTCAAAGCAGTATAGGCAAATAATATTTAGGTAGTGTGTTCCTTGTGTGCTATTTGTAGCCATCAGTATCATTATCATGTAACCTTTATTTGTCCCCAGTTATGTGCTTGGAAGTAAAACAAAAGAACAATGAATGCTCCATCTTAAACACGTTTAGATGTAACCACTCCGAAGCACAGTTGAGAGTTTCAGCTATGACGAAGAAATAGAAAGTTGTCATTGATTTATTCACGTGCTTTGGATGCTTTGACCCACCACACAACTTCAAATATTGTTGGAATCAATCCATCTCCTTACTTTACTAAGTAGCTGCCAGATAAATCTCCAGGTATAATAAAATATGTGTCCATTAGGAATGACTGAATTCCACAACTAGATTCCACCTGAAATCTGTATGATGAAGTTTTCATTTAAAGTGAATATATAAGTTGACAGGTTTAAAAACTGCCCACGAGGGCTTCCCTGGTGGCGCAGTGGTTGAGAGTCCGCCTGCCAATGCAGGGGACACGGGTTCGTGCCCCGGTCCGGGGAGATCCCACATGCCATGGAGCGGCTGGGCCCGTGAGCCATGGCTGCTGAGCCTGCGCGTCCGGAGCCTGTGCTCCGCAACGGGAGAGGCCACAACAGTGAAAGGCCCGTGTACGGCAAAAAAAAGAAATAAATAACAGTGATTTAGAAATTTCCTCCAGTAATACAGGAATCCTGGCTGTGCAATAAATAATGAACTTCTAAAAAATAGACACCTATAATCTAAATCACTAATCAGATATTTACAGCGTGGTTAATTGCTTAAAATTTTTTTATTGAGATATAATTCACTTACCACAAAATTTATGCTTTCAAAGTATACAATTTAAGTAGTTTTTAGTATATTCACAAAGCATGCAACCATCATTTCTATCTAATTCCAGAACATTTTCATCACCTTAAAAAGAAATGGTGTACCCGTTAGCAGGCTTTTGTGGGATTTGTTGATGGTTTCAGAGTACTGGTACCTTCTTTCTAACTTCCAATTTGAATAAAGGTTCATTTGTAGCTCTGAAAAATCAACTTTGATATTTTTTTCATCTCCAATTTCCACGCTATTAAGATTCTTTTCTGTAGATAACCAAAATATTTCAAGCATGTAGTAAAATGTAGCAGAGCTTAGAGAGTTCAGCACTGGACTGGACAGCTTATTGTATGAACTATCTAAGTTCCTTAGCAACTCAAAAGTTTAGTCTTATTGTGTATGAGCCAACCAGGCTAATGAATTGAGCTGGGTACTACATTGTCCAGAGTGTTATGCTAGGAGTCATATTTCTTGTTCAAAACATATATAGAAAGTTCAATAATAATTATTATAATAATGTCAATAATAATTAGGAAGAATAGGAAGAAGAAAATGAAGTTGAAGAAAAACCTATTAACATAATTTATTGATCACCCCACTATGCTAGGAATTTGTTCAATATACTTTTCATTTAGTAATGCATTTATCCTCAGTACAACTCATGAACATAAGTAGCATGATATAGGATTAAGTGTAACTTTGTTCTAAGCAGCAGAAACCAATCCTGTTTATCTACAGTAAACAGTGAGTTTATTGGAATTATCTAGAGGCTTCAGACTCAATGGAGGACACATGACCAGGATTATTGACTAGAAGAAACCAAGGAAGCTACAGAAGACTGGGCAGCAGAAACAGAGTGTTAGTCATGCCACTACAATCTGATGGCATGCCACTGCTCTTACTGCTGCTGTAATGAATATGACCACCTGCTTTCCTGATACCATTGTGTTAATGGCTTAGATTCAACAACCAAGAAAGAGCATCTGATGTACTGAACTTATATTACGTGCGCATTCTGTGGAGAAGCAAGGGAGGAACAAGTCTGTTTGGCTTAGGTGATGGTTAATTTTATGTGTCAACTTGGCTGGGCCACAGTTCCCAGATATTTGGACAAATGTTATTCTATATGTTTTTATGAAGGTGCTTTATGGGTGAGATGAACATTTAAATCAGTGAACTCTGAGTATTGCAGACTACCCTCCATAAAATGGAGAGCCTCATGCAATTCAGTGAAGACCTTAATAGAATGAAGACTGATCTCCTCCCAGCAAGAAAGAATTCTGTCAGCAGACAGCCTTTGGACTTGAACTGAACTTTTTCCTGTGTCTCCAGCCTGCCGGCCTACTCCATTAGATTTTGGACTCACCATACCACACAATAGTGTGAGCCAATTCCTTAAAATAAATCTCTCTCTCTCTCACTCTCACATACACACATTCACACACCCTGTTGGTTCTAATTCTCTGGAGAACCCTGACTAATACAGCTTATTTTGTAGGAAGTGGCTAAAACCTCCATAGAGTTCTACAAAATGAGTCATTACTCAAATGAATTTGGATTACTAATAAGAAGGGAGGGGCTCAGTAATGAACAGCCCCAAAGCAAGAAATGTCTATTACACATAATATATGAAGATGGTGTCTAAGTTCTGAGGGAAAGGAACTCAGTGATATGGAGTTAATCTGGAAAGAAATCATGGGACAATCTTTTCTAAAGGAAGAGAGAGACATGAATTGGAAGAGCGAAAGAAGGAAGGTATTCTAAGTCAGGGGAATAAAAATGGGCACATGATCTCCCACTGAGGTGGCAATACAATGGTGTATGGAGGAAACAATGCTGTGCCAGACCTTTGAATAGCCTGGAAGCCTGTTGGAAGCCAACTGCCATGTCAGAACTGCAACTACCTGGAAACCATCATGCTATGAGAAGTCAAAACCATCTGCAGAGGCCCTAAGAGAAGGAGAGAGAAAGATAACGCACACAAAGAGCACCTATGTGCAAAACGTAAGCGAAGAAACCTTTGAGGAAGTGTATTCTCCAGTTACCCTAGGTATCAAGCTGATATCAAGAATATCAAAGATGAAACATCAAACTGAGTCCTTCTTGGGCACCTTAGCTCCATATCACTAGTTAAATAAAATGGTTGTTTTATGCCATTATGTAGTTTTGGGTAGTTTGACGATGCAGTGGTAGATTCCTGTCACAGATACTATCCGCTTGATGTGGTACTCTAAAAGTTTGGAGATGTAGAACTGAATCAGGAGAACAAATGAGGTTCCTGAGGGTGAAGTTTAGAGAGTACGAAAGTCAAGGACTGAGGCTGAGAGATACCAGTATTAATGGTCAAGGGAAAAATACCCCAGATGTTAGTGAAGGAAAGAGATGATCAGAGCAATCAGAATTAAATTAGGAAACACTGCCACTGAAGACCAAGATGTTGACAGGGGCAGTGAGGAACAATATATGTAGCCAGAGAACATGGGCTCAGTGAAGACAATTTATTTTATTAAGGTCCATATTGATCTTGTATAGAGCAATTTTAATAGAGTGAATAATGAAACTAAAATGGATAAAGAATGAGATTTGGTTTTGGTAAATGTTTAATAGTATTATGTTACTTTAGATTATTAACAACTATAAGTAAGCTCTCTTAAAAGGAAAAGAAATAAAAATCTAATGTGCGTTTTACTAGTACAAGTGTATTTTATAAATGATAAAATTTGTAAATAAAATGTGTTTAAATTTATTTTATAAGTGATAAAATATGTCTATAAATTTATTTTATAAATTTAAATTTATAGAACTTACTTATAAAGAAAATGCATGAGAAGAATAAGGCCATTTTAAAGATAGTAAAAATTTGAAATTTGGACTTGTGGTCCAAATTAATGGCTACTGTCTTCTTTCAAGTTGGCAACCCATTTATTCGAATACCATTTTGGTTTTGCACAATATTGAGGTGCTCTGTGATGCTCCCTTCACTCTTTCAATCCTACAGAAGTGGACATGCATAGGGCTGGCACTTAAAAAGACCAGTGAAGGGCTTCCCTGGTGGCGCGGTGGTTGAGAGTCCGCCTGCCGATGCGGGGGACACAGGTTCGTGCCCCGGTCTGGGAAGATCCCACGTGCTGCGGAGTGGCTGGGCCCGTGAGCCATGGCCGCTGAGCCTGTACGTCCAGAGCCTGTGCTCCACAAAGGGAGTAAGCCACAACAGTGAGAGGCCCACGTACCGCAAAAAAAAAAAAAAAAGAAAAAGAAAAAACAGTGAAAAGTTAAAACTTCCTCATGAATTGCTCATTTGTAAGAAGGTCAAATATATATGGAGATGGCAAAAGAAGCTTTATTCCAAAATCTGCATAGAAACAATTTAACTTAGGAGTCAAGATGAGCTCCACAGATTCTTGTGTGTTAAAATATGCTATATATTGTCTTATGCATCTTTCTAGTTTTGAAATTAGTTAAAAATGTTTAGAAATTATATTTCTATGAAACATTCGTGTGACTCTTGAAGCTTCTCCAAAGGCTTCTATGGAAAACTACTGGTTTAGATTAAACAAAGGGAAATCTTCAAGGCACTTTGCCTTCAACAGAACTACTTTGGATGTAAAGCAATTTCATTTGAGTATAAAAATTATATTCTCCATGCTCTAGTCTGTGCTTATTTTATCTTAATTACTTGTGGTTTCACCAAATTTCAAATAAATGTGTTCTTTATTTTTTTTTATAAAACTTCTCATGGAAATTGGGTAATTTCTTTCTGTATTATTTACTTTCTAGAACTTTCCCCTGCTTTTTGGAAAAAGACTTTTATGGCCAGCTGTATGGCTCACTAAATTCTGCTCAATACCATGCAAGGACAATGGGATAGTCTTTCAGTTTGCTTATATTATTAGCTATTATGTCAGTATTAAAGATATCAGAAGGCATTTTAGCCTCATAGATGAAGCAGACAGTCACTAAATAAGTACTGTGACACCTGTTAGTCTCAATCAAGACTTTAGGTATCATTAGCAAAGAAGCATGTTGGGCTTGAGTGGAGGCTCGGTCATCTTTACTTCAAGGTTGGAATTGCCCTAACTCCACTAATAGCTGTGTAATATGGACACCTCTGTTTTGGATACAAGAGGAAGGTAACTGTTCTGATGCTACAGTTTGTGAAATGTAACACCATTGTTTGGTTCTGTTATTAAGTGCAGTTGTTCACACCTAACCACATATTTATCATCTTGCATTGTTATCTCAGGATATTTATTCTCTAATGGGACTCTAATAGCTTTGTGTGGGAGGTCTCATCTTTCCTGTTTAGCTGTAAACTTTTCAAAGACAATGGGAAATAACTCAAAATTTTAGTTGCCACTGTGTACAGAATAGTTTCAGGCACAAACTAGGAATGCAATAGAGTTTAGCGAATTAATGTAATATTTATTGAGTTCCTACGTCATGTCTGTGGCTATGCTAAGTGCTATGTGCACAATAGTAATATGGCACAGGTTCTACCTCCTTAATAAATTGAAAAAATTAAAAGTGTGTATAAATACACATATACAAACACACTCATATATACATATATATATGCGATGATTCACTTTTTCTATCACTGGTTCAAAATAGTGAGTTTTAGAACTTACTTGAATTTCAAACTTGTAATATTATTGATTTTATTATAGATAATCCAGTATTTTTTGTTAATTTACCAAAGAACATTCCATATTAATAATGTTATAAAATATGGAGAATTTCTTTTTATTAAGAAAATTTTCAATTATTATCTTTATTCTTACTTTTTTTTTTTTTTTTTTTTTTTGTGGTACACGAGCCTCTCACTGTTGTGGCCTCTCCCGTTGCGGAGCACAGGCTTCCGGACACGCAGGCTCAGCAGCCATGGCTCATGGGCCCAGCTGCTCTGCGGCATGTGGGATCTTCCCGGACCGGGGCACGAACCCGTGTCCCCTGCATCAACAGGCGGACTCTCAACCACTGCGCCACCAGGGAAACTCCCTATTCTTACTTTTTAAGATAGGAATAATAACTTAGCAAGACACTTGTGAAAACTCTGTGTCTTAGTTCTTAATTATATTCTCTGTGTTGAAGCCTGATGAAGTTTTGTGTTTTCTGAGAAAACAAGTAAGGAAATGTTTCATGTTGGAGATTTCTATTCAGTGTGCTTTTCATGTTGGAGATTTCTCTTCAAGACCTGCATGATCTTGAATCCTTTGGACTTTGAGCTTTCCCTTACGCCTCTACAACAGGAGTATCTTTTCTTAGCACAAGCTCTGGCCCAGGATTTCCCATTAGCACAGAACAAAGATCATTAGTTAAGGCTGGATGGAAAATTAAAGAAGAGAAAATCTGGGAGCTATGGTAAAATAAACTTGGAATGTATGGTGAACCTTGTTTCACCATTCCCTTTTTCCCTAGAACCTCTCAGTTTCTGGCATGAAACAGAGGGTCTTCCAGGGTTTAAGCTCTAAACTTCTAATAAATGGTAAATCCCCCTCAGAATGAAACTAATGAGAGAATTCTTAAGGGAGTTCTCAAAATTACTGAAACACAGACAATTTGGAAAGAAGGGCAATTTCTCTTTCTGTGAAAAACTTGAATATACTGTTCAAAGGGATAGATAAATGCCTTACTTTTGGCAAATGCAAGTTCCCAGGCAGGACTTAGGGCTGCCCTGGCTGTACTCTGAGTAGTCAGAGGGTGCTATAGGTTTCAGAGAGCTACGGTAGAGTGTGGAGTGGATTACTGTGAATTCTAGTTGCTGGCATCTGAATTATTGCGGCTGATGGTTCTTTGATCTAGAACCCTGAAATAAATCTGGAAGTGGAAGGATATGCTAGTGTTGAGAGAAAGAAAGAAGGGAAAGGAGAGAATTGTTACAACTATTTTCACTAGTGAATATTTGCTTGCTGAAGAGTATTGATTTTTAATGGAAATTTTCTCTTATAGTGAAATATATAAGAATTAGCTGTGATTTAGATATATAAGTTGTATGGGCTTTCCAGTGGAATTTAAATTTCGTGATGCAAAAAAGACAGCATTTTGTATAACTGACATGAATAAAATAAAATAGTCTTGTAAGAGATACTGAAGAGATACTGATAAAGAGAAATTTATTTTAAACAGAGAATCAGAAATAACAGGGAATGTTAATTTAATAAACTACTCCTATCCTCAAAGTCATAAAAAGCAGCATATATAATTTTTTTAACATCTTTATTGGAGTATAATTGCTTTACAATGGTGTGTTAGTTTCTGCTTTATAACAAAGTGAATCAGTTATACATATACATATGTTCCCATATGTCTTCCTTCTTCTGTCTCCTCCCTCCCACCCTCCCTATCCCACCCCTCTAGGTGGTCACAAACCACCTAACTGATCTCCCTGTGCCATGCGGCTGCTTCCCACTAGCTATCCACCCTACGTTTGGTAGTGTATATATGTCCATGCCACTCTGTCACTTTGTCACAGCTTACTCTTCCCCCTCCCCATATCCTCAAGTCCATTCTCTAGTAGGTCTGTGTCTTTATTCCCGTCTTACCCCTAGGTTCTTCATGACCTTTTTTTTTTTCTTAGATTCCATATATATGTGTTAGCATACGGTATTTGTTTTTCTCTTTCTGACGTACTTCACTCTGTATGACAGACTCTAGGTCCAACCACCTCACTACAAATAACTCAATTTTGTTCCTTTATATGGCTGAGTAATATTCCATTGTATATATGTGCCACATCTTCTTTATCCATTCATCTGTTGATGGACACTTAGGTTGCTTTCATGTCCTGGCTATTGTAAATAGAGCTGCAATGAACATTTTGGTACGTGACTCTTTTTGAATTATGGTTTTCTCAGGGTATATGCCCAGTAGTGGGATTGCTGGGTCATATGGTAATTCTATCTTTAGTTTTTTAAGCAACCTCCATACTGTTCTCCATAGTGGCTGTATCAATTTACATTCCCACCAACACTGCAAGAATGCTCCCTTTTTTGGGCTCCCCTGGTGGTGCAGTGGTTGAGAGTCTGCCTGCCAATGCAGGGGACACGGGTTCATGCCCTGGTCCGGGAAGATCCCACATGCCGCCAAGTGGCTGGGCCCGTGAACCATGGCTGCTGAGTCTGCGCATCCGGAGCCTGTGCTCCACAAAGGGAGAGGCCACAACAGTGAGAGGCCCGCGTACCGCAAAAAAAAAAAAAAAAAAAAAAAAAAAAAGTGCTCCCTTTTCTCCACACCCTCTCCGGCATTTATTGTTTGTAGATTTTTTCATGATGGCCATTCTGACAGGTATGAGATGACATCTCATTGTAGTTTTGATTTGCATTTCTCTAATGATTAATGATGTTGAGCATTCTTTCATGTGTTTGTTGGTAATCTGTATATCTTCTTTGGAGAAATGTCTATTTAGGTCTTCTGCCCATTTTTGGATTGGGTTGTTTGTTTTTTTGTTATTGAGCTGCATGAGCTGCTTGTAAATTTTGGAGATTAATCCTTTGTCAGTTGCTTCATTTGCAAATATTTCCTCCCATTCTGAGGGTTGTCCTTTGGTCTTGTTTATGGTTTCCTTTGCTATGCAAAAGCTTTTAAGTTTCATTAGGTCCCATTTGTTTATTTCTGTTTTTATTTCCATTTCTCTAAGAGGTGGGTCAAAAAGGATCTTGCTGTGATTTATGTCATAGAGTGTTCTGCCTATATTTTCCTCTAAGAGTTTGATAGCGTCTGGCCTTACATTTAGGTCTTTAATCCATTTTGAGTTTATTTTTGTGTATGATGTTAAGGAGTGTTCTAATCTCATACTTTTACATGTACCTGTCCAGTTTTCCCAGCACCACTTATTGAAGAGGCTGTCTTTTCTCCACTGTATATTCTTGCCTACTTTATCAAAGAAAAGGTGACCATATGTGCGTGGGTTTACCTCTGGGCTTTCTATCCTGTCCCATTGATCTATATTTCTGTTTTTGTGCCAGTACTATACTGTCTTGATTACTGTAGCTTTGTAGTATAGTCTGAAGTCAGGGAGCCTGATTCCTCCAGCTCCATTTATCATTCTCAGCATTGCTTTGGCTATTCAGGGTCTTTTGTGTTTCCATACAAATTGTGAAATTTTTTGTTCTACTTCTGTGAAAAATGCCAGTGGTAGTTTGATAGGGATTGCATTGAATCTGTAGATTGCTTTGGGTAGTAGAGTCATTTTGACAATGTTTATTCTTCCAATCCAAGAACATGGTATTTTTTCCATCTATTTGTATCTATTTGTATCATCTATTTGTATCATCTATTTGTATCATCTTTAATTTCTTTCATCAGTTTCTTATAATTTTCTGCATACAGGTCTTTTGTCTCTTTAGGTAGGTTTATTCCTAGATATTTTATTCTTTTTGTTGCAATGGTAAATGGGAGTGTTTTCTTAATTTCACTTTTAGATTGTTCATCATTAGTGTATAGGAATGTCAGAGATATCTGTGCATTAATTTTGTATCCTGCTACTTCACCAGATTCATTGATTAGCTCTAGTAGTTCTCTGGTAGCATCTTTAGGATTCTCTATATATAGTATCATGTCATCTGCAAACAGTGACAGCTTTACTTCTTCTTTTCCAATTTGGATTCCTTTTATTTCTTTTTCTTCTCTGATTTTAGCTGTGGCTAAAACTTCCAAAACTATGTTGAATAATAGTGGTGAGAGTGGGCAACCTTGTCTTGTTCCTGATCTTAGTGGAAATGGTTTCAGTTTTTCACCATTGAGGACGATGTTGGCTGTGGGTCTGTCATATATGGCCTTTATTATGTTGTGGAAAGTTCCCTCTATGCCTACTTTCTGCAGGGTTTTTATCATAAATGAGTGTTGAATTTTGTTGAAAGCTTTCTCTGCATCTATTGAGATGATCATATGGTTTTTCTCCTTCAATTTGTTAGTATGGTGTATCACGTTGATTGATTTGTGTATATTGAAGAATCCTTGCATTCGTGGGATAAACCCCACTTGATCATGGTGTATGATCCTTTTAATGTGCTGTTGGATTCTGTTTGCTAATATTTTGTTGAGGATTTTTACACCTATGTTCATCAGTGATATTGGCCTGTAGTTTTCTTTCTTTGAGACATCTTTTTCTGGTTTTGGTATCAGGGTGACGGTGGCCTCGTAGAATGAGTTTGGGAGTGTTCCTCCCTCTGCTATATTTTAGAAGAGTTTGAGAAGGATAGGTGTTAGCTCTTCTCTAAATGTTTGATAGAATTCGCCTGTGAAGCCATCTGTCCTGGGCTTTTGTTTGTTGGAAGATTTTTAATCACGGTTTCAATTTCAGTGCTTGTGATTGGTCTGTTCATATTTTCTATTTCTTCCTGGTTCAGTCTCAGCAGGTTGTGGATTTCAAAGAATTTGTCCATTTCTTCCAGGTTGTCCATTTTTTTGGCATAGAGTTGCTTGTATAATCTCTCATGATCCTTTGTATTTCTGCAGTGTCAGTTGTTACTTCTCCTTTTTCATTTCTAATTCTATTGATTTGAGTCTTCTCCCTTTTTTTCTTGATGAGTCTGGCTAATGGTTTATCAATTTTGTTTATCTTCTCAAAGAACCAGCTTTTAGTTTTATTGATCATTTTATCGTTTCCTTCATTTCTTTTTCATTTATTTCTGATCTGATCTTTATGATTTCTTTCCTTCTACTAACTTTGCGTTTTTTTGTTCTTCTTTCTCTAATTGCTTAAGGTGCAAGTTTAGGTTATTTGAGATGTTTCCTGTTTTTTTTTTTTTTTTGGTGGTACGCGGTCCTCTCACTGCTGTGGCCTTTCCTGTTGTGGAGCACAGGCTCCGGACGCGCAGGCTCAGCGGCCATGCCTCATGGGCCCAGCCCCTCCACAGCATGTGGGATCCTCCCGCACCAGGGCATGAACCCCTGCCCCCTGCATTGGCAGGCGGACTCTCAACCACTGCGCCACCAGGGAAGCCCTCCTGTTTCTTAAGGTAGGATTGTATTGCTATAAACTTCCCTCTTAGAACTGCTTTTGCTGCATCCCACAGGTTTTGGGTTGTCATGTTTACATTGTCCTTTGTTTCTAGGTATTTTTTGATTTCCTCTTTGATTTATTCAGTGATCTCTTGGTTATTAAGTAGTGTATTGTTTAGCCTCCTTGTGTTTTTATTTTTTACAGATCTCTTCCTGTAATTGATATCTAGTCTTACAGCGTTGTGGTTGGAAAAGATACTTGATATGATTTCAATTTTCTTAAATTTACCAAGGCTTGATTTCAGCATATATAATTTTTGACTTGGGTTACATTGTACTATGATATCTCAGTGAAAAGTGATTCAACATTTTTTTTTAATTTATTTTTTTTTTAATTTTTTTTGATTCAACATTTTTGCATCTGTATTTTTTGTGGACATTATGGACATTACTGGTTGATTATTTTTCTTCTGGATTATTTGCATTAATATAGATATAGTCTTTGTAATTCAAAAAATGGAAATATAATAGATTGACCTTAACTATTACGCATGAATCTGAACTTGCAAGGCAATAGTACAAATTACAAAAATATCCCTTTCTCTATAAGGAAGATCAAGATTAAGTTTACAAACTGAAAAACATTTCATTGTTTTGGAGTTGTCTTTCCCTGGTCAAAATATCTTTTTCATGCTTAGAAATGCTGACTACACTTTTAAAATGAGGATTTTATGCTTTAAACTTCAAGTCAATAAATTCTCATATAGGGTAAGAGTTTTTGTATGGAAATTGAAGAGAAGTTGGTGATTATTCCATCATTATTAGCAATATATATTTAGTCATGAGAAAATGTCACTTACGTTTTCAAAATTTGATACCCAGGTAAAACTTATCAGATGGGGTTACTTTCACACCCTCTCTAAAATGTCTGTTTTTTAAGGAAAATCTCCATCTACATCAGAGGCCAGCAAAACTTGAACACATGTCCTAGAAGACACATTTTGGTAAAGACAATTTTACATTTCCGGAATGTTTTAATCATTGCTTCTTCCTTCCTCATGCCCTTTACTTTCTTCCTTTTATTCTGAATAGGAAGCTGTTGAGTTTCTCCTTGAGGACAACATGGCACAAATGGTTAGCATCATTTTTCTCTTTTCCTCTGCTTTTACCCTGTTTCTGTAGTAACCTACTCCTAAATATGTCACTGATGGTTAATATTTAAAGGCTTATCAAATTTCAGAATTCTACATGTTGGTTCACAAAGATCAATTCAAATACTTAACAGTACATAGGGCTCAGAGAGAAGCTTGGTATCATCTATTCTCAGCATCAAAGAGGGCATGTCCATCCTATTCTCTATTCTAAGTTTTGGTCTTCGTTGTTATGGAATTGGTTCTGGTCCCTGTCCAGCAAGGACTGATGAGAAAAGTCTCTTCTTAGTATCAAAATCTGCCTTGCCACTTCTCATCCTTAATAAGCTGTGAGTACATAATTAATAAATTGGATGGGCTACTGGGGATGGGTGGATGAGTCACCACTTTCCCGCCCAAAGGAAGGGGCGGGCTTAAGTAGCAGTTGATACTCCTTGAACTGCCTTCTGTTTGTGTAGTTTTTGCTTGTTCAGTGGAATATTCAATCCAAGGTGATTCCCTTCCATAGGGGATAAAGGGAGGAAAGAGAAGGGAGATGAAATGCCTGGTTCTGGGGGAAGTGATTTTAGAGAAAGAAGAGCCTGAAGAGGATTTTGTGCAATTTTTCAAGGTAAATATTCTTCTGCAACATGAATTCTTCAATAAAAACTCTCTTTGTGCTAATTCATTATGAGTGAGGTGTGTTTCTGGGGTGAGCAGGGTTGAAGTGAGGGCAGAGGCTGCACCATAGGAGGCCACCATATTTGAGCAAAGGGCTACAGCCCACTTCTCTCTTAGTCTCCTCACTAAGACTCCCATCCTTGCTGAAAATTTGTTGCTTTTAAGATCTTAGCAAATTTGGGGGAAGAATCATTTTGAAAACCTAACCTCTGTAGGCCTCATTTTTCTCATCTGTGAATGGGGGTAGTAAAAATACCTGTCTCATAAGATCATTGGGTATATTAATGCAAGTAACCTCTTTAGCACAGTACCTTACATGGGGCACTCAGTGTCTGTTAGATATTTTTCTAATATCAACAATTTGTTAAAGACAGCAGTTGCTTCAATAGAAAAGTGGAGTCAGCAGATCTGGATGATTTCCTTGCAGTTTAGTAAAACAACTGGTTCAAATCAGCCCAGGCACACCAGTTATTATGAGATCACATAAAAGATCAGCATGTTCCTGAAAAGGGAGAAAACTTAGGCTAAAGTGTCATATATATTCATATATATATGAATGATATTGAAAGTTACAGGGAATAAAAGAGAAAGATTAATACTAAAGTCAATTTGAAGGCCCCTTGAAAAGAAAATGGTTTTATATTTGTAAAGAATTAATCCTTTCATATTACTCTCATCCAAGTTACTGAAACACTTAAGACTGATAGATCTGCTGTTGAATTTAAAAAAGAGATCTATATCATGATTCCAGAAAAATCTTAAAAAATTTTCCAGAATAATAGATTCTAGATTCTTTATGCTCTTATTCTAGACCAGGTATATCTAACACCTTTAACATTTTTATTTCATTTAATATTCACAATCTCTCCATGTTAGTAGATATTACTAGCTCTACTCTGCAGATTAGAAAACTATCCAAGTGAAAAATAAATATCATTTTGTTAATGTATATTTTAAATCTTTTCTTCTCTAATAAGTCCATTTTGAACCTATATACTAACCTTTCTCACTTTCCATCAAAACAAAATAAAATTTAAAAGTAGTACTTAAATTCTATGGCTCTCTTTAGCTATATCTTACTTCTCACCCTTTTCATTATAAAGACATAAGGTTGGATTTTGCCTAGACAAAACAATCAGAGAAGATGCTAGATTTTATGTGAAATACATAACCAAAGTTGCATTACTTGATTTTTGAACCCCTCACATATTAAGAATATAAAATTAATCCAGGGTTAGAAATAAAGGAGAATATTTTTGTTGAGACAGATATTTGAGGAGAACTTGTGGAGTGCTGTGAGTCTATCTCCCCCTTTCCTTCTGCCCACAGGAATGAGGGGTACAACTTCTTAACTTTACATCTTTTAAGAGGGACTTCAAGGGGACCACTTAAGGAATCTGATATATATGTAGCTAGATATGTATATATATGTGTGTGTGTGTGCATATGTATGTATATTATGTATATGATAACACACATATATGAATGATTCATAATATGCATGCATATATAATATAAATGTGTATTTGTGTGTATATATTTGTGTATTCTCTGCAGTTGGAGGAAATTGTAAGCTTGTGCTTGATTTACACCTGAGAAAGTGTGACCTGCTGGTGGTGGTGTCCAGCAGTAAGAGGCTGTGAGTTGTGTTATTGGAGACAGTAGTGGGAAATTTGCAATAAGCAGCCAAAAAAGAGGCACTGCCTAGGTCAAGGGAGTTGTTTTCAGAGGGTCCACCCAAGCGTCTCTACAAGATGCCCAGGGAAAGAAAGAATCAGTGTTAACAGAGTATAGAGCCATATAGAGTGTAACAGTACCAGTCAAGACCTGTTCTCAAGGCATTAGGAAAAAAAAACTGCTGTCAAGTGGAAAGGAGAGAAGGCAACCACCTCTGTCTTGGCCTGGGCTCCTTAAAAATGAAAGTCCTATTGAAAGCTTATATGTCAAGACTGTATTGGAAGGTGCAATCTCAATATGGCAAGATCAAGGGAAAAGGGAAGTAAGGCAGGCAGGGAAAGAGGAAGTTCCTATACCAGGTGGCACATCACTGAGCATGCTATAGCTTCACCAGGACACAGAGCTGGTTGCTTGTTCCTAGGGCACCTCTTCCAGACAGGCATTGTCGAGCCACTGTTCCTTAGAATATTCCCTCAATAGAAGTAATAGAGAGGCATTCACCTGCTGGTTTTTACCCATATGTGGTCACTCTTTGGTTCAAGTTCAACTCCTGAGGCATTAACTTCCCTACTTTTGACCCTTGACCCAGGTTGTGTTCTCAGGCCCTCTGGACAGCCACTAGGAAAGCCAGACCTTGTGCCTTGCAGTGCATGGCTTCCTCATGAATGTGAAAGTGGGCAGAGAGTCAGAGTCTCCACAGGTCCAGTTAGGTGGGATTAAGTGCAGAACCAGTGTGAGTACATCATGGCCAACATGAAGAAGCTGAAAAACCTAACACGATGTCAGTATACGAGGCAACAATGAAGGTTGCTGAGGCTGCCCTTGAAAGTGGCTGAGGTTTAGAAGGCAGGTGGGGCAAGATGAGGTGCCTCTCTGATATCCCCCTCTTCATGGAGGGAGGAGGAGCAAATATTTATCTTTGAACAAACCTTGAAAGTTTGTTTATTATGTTGTCGGGACAATTTTACATATTGAACTGAAGCTGAAATAAGAGAATTTATTATGAGAATCTACCTATGAGAATAGATATCTATGAGACTCTATGAGAATTTTTACTAACTGAAAGAAGAGTCATAGAATCTGCCTAGTTTTTATCCAGGGGCATGAAAGGATTATCCACACTGAAGACATTTAAAGAGATAATAAAATTAACTTCACAAATGTATCTTAAGATTTCTGCACTTTCAAGTCATTGATTCTGCTCCAAGCTCTTAAAATGAACTTTATTCCACTATCTCTGCTTCTTCACTTCCCATAGCTTCCTCATGCACCACCATTATTCTTTAGCTCAAATCACTTCACTCGAGCTACTCAGACGAGTATTACCACTAATGTTATAATTGCGCAAACTGATAGCTCTTTTAAGTCCCAATATCACTTGATTTCTCTGCAGCTTTTGTCTGTGCTCACCACTATTTATTTTTTTAATATTCTCCTGTGTCAGATTCTAAGATACAAAGCTTCCTGGTTCACTTTCCACCTCCTGGATCAGTCCTTTGAATCTCCTTCTTCTTCTTTTATACCCACTCCCTCTTCTATACCCAACTTAAAAAAAAAATTAATGACCTTTGGGGTTTACTCCTCAGCTCGTGCTTTCTTGACTCTGTGTCTTTCCCCAAGATGAGTTTTCTTTTCTCTGCCAACCCCCAGCAATTATGAACTCAAATCCCAGAGAGCTCCTTATCTATAGGACATCTCTCTTTCAAATTCAACATGTCCCAAAACTGAACTCTTCATCTTTTACTTCCAAACTGGCTACTTCTTCTGGAATTTACTATCTTGATTTATTGTACCATTAATCACACCACCACCACCACCACCACCACCACCCCGCTGAAGTCAGTAACCTGGGAATGATCCCAGACTTCTCATGGACCTTCATTTCCACATCAAAGCAATCACCGAGCCCTGGAGATAAAACCTCATGAATCTATCTGTTCCATGTCATCCTCACTGCTACTACCTTAGATTAGGCCTTCAGTGGGTCTGACCTGGATGTTACCTTAGCCTCCGACAGCATATTCCTGAAACCATTTCTATCATTTTAAATTTTGGATCTATGCTATCACAAGAGATGTCTTTATAACTTTTTTCTAAAAATAAAATTATAAAAACTCTTCCAACTCTCTTTGGTCTATAAAAGAAATGACAAATTTCATAGCAGCGCAGTCAAAGCCCCTATGATCTGAGCACTGTTGATCTACTAGCTTTAGAATAAGAGAGTAATATGACAAACATAGAGCATGTACTTTACCATTATCCAGTCCTGGGTTCTCATCCTGGCTCTGCTACTCACTGTCTGTCTGACCATGAGCAAAGTAATAACCCCTCTGAACTTTAGGTTTTTCATGGGCAAAATATGGGTCAGTGTATATAACCATGGTGAAAATTAAATGGAACAATGTATGTGATGCATCCAGCACATAGACAATGATCAATACATTTTCCTTTCCTCCTTCCCTCATTTTATTCCCTTTACCTTATGTGTCAGCATGCTGGTAGGCATGAGATACGTTGAATCTATTTTTTGGTTCCATCCATTTATGTCATATAATATTCTCTGTAAGAGTAACTCCCTCTTTCCTGCTGGAAAGTTACTTCTCATTCTAGAAGACAAGGCTGCAGGGTCACTTCTGCAAAGCACCCCCTAACACCCAAGACAAAGGTAAACACTCCATTCTCTTTTTAAAACCTCTTTCCATATCTTGTCCAGTTGCCAAGTCAGCTCTTATGTCACTGTTTCGTAATAATGAGGCACTTGGGCGTGGAGGGTACATAGCCAGTCATGTAATGCTATTCTTAAAAGCTGCCATGATACCAATATAAATTTAAAAAATGCATAAAAGCACCTCTGAAATGATCTTCTCATTATTGTGAAATCATGCATTGGCCAACTGTTTGCATGGTGGTCTTTACCATTAAAAATGAGTGCGGGAAATTTGTATGGGATTGACTGAAAATTATTATGTTTTATAAAACAAGACTTAGGAGAAAAGGCTGATTGTACTGATATTACTCGGTCCAAAGAAGAGGTAGAAATCGTTGAATAACAACTCTCAATCATGTTGTATTTTAACGTAGAGGAGACAACTGGGCATTTTCTGGCATCAGTGAGTACCAGATGATTGTGAATAGCGTAAATTGCCACCGGAAATGTAGATACAGTAACAGAAAAATTTCTTGAGGGTGAAGGATACTAAATAATAAAGTATTTCTTCCAAGTGGCTGTGACAATTCCTCAATACCATCTTTCCAAGTTTGTTTAACATTCCTCTTGAATGCTGGAGAATGGACCAGTTTGCTCATCAAGGTCTTCTCCACCCACAGGATCCCATGAATGCCATCAAATAAAGAAGACTTCACTCTTGTGCAAATGTAAGCATAATAAGTTTTTCTTAAAGCTATTAAACCCTTTGTATTGTAAGCAGTACTTGCACCAGGGGAGACTAAGGTTCACAGATGGATAGCATAAACCCATATAATTATACTACATATCTGCAAATAATTAATTTGGCTTTGTGCATGTAATTTGTGTGTCATTGCCCAAACATTCCCTTACAACAATACAACTCAAAATGTGCTGAACGGGGTGACAAGCTCTTTAGTCGTCATAGTGACATATTTCCAGAATAAGTGACACCAGACCTAAAAGTAGACAGTTGGTCTGTCTTCCATGAGGCCTAAGAGTAGTTAATAGGTGATTGAGGAGTGATTGTAAAGGCGAAGGGGTTCCAGACAGAGAACTGTCACGTCATGAGCCAACAGTGTGTGGGAAGTTGGCAGCCAGTCAGATGGAGACTAAACTGGGCTTTACTACTGCTCTTTACTTCCAGTGAACTGGAGACACGCATCTCCTAATGTGTTTTCTCTTTCCTTTCCTTCCTACTGATGATTATGACTCAGTATGGCGACTGACCAACTTTTCACTTCCACACATTCTGATCTGACTTCCAACCCCCCTCCCTTGCTCTAATACAGTTTTGCCCCAGAGCAGTGGCTGAGTCTAAATCTGCCAATGGCAGCATGTTATCTGCTCCTAACATTCTTGGACTAGGATCAAAATGACGTAACCCTTCAGGGAAAGTTCAGGACTGCTTTTTGCAGCTATATAGCAGCTGCCTGCTGACTATAGAACGTTGTAAGAATGGGCTCAGTGGTTCTTAACTAGGGGCAGTATCATCCCTGATGGGGTTTGTATTTGTATGGGGGCCTTTTGGCACCATTGACATTTGAAAGCCAGAGATGCAAATGTCTTGTAACATTTGGGACAATTCAGCAACACAAAGATTTGTTTCATGCCAAAAGCCAATAGTGATTCTGCTGAGAAGCAGGTTAGATTTAGAACTGCCCCAATGTTGGCCTGAATAGCCAGGAAGCAACCTAAAGGCACCTTGCTTCTCTGCCCAAGGAGATTCTGTGTGAAAGAAAATATGGTTCTATTTTATTTGCCTGAGAACCAGACTCTTATTATAAAAGGGGACAATTAATTTCATCTAAGAACTTGAGATCATAATAGGAGATCTAGACCCAGAGTCTGTTGAGGGCTTTGAGCATTTCTACTATTCCAGTCCAATAGGAAAAAAAACAAGTGCATTTGAAAGGTAAGTGGCATTTAGTGAAAATCCCCTGTGTCATAAAAGCTTTAGAAAACTCTATCTTTGAATACCGCTTCAGCACTTATTAGCTGTATAACCTTAGCCTATGTGCTTACTCCTGAACCTCTATTTTCCTATCCGTAGAAGTGTTATTGTACCACATGGGTTGTTGAGAAAATTAGTTTAATGCTTAAGTCCCACCACAGTATCTTGGTGCTTGAAAAATGGTAGCTAGCTAATAATAATAAATAATTATTAATATTAGTAATAGTGTAATTATTCAGAGTAAGAATAAATGAACCCTATTATCTGAGTCCAACTGATATTCCATTCAATGTCTTCTGTAAAACAAATGTAATACTTAAGCCTTGATGAGATAGTAAACAAGTAACACTCTTTGGTAATAAATGTACAAAATATGTGTGGGGGAGGAAATGTGGTAAAGAGGAAATTACTTTGGTTTCTGGTACTATTTTTTCTTTATATTAATTGTATGGCTCCTTCCCATCCCAGGTCTGGTTGCCTTTAACTTTAGAAGCTGAGAACCTCTTCGGGGGCTAAAGATTCAATTATTCACTGTTATAATACTATCCATTAAAACCCTCTACTGTGAGTTTTGTTGCTGTGAACTTTCATTTAGAAGAACTATTGTGTAATTAGCAGCATCTTGGTATAATTCAGTTTTGGAGGGTGAGAACATTGAAACCATGGGCCCTTGCTCTATTCATCCATCATGTCCATCTGTGTACAAGAAAGAGCTATACTACGTTGAAGTACAGATATTCTTAGGGAAAAAAAATACAGTGCTCAACAAGATGACTTTTTGAATTCATATAAGACAAATAATTGTCCTGTGTCATTTCTTCCTATCAATTCCAGATGCATGCAAAGATTTACCAGACTTTTCAGTAGTTGCTTTGCTGCTCTTGTCTCCAGTGAATCTATAAGAAGATCTATTTTTCTCCTGAAACATTACTCTGTTGCCCATTCTCCCCTACATGGCCGAAATGTTCAGGTACAGTGGTTGTTGATGTGGTGCAAGGGCGCTGTCCTAGCTGCATAAATGGTAATACAATTTTAAGTTCTCTAACAGAGACTTAGCAGATGCCACTCTAGTTTTCAGTTGTACCTAAAGGGATTTGCTAGAAACTGCTTTAAATAAAATACGACAATGCTTAAGAAAAGGCAGCTTTCAAGTTACATGCATGTCCCAGAGGCTTTTCTCACAGGGGCCTTAGACTTAAGAGTTTGGCCCCTTCCACGGCTGCCTCATTCATAGCCTGTGTTCTTGATTCATAAGAATAGAATATATGTTCTTTCTCCATAAGTGTCAAGTGCAGGATCCCAGTTGGTTTAATAAGCCATTTATAAAGCATTGAAAAGCTGAAAAATTGGAAAAATATCTTTAGGGGAATATTGGTTGATTAAGTCAATTATCCAAAAAGAATAGCATAGAAAAATATACAGTTCAATTATATGTAACATAAATTGTTAGTGTTTTATAGTAATTATGCATAACATTCAACTTTATTATTATATCACTATAATAATGTTATATTACAATTTCATATTTAGATTTAATGAATAACTAATTGACCATGGTTAATCATTTTAATCATTTTAAATAAAGGGAAAGAGTTATCGGTCAATGAATTAAGGTGATCAGAATATAAAACTTTATTGTCTACCTGAACATGATTCCTGTGGAGGTAGAGAAAATATTCTCAGTACACTGACTGCACTTCTGTCCCCAGAGTTGTATTTGCATTCTAAAACATTGGAGCAGGTGGAGCTAAGGCATTGGGAGGGAGGGGTCAGCAACCTGGTCCTTACTGTTGTCTGTCTATTTATGCAACCCTGAACCAACTGTCCCATCTGGTCCTTACAGCTTGCAGACATCTCTGAACTATCTTCATTTCTGTCTGCAGGGTCCCTTCAGATTCTGGCACAACTGAGGTTTGAACAGGACTGGTTAAAGTGCTGGAACTCTTAACCAGTTCGTTTTAAGTGACTTTGTGATCATCATGGTGTAGCTGCCACTTTTGACATTAAAGGTGACTAAAGAAATTGTGACTGTGAGCAAGAATGAAAGGGCCTGATTGTATCAGGTGCCAGAGCATAGGATACCACCTAAGAAAACTCAGAACCGTTTGGGAAGAATTTTTTGAAGGCTAGATCAGGCAGAAATAGAACGAGATCATATTGATGATTATTGTTGTTATTACCTTATCTTACTCAGAGGTTAGTATAGTCTGTGAAATACGAGTTTAACTCATCTTTCTAAAAATTCAAAAGATAAAAATGATACATATACAATGGATAAGAGGGAATTTTCATCAGACTTCCAGATCTCAACTCAATTCCTTTAAAAAAATTGTCGTGTAATTCCAAGATCCTTATGTTTTCAATCCCCATGGACAGCTCTTCAGAAATTCATAAAGATGTAAAATGCTTCAAAAGAGATGGAGAATGTTCAGAACAAGAGCAGGGAAATTATCACTTGATAGGTGATGAGCATTGTGAGAAACAAGTTTGCCTTTTTTCATTCCTTTCCTGGTTATTTTTCCCATCACATAAGGAAGAAATGAAACACCAGAAAGAATCAGGTTATCATCATCTACACTGGTTCCTGTCATTGGTTAAGTATTAATTTAATAGCGCATCCTTCATAGAAGAAGCTGCTTCCTAACCCACCGTTCCTGGTGCGTACGTTTTGAGCTGTCTCCCAGGCATGCCACAAAGCAGGAGGAGTTTCTTGGTCACTGTGGGGCCTGCTCCTCTAAAGCAGGAGTTTTCAATCTTCGTTGTTCTGGTTGCAGAACCCTTTGTTTAAAAGCCCAAGATGTAAACCAGATGAACACAGAGCTGCTCTGTTTGAAGCAGGCACTTGAGGGGGCTCATTGTTTTGCTCTTTCACTTCTCCGAGGGCTCTGAAGACCCTTGCTCTATAGCAATTCTAACTTCCTTATTAAAATCAAATTCAGGAGCACCATGGGCTTTCCCTGGAAGGAGAATGTCCACATGGAGAAGCACAGCTTACTGAGTGTCTCTCTCTGCTTCCTTTAGTTTTACATTTGATTTAGTCCCATTCCCACCTTTGTGATGTGATCCTATTAAGCCGTTGGCCCTGGGCTTTTCTTCACAGACATGATAAGGAAGTGATTTTCTACTCCTGAGAACCAAGGAGCCACACTCTTAAACTGTAAGCCCAAGAAGGATAGAGACTGTGTCTGTTTTGTTGAGTGTTGCATTGCTGAGGCATAATGCTGCGCCTGGCACATATTAGGCATTCAGTCAATATTTGTGGACTGACTAAATGAGGGGGTAAAGGAATAACCAGTGGGGGAAAAGCACAGAGAGTTCAGGAGATAAAAAAAGTGCAATCAACGAAGTATGTATTTTTCTAGAGCTGTTATAGCAGCCTTGACACTAGGCTTGTGAACTTGTCTCATCTCATTCTCCATTTTGAGTCAGATGGCCCCAAGGGGCCCTCACAGCTTTACTTGGGCTGTTATGACTTATTGCTTAGCCAGTTTCACTTAGTACCATCTTAAAACTACCCTACGGGGATGGTTTATATACTCTTCTCTATGGCGTACCTTAGTACACCCACGATTGAGACAAAGGGAGTCTGATGCTTTCCCTCAGTTAGTGGAAGACACTGCTTTACTTTATGGGGTTTTTTTCTTTTTGCTTGTTTGTTTTGTCTACGAAGTACTAGAAATTACCTCATCTATCAGATTAGCCCATTCCCCATACATAGTAGATGAGCTTGGCTCTTGCAGTCCTGAATATATAACTGTATTTAAATACAATTCATTATAATAAGAATGGTATTTATAGATTAATAGTAGCAAATATTAATAGCAGCAAAATGATCCCCTGATATCTACAGAAAGCACTCAGAATAGGGGAAGGGTCATTGGAGGGTGGAGTAAGCGGAATAATGCTCCCCCAAAGGTATCAGTTTCTAATCTCTGAAACTTGTAAATGTTACCTTATAAGGGGGGAAAAAGAAGGCCTATGTAGATGTGATTAAGTTGAGAATTTTGGGATAGGGAGATTATCCTGGACAATCAGGGTGGACCTTAAATGTAATGTCTTATAAGAGAGAGGCAGAGGGAGGTTTGATACAGACAATAGAGAAGAAGATACACATGCAGAAGAGAAGGTGATGTGAAGACAGAGGCAGAGACTGGAATGATGAGGCCACAAGCCAAGGAATGCTGGCAGCCACCAGAAACCGGAAGAAGCAAAGAATCGATTCTCCCCTAGAGCCTTCAGAGGGAGTGCATACCTAGTCAGTCTTTGATCTTGGCCCAATGACACTGATGTTGGAGTTCTGGTTCCCACAGTGGTGACAGAATAAATTTTTATTGTTTGGAGCCACCAAGTTTGTCATAATTTGTTTCAGTAGCCACAGGAAACAAAAAGAGAAATGTACCCTTTTAAGATTTGCTATTACATGCTCTTAAATCTGCTCATTGCCAAGTGTTTCTGGGTTTAGGAACATATGAATGTATATACACTATTGGGATTACCAGCTATTTCTTGTGGTTAAAATATTCAGGGGGTTTCCAAACCTTAAAAGATGAGAGAAACTTTTGAAAGGCCAGTCACCATAAAGAACAATTCTCGTCTGTAAAAGTTGAGAGAAGAAAGGATGAGACTCAATTTGAGGAGAGCATTCTGAGAGCAAACAATGGGATTGATGGCAAATAGCTACTGGGGTGATGGGGAAGTGGACTAGGGGACTTACCTGTTAAATGAAATATGATATTTATAAATTAATGCTAGGGTTGGGGGACTTCCCTGGTGGCACAGTGGTTAAGAATCTGCCTGCCAATGCAGGGGACATGGGTTCGAACCCTGGTCTGGGAAGATCCAACATGCCACAGAGCAACTAAGCTCATGGGCCACAACTACTGAGCCTGTGTGCCACAACTACTGAAGCCTGCGTGTCTAGAGCCTGTGCTGTCCATAAGAGAAGCCACTGCAATGAGAAGCCTGCACACGACAACGAAGACCCAAATGCAGCCCAAAATAAATAAATAATTAAAAAAAATTTTTAATGCTAGGGTTGGTGTTACCTTGATATGCAAGCCCTCTAGTCTTTGCATGCAATGAGCCCTGCTTGTCCTCCCATAGGTAAATAACTGGTGAATACCTGTGAGAGCCAACACTCAGTGCAGGAGGCACTTGTTAACAGTAAAAGGCACCAAACATTGACACCCCTGGTTGGATAGCCCCTCTGTTGTTGAACCTTGAAGCATCAGCCCTTAAAGACCTCAGTTCAACTCAGGCCAGCCTTTCTCCTCTAATGGAAGAATGAGCAATTTCTGCTGCTTGCTAAATGTGTCCAGTTAGCCTGTGCGCAGGAGCAGATGACCCCTTCCCACCAAATGCATCCTTTGACTTGCCCACAGGCCTTTATGGTCTTTTTAACTTGAGCTATTCCAGTGGTGTGTTCATGGATACATCTACATTCTCATGAGTTTTTTCATGACTCAGAACCTTCTTTCTAGGAGGCCAGGCTGGAGTAAAGCACCAGTAAAGCATCTTTAGTCTTAAAGCAGAACAAAGACATTGGGCTTTCTTTAGAATCCTATTCTAGCCAGGCTTTCTGTATAAATTATAGATGTGAAAGCTCCTCTAAACATTCTGGGTAGTAGAAAGTACATAATAGTTATCTTGACATTTTAAAGCCATCTGTGCATAAGCTTTAAATTCTCATTATGTCATATAAAAAGGAGAGTGTTCACACATAGGCACTTATGATTTCTAATTACTCCATAGTTCTGGAATTCTGAGAAAAGTTTTTGAGTTGGAAACTAATCATGTGAGAGACTTCGCAAAATCTTTACATTTGCTTATAATTGCTATAGGACTGCTCCACGTTTGTGGTAAGGTAGGACCCTCCAACTTGCCATGTAACTTTCTAATTTTCTCAGTTGATCATAAGTTTTTTATACTTCTATATTCCAGAAAAATACTTGTGTTGTCATCACTGTGGTGCTGATGAGTAAAGCTTAGTCTTACTATGATCCTGTAAGATGTTTGATTTCCTCTAGCTTTTGAAGTTCATAAAATTACAGTTTCCAGCAATGTTTTAATATTTCTCTAAAGAAACAGCAAAGACATAAAACTCATGTTTGTTTGATTCTTCTCTGTATGACAGGCTTTCAAAGTTCAGCATCTCTGGAACTCCAAAATTCCCCACTCTAGAAGATGAATGGCTAATTGGATCCTAGTATGTAAGAAAATACTAGCAAAATAGCAGTACATACCAAGTATTTCTTTTCATGATTCTAAAAGCAGTCAAAACATATTTGTGCTTCTAAAACAACAGTGAAGAGTATGCATTAGATTAACAGTCTTTCATTTGTTAGTAATTTTGTTACATGCTGCTTGGAAGAGATTAGTTAAAGCTGTTATTTCTGGAAAAGAGGGTCAGAGACAGCATAACACCCTAGTAAGACATACTAAACTTTTTTATTTCCTCATTCATTCATTAATGAAATATTTTTCTTAGTGGCTACTTTGTGTTTGATAATATGGTACATTTTTGCAGAAGAATGCAGTGAAACAGTATGTCTATGTCAACCTCTGCAGTTAAGGAATTTATAGGATTAAGGTGCAGTGTAGATATTAGTATAAGTACCACAAAGACAATAATTATTAACAGGTATTGAGCTCTATGTGTCAGGCAGAAGATATTAACAATAAAGTATCTTTTCCTTACAATAATATCTAAGAGAGATAAAAATTTTCTGGTTTTATGAGTGAGATATCTCAAGCCTAAGACTCCATGGTTTAGTAAATTGTGGAACTGGCATTAAAACTAGGTACTTCTTCTCTAGAGCCTGGCTAATATATCACTCTGCTAGAATGCTCCTCATTACAGTTTATAGTTAAGTACAGTGAGAAGCATCGAGTTAATTAAGCTTCATTTTAAGAGGGAGATATCATTTAAGATGGAATCAGTCACCAAAAGTTTTGTTAAAGAGGTTAGCCTATGACATGGATAAGCTTGGGTTTGAGTATGAAAGAAGGTGAAGGAGGTGTTTGTAGGTTAAAGGTACAGAGGTGAGAAAGAGTGAGGATGGTCACGTAGATCAGAGTGTATACATATACATGGGGAAGTAATGGGAAGCTAGGTCCCTCCCTGCCAACATTTTATTATAAATCTTTCCAAATGCACAGAAATTAAAAGAATTGTGCAGTGAACATTCATATACCACCACCTAAATTCTAGTTATTTTTAGTATATTTACTTTATCACACATCTATTCATCTATATATCCATCTTTCTATAAGTCAATCCATCTTACTTATTAATTCATTTCAAATTAAGTTGCAAACATCAGTACACTTCACCGCTAAATACTTCATCATGTATATGAGTAAGTGGGTTCAGTATTTGTTTACAGTTATTTTTTTAAGTAGAATGTGTATACAATGAATACACATAACTTAAATGTACCATTCAATGAGTTTGACTACTCACATACATTTATAAAACAAACCTCTATCAAAATACAGAAATTTATCGTCACTCCAAAAAATTATCTTGTTTCTGTAGTTGGTTAGTTTTTGTAACTGCTGCCTCAGAGGCAACCAGTATGCTGAGAGTTGTTGACCTTAAATTTGTTTTGCCTTTTTTTTTTCACTTAGCATACTGTTTTTGAGATTCATTCATTGCATTGCATCAGTAGTTAATTCATTTTTACTGCTGAGTAACTTTCCTTGTATGAATAGTTTGTCCTTTTGTCTACTGATGAACACCTGGGCTGTTTTAATTTTGAGGCTATTATGAATAAAAGATGCTATTAATATTCCTGTGTACAGTTTTCTTTCCTTGGAAAAATACCTAATAGTGGAACTGCTGTGTCATAAGGGAGTTGTGTGTATAGTTTTATGAGAAATTTCTATATCTCTTCCCAATTTCCATTAAAAATGTATGAGAGTCCTGCTTACTCCATATTCTTGGTAACATTTAGCATGGCAGGCAGAAGCTAAGTGGCAAAAACTAAGTACTGACTAGGTTGTGAAAGAACCAAGTTTTGTGGCTAAAGGCTCCATCTTAATTAAGTAGCTGGGAGTCACTGAGGAGTTTGATCTAGAAGATAGCCTAGGGAATGTGGTGTTTGGTAAGATAAGCTGGCAGTGGGGTACAGGGTGGTTTTGAAAAGTAAGGAATTATAGATAGAGGCTAGGAAGGTTGTTGTAAGCATTTAGGCATGATCTAATGATGATTTAGACTAAAACCAAGTCAGTGGACATAGAAAATTTTAAAAATGAAAAACCCTATGAAGAAGTAATTTAAAGTATTTGGTGCCAACTGAGGGGTATGTGAAGAGACAAAAAAATGCTACATCCTGTGATGAATTTCCTGTATCAACTTACATTCCCACCAACAGTGCAAGAGGGTTCCCTTTCCTCCACACCCTCTCCAAAATTTACTGTTAGTAGATTTTTTGATGATGGCCATTCTGACTGGTGTGAGGTTATACCTCATTGAAGTTTAGATTTGCATTTCTCTAATGATTAGTGATGTTGAGCATCCTTTCATGTGTTTGTTGGCAATCTGTATATCTTCTTTGGAGAAATGTCTGTTTAGTTCTTCTGCCCATTTTTGGATTTAATTTTTTTTTTTTTTGGTATTGAGCCGCATGAGCTGCTTGTATATTTTGGAGATTAATCCTTTGTCAGTTGCTTCATTTGCAAATATTTTCTCCCACTCTGAGGGTTGTCTTTTCGTCTTGTTTAAGGTTACCTTTGTTGTGCAAAATCTTTTAAGTTTCATTAGGACCCATTTGTTTATTTTAGTTTTTATTTCCCTTACTCTAGGAGGTGGGTCCAAAAGGATCTGGCTATGATTTTTTATGTCATAGAGTGTTCTGCCTAAGTTATCCTGGCCTTACATTTAGATCTTTAATCCATTTTGAGTTTATTTTTGTGTATGGTGTTAGGAAGTGTTCTAATTTCATTCTTTTACTAGTAGCTGTCCATTTATCTCAGCACCACTTATTGAAGATGCTGTCTTTTCTCCCTTCCATGTTCTTGCCTCCTTTATCAAAAATAAGGTGACTATATGTGCATGAGTTTATCTCTGGGCTTTCTATCCTGTTCCATTGATCTATATTTCTGTTTTTGTGCCAGTACCATACTATCTTGATTACTGTAGATTTGTAGTATAGTCTGAAATCTGGGAGCCTGATTCCGCCAGCTCCGTTTTTCTTTCTCAAGGTTGCTTTGCCTATTCGGGGTCTTTTGTATTTCCATACAAATTGTGTAATTTTTTGTTCTAGTTCTGTGAAAAATGCCACTGGTAGTTTGATAGGGATTGCATTGAACCTGTAGATTGCTTTGGGTAGTAGAGTCATTTTCACAATGTTGATTCTTCCAATCCAAGAACATGGTATATCTCTCCTCTATTTGTATCATCTTTAATTTCTTTCATCAGTGTCTTCTAGTTTTCTGCATACGGGTTTTTTTGTCTCCTTGGGTAGGTTTATTCCTAGATATTTTATTCTTTTTGTTGCAATGGTAAATGGGAGTGTTTCCTTAACTTCTTGTTCAGATTTTTCATCATTAGTATATAGGAATGCAAGAGATTTCTGTGCATTAATTGTGTATCCTGCTACTTTACCAAATTCATTGATTAGCTCTAGTAGTTTTCTGGAAGTATCTATAGGATACTCTATGCATAGTATCATGTCATCTGCAAACAGTGACCGTTTTACTTCTTCTTTTCTGATTTGGATTCCTTTTATTTCTTTTTCTTCTCTGATTGCTGTGGCTAAAACGTCCAAAACTATGTTGAATAATAATGGTGAGAGTGGGCATCCTTGTCTTTTTCCTGATCTTAGAGGATATGGTTTCCGTTTTTCACCATTGAGAATGATGTTGGCTGTAGGTTTGTCATATATGGCCTTTATTCTGTTGAGGTAAGTTCCCTCTATGCCTACTTTTTGGAGGGTTTTTATCATAAATGGTGTTGAATTTTGTCAGAAGCTTTTTCTGCATGTATTGAGATGATCATATGGCTTTTCTCCTTCAATGTGTTAATATGGTGTATCACATTGATTGATTTGCGTATATTAAAGAATCTTTGCATTCCTGGGATAAACCACCTTGATCATATTCTGTGATCCTTTTAATGTGCTGTTGGATTCTGTTTGCTAGCATTTTGTTGAGGATTTTTGCATCTATGTTCATCAGTGATATTGGCCTGTAGTTTTGTTTCTTTGTTACATCTTTCTCTGGTTTTGGTATCAAGGTGATATTGGCCTCATCGAATGAATTTGGGTGTGTTCCTCCCTCTGCTATATTTTGGAAGAGTTTGAGGAGGATAGGTGTTAGCTTTTCTCTAAATATTTGATAGAATTCACCTGTAAAGATATCTGGTACTGGGCTTTTGTTTGTTGGAAGATTTTTAATCAAAGTCTCAATTTCAGTGCTTGTGATTGGTCTGTTTATATTTTCTATTTCTTCCTGGTTCAGACTTGGAAGGTTGTGCTTTTGTAAGGATTTGTCCATTTCTTCCAGGTTGACCATTTTATTGGCATATAGTTGCTTGTAGTGATCTCTCATGATCCTTTGTATTTCTGCAGTGTCAGTTGTTATTTCTCCTTTTTCATTTCTTATTCTATTGATTTGAGTCTTCTACCTTATTTTTCTGATGAATCTAGCTAATGGTTTATCAATTGTGTTTATCTTCTCAAAGAAGCACCTCTTAGTTTTATTGATCTTTGCTATTGTTTCCTTCATTTCTTTTTCATTTATTTCTGATCTGATCTTATTTCTTTCCTTCTGCTAACTTTGAGGTTTTTAGTTTTTCTTTCTCTAATTCCTTTAGGTGTAAGGTTAGGTTGTTTATTTCAGATGTTTCTTGTTTCTTGAGGTAGGACCCTATTGCTATAAACTTCCCTCTTAGAACTGCTTTTGCTGCATCCCATAAGTTTTCGCTCATCATTTTTTCATTGTCATTTGTTTCTAGGTATTTTTCTATTTCCTCCTTGATTTCTTCAGTGATCGCTTGGTTATTTAGTAGTGTATTGTTTAGCCTCCATGTGTTTGTATTTTTTATCGATTTTTTCCTGTAATTGATATCTAGTCTCATAGTATTATTGTTGGAAAAGATACTTAATACGATTTCAGTTTTCATAAATTTATCAAGGGTTGATTTGTGCCCCAAGATATAATCTATCCTGGGGAATGTTCCATGAGCACTTGGGAAGAAAGTATATTCTGTTGTTTTTGGATGGAATGTCCTATAAATATCAATTAAGTCCATCTTGTTTAAAGTATCATTTAAAGCTTGTGTTTCCTTATTTATTTTCATTTTGGATGATCTGTCCATTCGTGAAAGTGGGGTGTTAAAGTCCCCTACTATGATTATGTTACCATCGATGTCCCCTTTTATGGCTGTTAGCATTTGCCTTATGTACTGAGGTGCTCCTATGTTGGGTGCATAAATATATACAATTGTTATATCTTCTTGGATTTATCCCTTGATCATTATGTAGTGTCCTTCTTTGTCTCTTGTAAGAGTCTTTATTTTAAAGTCTATTTTGTCTGATATGAGAATTGCTACTCCAGCTTTCTTTTGATTTCCATTTGCATGGAATATCTTTTTCCATCCCCTCACTTTCAGTCTGTATGTGTCCCTAGATCTGAAGTGGTTCTCTTGTACACAGCATATATATGGGTCTTGTTTTTGTATCCATTTAGCCAGTCTATGACTTTTGGTTGGAGCATTTAATCCATTTACATTTAAGGTAATTATCGATATGTATGTTCCTATTACCATATTCTAATTGTTTTCAGTTTGTTATTGGAGGCCTTTTCCTTCTCTTTTGTTTCCTGCCTAGAAGATTGCCTTTAGCATTTGTTGTAAAGCTGGTGTGGTGGTGCTGAATTCTCTTAGCTTTTGCTTGTCTGTAAAAGTTTTAATCTCTCTGTTGAGTCTGAATGAGATCCTTGCTGTGTAGAGTAATCTTGGTTATAGTTTTTTCCCTTTCATCACTTTAAATATGTCCTGACACTCCCTTCTGGCTTGCAGAGTTTCTGCTGAAAGATCAGCTGTTAACCGTATGGGGATTCCCTTGTATGTTATTTCTTGGTTTTCCCGTGCTGCTTTTAATACGTTTTCTTTGTATTTAATTTTTGATAGTTTGATTAATATGTATATTGGCATGTTTCTTCTTGTGTTTATCCTGTATGGGACCCTCTGCGCTTCCTTGACTTGATTATTTCCTTTCCCACTTTAGGGAAATTTTCAACTATAATCTCTTCAAATATTTTCTCAGTCCCTTTCTTTTTCTTTCTTCTTCTGGGACACCTATAATTCGAATTTTGGTGTGTTTAATGTTGTCCCAGAAGTCTCTGAGACTGCTCTCAATTCTTTTCATTCGTTTTTCTTTATTCTTCTCTGCGGTAGTTATTTCTACTATTTTATCTTCCAGGTCACTTATCCATTCTTCTGCCTCAGTTATTCTGCTATTGATTCCTTCTAGAGAATTTTTAATTTCATTCATTGTGTTGTTCATCATTGTTTGCTCTTTAGTTCTTCCAGGTCCTTGTTAAACATTTCTTGTATTTTCACCATTCTGTTTCCAAGATTTTGAATCATCCTTACTATCATTACTCTGAATTCTTTTTCAGGTAGACTGCCTATTTCCTCTTCATTTGTTTGGTCTGCTGGGTTTTCACCTTGCTCCTTCATCTGCTGTGTGTTTCTCTGTCTTCTCATTTTGCTTAACTTACTGTATTTAAAGTCTTGTTTTCGCAGGCTGCAGGTTCATAGTTCCCATTGTTTTTGGTGTCTGCCCCCAGTGGCTAAGATTGGTTCAGTGGGTTGTGTAGGCTTCCTGGTGGAGGGGACTGGTGCCTGTGTTCTAGTGGATGAGGCTGGATCTTGTCTTTCTGGTGGGCAGTACTGTGTCCGGTGGTGTGTTTTGGGGTGCCTGTGATCTTATTATTATTTTAGGCTGTCTCTTTACTAATGGGTGGGGTTGTGTTCCCTTCTTGCTAGCTGTTTGGCATAGGTTGTCCAGCACTGTAGCTTGCTGGTTGTGGAATGGAGCTGGGTCTTAGCATTTAGATGGAGATCTCTGGGAGATCTTTTGCTATATGATATTACGTGGAGTCAGGAGGTCTCTGGTGGGCATGTGTCCTGAACTTGGCTCTCCTGCCTCAGAGGTACAGGCCTGACACCTTCCCAGAGCACCAGAACTCTGTCAGCCATACAGCTCAGAAGAAAAGGGAGAAAAAAAGAATAAATAAAATAAAATAAATTTATTAAAATAATAATTATTCAAAATAAAAAAATAAAAAGTAATGAAAAATAGAAAATAAAAGAAAGAAAGAAAGAAGAGAGCAACCAAACCAAAAAACAAATCCACCAATGAAAACAAGCGCTAAAAACTAAACTAAAATAAAAAACAAAAAAAACGAATAGACAGAACCCTCGGACAAATGGTGAAAGCGAAGCTATACAGAGAAAAATCACACAAAGAAGAATATACATACACACTCAGAGAAAGAGAAAAGGAAAAAAATATATATCTATACATATAAAAAATAAAAGGAAGAGAGCAACCAAATCAATAGACAAATCTACCGATGATAATGAACTCTAAATACTAAACTAAGATAAACATAAGACCAGAGACAAATTAGATGCAGAAAGCAAACCCCAAGTCTACAGTTGCTCCCAAAGACCACCGCCTCAATTTGGGGATGATTCATTGCCTATTCAGGTGTTCCGGAGATGCAGTGTACATCAAGTTGATCATGGAGATTTAATCCGCTGCTCCTGAGGCTGCTGGGAGAGATTTCCCTTTCTCTTCTTTGTTTGCACCAGCTCCCAGGGTTCAGCTTTGGATTGGCCCTGCCTCTGCATGTAGGTCACCTGAGGGCGTCTGTTCCCACCCAGGCAGGATGGGGTTAAAGTAGCAGCTGATTAGGGGGCTCTGGCTCACTCAGGCCAGGGGGAGAGAGAGGTACGGAATGCGGGGAGAGCCTGCGGTGGCAGAGGCCAGCGTGATGTTGCAACAGCCTGAGGCACACCGTGTGTTCTCCCGAGGAAGCTGTCCCTGCATCACGGGACCCTGGCAGTGGCGGGCTGCACAGGCTCCTGGGAGGGGAGGTGTGGAGAGTGACCTATGCTTGCACACAGGCTTCTTGGTGGCTGCAGCAGCAGCCTTAGCATTTCATGCCTGTCTCTGGGATCTGCGCTGATAGCTGCAGAGCTTGTTTAGGTGGTGCTCTGAATACCCTCACCCCAAAACAATTGTCTCTTGCCTCTTCGGCAGTTCCAGACTTTTTCCCGGACTCCCTCCCGGCTACCTGTGGCACACTAGGCCCTTCAGGCTCTGTTCACACAGCCAACCCCAGTCCTCTCCCTGGGATCTGACCTCCGAAGCCCAAGCCTCAGCTCCCAGGCCCCGCTCATCCTGGTGGGTGAGCAGACAAACCTCTCAGGCTGGTGAGCGCTGGTCGGCACCCATCCTCTGTGCGGAAATCTCTCCGCTTTGCCCTCCGCACCTCTGTGACTGCGCTCTCCTCTGTGGCTCCGAAGCTTCCCCGCTCCGCCACCCACAGTCTCCGCCCACGAAGGGCCTTCCTAGTGTATGGAAACATTTCCTCCTTCACAGCTCCCTCCCACTGGTGCAGGTCCCATCCCTATTCTTTTGTCTCTGTTTTTTCATTTGCCCTACCCAGGTACGTGGGGAGTTTCTTACCTTTTGGGAAGTCTGAGGTCTTCTGCCAGCATTCAGTAGGTGCTCTGTAGGAGTTGTTCCACATGTAGATGTATTTCTGATGTATTTGGCGGGAGGGGGGTGATCTCCATGTCTTAGTCCTCTGCCATCTTGAAGGTCTCTAAGAAAATTATTGAATTTGTGTTAGTTTTGATGAAAAATAATATTTTCAAAATACTTTTGTTTAAGAACTCATGCACATAAGTTGTGTAAGAAACTGTGTTGAAGGTATTTTGGGTTTAAAATGTATGCCTATGAGCTGCTTCAGTACTTTATTCTAAAATAATACATTAGTGTTTAGAACTTCACAGTGAACACTTAACTCACAGATTCTGCTCTTTATTGACATTTGACAATGTCTTTGAGAAATTACCTTAACATATTGTATTCTGCCTTTGCTCTGCTACGTTTGGAGCAGGTGCTGCTAATCTAAATTCTTTAGAAGGGAAAACTGTTCTTATTGATTACATGTGGCTAAAAATGAAATCTGGAAAGCTTTGTCATTCAAGGGGTGCCTGTCTCCACCCCAATCTTTGTCTTGATTATGTGGTTCTCTTCCCAGCAGCTCCCTTCCTCTGCTGGGCTGCTGCACACTGCACAGATGTTTCTCCTATTGCTGCTACATGGTGATTTTTCAAGCAGTTTCATAGACAGATATTTCCAGATGTGTTCCCCCATTTCTCTGCATAGAACTTTTCTCCTTACAAAGAGCAGATCGCACTGCCTCTCAGGCTTTTGATCTACTGACTATAGAAAAAACAAACAGCACTCATTGATGTTGTGTTTTGAGGGGCTTTGGCAATAGCACACACAATAAGTGTCTTCCTCACTCTTTGAAACACTCCTGCAGATGTTTTCCATGGACTTCTCCACCCAACAGTTTTTATTCTCACCCCAGCTCCTCCTTCCTGAAGGGAGGATGGATTAATGTGGTTCAGCCTCTGTTTTCCATTTATATTACTTTAAGACTCTCTTTACCTGAACTTTGAGGTTAACGGCAAAATTTAACTCTTACCAAATCAAGACCTAGTTAATGTCGTGTGTCAGTAATAAGGTAAATAATTTTAGGAAATGTGTATTTACTGTCAAAAGAGAAATTTTAATTTCAATTACTTACTTAAGAAATTTATTTACCCAAATTTAGAGGGAAAATTATGCACCCAGATTGTCTTAGCACTTAAATACTTGTTTCTCCACACATCTACCCTTCTATCCATCCACTCATCCATTCATGCATGACTATTCACTACCTGATAATTGAAGGCCTACCAGGTAACAGACATTGGGGATACAAAGATGGAAGAGTTAGAATCCTTGACCTCGGGAAGCTCATGACCCAGTCGCAGAAACTAATGTAAGAAATGAAATATAAGCTCTTTGATAGCAGTCTGTATAGAGTTCTGACAGGATGAAAGGAAAGAGCAGTTGGATGGTTAAACTATGAGGAGGTATATCTCCTCCTAAATCAGTTACCTGTTTGTCCCTCTGAATAGCCAAAGATTTGGGTAGTCTCCCCATCTTTCCAATCTGCTGTGGTAGAACAAGCTAAATAATGCTATAATAACAACCACAGTTTCAGTGGGTTAAAACACCAAGGGTTTATTTCTTTTTTGTTTTTTTTTTCTTTTGCGGTACGCGGGCCTCTCACTGCTGCAGCCCCTCCCGCTGCGGAGCACAGGCTCCGGACGCGCAGGCTCAGCGGCCATGGCTCACGGGCCCAGCCGCTCTGCGGCATGTGGGATCCTCCCGAACTGGGGCACGAACCCATGTCCCCTGCATCCGCAGGCGGACTCTCAACCACTGCGCCACCAGGGAAGCCCTAGGGTTTATTTCTTGTTCATGTTACATGTCCATTGCAACTTGCATTGTCATTGTCCTCAATCTAGAACCCAGGCTGAAAAAGTAGCTCCTGGCTAGAGAACTCCCTATCACAGTTGTAGAGGGAAAAGAGTACAGTACAGAAAGAATGGTTTCTTAAGGCTGCAGCCTGGAAGTCACAGAGAACATTATAACCCATTTTTTATTAGCCAAAACAAATCACTTTTGAATTGAAGTAAAGCCTAACTTCGATTACCCAGGGAAATATAATCTTTCCCCAATGAGGAGAAAAATATTGAGGAACAATAACACAGTCTAACACATATTTTATACAAGGAATTTTTGTTGAATATCCTAGTACATCTCAGTTCTTATAATTTTCACTTACTTGTATTGCCTAAATATAAAAATATTAAGACCAAGAAGAATACTTAATATATATTTTATTATACTATAATATAATACTATTTGTATAGTATGCATATAGTATATATAGTATTGATGGTATTGTATATTGAGATTTCTGTGGTTTGCATTTTATTATATCATAGTATAATATATATATTATCTGTATGTAGCATATATAGCATCTATCTGTATATAAATACATGTGTGTGTGTATATATATAAAATAATGCTATATATTTTATTGAGATTTCTGAGGTTGTTTGTTGTCAACAACTTAGCCAAGAACTAGCCTCCCCTGATTGATAGACCTAGTATTCTCAATTACGTTAATCTCTACAAGAATTTGTATGATGTTGACATTAATTCTTCTTTGTTTGATGGAATTTTACCTGTATGGGCTGAGAGTTCTCCTTGTGGGAATGTTTTAATTTAAATATTCAATTACTTGACTAGAATTGTACTAAAGATTTACTAATAAACCCTAAAGATTGCTTTAAGACTTTTCAATTTTTCTATTTCTTCTTCTATCAGTTTTGATAGGTTGTATTATTTAGGAATTTTTCCATTTCTTCTAAATTTTCAAAATTGTTGGCCTGAAGTTGTTTATAATGTTTGGAGAATCTGATGTTAGGTATTTGCACCTTTTCTTTGTAAAAAAATTAATCTCAGTAGAAATTTATCAATTTTATTTTTGTTTTAAAGTAACCAATTTTGGCTTTGCTGATTCTTTTGATTAATCTCTTCTTTATTATTTACTTCTACTATTTTTGCATTTATTTTGCTAATCCCTTGAGAGAAATAATTGACTTATTAATTTTCAGTATTTCTTCTTCTTTAAAGGACACATTTGGGGCTGTGTATTTCTCCTGAAGCAGTGCTTTAGCTGCATCTCATAAGTTGTATGAGACTTTTATTGAATGATAACAAAAATAAATCATAACACAACACTGGCCCTGATAAGGTTGAGTTACTGAGCTAACACCAGCAACTACACCCTTCCCCCCAAATTGCTTTTTTTTTAAAGCTAAAATTGTATAAATTAAAACTGACCCTTTTTAGATGTATAGTTCTATGATTTTTCCAGATGTGTATAGTCACGTAAGCATCACTACAATAAAGATTTAGAACATTTCCATCATCCCCAGAAAAGTCTTCTGGGCCATCTGCTTTAGGCTGAATCCCTGCACCGAACCATTATTTTGTCCTGATAATCAGATTCCCTTCACAATCTTGCTCTTCTTATTATGTCACAGTTTGAATAGAAATCAATTAGATATAAGTCCTTCTGGTATTTCTTGTATTGTTGATTTAAAAATGGTAGATCTTGCTATAAATCAATGAATGATTTCACTCATGAGTTTTTGCAAGATTTTTCTATTAAGATGCTGACACCAAAAAATTGAGACCTTTTTGTCAATGTTAAGAACAGAACTAATAACATTGTCTTTTCCAAATAACAAGAAACATTCTTTCCTAAAATTAATATATGGTAAATTACATTACTGGGCTCCAATCTCCTCCAAGCTAACAATGACTCCCTTAATATTTCAAAGAACACTGGGAAATCATAATGTAGGCTACAGACTTTTATTTACCTTTCAAATAATTTGGGAAAAAACAATATAGTAGTTGTGGGAAGAAATAAAACATTTACATATTAAGTACATTTTACTTTAGTCAATATTTACCTTGGACAATTTGATTTAAGGAGAAATATAGCCCTTCAGGATTTTCATTGTTCTTCTTAAAAGTTGTCAATAGAAAGTTTTATAAGCTGCTAGTGCCAGAATTGATTATAATAACCTCTAATTAAGTCAATATTGGTAAGTAGCTGTTATTCTTCAGCTATTCCTCCTCAATAACAGTGCACTATTAATTTTAAAATCCTGTATGTAAGCTTTTATCTTAAATTAATAAGATTTTAACTGAGACATGAGCAGCCCTTGAAATGTTCCAAATCAATTTATACTAGAAACCGTGTCTCCAGAGTCATATTTCATTGATCTTCTCAAGAAGCAGGCAAACAAATACAAACCACATCTTTATATTTATTGCTATTTACATTTATTTGACAGGAGACAGGGATGTTTGATGTCCTGCAATGAGTGGGGCAATCCCACACAAAAGGGAATTGGCTCCCATCCTGTGTGGCTTTTGAACACTCTATCAGACAAACGCATAAGTGGAAAACCAATTTGTAAACATCTGAGCCTTAATACAATCACTTATTACATAAACACAAGAATTTTGGAACATTTTTACATGCACTGAATTTTTCAGAAATCGTAAGATTTAAATTGAAATACGATTTTTAAAAATTTATCATTTTGGAAAATCAAATCACCAGTGGCAGTGTCATTTTAGTGTTTGAGTTGCCAATACAACATATCCCTTACCAGTTCCTCTCATAATCATGGTAATTCTAATACACACATGTGCATGTATCCACACACACACACACACACACACACACACACACACACACATTTACTTTGATACTTTGAGGTTTTCTTTAATGATGAACACAGAAATGCTGAGAACATTCAGGTGAACATTTGCAACTGAGTTTTATAATTCTGCTCACAGTTGAAAAGTTATCAATGTTCTGTGATAGTATTCTTTTTTAAATAATGAAGCAAGTAGAGAAACCAAATGAACATTTTACAGATAGACAGTAGCAAGTTAACAAAGGTATGTTGTACTTACTTTTTCTCTCCATTTTGACAAGATGTAATTTGGTCTTACCTATTTAGTAATTCCTCCTTTTTCTTATCATAAGTACAAAAGTCAGGTTTGTTAATACTTTTTGTAACTCTAATTTTTATTCTAATGTCACCAATACCATCAACATTTCATTTTCCTTTACTTCTTTTATAGACTGACTTCTGATCTCCCTTGTTCTTTTAAATAAGAACTTATTCATTACAAGTAGGTGAAGCATCTGATGAACTCATTGTGTCTTGTAGTATAGTCACACCTGAGCATTTGCATATTGAACCCTATATTCATTTGCTAAAATTTCTTTTATTTCTCCATTATGTTAAAAATAAGATTTCATATTATATTTTCCTGAACATATTTGTTTAAATGTTATATTACCTCAGATTTACTGTTCAGGATAGAAGGGAGGATACTATTAAACATTTACTTCTTAAAGGGGTCATAAGGTCTCATAGGTTTGAGGACAACTGCCCTAAGCTCTCCAGAGAGTAGAGACCTCAATATACTACTCAGTCTATAAGCCAACTAAGCTTCCTTTCCTTTTTTCCATCTTTCTTCCCTTCCCTTCCCTCCTCTCCCCTTCTGCCTCTTCCTTCCCACCTCTCCCTTCCTTCCTCCTTCCTTTCTTCTTCTTATATTTAATGTGTACTGCTGTGTATTAAATTTTACCGCAAGTTACTGAAATGCAACAGAAATGAATAATACATATTGCTGGCAACAGAGAACCTTAAATCTAATGGACACGATGTATATGTCATAGTTCAAGGACTTAAACACATTTCAAGAGGAGAGAGAAAGGTGAGGATATAAGATGTGTCCAATATTTAATTAGCATTGTATGTGTCTAATATTTAATAACTATGGGTATAGCTATCCTTAATTTTCCAAGATAGGGACACTATTCTGTGTCCTGTGGTAAAATCATGTACACATAGTAGAGTTCCTTACCCTGATCAGTGACTTTAGCAGACTAGATTGAGGAGGAAATTTTAAAACTATACAGAATGCTGTGCCTGTAGCATTTTCTTAATAAATACACAGTAGTTCATTTTATTAATTAAGCAACTGGTCCCTCGACATTCCCAAATTATCACTTTGTTACTTATAAAGAGAAAAATTGTAAGCATAATCAGAAGGTAAAGATTCAGTGAGTGGATTGTATTTCTAGGATTACCTGGGTTTCAAAAATACAGGAAATGCTAGTCAATACTCTGTAATGGTCTATATGAGAAAAGAATCTAAAAAAGAGTGGATATACGTATATGATTCACTTTGCTGTACACCTGAAACTAACACAACATTGTAAATCAACTATACTCCAAAAACCTTTTTAAAAAAATAGATGGGAATGGTGGTGGTGTGTGGAGTTCAGAGGAGGGGCTCTAGAGCCAGACCTACCTGGGTTCAGCCTCACTCCATCACTTACTAGGTGTGTGACATCAACATTAACCTTTTGATGCCTCAGTTTCCCTACCTATAAAAAGTGAAAGTCACCCAAAAAAATAAATAAATAAATAAATGGCAATTCATGCCTTATGTTTTGCTTATACTCAGACACACACAAATGGATACCCTAGCCAGGTCTATTCTTTCAGTGGACAAAATGCACTGAAAATACAATGGATTTTTTTTTTCCCGGTTGACTTGATTGTGTTACCTCATTATTATCTGTGATATCTTTTCTTTAGGAAAATGTATTATTTCATGCATTTTATTTTCCTGTTTTTCTGTTATTTCCACACATTTTCCCACATTTTACCTTCTTATTTCAATAAGCCATGTACTTCTAACGTGTTTGCCAATCTCTTGTAGTCTCAATTTTTAATAAGTTAGATATAATTCATTACCACAAAATTCACCACTTTAAAGTATACAATGCTTTGGTTTTTAGAATATTTACAAAGTTGTGCAACCATCACCACTATTTAGTAACCTCCTAATTTGTGGGTTGTATTTTTACTTTCCTTGCAGTATCCTTTAACACAAAGAGTTTTTTTAATTTTGATGAAGTCTAACTTATCTATGTTTGGAAAGTTTTATTGATGTCATATCTAAGAATTCATTCCCTAATCCAAGATTGCGAAGATTTATACCTGTGCCTTCTTCTAAGAGTTTTATAGCTTTAACTCTTACATTTAGGTCTTTGATTGATTTTGAGTTAATTTTTGCATATGATATGAATTAAGGGTCTAAATTTATCCTTTTGCATGGAGACATGCAGTTTTCACAGTACCATTTGTTAAAAAGATGATTCCCACCCGCCCCACCCGCCCCCCACTGAATAGTCTTGGCATCCTCACTGAAAATTAGTTGGCCACAGACACTAGGTTTATTTCTGTTCTCTCAGTTCTATAACACTCACCTATTGTCTAGCCTTCAGCCGGTATCACACTTTCTTGATTACTGTAGCTTTATAATAGTTTGAAATTAGGAATTGTGAGTTCTTCAGTTTTGTTTGTTTCCAAGATTATGTCGACTATCCCGGTCCCTTGCACTTCTGTATGAATTCTAGGATCAGTTTGTCCATTTCTTTAAGAAAAACAATTGAAATTTTGAAAGGGATCTCTGTGAATCTAAAGACCAGTTTGGGGAGTATTGTGGTCTTAACAATATTGTCTTCCAATTTAAGAGCACAGAATGTTGTTCTATTTATTTAGATCTTCTTTAATTTCTTTCAATAATGTTTTATAGTTTTTATATGAATAAGTTTAACAAAAGGAATTCAAAATTTATACACCATTTGTAGGTTTTTGAGCAATTTCGTAAATCATTATAGAGTATTGGGTTTTGTCAAACTATCTATTGAGATGATTATGTGTTTTCTACTTTTAATTCTATTAACATGGCATATTACATTGATTAATTTTCATTATATGAACTAGCCTTGCATCCCTAGGCTAAATCCAACTTGGTCATATTGCATAATCCTTTTTAGTTTTTGCTGGGTTCTGTAGTTAACTTTACTTGTGTTCTTTATTTCTTCATGTGAATTTGAGTTGTGGTCCAGTGTCCTTTCACAACTTGAAGTGGAATTAAAAACAAAAATCATTTGGTCATTATGTATGACTTCATAATACTCAAAGCTCAAATTTAATCATATGGGAAATATTCATAATATATTAATATTTGAAATATCAGTTATAAATCAGCATACATATCTATGTATCTTATTTACATAAAAAGTGGATATATTTTATACACACAAAGAAAAATTAAAAACAAGAAATTTGTATGCCAAATTGTTAACAATGTTTATCTTCCTGTAGTGGAATTAATGGTGATTTTAAAATTTTAAATGGTGACTTCTTCTTTTTCTCCAAAATTTTTCTATGAATATATACGACGTATAAAAAGTAAAACACGAGTGTTGACTATTCCTTAATAATTTCTTATTCCTCAATTAGACATTCACAGGGAGATTAGGAGAATATAGCGTTGAAAAGAGTTTGTTCTGGCTATTCAGAATAGGATCTTAAACAATTAATTTCCTAACCAGAACTCAACTAAAGTGTAAGCTCTTTAATACTTCTTTATATAACCTGAAATCTACACAGTTTTAGACACATATGAACATGACATAAATATATGTTCAGTATATGGATCAATGACTCAGTAACTCGGTGAATGAATGCATGAGTAAACAAATGAAAATGATTATAGTCTGTATTCTTCTGGAGCTACCTAGGAAAATTTACTTACTAGAACTGCACTCGAGGCTCTTTAGTTTCAATTCTGGAATGAATGATTTATTGCTTATAAAACCATATAAGATACTAGGTGAAAAGCCCTACATAAATGTGAAATATTATTTTATTCATTGTGACTTTTAGAATCATCTGAAAGACTCATAACATACCGTGATTGCCAAAAGCAGCTGACAAACCTGGTTAGCTTGGTATGTTTGCTTTTAAAAAATAAAAGTGAAATTGAAAGAAAAAAAATCATATTCAAAGTTATTCCATATAAGCTGAGACTTACCAGACTTACCAAGCCAAATGAATAATATTTACTTTCATTTAAAAATTATATAATCCAACCATAGAATGTTTACATAGGAGAATTAAATATAGTTATTATTAATTTATACCATGGGGCCGTGATTAATGTTTTTTCTGCCCTAAGACTTTATTTTTTTTCTTCCTTTTCTCAAACATGTTTGGCATTTAGAAGTTTTAAAGTAATTTCCCCCTTTGGCTTCACCTGGGGTCTCTGCTGTCCCAGCACCTCCTCCTGACCTCAGTGTTGTGTTTTCATTTAAAATAGGGCATGTCTATAAATGTCAGCAATACAGGGCAATTAGAAGTTTGAAAAGAGCTGTAACATAAACCAGCATTATGGTGAAATGGATATTGCCTTAAGCTGCCTGCAATTCACTTGCTGTTGGAAAGACAATATCCTGCCATTCTCCCATGGTGGCCTTCAATTGAACACATTTGCCTGAGGATTGACCCATTATTAAGATAAGTCTCCCCCAGCTTGAAACAATGAAAAAACACAGAGAGAGTGAAGCCAGCAAATTGGGCTGGTAGTTAGTCAGCATTGGGCAGAAAGGTGACACTGGATTAGGCCTTAATAGCTGTCTGTGGTGCTATCTGTGAAATCCAATGCTGTCCTGATTCCCTCGAATTGGACGATAGGTGTGTGCTGTTTGGGCTTGCCCCAAATTATCAGGCTTTTGAAGGAATAGCTGTCTATATATTTAGGCATGTATTGGTGTTATTTTTATTTTTTACACCACTACCACCAATAGCAACAAAAAGTCCAGCACTTCTGACATTAACTTGCCTTTATTCATTTCCATTTCCTTTGCTTCCAAGAATCTAGGCCACAAACTGCTTTTGCGATGTTAGAGAATGGGATATGTTTTTAGACATGGCATATCATATTGTTCCAATTTACCCACTTCCAAAGATGTTCGACCTTTGTGCACTCACGATGCTTTCTTTTGCGAGCTCGAGGCCTTTTGACACAGTGTCAGCTGGGTTCTGGCTCGCCCCATGTGACCTCAGAGCAAACTTTCAAACAAGATAAGGTTGCTGTTGAAAGTCTCTCCTGGGTTTTCAAACTTGGTCCTGACTGTTCTGATGTTTGGTGGGATAACGAACTGCAAAAGCGTACCAAGCAAACATGTATTGCCTTCCAGATTCTATCTACTATGGACCTTTTTTTAAGACATTTTTTTAAAGACTACATGAGTTTTGATGGTAAGGCAAGGAGAAAATTTGGGGGACAATTTACAAAATTACCTGCTCTTTTGCTATGTTAGGGTGAGTCATTTTAATTAAATATATTTCTGGTGGGGTGTTGCCATGAACTCGCTTTTTAGTTCCTAACAACATTTCATCTCATCACACTCAGCTTTGTAAAACTCATATGCAAAGCGGAACTGAAATGAGGGAATATATAATAATTGAGTGTAGGGGGGAAAACCTATATCACTGGTCTGCTTGTAAAAATCAAGGTTTCTATGCAGGCCATGAACTACAGTTTTGGCTGTCTTAGGAAAGACTTTTAAAAATCCTTGCTGTCAACAGGCTTTTGAGGTTTTCCAGATTTCAGGGAAAGTTAAATAGACCATGAAATATATAAGAAAGTATGTCTGGGCCATGAGAATTGGGAGAAACTAGAATGGTCTACAAAAGAAGTTGGCTGAATCTCTTGCTGAGGTTTAGTGACATTTGAGGGCCTACACCATTTTGCTTGAAATGGCTTCAGGGACACAGATGCTAGAGTGCCTAAGATACTTTCAATGCTGACTGTCTCTAGCCAAGTATGTGGATTAAATGGCTTTCCATGGTCAAGCTCACCACTGTATTCTAGATTCAATATAAGTGCTTTATCTTCACTTCCTTTGCACATTTTTGTATATAACTAAGTATAATTGTTTCTGAACAGATATATAATGCCCTTTTACAGTGAGTATTGTGTAGAAACACTTCTTAGTAAATGAATGAATTGGGCCTCAGAGACAACTGGAATAAGACCTATGACATACTTCATAATCAAGATGGTTACTGTACCACTAAGACCAGAGAAATCACTAAAACAGTACCATAGGACTCGCCTAAATTGCATCATTTTCATTAACAGTATTCTCAGCCACCCTTCTACACATGCCTAGTCAGGTCTCACTTCCATTCTTCACAACAGCTATTCCAAAATTTTCTTCAACATTTGGAAATTCAACTACCCAGCCCTGCTTTCCTCCCCTTCATCAGGGGCCTCACTCTCATGGACAAAAAACATAGAGCACACTCAGAACTTCCTCAGATAAAGCTTCCTCAAAATTTTAGCCTCAAACAAATCTATCCATTCATCATTCTGTCCTCTCAAAGAAAAGTAGGTTTCATCTCTGTAAGGGTAAACTTCCAGTTGTATACTTGCTTCTTTCCCATTCCTAGGTCTTGTTCATCATTGGTTTCCTATTTTTCCTACATGGCTAGATGTGCATGTGAATTCCTCTGACTTCATATCCTTGCCAAACTTGGCAACTTTTGTCTTTTAAAATTTTAGTTGTTTTTGTATGTGGTGGTATCTCAATGTGTTTTCAAATTGCATTTTGCATTTCCCTGAATACTAATGAAGTTAAACACATTTTTTTTAACATCTTTATTGGAGTATAATTGCTTTACAACGGTGTGTTAGTTTCTGCTTTATAACAAAGTAAACACACTTTTACAATGTCTATTGGCCACTTGGATATTATCTTTTTCAAGTACCTGTTCAAGTATCTTTCTCTGTTTTCTCTGTCTGATATTACAAAACTTTATAGGTAGTCCTTTTCACTGTGTCTTCTGTACTCTTTTGTATTTTACACACTTTATGTTCTTATTCTGGCTACGTTTTTTCCCTGATTTTTCTTTCAGGTTACTAATTGTCTCTTTAATTGTGTTAACCTGTTTTTAAACCCACTGATTGAATTTTTAATTTTGTTTACTGTATTTTTGAGTTTCAGAATTTCCATCTGGATGTTTTTGGTATTTTCCAGTTCTTTCATCAATTTCTATTTTGTCTTTTATTTCCTTGCACAGCATTTGCAGTTATTTAAAAATGTCAATCAGTGAATGACAATATCTGAAACCCCTATTGGTCTTTTTTCTATCGTCTAATTTTTATTGTTGTCACTGGTTTGCTTTTGCTCATGTTGCCTTGTCTTCTAGTATGCCTGATTATGTGTAGGATCTCATATTTAAATATTTTATAGAAATAATTTGAATCTTAGTATGATGTTATATCACAAATGGATTTAAATTTACATGTGTTTCTGCCAGGAGCTTGTGCACTGTTTTCATCATCTGAAAGTTCCTTGGAAGGCTCCTCTTCCTCTGCATTGCCTCTATACTTCTTTAGATTTTGTCCTTGGCCTTCTTTAAGCTCTGTCTGGGTCTCTTCATCCAGTCTCATGTTTTCAATTACCAAACCAACTATGTGAAGCTGAAATCTGTATTTCTATCCAGATCTCTTTCTTTTGAGTGAAACACTCCACGTCCAGCAGCCCAATAAACATATCCACCTGAATAACCTGAGGGTAGCTCAGTCTTGAATGTTTTATACTTCTATATTACTTAATTCATGGTTAATGTAATCAATAAATGCTGACTCCTCTTAATAGTGTCACTTTTCCAAATTTGAATCCTCTTATTTCTTCTCTGACTGTTCCCAAATCTAATCACTCATTAAATTATATTGATTTTTCTTGCTAATACTTTCCTAACCATCTTCCATTAATTAAAAATGTAGAGACATATAAGAAAATTCCTTTGACAACAGACACTGAAGCTATACTGTTTGGGGAATAACTTAAGGTAAATTAGCTAACAAATCTGTGTTTCTGTTTCCCCATCTGCAAAAGAGGCATGGTAATAATACCTACCAAAGGTAGACATCAACCATCACCACAATCTTTTCCTCCTCTCTCTACTCTTCCCCTGGCAATGTGATTTTGAAGCTCCTATGATCAAGAGATGAAGTTGATGGCACCGGCCCTGGGCCCCCTGGATTCCACAGCCAGCTACCCTAGTACCCAACCCCACCTGCCAGTGGGCCAGTGCCAGCCAACACTTCCCCACCTCAAGCTTTGCAGCCAGTTGCACTGGGACTATGCCCTGCCTACCACCAGGCTGGCAGCCACTGTGGGCTTGGGGCCAGCCCACCTACCAGCATACCTATAGTGGTTGGCCCCACCATAAGAAGGGTCCTCACAGCTCATGTAGGGGCACCCCTAGAGTATATAGCTCTGGTGACCAGAGGAGAGTGTGCTGCTAGGTCCTATTAGATGTGTCCTACATAAGGCCACTTTTTCAAAATCTGGAAATTTAACTGACCTACCTAATACATAGAAATAAACAGAAATTTAGGCAAAATGATTAGATGGAGAAATATATTCTGAATGAAGGAACAAGACAAAACTTCAGAAAAAGAACTAAACAAAGTGGAGATGAGCAGTATACCCCATAAAGAGTTCAAGGTGATGATTATAAAGATGCTCAACAAACCTGGGAGAAGAATAGATGAACACAGTGAGAATTTTAAGTTAGAAAATATAAAGAAGAACTGAATTGAGCTGAAGAATACAATAACTGGATTGAAAATACACTAGAAGGAATCAACAGTAGATTAAATGATACAGAGGGATAGATCTAGAAAGTGGAAGAGAGAGTAGTCAAAATCATCCAAGCTGAACAGAAAAAAAGAATTAAAACAATGAGGACAGTTTAAGAGAACTTTGGGACAACATCAAGCACACTAACACTCACATTATAGGAGTTCCAGAAGGAGAAAAGGGAGAGAAAGGGGAGAAAGCATTTTTTTGAAGAAATAATAGCTGGAAACTTTCCTAACCTGGGCAAGGAAACAGATATTCAGCTTCAGAAAGGACAGAGAGCCCCAAACAAGATGGACCCAAAGATGTCCTCACCAAGACACATTTTAATTAAAATGGCAAAAATTAAAGGTAAAGAGAGAATATTAAAAGAGAAGAGAAAAGCAACTAGTTACATACCTGGGAACTTCATGAGACCATCAGCTGACTTTTCAGCAGAAATATTTCAGGCCAGAAGGAAGTGGCATGATATATTCCAAGTGATGAAAGGAAAAAAACCTACAACGAAGAATACTCTACCCACCGTGACTATCATTCAAATTTGAAGGAGAGAGAAAGAATTTTACAAACACACAAAAGCTAAAAGAGTTCGTCAGTACTAAACCAGCTTTACAAGAAATGTTAAAGGCACTTCTCTAAGCAGAAAAGAAAAGACCGCAGGGTTTCCCTGGTGGTGCAGTGGTTGAGAGTCCACCTGCCAATGCAGGGGACATGGGTTCGTGCCCCGGTCTGGGAAGATCCCACATGCTGCGGAGCGGCTATGCCTGTGAGCCATGGCCGCTAAGCCTGTGCGTCCGGAGCCTGTGCTCTGCAATGGGAGAGGCCACAACAGTGAGAGACCCACATACCGCAAAAAAAAGAAAAGAAAAGAAAAGAAAAGACCACAACCAGAAATATGAAAATTACACAAGGAAAAATTCTCATTGCTAAAGGAAAACATACAGTAAAGGTAAGAGATCAACCACATAAAAAGCTGGTAGGAACGTTAAAAGGCAAAAGTAAAGAAAATCATCTATACCCACAATAAGAAGTTAAGGGATACAGAAAACAAAAAGATGTAAAATATGGTGTGAAAAGAACATTAAACATGGGTAGGGGGAGTAAACTGCAGTGTTGCTATAATGCATTCAAAATTAATAGATTATCAACTTTATATACAAACCTTACGGTAACCACAAACCAAAAACCTATAATAAATACACACAGAAAAGACAGAAATTAAAACATCACTAAAGATAGGCGTCAATTCAAAAGAAGAAGAAAGGTGAAAAAATGAAATACAAAAGCAACCTGAAAATAGTTAACAAGATGGCAATAAGTATACACCAATCCATTATTACTTTAAATGTAAATAGACCAAATTCTCCAATTGAAAGACATAGAGTGGTTGAATGGATTAAAAAACATGACCCGTATGTATGCCGCCTATAAGAGACTCACTTCAGATCTAAAGACACAAATAGATTGAAAGCGAGGAGATGGAAAAAATATCCATGTAAATGGAAATAAAAGAAAGCTGGGGTAGCAATACTTACATCAGACAAAATAGATTTTAAAACAAAGAATGTAACAAGATACAAAATTGTACATTACATAATGATAAAGGGATCAATTCAACAAGAAGATATAACAATTATAAATATATAAGCACCTGACATAGGAGCACTTACACATAAAGCAAGTCTTGACAAACATAAAGGGAGAAATTGAGAATAACACAATATTAGTAGAGGACATTAACACCCCACTTGCCTCAATGGACAGCTCATTCAGACAGAAAATAAGGCAACAAAAGCCATAAATGACACATTAGACTAGATGTACTTAACATATATATATAGAGAGAACATTCCTTACAAAAGCCCAGAATACATATTCTTTTCAAGTGAACAAGGAATATTCTCCAGAATAGATCACATGCTAGACCACAAAAGAAGTCTCAATAAATTTAAGAAGACTGAAATCATATCAAGCATCTTTTCCAATTACAAATGTATGAGACTAGAAATCAACTACACGAAAAAAATTGTAAAAATACTAACACATGGAAGCTAAGCAATATGCTACTAAACAACCAATGGCTCACTGAAGAAATCAGAGAGGAAATAAAAAATACCTGTACCAATGAAAATGGAAACACAACAGTCCAAAATCCATGAGACACAGCAAAAGTATTCTAGGAGGGAAGTTTATAGTGATACAAGCCTACCTTAGGAAACAAGAAAAATGTCAAGTAAACAATCTAATATTACACCTAAAGGAACTAGAAAGAGAAGAGCAGTATTAGTAAGAGGAAAGAAATAATAAAGATCAAACCAGAAGTAAATGAAATAGAGACTAAAAAATAATAGAAAAGATCAGTGAAACTAAGAGCTGGTTCATTGAAAAGATAAACAAAATTGATAAACCTTTAGCCAGACTCATCAAAAAAAAAAAAAAAGAGGGCCCAAATAAATAAAGTTACAAATAAAAGAGGAGAAATTACAACTGACACCACAGAAATACAAAGGATCATAAGAGATTGCTACGAATGATTATATGGCAATAAAATGGACAACCTAGAAAAAATGCATAATTTCTTAGCAATGTACAGTTTTCTATGATTGAATCAGTAAGAAATAGAAAATATGAACAGACTGATAATCAGCAATGAATTTGAATCAGTAATAATAATAAAAAACTCCCAACAAATAAAGTTCAGGACCAGAGGTTTCACAGGTGAATTCTACAAAACATTTAAAGAAAAATTCGTCTCAAACTATTCCCCCCATCCAAAAAAAAAATGAAGAGGGGGGAATGCTTCCAAACTCATTCTACAAAGCCAGCCTTACCCTGATAACAAAACCAGATAAGGATGCCACAGGAAAAAAGATTACAAGCCAATATCACTGTATCACTGATGAACATAGATGCAAAAATCCTCAACAAAATGTTAGCAAACCAAATTCAACAATGCATTAAAAAGGTCATACACCATAATCAAGAGCAATTTATCCCAGAGATGCAAGGATGGTTCAGTATTCACAAATCAACCAATGCTATATATTACATTAACAAATTGAAGAATAAAAATAATGAATGTCTCAATAAGTGCAAAAAAAGCTTTTGACAAAATTCAACACTCGTTTATGATTAAAATTCTCAACAAAGTGGCATACAGGGAACATACCTCAACATAATAAAGGCCATAAATGATAAACCTACAGTCAGCATCATACTCAATGGTGAAGAGCTGAAAAAATTTCCTCTAAGATCAGGAACAAGACAAGGATGCCCACTCTCACCACTTTTATTCAACATAGTATTGGAAGTCTTAGCAACAGCAATCAGACAAGAAAAAGAAAATGAAAGGAATCCAAATTGGAAAAGAAGAAGTAAAACTATCATTTTTGCATTTGACATGACACTATATAGAAAAGACACCACCAAAAAACTATTAGAACTAATAAATGAATTCAGTAAAGTTGCAGGATACAAAGTTAGTATGCAGATATTTGTTGCATTTCTATACACTAACAAACTATCAGAAAGAGAAATTAAGAAACAATCACATATATACCTGCATCAAATAGAATAAAATACCTCAGAATAAACCTAACCAATGAGGTAAAAGACTTGTACTTGTAAAATTACAAGACAATGATGAAAGAAATTGAAGACAACACAAACAAATGAAAAGATATACAATGCTCATAGATTGGAAGAATTTATATTGTTAAAATGACCATACTACCCAAGGCAATCTACAGATTCAATGCAATCCCTATCAAAATACCAATGGAATTTTTCACAGACCTAGGACAAATAATTCTAAAATTTATATACAATAGAATATTACTCAGCCATAAAAAAGAATCAAATAATGCTATTTGCAGTGACATGCATGGACCTAGAGATTGTCATACTGAGTGAAGAGTCAGACAAAGACAGATATCATATGATAATCACTTATATGTGGAATCTAAAAAAATGGCACAAAAGAACCTATTTACAAGACAGAAATAGAGTCACAGATGTAGAAAACAAACTTATGTTTACCAAGGGGGGAAGGGGGGAGGGATAAATTGGGAGATTGGGATTGACATATACACATTACTATATATAAAATAGATAACTAATAAGAATCTACTGTATAACACAGGGAACTCTACTCAATACTCTGTAATATCCTACATGGGAAAAAAATCTACAAAAGACTGGATATATGTATATGTATAACTGATTCACTTTGCTGTACAGCAGAAAATAACACAGCATTGTAAATCAACTACACTTCAATAAAAATTAATTTAAAAATAACTAAAATTTGTGAAACACAAAAGATCCCAAATAGTCAAAATAAGTTTGAGAAAGAAGAACAGAGGTATATATATCACACAGCCTGATTTCAGACTATACTACAAAGCCACAGTATTTGAAACAGTATAGTACTGGCACAAAAACATACACATAGATCCATGAAACAGAATAGAGAACCCAGAAAGAAACCCACACTTATATGGTCAATTAATCTATGACAAAAGTGGCAGGAATATGCAATGGAGAAAAGACAGTCTTCAATAAATGGTGTTGGGAAAACTGGACAGCTACATGCAAAAGTATCAGACAGGACTACTTTCTCACATTGTATACAAAAATTAAGTCAAAATAGATTAAAGACTTAAATGTAAGACTTACAACCATAAAACTCCTAGGAGAAAACATAGGCAGTATGCTCTTTGACATCAGTCTTAGCAATTGTTTTTGGATATGTCTCCTCAGACAAGGGAAACAAAAGCAAAAATGAACAAATGGGATACATCAAACTACAGAGTTTTTGCACAGCAAAGGAAACTTATTATTTGAGGCAGATGGTTACTAGACTTATTGTAGTAATCATTTCATAATGTATACAAATGTCAAATCATTGAGTAGTAAACCTGAAACTAACATAATGTTGTATGCCAACTACATTTAATATAAAAAATTTTAAAAGATAGTTAATTTTTCCACCTTTGAATCAGGGCTGTACTGTGAACTGCTTTGATCAATAGAATGAAGAAGGTATGATAGTGTGTAAATTCTAAACCTAGATCTTAAAAGGCTTTGAATACTTATGTTCTCTCAAAACTTGACCCAACTTTCTGGGGAAGGAGAGACCATGTGGTTCAGAGAGAAACCTTCCCAACTGAAGCCATCTTAGACCAGCCAGACCTCAGCCAACCTAGACATTGACCACAGAGAATGTGTGATGCTGGCCAAGATCAGAAGAACTGCCAACCTATGGACTGTTGTGCTAAACAAATGGTTGTTATTTTAAGGCACTATGTTTTGGGTTATTACCCCAAAAAGGCCAATTGATAACACTATTTCAAAGGGTTGTAGTGAAGATTAAATGAGGTAATATGTGTAAATTGCTTAGAATGTGGTCTGGCACAGAGTAAGCATTATTTAAATGTTAGTTATTATTATTCTTTGCTTCTCTATGTTCTCTTAACTGTTCCTATTGCTGCTAATCTCTTCCTCCTCAAGTCCATCCTCCACAATTGCTTCTTGAGTGCTTTTCTAAAATGCAAGTTCAATCATATTAGTTCCCTGTTTAAAATATTGCAATGACTGGTTAGTACTTGGATGGGAGACTGCCTGGGAATACTGGGTGCTATAGGCTTAAAAATATATATTGCATTGAATCTTTACTAGTTACATTTAAGTCTAAACATCTTGGTTTAGTTATTTAAGGCCTGTCTAATTTTCTCTCTTTATATATTACTTTGATTCATTTATGTTTTTATCTGTGCCTGTTATGCTATATTGATTATTAGTAAAATAACTAAAAGTGAGGCAAAAAATATTTTTTACAGTATAGAGACAATTACATTGTAGTTGAATTAATGTGGTGTTTGTGGTCAATTCTGTTAATACTGAGCGGAAGATCAGGAATATAATAATAATCCCAAAATTTACCATATTAAGATTAGATCTGATTTATGCCACTTTTTCCATAAACTAACCCACCATAAAATGCTATCTCTAAACTGTTCATATTAAATTTATTTTCACTATAAATTTCACTATAAATAAATTTTCACTATAAATATAACACCTGGTGCATCAGTATGGTCAGGTAATGAAATGTTGTATCCCAGTAGTTTCCAGATGCAGATCCCCTCATTGATGCTGGATTATTAAATAAGAGAAAATTTTTAAAAATCTGAATACTCCAGGGCCACCCCAAAACTACTGAATAAGAATTTCTACTAGTACAACTAAGGATCTGTGTGGTTTCAAAGAACTTTTGGCTCATAGACCTCTCTTATAACTAAGGAATATTTTTAGTTATTTTGAAGCTAATTGAAAACTCTCTAGGGCACAGAACACTATGGTTTAGAATATATGGAATCTGGGACCAGAATTCTCTTTCAGGTGTACGTTGATTGCTTTCTTATTTTACCAACTGTAAATCTGATAATCATTAATTAAACATAGTAATATTTGTTAGAAGTATAGGAAAAGCACAATGTTTTCCATAGTTAATTTCATTTTAATTGAACTGAGAAGAATTTTAAATATGGTTCCTGACGTTTTAAGAACATTTGGATTGATACTAGAAATTCACAGCTGATAGAAAGTATTCTCCAACAGTCATAAAATTGTGTAATACCTGGAGGCTTATTTTGTTTTATCTTACTAGATGCCATTCTAGCTTTGCTTCACCTAACTTAGAGATTGAATATACCTGTGAACTCTATGCATAACTGAAATATTTTCTTCTAAAGTTTTTCCAATATTTTATATTAACATGATTTCTTTTATTCTGAGGTTGAATGTAAAGTGATTATAGGCTAACTTCCGAAGTGTGGTAAGCCATCAAATTATTCAGCATAATTATGATGTTGTGGGTTCAAATTCAATCTAATGTACAGCTGCTAAAGAAAAAATTTTGCTATGAAGAGCCTTTTCCTATTAATATAAACCAACATGCCAAGATTGTGCATAGGTGACCATGGAGGAAACCTCTGGACCTGCATAGGCCAGGGTTAGAATTTTCACTCTTACTCAGTTTTTCCATATGCTAAATGGGAATAATAAAAGTGTCCCAAACAGAAAATTACTATAAGGATTTAATGAGGTAGTATATGTAAATATTCTTAGCTCTAACTTAGTACCCTGTAAATGTTAATTATTACAATTCAGAAATTATATGGTCAGTCCTTAGTTATCATCAAGCTTAAAATGTCATTGAGTCATATAAATATTGTCTTCCTTATGATAATTTTTATAATTCTATAGTGGAAATGACATTTAACTAGTAATCAAAAGATAAAAATTGAATCAAAGCCACCATGAACTAATGTAAATTTAGGCAGTCTCTTCATTTTCTCCCAACCTTAGCTTTCATCAAATAAGGATACTTGATGCTTTATAAGGAGGGATAAGATGCAATAAAGTAGGTAAAAAATATTTTGTAAACTCCATTTTTTTAGTGATAGTATTGTTACTATCAACAACACTTCTATTGATTCAAGTTCTCATTACATATATAAATATTTGTTGAGTCATTATAGAATTGTTTAGGACATTTTTTCACATCAACTGCATCAATCAAATAGTTTGAACAGTTCTGTGCAAGTTGTAGAATCAGCAGTATTTCACAGAGAAACTGTGTAAACCACTGTGGTTTACAATGATCTACCATTTCAGTAATTATTGTCTGAATTTCTGTTGTGGTATCGCTACATTGTTGGCTGCTACATCTAAGATGTATTGCTATTTAACTCATCACGTGCTTATACCTGTCTCCCAACTAGATAGAAAGCAACTTGAGGGTGGGGACCATAATTTAGACTTCTTGATTATCTTGGCCTCTCACTAAAAGAAAACATGATCTTAAATAAAATAAAAAGATAAATGAGGGTAGGGGGCCTTTTCTCTTCTTAGCCTATTGTTTTGATGTTTGTATTAGCCATCTGAAATAAAGGTTGAAGGGAGAATAGTTTATTGAAGTTTGCCTGGATCACCCCTACTAGAAGCAAAAATTGAGTTGTTTTACCTTGGTTTTCTCTATTATTATAATGATTGTGATGGAACTCTCTTAGTAAGCACCTACTTAGATATTATTTCTTTTTTAATTGAATGACTTTGGAAAACTCAGAGGACATTTTTTCCATATAGCAACTTCAATATAAAGAATTGGTCTTCAGAATCCAAATAATGAGACAATTACACATATTTGCTTTCCTATACTAAAACATCAAGGTGTAAAATAAAAATGAGAGGAGAGCGATTTATAATTATAAAACCTTTCTCTTCAGAGATAGCATTTTAAAGTTTACAAAGCCTTTCTCCTTAAATTATCATGATGAACCAAAAAATGTACAAAAATCATACCATGTCAAACTGTGAGTATGGCGCTTAATTCTACATTAAATGCAAGAGAAGTGAACGGTGCTGGATATTGCTTTGTTAAAGCTCATGATTTCTTGGAGACTTCTGGTCCTCATCGCAGAAAACAAGGATAATAAAAAAAGTCTTAGGTACAGTTGCCTGATGGAGTAGTAATCTGAGAACTGGGGCTTTGAATACTTTTCTTTCTTTGGATACATAAAGTAGCAGAGCATGACTCTGTGCGGGTTCGTTCCACTTTGTGTTTTGGCTTTTGTAATCCAAAATGAATTAGTTTTCCTTGGCAGATTGAGCAGTAGAAAAAGTCTAGAGTGGGTGGAATGCGTGTATTTTATTTTTTTAAAGGAGAGTGGGGATTTGCACAGTGACCCAGATGTGGGCTCTCTGAACTGCAACTGTCTGTGTTCAAATATGCAATGTGAAGTGAACAGGGTTTAAAGAGACCCCTTTGGATACCTTGGGGGTATTTCTTGCACGGTGTTTTGGCAGTGTGCTCTTCTAGCTGAATTAGATTTATTGCTGAAGCACTAAATCTTCATTATACGTGACAACCTTACTCCCCTGCTGTCCTGGTCCCTTTCCATTCACAGTCCTTTTTTTTTTAAACTCCAACATTTTGTTTCTTCCCCTTCCCTAGCCCCAAGATCCCCAAATATTCTACATTCCAGTCTATCTCAGAGTTGAAATTGCATTAAATTTGTGAATGTGTCATTAACAGATGTCAGAAAGTAGAAAGCAGAGTAAAGGTTAAAGATGTCTCATTCAATCCATCAGTATTTAGCAAGGAGTGCACTGGAGCTTTTAAAAGTGATCTATATGGCTGGATGCCTGACATAACTCTATCAATGAGAAGCAGTCACACACATTCTGGCTAGGTGTAGTTACAGGTGAGTATTGAGAAAGAATACTATCTCAGGTGTGTGGTCCTAAAGCTGTCACTTTTCTATCCAGCTCTTCAGGCCAGGGTAAGGAATCAGCAGGAATGCTCAGTGGACTTTATCTCCTGTTGAACTTCTCTGGAATGTTTAATAACTTAAGAAAGACTAGACCAGATGGAATCTAGAATAATTAGATAAATCCAGAAATATTAAGAAAGCTGATTTTTAAAATTCTGGATGTATAGGAAATTCCACCTATGCCCAAATTGCTTAGATCTATTATCTAGCTTATTGAAAAGTTGTAATACTGTTATATTTTCTTTCTCTGATCTTTTACTACAATAACATTAGATTTGATCAATAATACCAATTATGTATAAAGTCAGCAAGTATTACTCTAGTGTTCCTCGTACAGGTATGAAAGTCATTCATTCATTCATTCACTCATTTATTCATTTAGTAGATATTTACTGAATGCCTACCATGTGCCAGACACTGTGAGATATATAATTGTGAACAAGACCAACAAAGTATGTCCTTCTCAGTGAGCTTTCAATAAGGGATGAGATTCAGACCAGTAAGCAGGCATTTGCAATGTAAGTGCTCAGTAAGGATAGGAAATGAGCTATAATGATATAAAGGTCTTCTAACTGAGCCTTGTTAGTCATTTACAATAGATGGTATCTGAGTAAATGCACATAAAAAGGATTAAAAGTGAGACTGGATATGATAGATAGGAAGTGAGGGCAGTTCTGTCTGTTTGGAGCATCAAGGATGGGGAGAGAAGAACAAGAGTGAAGATTGCTAAAGGAAGCAGGATGATTGTAGATGTGAACTTGGCCAGGAACTTCCGATGCACACCCACTGCTCCTAGACTCTCATAGTGGAGCTTCCTGATTCCTACAGAGATGGACATCACCTTTCCAGTGTGCTTTGAAACATTAAATGTCACTTTCAGCTACCATTGTGTTTAGCTTCCAGCATATGTGAAAGTGATTGAAATAGAGAAACAAAGAAACAAGCAGTAAGTAAATGTTTTCCTATCCCATTGAAAAACTGGCTATCTTCTTTTGCAGTTGAGAAAGAGGACATGTCACTGTTACATCAATGAAAAAGAGATTTATAAAAACATGTAACACATGAGGAACATAAATTACAAACAGAACAAAAAACAAAGCTACTCTGAGAAAAAGTGAAAATATAATTTAGCCTAAACCTAAAGCAGGTAAGAAATTTTGATTTTAAAAAAAGTTAAAAAGAAGAAATCATCCTCCAGCAAGCAGAAGTATCCCACCTTGTTATGGACTTCCTTGGAGAGTGCTATGGTCATTGTCATGAGAAAAAATCAAGCAGATGACTCCATTTATGCATGTTTTTGTTGGGGGATTTCTATAGATGCAAAAAAATATTATTCATTCATGATGCTGAAACACAACTTTTACCTTCTTACATGGGCTCAGTTAGCTTTAAATGAATTAAATAGTAGATTTGAAGACAAATGCTACTCCAAATCACTCAAGGTCATCTTTCACTGAAGTCTGATCCCTTTCCCTGATGTCAGTAGCAGTTGTATGTAAGAATTTGGCCCACTGTCCTAAAGATCACCAGGTTTGTTGAGGTCTTTTGAGTCCAATTTTAACCCCAGAACCTTGACACAGCTGAATTTCAGACTGCTGGAGACATTTCCCAACAGCACATGTCAACAAGTTATCCAGGTGTTAAATATATACACGTTGTAATATATACCTCAGAGCTTTAATTGGCATACCTTGATGCTAAATTCTTCTTTGTGGACGGTGGTTTGTTGAAACTTTTGGAGTGTTCATCTATAAACAAGAACAGATTCATTACTTTAAATTTGGCTAAGGTACAAATATGATAATCTGGATTTTTAGAAAAATGCCTGCAAATTTTTTCCAGGCACATTCTCAGTGTAGATTTAGTCAATCTTACCTTCAAGAATCTCTTATCTGCCAAAGGCTTAACTTCTTTCACAAACACACCAGGTAAAATGGAAATTGTTTGCCACGTGTCTACAAAAAGCAAGTA